>NC_136071.1:279634030-280234030 GCF_964261635.1 Lissotriton helveticus
GTTTACTGCCTGGCTACACACACTGCCCTTTTTTTTTAATAAAACTGGCAGTGCCAGCTGATGTTTTTGGCTTGTTGGAATACCTCACCATCTGTCACTTACAGTGAGTGACACCTCTAAAAGGGAACTTTGAGGAGGGCAAACATTGGGCCACAGATAAAAATACTGGGGCCACCTACAAAAGTTTTTTATACACACACACCTATAAATATCTATATTCACTGGGAAAAAAATAAAGGTCAAACTAGCGTTGTAGTTTGGTGAATATGTCAGTGACAACATTAACGTTCTGAACTCAAAAAAACACAGAAATTCACTGGTTGTATTTAGCAGAGGTTACTATAACTTGTGCCACCGCCGTGCACTGCTTATGACCTCACATATTATATCCCACAAGACATGTTCTATGACATCATTTATGACCTTTCAAATGACATAATTGATGACATCATTGATGACATCACTGATGGCATCCTTCAATGAGTGTGTTAATTTGATTTATAGTGTACATAGTGGCGGGTAACTACCATACTACTTTTCTACTTCATTTTGTACTGCCTCTATCCAGCTAATGTGTGTAAGTGTTTACAAAATGCATGTGATCCTAATGCATCAGTCGTGTGTAGAGGTATTGAACATGTTATGAATATTTATATTGAAGAGTAACTCTGTGTGCAGGCCCTACAGCAAACCCCCTACAGGCAGCCAACCCCACACTGTGCACAACCTTCGGCCGTGTGCAGTGGGGGGTTGGCCAAAAGGCTTAGCATGCCACTAGGCCCTATGGCCAAAACCCCAGCAGGCAGCCAACACCACGCTGAGCACAACCTTCGGCTGTGTGCGCAGTGGGGGTTAGCCACAGAGCTTGGCGTGCACCAGGCCCTGTGGGCAAACACCAAGCAGGGTGTGAACCTTATACATGCACATTCAGTGATGTGAATGGTGTAGGGTTGGTCTTCAGGGGTAGATTAGCCACTCTCTCCATTCCTCAGGGCCGTCTGTTTTTTGAAAGAGGCAGGGGGCACATGGACCCCCTCCCTATGCCTTATTTGGTCCTGGAAACACCATCCCTGTGGCCGCTTCACATTATAGAAGGGAGGAGAGCCACATGCGTGACCCTCCTCCCTGAGCCTTGTTAGGCCCCGGGGGGGATCTCATCCCTTAGGGCTGTATTTTATATAAGATTATACAATTAAACATGGGAGGAGGACATGAGGCACCCTCCTTGAGCTTTTTGGGCCATGGGGACACCACCCTGGGACCAAAATCTAAGGGGAGGTATTGTGCAGCACCCAACCCGAGCCTTAAAAGTCCCCAGAGACCCCATCCCCTGGGGAAAAATACAATAAAAAGAGGAAAGGGCAGTGTAGCCCCCCCCCCTTTCAAACCTAATTAGGTTGCAAGGACTCTAGCACCAGGGGTGGAACCTTATTTACACCCAGAGCCTTATTAGACCCCACTCAGGGCCCACATGACATTATAAAGGGGGAGAGCTGCACAGTCCCCCCTCCTGATGCCTATCATGGCCCCAGGGACCCCATCCCCCAGGACCTTGCCTTAATATAAAGAGGAGGCAGCTGCGCATAATCCCACCCCAAGTCCGTTATGTCCCCGGGCACCCCATCCCCTGGGGCCTAAATTAATTATAGGTGGGTGCCCCAGTGCCCACAAACATCTTGTTGGGAGACACTGGGGAGCCCCAGGTCATCTGCGACCCCAGTCGGCTCCCAGCAACTTTTAAAGGCTCGGGAGCAGGGCAGCGTGACCCCCCTCCACTTAAAAAATACTTTAGGCCATCAGGGAAGGTGTTCTCATGGCCAAATACTGCCCAGGGACTCAGGCCGCATGACCTCCTCCGCATAATAATTCAGTTGGGTGCTGGGGGTGGGGTTGCTGACAAATATGGCTCCGAGATGAGGGCCACGTGCCCCCTTTGCATAATAATTAAATGGGGCAAAAGGCATTAGGTCCTTGGGGCCAAAAACAGCACAGGGATAGGAGCCAGACGACCCCCACCCTTTATTAAATACATTGAACCCCAGGGGATGCGGTCACCGGGGCCCAAAACAACCCAGGGTGGGGGGCGGGCTGTGCACGCCCCCCCCCCCCAATTAAAGACTGACACTTTCTTTTTTTGCAATTCCATGGGAGTCCCACGGGATCGTGGCGAAAAAATCTCTATTTGTTTTCTTTTAGGTTTTGGCCTAGGGTCTAGGCCCTGCCCACTTATATAACATATTTTGCAACTTCAGGACAGGGGACTAAGTCCCCAATTCCTCTAATGGCTGCCAGTAAGCTTTATATAAATGCTCTAGAACCCGCCCTGAACGGAGCTACATTAGATGTCCCGCGTTTAGGAGAAACAATTATACCGGTTCTCCTCTACGAAGATGACGCCGTTTTATTGGCGCGCACTGGTGTTGGTTTAAATAAACTGCTGGACACGTTCGGCAAATTTATGGAATCTTTGGAACTGAAAATAAACGCAAAAAAATCCCATGTTATGATAGTGGGGGATCAAAGTAGGGGAAAAAAACGATATCCTTTTTCTGTGGGAGTGATGAGGTTAAAAGGGTCCCTGTGTTTACCTATTTAGGGATCTTGTTTGATGAAAAAGGGTCCTGGGTCCTCAAATGAAACATAAAAGAAATGTATTTGCCAGGTCTACATCAGCCCTTATGGGATTTTCAAAACGTCTTGGGGCTAGACCCATGGAAGCCTTTGTGAAGGTGTATAAGACCAAGCGCCTAGCAATGGCTACATATGGCTCCGACATCTGGGGGTATAGTACACAACACCACCAAATTCAAGTGGTAGAAAATATATTTCTAAAATCCCTATTGTCTGTACCTCAGTCCACCCCTACTTTTTCGATCCATGCAGAATTTGGGCTGAGTTATGTTACTGATTTACTGAAAATAGCCCCGATAATATGCTGGCTTAAGACCTGGCTCAATCAGGAGATCTCCCTGAACCATATGATCTTAAAAGACTGCCTAGCTCTAGATAAGGCTAGTAAAATCCCAGGGCTAGCATACATTGAATCCACCCTCAAAAAACGTGGTCGTCCTGGGCTTTTTTTGGCACCGGAAACCATTAAGAAAGAAGATGTAGATCTGATTAAAAATGCTATGGCAAACCTTCTTTCTTCTGACAGGGAGGAATTAGAGCTGAAAAACCTATGGTAAGAGCGAACTATGGTCTGGTGAGCTCACCGGGAATCGAGCCCTACTTGAAATTAGTTACTCGCCCTTTCCATCGGAATTTACTAACCAGATTTCGATTTAATACAATTCACCTTACACTGGGAGATTTCCCTAAATGGGGAATACCCGATGATGCCGAACCTTGTAAGTGCGATAATTTCTTATTACAAGACACTATGCATTTTGTAATGTTCTGCGAGTATTACGCAGACATTAGGAAAAAGTATCTGGTACCAGTGTTAAGGGGAGCGGGGTTTGTGCAGGTCAGGCCGGCACTCCTTTATCTGCAACTCCTGGATAGTACTCGAATCACTTTTCATGTTGCAAATTTTCTAGTGGCAGCGGTGCGTATTAATAGGATGAAGAAAAGATTAGGCCTTATGGGAGCTGTAGTTTAATTAGGAATGAAGATGTGGTTTATTTTTAGTCTATTGCATATGGTATTGCCTGTTCATTTTATTCTCAGCATTTAGGGTACCTTTTTACTGAAATTTTTAATGTTTATCCACGTATGGAATTATTTTAGTGTTATAACTGTCCCTTGATTGAACACTTATGAAATTTAAATGTAATAGATTTTATGTAATAGATTTTATGGTATCTTTTAATGTTTTGATTGTGAATTTGTATATATGTGGTGATTTTTGTATCTGTGCCTTTTTATGATATTAAGTTATCGAATAAAGTACATGACTGACTGACTGACTGGCTGCCAGTAACATTTTTCTTATGTTGCTGCCAGCCAATCAGAGTGCTTGCTCCCACCAGAATCTGACTCCCACAGAAACGATATGGCTAAAGGGATCCAGAGCTCCCTGAGCCAATCAGAATGCTCTATTTTTAAATTGGCACTCCAGCGAGACTCTCTCAAGAGACTCTTGCAGACCCAACCATTCAGATATTCTAACATTCTTAAGCCTTAATATCTCAAAAACTGCTGTACGGACTGACACCAAACCACAATAAGTACAATCTGCGGACCAAGATCTAACATCCTGCCACATTTGTTGTAATTCTGTTCAGCTGTTTTTGCTGTAGCCCTGCCTAAAGAAGTCCATGGAAAATGCATGGGGATTTTGTGTTTTGGGACCCGCTTTTTTGTCAGCTCACGCTTGATGGATCACTCCAAAAATGTCCATGCACAAACTAGGCAAAGAAAAGCATTTTTTAGGAAAGATTTGTGGCGATTCATCAGACAGTCCAACAGTGTTAGCAAAACAAAAAAAACATTTCCTGACCTAAGTTTAACTACCCCATGGGAACGCTGACCTAACCATAACTATATTTATGTTGTTTAGCTCCATAGAAGCCCAGTGAGAGTGTCGCGTGAAGCTGGCGGAGCAAGCCAGCAGTAAATCTCTGTCCTCTCAAACAAAATCACACGCACATTAAGAGAAGGAATCACCATCAGATTTATTCTGTGTGTCCATGTATCAGCAAAGAAGTAAAACACATTTTCAGCCTTGATCACATGACCAGCTGCCGTAGGATTTTGCTTAAGTATTGTGCCAAAATAGACAAAGGACAATTGTGTTGAGAACAAGCAGGCACCATCTTAGAAGTATAAACAAACAGCAGAAAGCAAACTTATCCCCTGTATATAAGAAGTAAGATATATACTTTGAACAAGGACAACAATGCAGTCTTGTATCACATCATACATCCAAAGTAAGTAAATAATAGATCATCTTATTATTCTGAGAAAACATATCGTGGACATATTTTCTGCATCTTCTCCAATAGTAGAACAAATATATATATTAAGAAAGTTACAAACAGAATATGGTTAAACAGGGCCGGCTTTAGCGCTGGTGGCACCTGGATTCCCGCACACCCACCTTTTAACAGTGCCCCTCAAGTCTCCATAATCAGTCTCCCTCACATGCATTTCTTTTGTTTTCTATCACCACTCACACTAATGTAGGGTGTCAGAGCACCTGACATCACACGCACATTACACAGAGGCAATGAATTATGTGTGTGAATCTGTGTACAGGAAATGTTACATAAGACTGAGGACTACAAGGTGCAGGAGTCACATGTCATCTATAGTGGTAGAAAGAATAGTTTGAGAGTGTTTGGTCTGGAAAAGCAGAAACTCGGAATTTAAAAGGTAAAAGGTCGGGGGTTGGCTTTACTAATAAGAATTGATTTCTACCCAATTGAACCCTTTTTGCAAAATTAGAACAATGAAAAACTGAGGAAAAAATCATAATACTCTTATCTATACTTTGCAGTTTGCAAGCAGCTCTTTGATCATAGTACATAGCTCACTGTTCTATATAAGGATTGAAACTTATAAACTGCAAGTAATAAAAGGGACTCTCTGACAGAAGCAGTAACCCACTGACCTATTTAGGTTACATGCACTTTGTGATCTGCATGTTACACATGCTTTGCAGCAGGCATTTTAACCTTGTTTGCTACTTTATGATGAGTCAAAACTTCCACTAGACAAAAGTTCGATCTCTCTGCTGCAGGTCCATCAATCACCAGACTTATCTTGACATTGGTATGGTTGCCTGAAAACTAGTGGAGGCAAGGAACATGGCTGCAGGTGCTTTTCAAAACCATATTGTACTTGAAAACACAGTGCCTCACACCCCAAAGTCAGCGCCCAGTGTGGTGGCACTGATCGCACCACCCTAGAGCTGGCCCTGTGGTTACCATACCAAATTCATTAAAATGTATCTCCCTAGCCCACCCAAATGGGAGTCTGCAGGAATAAGGCAGATATCAAATATAGCAAAATCCTATTTCAAACTGAGAAGAAGGGTTGGATGGTCGGAGGGGGGATGTAAGAAGGAAGGGAAAAGGCAGATGAAAGGAAAAAAAGAATGGGGATCAAATGTAACAGAGAAAGAAAGATGGTAGGTTGCAGAAGAGTTTGTATAGCAAACCTACAGCAGGCAAACGCCTGCTCCAGTCCTTCAGCAGCCACCCAGATGTCCTTAAGTGGAGCATTCCCAGTGATGATCTCCAAAGGATGACAAGGAATTGCATTACAGCCAAGGCTTTTCAAGTGGAGCAAAACATCAGAATTCACAGGTTGATGGAAAGGGGCTACCCTGAATGGGTGCCTCCCTCCCTCCCTTCCTTTTACAGACTCTGTGAGGCATCACATTCATCAACAAGTACTAGTGACTCTCCTGCAACCCACAACTTCCAACTTCATGTACCTGGCTAGCTACCCTGCCTCTCACTTCCTCTTCCATTAGAGACCAGTGGTCCATCATGGACCAAGCCAAACCACCCTTACTAAGGGAACATTCAAGCTATACCCTTCTACGTTGCTGACTATTTCCCATGTTTCACTGAATATCAACAACAGATTCAACACCACCCTGAAAACCAACATCAACACTGATCCTCTGGTTAAGCTGAAGTCCACTAAACCAAAGCCTTCCACACTCTAAAACACCAACAATTCTATCAACAAGCAGGAAAATAAATTGATCAAAATCCAATTCAGCAATGATCCTATCAACCTGAAGACACTTCTCTTCAAGTAAGGTACCTCATCACTGTGGCTAAAGCCCCTATTGCAAGCCATCCATAACAGAAGCATAACCTTTTTCAAAGTCATCAACCACTGAATCTGTCTGTTATCTGACTCTCTGATATTGTATTTGACAGACAGGCACTATGTTATTAATCAGCTACAGAAAAGAATCAGGCACTAAAGTGACTCAGGAAACAAGCTATGACCTTTCATCACATTTCACCATAAAACATTAAAAAATGACCCAACTCGAAGATTCCCTTTAATCACAAAGCTTGCTGAAATCCAGGCCACCTGAAACATCCTATAGCACTACATTTTCATATCCACCATGATAACGTACCTAACCAGAAACACCACCAGCGAATACTCCACTCCCCCTGGCAGAGGGAATCTCTGTTGATGAACTCAAAGCTAATGAAGAAAGTAACTCTGGATCCCTCTAGTATTTAACATCCCACCGTGTGCCTTTCAAAGTAGTCTATAAGGTACATTTCATAGTGTATGTTAAGGGCGCATCCTTATTTTATTGTGATATTAGTGACATTTTTAATCACTTTACAATTGTCCACTTACCATTGTCCTTGTCTTTTTCAACCTTCAAGCAATAGAAGTTCAGATCTTTGCACAATGTGAAAAATGCTATTTTACCCTCCCCTTTTAGGTCTCACTTACCAGACAGCGCTGAGACCTTTTATGGGCTTACAAAAAATGTACACTGATCTCACAAACCGACCATTTCTTACCGTTGGCTGGCTTTACTGTCACTCTCATTTACTTGCTTCTTATTTAATGGGCTGCCTTCCTGTTCTTGTGTTTACCCCTGCCCTGGAGCACAGCCATAGCTTTGATTGGCTGAATTATACCCTTCCACTGCTCACTTTTAGGGAACAACTTTTTTGCTTTTGATTAAGCACTCTATGCGATTGCATGTTTTCCTAGCTCTCTCCCTCATGTGCTTCTCCCCCACCTAGTATCTGCCCCTGCGCTCCCTTTTACTCTTGCTCTCATGAGCTGCTCACTCACTCTCTTCTGCTTTTCCCACTGTACTCTGTGTTGCTCTCATGAGCTGCTCACTCACTTTCTTGTGCTTTTCCCACTGCACTCTGTGTTGCTCTCTCCCTCGTGAGCTGCTTGCTCACTCTCTTGTGCTTTTCCCACTGCACTCTGTGTTGCTCTCGTGAGCTGTTTGCTGACTCTTTTGTGCTTTTCCCACTGCTCTCTGTGTTGCTCTCGCCCTCATGAGCTGCTCACTCACTCTCATGTGCTTTTCCCACTGCACTCTTTGTTGCTCTCTCACTTGTGAGCTGCTCACTCACTCTCTTGTGCTTTTCCCACTGCATTCTGTGTTGCTCTCACAAGCTGCTTACTCACTCTCTTGTGCTTTTCTCACTGCACTTTGTGTTACTCTCTCCTTGGTGAGCTGCTCACTCACTCTCTTGTGTTTTCCCACTGCCCTCTGTGTTGCTCTTGCGAGTTGCTCACTCTCTTGTAATGTTCCCACTGCACTCTGTGTTGCTCTCTCCCTTGTGAGCTGCTCACTCACTCTCTTGTGCTTTTTCCACTGCATTCTGTGTTGCTCTCACAAGCTGCTTACTCACTCTCGTGTGCTTTTCTCACTGCACTTTGTGTTACTCTCTCCTTGGTGAGCTGCTCACTCACTCTCTTGTGCTTCCCCACTGCCCTCTGTGTTGCTCTTGCGAGTTGCTCACTCTCTTGTGATTTTCCCACTGCACTCTATGTTGCTCTCACAAGCTGCTCGCTCACTCTCTTGTGCTTTTCCCACTGCACTCCGTGTTGCTTTCTCCCTCGTGAGCTGCTCACTCACTCTCTTGTGCTTTTTTCCACTGCACTCTGTGTTGCTCTCATGAGCTGCTCACTCACTCGTGTCCTTTTCCCACTGCACTCTGTGTTGCTCTCATGAGCTGCTTACTCACTCTCTTGTGCTTTTCCCACTGCCCTCTGTGTTGCTCTTGCTCTTATGAGATGCTCACTTACTCTCTTGTGCTTTTCCCACTGCACTCTGTGTTGCTCTCTCCCTTCTGAGCCGCTCACTAACTCTATTGTGCTTTCCCACTGCCCTCTGTGTTGCTCTCGCGAATTGCTCACTCACTCTCTTCTGCTTTTCCCTCTGCACTCTGTGTTGCTCTCGCCCTCATGAGCCACTCACTCGCTCTATTGTGCTTTCCCACTGCCCTCTGTGTTGCTCTCGCGAATTGCTCACTCACTCTCTTCTGCTTTTCCCTCTGCTCTCTGTGTTGCTCTCTCCCTTGTGCTTTTCCCACTACACTCTGTGTTGCTCTCGCCCTCATGAGCCACTCACTCACTCTATTGTGCTTTCCCACTGTCCTCTGTGTTGCTCTCGCGAATTGCTCACTCACTCTCTTCTGCTTTTCCCTCTGCACTCTGTGTTGCTCTCTCCCTCGTGAGCTGCTCACTCACTCTCGTGCTTTTCCCATTGCACTCTGTGTTGCTTTCTCACCCGTGAGCTGCTCACTCACTCTCTTGTGCTTTTCCCACTGCACTCTGTGCTGCTCTCTCCCTCGTGAGCTGCTCACTTACTCTCTTGTGCTTTTCCCACTACACTCTGTGTTGCTCTCTCCCTTGTGAGCCGCTCACTAACTCTCTTGTGCTTTTCCCACTGCACTCTGTGTTGCTTTCTCACTCGTGAGCTGCTCACTCACTCTCATGTGCTTTTCCTACTGCACTCTGTGTTGCTCTCTCCCTTGTGAGCTGCTCACTCACTCTCTTGTGCTTTTCCCACTGCACTCTGTGTTGCTCGCATGAGCTGCTCACTCACTCTCTTGTGCTTTTCCCACTGCACTCTGTTGCTCTCTCCCCTGTGAGCTGCTCACTCACTCTCTTGTGCTTTTCCCACTGCACTCTGTGTTGCTCTCATGAGCTGCTCACTCACTCTCTTGTGCTTTTTCCACTGCACTCTGTGTTGCTCTCTCCCTCGGGAGCTGCTCACTCACTCTCTTGTGCTTTTCCCACTGCACTCTGTGTTGCTCTCGCCCCTGTGAGCTGCTCACCCACTCTCTTTTGCTTTTCCGACTGCACTCTGTGTTACTCTCATGAGCTGCTCACTCACTCTCTTGTGCTTTTCCCACTGCACTCTGTTACTCTCACCCCTGTGAGCTGCTCACTCACTCTTGTGCTTTTATGACTGCACTCTGTGTTACTCTCATGAGCTTCTCACTCACTCTCTTGTGCTTTTCCCACTGCACTCTGTGTTGCTCTCTCCCTTGTGAGCCGTTCACTCACTCTCTGATGCTTTTCCCACTGCCCTCTGTGTTGTTCTCGCGAGCTGCTCACTCACTCTTGTGTGCTTTTCCCACTGCACTCTGTGTTGCTCTCGCGAGCTGCTCACTCACTCTCTTGTGCTTTTCCCACTGTTCTATGTGTTTCTCTCTTTATCGTGTACCTGCTCCTTCATTGCTCTTCGAGGATTCATGGTCTTTCAAATTATTGCTGATGAACCACTCCGTTTTGGGAAATGCACTTTAGAGCAACTTCATAGTATTTTCTATTATTTACTGATCCAAGTGGCATCTGCAGTACTGCTTAAACCGTGTTTCTGCACTTTGAACATATTTGCGAAAGATGACTTCAATAATACATATGCGATTGGGACCTCTTGCGCTTCATTCTCCAACATTAGATTGCTTTTTTAGACTGTAATTCCTGGAAAAATAAAAGATATGTATTACAAATTTTAAACATGTAATTATAACTTTACCAAGTTCACACCTTCCAGACCAAATTAATACCTTTGCATGTGCTTCTTAGGTTCCCACATGATTAAGAATTCGAATTGAGCAATGCTTTTAATCCTTCGCTCACTCTCTTCCTATGTCTACCGTCATGTTTTAGGCAGTTCTATGTAAGGATTTGCAAATGAAAGATTTGTTGTGATACTTTGTCATTGTTGACTGAATTTGGAATCTCCCTTGCTCTATCTGGTAAAGTTAGGCCATCTGAGTAAAAAAATGACATTTAATGAGAATGAAGAGTTTTCATTTTGCATACAACCTTTCAATATAATCTGAAATGTATTTTTAAATTGTTTTTGGTGACTGCACATAAAAATCTACTCAAAACCTTTCCTTCATCTACACAATCTTTGCCTTCTGTCCCCTGTCACTGTAGGTGACAAAAACACAAGGCCCACCATAAAATTCCTCTTGCTCCTAGAGACGAGGTTTATTCTGATCAGGGTGGATTGTCTGTATGGGGAGTCGGGCGTTTCCCCGGAAGGCTGGCAGGGTGGGGGCTGGTTTTGCAGCAGTGGGGGCCTGTTTTGCAGCAGTGCTGAAATATTTCCCCCCAGTAACAAAAGAAGTTGTGCTTCACACTTGCAAACGCCACCCCACTGGGAAGGGGGGGGGGCTGGACTGCCAAAACTGCCAGGGCTGCTTTGGGTTTCCAGTCCGGCCCTGATTCTGACGAGGAGATAAATCACACCAGTGGGATGGGTGATGCGAATTGTATGTTGACTAATGCCATTCCATCCTCTGAGACATCTCTTATTTTGATGAGGGTTAGAGAGTTTGGAAACTGGCACAGCATTTTGAAGAGAGTCCAGTGTCACAGATTGCGATGTTCTGGATGCCTATAATAAGCCGCGGGGCATTAATTGCCCTGGTGATGGCATCAGATACAAACAAAAGAGCATCCTACCTGCCACTCAGCAAATGTTTAGGAAAAAATACACAACGTTGCTTTTCCATACTTGTTTTTCATTTTTTAACGTGTTGCCAGTGGCGGTTAAGGGTGCGTTATTGCCCAGGAAAAGAGTGAATTTCAGTGAGGAAAGCCCATCTAACAAGTATATTTTGCACAATAATTGTTAAGTTTCACTAGGCAATATTCTCACTATTACCGTAGAATGATATATTTCCCAGCCTCATTAGGAGTTCCCCAGATTCAGGTGCAGGGACACGGTGGTGCTAGAATCCGACAATTCTGGCTGGTATTCCTGTTCCTAGTTATAGAGATTACGTGGGATTTTCCTCTGAGTACAGGTAACTTGTTGAACCAGGAATACGAGGTCCAAAACGAGGGCCCAGATTTACTATTCTTTGGCGCAAGCAACCGCTGGGCTGCCTTGCGTCAGAGGGAGAGAGACAAGAGGGGAGATTTACTAAGATTTTGTGCCGTGTTTGCATCACAAAAATCGTTGCAAAATCTTTTTTCGCCAATTTACTGTCCAGCGCTTAGCTTGTTTAGCGCTGGAAATAACGGAAAAGTCATGCAAAGCAGCACATAGCGCTGCTTTGCATTACTTTGTGCCATGGGTCGTACCGAGGGTGGTGCATGGGCGTTCCCATGCAGCCAACCAAGGTTTTTCCCGCAAAACATAATTTACTAAATAAAGTAGATTGGGGGTTTAGCATGAGAAAACTGTACACTTTTCAAGTAGGCGCAAGCAAGCAGAAATGCTTTCATTTCTCCTTCCTTTTCTGATTTTGCATTTGTGCTGCACTTTACAACAGACATACAAAGTGGAAAAATGGTTAAAGTGAGTCTGTGCATAGTTTTTTGCACTGGAAGTGTTCCTTCCAGTACAAAACCTATGCTAGGCTCACGGAGACACCCTTGCACCATGGCGCAAAGGTGTCTGCGTGGCACACGGCAGCTGATTTCAGCACCAGCCCTAGTGAGAAGGGAGGAGAAGGCATTATTTTAGTAAATAGGGCACTCTCCTCCTTTCTCCTTTTCACGTAGCACAGTGCAGCCTTTGCAGCTGCTGCAGTGAGCTACGTGAAAAATGAATAAATCTTCCTAAAATGTGCCATATCTACTAGGATATTACCTACTGGCGGTCGCCAGTAGGTATATATAGTTAGGATTTTTTCTCTATGGGATTTTTGAAAATTCTATGTCTAATAACTTTGGCGTTTGTGGACGGAATTGGCTGAAATTTTCAGGAAAATGGAACATTTTGTTTCTGAGCAGCCCCTGAAAATATGTGGGGGGTTCGTCAAGGGGGGGGCCGAGAAAAAAGGGGGGTCCCAAAACACGTTTTTCCCATGTTAATTTCCATAGGGCGGTTGGCCTCACTTTTAGCCCGAACGGCTGAATGGATTTGCACGAAACTTGGCAAAATTGTAGGGACTGTTAGCCCGATGTGCCTTTGCTAGGTCTCAATATATGTGCTCCAGTGGATTTTGAGAAATTAACGTTCAAAAAAAGATATATATCTGTGACAGCGTCCCGGGTATCGCTCCGGTTCGCGTACTTGACGCGTAACGGAACTTCGCGAAGCGAAGCTGATTGGCTCTCCGGTGTCTGTCAACATTCTAAACAGTCCGGAGCGGCCGCCATCTTGTCTCTCGGTAGGATCGAGAGACAAGAGGAGGCCAAAACAAAGGGGGAAATGACCATAAGGGGGCATAGTAGATCCTCCCTGACCCCCTAGGTTTGATGTGGAGGCTTTAAAAGGGCCCCGCGGGGCAAAAAAAGAAAACAATTTTTTTTGTTTTTCTCCGGTGTCTGTCAACATTCTAAACAGTCCGGAGCGGCAGCCATCTTGTCTCTCGGTAGGATCGAGAGACAAGAGGAGGCCAAAGCGAAGGGGCAAATGACCATAAGGGGGCATAGTAGATCCTCCCTGACCCCCTAGGTTTGATGTGGAGGCTTTAAAAGGGCCCCGCAGGAAAAAAAAAATAATAAATCGGTTTTTTTTCGTGGGGTGCGCCCGGTACGGGTAACGGAAAGCGGACTGGGGAGCGTACTACAAGGAAACAAGAATGATTGACTTTTAACTTATTGTATGTTTATAGACTTTTTTTTTTTTGCTGAGTGACGTCTCGGCCTATCTCCACGGGATGCAGTCCCTACTATCTCGGCGTTTAAGCACAGGGGGACCGGTAGTGTGGGAGAGATAACGTCTGTTAACGTTCGATTCGAAGGAAATCAGGAAGTGTTGAAAAACATTGTCTGCGCCATCTTGCCTTTTTTCAAATGCCACACTTTTGTCGTGCACGGCAGCCATTTTAGATGCCTTGACCAGACCCACTCTCTGCACGCTGTCAATCCTTAGCATGGCTCCCCACCCTTGCAAGCATCTCCCCCAGGCACTGGTCACCCCCGCTCTCTGTCTTATGCATGGGCAATAAACCTCCCCCCATCTGCGCTGCTCTTCCTTGAGAATCACACCCTGTGCCCGCCCGATACCTCCCTTTCGCCCTATTCACTACCGCACCCTCTGACACTCCTCTTCCTCTGTGTCCGATTGTCCAGGCCGGTACCAGGCTATCACCTAGCCTTGCAGATGTAGTTTATGGCCCCAGCTGTAAAGAATCACCCCTCTTCAAAGGAGTTACAGTAGATCAAGGCCCCCACCCGATGAGATCCGTCACACCACACGCGTTCCTACTATCTGAAAACCATCCTGTATTGTGATTGGGGAGGGGACCGAGCCTGAAGCGGAAGATTCCAGGGATGCCTCTTTGTACATCAAAGTTTTTACAATTATGTGTCACATTAAAAATATATAGCACTCCAACAAAGTAGTAGGATTATAAAACTTTAATAACTTATAAATATATACAACGGAACAAAAACAGTAAATACATTTAAACATTTTTTTGAAAAAAGAAGCAACAATGGTCAGTAGCTGTGTTTTGTGCGAATAGTCCCAAGGCAGCACAACGTGCTGAGTTCTGGACGGCACCCAGGTGATGTTACCTGGGTGCCGCACTGGTTTTTGGTATCCTACAATGCAGCTCCGAAAAACGGCGTGGGGCGTCCCGGGGGGAGGCCTCGTCAGTAGCGGTCTGTTGTGCGAATAGTCCCAAGGCAGCAGAACGCGGTGAGATGTGGATGGCACCCAGGTGATGTCCAGTAAGTTGCCGCACTGGTTTTGGTATCCTACAATGCTGCTCCGAATAACGGCGTGGGGCGCCCCGGGGGGGGGGGGTGAGGCGGCGTGAACGGGCCTCCCCAGGTGGAGGGTCGTCTGCTGTAGTGGGGCGCCCCTTTACCGTTTCAGTTGCCATTCCGCCCGCTTTTGGTACACTGTGCCAAAATCCGCCATTCAGCTGAGTTGCGCCCACTCTTGCGGTGCAGCGATAGGCGGCTGCCACAGGACTCTCAAAATGGCGGCAGGCTCTTTCCTTTTTGGGCCTGGTCCACTGAAATGGCCCTGGGACACCTTGGAACTCGGACGCTTGTCTGCTAGGTCTTGGACCCCATTCTCGAAAGCGTCCCCTCAGCCTTGAAGATTCTACAAAAGTCTTGGGGGCCACCGACTCCTGCAGGCTTCCGGTGGGGAGCGGCTGCCATGATTGCTCGTGGAATGGCCACGACGGAGCTACGAGATGGTGGTGCTCTCATGCTGACGCCAGCTTCAGTC
Source organism: Lissotriton helveticus (assembly GCF_964261635.1). Classification (NCBI taxonomy): domain Eukaryota; kingdom Metazoa; phylum Chordata; class Amphibia; order Caudata; family Salamandridae; genus Lissotriton; species Lissotriton helveticus. Next base: position 279,649,098 of record NC_136071.1, read on the forward strand.
TGAAACATCCAGAAACAAGGTGGGGCTTTCATCGTTTGGGAAAAAAAAATGTTTAAATGAAATGAAATGATTACGCTCTTGTATAGCGCACGACTACCCGTAGGCATCTCGGCGCTTGCTTAGGGAACCCGTCCTGGTATTCCCCTGTGAGATACCCCGGCAGGGTGTCCACAAGGTGAAAGCCAGGCATCCCGCCGCGAGGGGCCATAGTGGAGATTAAGCAAGCTATTGCCCAGAGTCGCAGAGTGTGACCCCGTGAGTTGAGTAGGCACCGGAACGAGAATTATCGAGTCCGTGGAATTTTTTGAGCCCGAGACCCGCCGAGGCGGGGAATCGAACCCTGGTCCACAGCTGATCTCAGCTTCCGGGTCTGCCGCCTCTAACCACTGAGCCACGCTTCTCCACATGATCCAATGAGAAGTGTTATTTTTAGGTCATATGATCAAGCCTTCCATCATTAGGAAACCAAAAGTAAAATGAACCAATGAAAAGTTTTATAAACAAGTCACATGACCTGTTATGCGGCATAGGGCTATAAAAAGCGTAGAAAATCCGTTGGCACGTGAGGCGGCGTCAGTAGCGGACCGATGTGCGAATAGGCCGAAGGCAGCACAACGCGCCAAGATCCGGATGGCACCGAGGTGGTGTCCAGCAAGTTGCCGCACTGGTGTGGCCATCCTACAATGCTACGCCGAAAGTCGGCGTGGGGCGCCCCGTTGGCCTGTGAGTTCACGTCAGTCAGTGGGGGCTGTTTGAGGATCTGACTGCATTGGAAAGCAACGTGATGCTGTGCGTCGCCCCCAAGATGGAGGTTCCTCGGCTGCAGTGGGGCGCCCCTTGGTGTTTCACTCGCTATGCAGCTGAGTTGCGTGCGTACTTGCGGCGAATAGGCCGAAGGCAGCACAACGCGCCGAGATCTGGATGGCACCGAGGTGGTGTCCAGCCAGTTGCCGCACTGGTGTGGCCATCCTACAATGCTGCGCCGAAAGTCGGCGTGGGGTGCCCCGTTGGCCTGTGAGGTGGCTGTAGTAGCGGACCGATGTGTGAATAGGCCGGAACCAGCACAAGGCGCCAAGATCCGGATGGCACCGAGGTGGTGTCATAGTTGAGAGTTCTGAGCAGCGCTTGTAACACTGTCTGAAGCTTATTTGCACCTGCTGCAGCTTCACTATTGCCCTGGTGTGGCCTAAGATCGCCCATGACATAGGCGGCCGCCTCCCGGGGTCCGGCGGAACTGTTTTCCTTTTCCTTTGTGCATCTTGTCCCACAATCCGTTTGACCTGAAGACACGACCAGGTCCCTGAATGTGTGCAGGGGGACGCTATTGAATGAATCAAAATGGCGGCTTCACACAAAGCTGACTCAAGCGTTGCAGCTGATGCTATACAGACAAAAACTGGTTTTCAGTTTGTACATTCTTCAGGATTTTTCCATCCAAGGCTGGTTGAGAGTTTGTAGAACAATGGCTTCAGATTTTCAACATACTACTCTTCAACATTTTTCCTAAATGTAACAATGTGAGACTCACTAGGAGAACGGTGTAGTGAGGGCCACAAACAGCTGTTTATCTTTCCTTTCAAAATGCTGCCAACAATATTTTCGGAATGGAAGACACCACAAGGCGCTGAGATTCGGTTGGCACCGAGGTGGTGTCCAGCAAGTTGCCGCACTGGTGTGGCCATCCTACAATGCTGCGCCGAAAGTCGGCGTGGGGTGCCCGAAGGGGGGGGGGGGAGGCGGCGCAAACAAGCCTCTCCCGCTTCTTCATGTGGAGGCACTTCATCTGCAGTGGGGCGCCGAGATCCGGATGGCACCGAGGTGGTGTCTAGCAAGTTGCCGCACTGGTGTGGCCATCCTACAATGCTGCGCAGAAAGACGTCGTGGGGTGCCCGAAGGGGGGGGGGGAGGCGGCGCAAACGAGCCTCTCCCGCCTCTCCAGGTTGAGGCACTTCATCTGCAGTGGAGCGCCGTCTAGCTGAGTTTCTCCTGCTCTTGCTGCTACAGCGACAGGCGGCTGCAACAGGACTCTCAAAATGGCGGCCTGTTCTTTGGATTTGGGCCTGGTCCACTAAAATGGCCCTGGGACACCTTAGAACTCGGACGCTCGAATTTTTTTTCCTTTCCTCTACATGCAAAAAAGGTAAATGCCCGGTACGTTACCTGCCTCATCTGCCACGATGTACTCTCCAGAGGAACCGAAAAAAAATATAGTTCTGGTAATTATACCATGCATCGTCATATGGAGAGGTGGCACCGATTAATTATAGTGCTGCACAAAAGAGAGATTTGGAGGACAACCCCCGACCTGCCAGTACATTCACCAAAGAAGTTGCACTGACAGCATCAGAGGCAAGGGAAACGGTCCCAAATATTCAGAAGAACTTTGGAAAGATTAAAATGACATGTTTAGATTGTGGCAAATTAATTTCATGTGGACAGATGAGTGTTACTCTAATAAATACAGCATATGAACATCATCATAGTCGATGGTTGGTGGAGACATTTTGACTATATCCTGGACCTGCCCGTCCTCGTCAAAAATGGCGCCGGAATAAATGGGACTCGTAACTCCTTGTTGTGTACTGGTTGCACAACCTTGATATCACGAGATACGTATGCAGTTTTGAAGCACATGGCGGGCGGGGACGAGAATTGATTGAATATTTCGACATCCCTATTGATATTAAGTTCTGATGTGTTATTGATTACTGTACTATTGAAAGTTCGAATTAACGTCACCCATGGTACTTGCCCGCAAATGTATATCTAGATCAGGGGTACTCAAACTACGGCCCGCGGGCCAGTAGCGGCCCGGCAAGCCTTCAGTGGCGGCCCGCAGAGCTTGAGACAACGCACCTGTGTGTGTGTTTTTTTTAACTTCAGTAAACACCTCTGTAGCAGCAGTGCGTCAGAGACACTGCTCTGTGGGGGCCTGGGCGATTCCAGCCACAGTCAAGAGTGGAGCTGCAGGGGCGCTAAGAGGTGAACAAAGCCTCATCAACAAACGAATGGTCGATTAAAGACGTGTGAAGTACTGGGGTGCCCGGGAGGCTGTGTCAGCCCAGGCTGTATTAATTGTCAGTGCTCCGCTGCGTAAATTTAAATCCGCCTTCGGCCTCTGTAGTCCACTATCAGACGCTCTTTACCCTTTGTCACACTCTTGGAGATTCCTGCTTTTTCACTCCGACATTTTTTCAGCCTTTCTTTTCCTCCTCCTTTCCCCTTTGTGTGTTTTCCCTCATTTGATTTTGGAACTGTCTGAAGAGGAAAAATAGGTGCCTGTCCCAAAAAACACTCCCGCTCCTCCCCCCCTCCCCCCCGCCCACCCAAAAAGAAACTACATGCTCAAATTAAGCACTACTGCTGCCCTTGTTATTTTAGTTATTATGTCTGTAATGGAAACTGGTGCTGTATGTGCAGGGACACTGGAATTATGCGGCAGGGAAGAAACAAATTATACTTCTTGGTTTACGATCTTACGTGGCAAGAAAAGGCAAATCATGCGGTATAACGGAGCACATTTGGTGCTAGTGTTACTCATTATTTTGTCATTTTTACACATGAACAATATCGAGGAAAAGATTTCACCTCATAAGTCCCAAGGCTGACACACAGGGGAGAGGGGGAAAAGGGGAAGGGGGGAGGACAGCAGGAACTGAGAGCTGGGTGAGGTGGTAGGGCAGAGCAGGGAGTGAGAGCCCGGGTGAGGGAGGTGGGAGGGCAGAGCAGGGAGTGAGAGCTGGGTGAGGTGGGGGGGCAGAGCAGGGAGTGAGAGCCCGGGTGAGGGAGGTGGGAGGGCAGAGCAGGGAGTGAGAGCCCGGGTGGGAGGGCAGAGTAGGGAGTGAGAGCCCGGGTGAGGGAGGTGGGAGGGCAGAGCAGGGAGTGAGAGCCCGGGTGAGGGAGGTGGGAGGGCAGAGCAGGGAGTGAGAGCTGGGTGAGGTGGGAGGGCAGAGCAGGGAGTGAGAGCCTGGGTGAGGGAGGTAGGAGGGCAGAGCAGGGAGTGAAAGCCCGGGTGAGGGAGGTAGGAGGGCAGAGCAGGGAGTGAGAGCCCGGGTGAAGGAGGTGGGAGGGCAGAGCAGGGAGTGAGAGCCCGGGTGAGGGAGGTGGGAGGGCAGAGCAGGGAGTGAGAGCCCTGGTGAGGTGGGAGGGCAGAGCAGGGAGTGAGAGCCCTGGTGAGGTGGGAGGGCAGAGTAGGGAGTGAGATCCCGGGTGAGGGAGGTGGGAGGGCAGAGCAGGGAGTGAGAGCCCGGGTGAGAGAGGTGGGAGGGCAGAGCAGGTAGTGAGAGCCGGGTGAGGTGGGAGGGCAGCAGTGAGTGAGAGCCGGGTGAGGTGACTGAGGGCAGCAGGGAGTGAGAGACGGGTGAGGTGACAAGGGCAGCAGGGAGTGAGAGCTGGGTGAGGTGGGAGGGCCGCAGGGAGTGAGAGCCGGGTGAGGTGAGACAGATAGAGATAGAGACAGATAAAGACATATAGAGACAGATAGAGGCAGAGACAGCTAGAGACAGGGACAGACAGAGCTAGATAGGGTCAAAGACAGGGACAGACAGACAGATAGAGGCCGAGACAGATAGAGGTAGAGACATATAGCGATAGAGACAGACAGAGAGAGAGACAGACAGAGGGAGACAGACAGAGGGAGAAAGGAGACAGATTGAGGGAGACAGACAAAGGGAGGGAGACAGACAGACAGACAGACAGACAGACGGAGGGTGACAGATAGAGGGAGGGAGACAGAAAGAGGGAGGGAGACAGACAGAGGGAGATAGGCGGAGGGAGGGAGACAGACAGAGGGAGGGAGACAGACAGAGGGCAGACGGAGGGAGGGAGATAGAGGGAGATGGAAAGTGGGACACAGATAGAGGGAGACAGACGGAGGGAGGCAGAGAGAGGGAAGGAAAGAGAGGGAGGGAGACAGAGAGAAAGAGAGGTAAGACAGAGAGACAGAGGGAGAGAGACAGAGGGAGACAGAGAGAGAGGGAAGGAGGGAGCGAGAGAGAGAGATAGAAGGAGGGAGACAGAGGGAGGGGGAGAGATGTGTGTGTATGCTGGTCTGTTGGCTCAGTGGATGAACGCGTCAGTTGCAGGGGCCTGTGTTCAACTTCATGGTCACAGTTTTTTTCTTTCTAGCCCCTTCCCCCTCCCCCACTGACCCCGCCTCCACAGGTGCGGCCCTCGGCCACAAACCACACTGTAAATTTGGCCCCTGAGAGAAAGTTTGTGAGTACCCATGATCTAGATAATTTTATTGTAACTGGCCCTGTCGTATTTTAATTATAAAATGTACGTCCACCGATTCCGCAACTGTTAGACACCTTAGTTCTTGCAACCTAATGGCCCGCCCATTACGTTCCTCTACAGTGTAAATGTCTCCTCATCATATACGATTACAGTTTGCTCCGTGGCCGGCCCACGTGGTTATAGGCCCGTATTTGTATACTGACATTTTCACAATAAAGGTTTTTAAAAGAAAACTTGGTAGTAGTATTTACATTGGTAAAGTTTTTAATAATAGTCACTGTTTTCGAATCAGTAAAAGGCAAGTGAAATAAAGCAGTCCAATTACAGGAAGGGTAAAAGGTATAATACGCAGGAACGCAGTAAAGATAAATGGTCAAGGGCTGTTGTGTTTTCTACTCCTGCAACATAAAGTGATCGATAAGAATCTGATATTCAGGCGTATCGGCGACTAAGACAGCAGGCCGAGCCTCTTTTGCTCAACGGCTCCGTCATGGGACGAAGAAACGCCCTTTTTCTCGAAAAAGGAATATATTTTACTTGCAGGACAGTTGTAAATTTTCCGGGAAAGTACATTAGCTTGGAACATTATAACATATATGTTTAAGAAAAAATAATGTTCGAAAGTAATAAAAAGTGTAATTTTTAGGTCATATGACCAAGCCTTTCATCATTAGAATAAGAAAAGTAAAATGAACCAATGAAAAGTTTTATTAACAAGTCACATGACCTGTTATGCTTACGTTACGCGCTGCGCGCCGGGCCCCGGATCGCTTCCGGGAAGCGACGCTTCGCGCACTGGAGCACTTCCGGATGCGCTAACGCGGCGCGTCATATGACGCATTACGCGACAACGCAGGTCCAGAATATAGTCAAAATGTCTCCACCAACCAGCGGTCGGAACACAACCCCTTTCAGCAGGCTAAATAGTTCTGTTAAATGACAACAGAAGGGACAGGCAACAAGAACCATCAGTCAAAGAGGGGAGGGCAAGTTCTTCTCTACCGGGTCACGTTGGGGCGCTACCGGAACTGATCGAATTGGTAGTCTACAGTGTTTCTGGATGTTTCAGACTGAAGCTGGCGTCAGCATGAGAGCACCACCATCTCGTAGCTCCGTCGTGGCCATTCCACGAGCAATCATGGCAGCCGCTCCCCACCAGAAGCCTGCGGGAGTCGGGGGCCCCCAAGACTTTTGTAGAATCTTCAAGGCTGAGGGGACGCTTTCGAGAATGGAGCCCAAGCCCTAGCAGACAAGCGTCCGAGTTCCAAGGTGTCGCAGGGCCATTTTAGTGGACCACGCCCAAATCTGAAGAGCCGGCCGCCATTTTGAGAGTCCTGTGGCAGCCGCCTATCGCTGCACCGCAAGAGCGGGAGCAACTCAACTACATGGTGAGCGAAACGCTGTAGTCGCAAGAACGGGCGGTAAACAGCTGAATAGCGGAAGAGGCACAGTGTAGCAAAAGCGGGCAGAATGGCAACTGAAACGGTAAAGGGGCGCCCCACTACAGCGTGTCTTCAGGTCAAACGGATTGTGGGACAAGGTCCAGAATGGAAGAGTCACCAAAAGGCAAAAAGTTCCGCTTGACCCCGGGAGCCGGCCACCTATGTCGGGGGCGATCTCAGGCCACACCAGGGCAACACGACTTGGGGAGGGGGCCGGAGCCAAGCGCCCCCTCCGAGTCCGCGCCATCACACCGTCCCTCGGGGGCCTCCGTCAAGCGGTTCAGGGAGGCACCGCATCACATTGTTTTCAAATGCAGTCACGTCCTCAAACAGCCCCCACTTACATTGAGAATAGTGAAGCTGTAGCAGGTGCAAATAAGCTTCAGACAGTCTAACAAGCACTCCTCAAAACTTTGAACTATCAGAGTGCATGAGTTTCATGCTCGATCGATTGAGCTAGCCGGATCGGGCAACAAAAAGTATAAAATAGTTATGTAAATAGTTATTTAATAAAATGTTTTACCCTGTTACTTTGCTGGTGTGTTGTATATATTTGTAATATTTGCATAGAGTTTATCGTTATTTTGGGCGGGGTGGGTGGCGGAGCCGAGCTGTCTTGCAGCCATCATGGTGTGGAGCTCAGTTCATCTCACTAGTTTCGTATTTCTCATGAGGGGTTGTTTCTAATGTTTCTATTTTAGCGAGGTCAAAAAGAGATCCCATTAGTGGCCTACTGATTTTGCTCGATCCCTTTTGTTTTTTTACACGATTTTTCACTATCTGCAAAGACTAAACAGAGTATTGCGACTCTGTGCTTGTTTGTAAATAGAGAATGAACCAAAGAGAACCAATTCTAAAACAGTAAATGCTTGGATAACAATCAATCAAATGGAGAGAGAAGCAGGCACGACGGATTACAACGGGGGCAAAGGCCTGCGTTAACTACCCTTCACTATCTGCAAAGAGAGAGTACTCCTAATAGAAATGAGGGGGGGCAGCATTCAAAGCAGATCAGTGTGCATAAACACGAAAATATTTTTACTTACCACGTACTTGACATTCGACAGCTTTTGATATTTGCTATTAAAAAACCATTGAAATTCACTGAAAAAACCATAGGTTAGAGACCATATATAGTTAGGAATTAGCATTTACAAAACCACGAAAATTCACTGAAAAAACCATAGGTTATAGACCATATATAGTTAGGAATTAGCATTTAAAAAACCTTTTTTTACTCACACAAAACCATTGAAATTCCATATATAGTTAGTTGCGCTAACTATATATTGCGCACCCGCAATCCACTGCTGATGATGTCACATATTACATCATTCATGACATGGTCAGTGACATCACTGATCACATCACTGATGACATAACTGATGACATCACTGATGACATCTCATTTGACATCATTCTTGTACTAATACGATAAACCTCTTCAGACTCTAATATAACCTTAGATACACTCAGTGTATACAGACACTCACACACTGTCACTCCTCCATGGAGTTACTCACACACCTAGTCAGTCATGCAAAGAAACAATCTCACCTCCATTTCCTCAACTATACAGTTATACACACCTTACTTATTCAAACATATACTAACACATATTTACTCTCTTATACAATCCCTGATACAAGTTCACAATGATCCATACAGCCACTCACACATTCAGTGGCTCTCATGCACAGTTATTTATATATGCCAACTCTCACATGTACTGTGTTTTACATATGTACTTACTATGACATGTAGCATTGAGATATCCATTCACTCATCAATACACTCATGCACACAGTCAACCGCCCATGTAGCTGTTTCCACATGCACTCTTGAACTCATACACCTAGTGAATCAACTGCTCACACATCTATGCACAGAGTCACACACCTCCCAGCCACCCCCACACAAACTCAATCTCCCATACAAATACTTGGGCAACCAATCAATAACACATATAGCCTCTCGTATAGCTAATGATCAACACATGCATCAGTTTACATCACAACAGACATACTGATGCACACATTCAGACAGTTTAGTCACTAACCCATGCATTTAGTACGACACATTTATTCACTCACTCATACAGTCAGTCACGCACCTACTAAATCCTTCATCCAGACACTTATACATCCACTCATTCTTCAATATATCAAACATATTTAAACTTTACAGAAACACACAGTCATTGGATGATGTCATCAGTGATGTCATCAGTGATGTCATTTGAGATGTCATCAGTCATGTCATCAGTGATGTCATTTGAGATGTCATCAGTGATGTCATCAGTGATGTCACTGACCATGTCATGAATGATGTAATATGTGACATCATCAGCAGTGGATTGCGGGTGCGCAATATATAGTTAGCGCAACTAACTATATATGGAATTTCAATGGTTTTGTGTGAGTAAAAAAAGGTTTTTTAAATGCTAATTCCTAACTATATATGGTCTATAACCTATGGTTTTTTCAGTGAATTTTCGTGGTTTTGTAAATGCTAATTCCTAACTATATATGGTCTCTAACCTATGGTTATTTCAGTGAATATATATATATATATATATTTTATTTTACTTCTGTTTATTAAATTGTTTATAACATTTATACAATCACAGCATCATGACAGTCAAATCTCATCACATTTTGGGTTCATCCACAGTACACAAATTACATTACAAGGTCTTCATTCAACTCATAGGCATTATACATCCTGGGGACAATCAAGAAATCATTCAGAGTAATTGGGCATATCGTTTCCCACCATACGGCCGTGCCAAAGCTCCCTACCCCTCTCTTTTATTCAGCCCCACTTCTCCGCAGTCATGGTGTGCCGCTGACTCCTCCCTCCAAGGGCCAATTGCATGGATTACAGTACACACTGCAATTCAGTCCTGTCCGTAATCTTCCATCTACTTCCCTCCACTAGCCTTCTTTTACCTCCTCAATTCGCTGCATATTACGTGTCTGCCCTGTTGGTTGCTAGTTTCTAGGATGTGTAAGCAGATAACATGACAGTGGGACCCAAATATCTCTAGGTCGCGATGCCACTGGTAGCAGTTCTATTATTTACAACAAGGGGTGGTGATGGACAGAGTCTCTGAATTAAGCAGAGTACTCTCACCCAGTCAAGAGATCAGGGCTAGATCCAACACCGTTTTTTAGCTCATTGCACCATCCCAGTTTCAGAACCTGGCTGTATGCAAATTAGTCTGTCCCTGGCCCAGTGCATCATGGGAACAGGGCAGACCAGACTACAAAAGCCAATTCTTACACTGGGAAGGAAACAAGCTTCCGGGGACCGGTTTCTGCCATTTCAGGCGTCTTCGGCCCGGCTTGCTTGAATCCTGATGGTGCAATGAGCAAGGGACTCACATCTGAGTATACCCTTCCACGCTTAGGGTGGACAAAATTATTTACAACAAGGGGTGGTGATGGACAGAGTCTCTGAATTAAGCAGAGTACTCTCACCCAGTCAAGAGATCAGGGCTAGATCCAACACCGTTTTTTAGCTCATTGCACCATCCCAGTTTCAGAACCTGGCTGTATGCAAATTAGTCTGTCCCTGGCCCAGTGCATCATGGGAACAGGGCAGACCAGACTACAAAAGCCAATTCTTACACTGGGAAGGAAACAAGCTTCCGGGGACCGGTTTCTGCCATTTCAGGCGTCTTCGGCCCGGCTTGCTTGAATCCTGATGGTGCAATGAGCAAGGGACTCACATCTGAGTATACCCTTCCACGCTTAGGGTGGACAAAATTATTTACAACAAGGGGTGGTGATGGACAGAGTCTCTGAATTAAGCAGAGTACTCTCACCCAGTCAAGAGATCAGGGCTAGATCCAACACCGTTTTTTAGCTCATTGCACCATCCCAGTTTCAGAACCTGGCTGTATGCAAATTAGTCTGTCCCTGGCCCAGTGCATCATGGGAACAGGGCAGACCAGACTACAAAAGCCAATTCTTACACTGGGAAGGAAACAAGCTTCCGGGGACCGGTTTCTGCCATTTCAGGCGTCTTCGGCCCGGCTTGCTTGAATCCTGATGGTGCAATGAGCAAGGGACTCACATCTGAGTATACCCTTCCACGCTTAGGGTGGACAAAATTATTTACAACAAGGGGTGGTGATGGACAGAGTCTCTGAATTAAGCAGAGTACTCTCACCCAGTCAAGAGATCAGGGCTAGATCCAACACCGTTTTTTAGCTCATTGCACCATCCCAGTTTCAGAACCTGGCTGTATGCAAATTAGTCTGTCCCTGGCCCAGTGCATCATGGGAACAGGGCAGACCAGACTACAAAAGCCAATTCTTACACTGGGAAGGAAACAAGCTTCCGGGGACCGGTTTCTGCCATTTCAGGCGTCTTCGGCCTGGCCAGTGTAAGAATTGGCTTTTGTAGTCTGGTCTGCCCTGTTCCCATCATGCACTGGGACAGGAACAGACTAATTTGCATACAGCCAGGTTCTGAAACTGGGATGGTGCAATGAGCTAAAAAACGGTGTTGGATCTAGCCCTGATCTCTTGACTGGGTGAGAGTATTCTGCTTAATTCAGAGACTCTGTCCCTCACCACCCCTTGTTGTAAATAACTGGTAGCAGTTCGGCATATGTGGTAAGGTGCTCCTGGTAAGTAATCAAGTCATCTATCCAAGTCTTAAATTCAGGTGCCCTTCCTCTACCCCAGCAGCAAGCCACTCTCCTTTTGGCCATTAATAATACCAATGCTACAAACTTATGGTGTTCTGCCCTTAGTGGTTTGACAAACCCCAACAGTGCCGTCAGCAGGGTAGGGTCTACCTACGCATTTATCATCAATTGAACAGCGTGAAAGACCTGCTCCCAGTACAACTTCACCTCAGGAGATTCCCATGCCAAATGTAGGAAGTCTGCCCCCTCAGCGCCGCACCCATCGCACCTATCAGAGTCTCTTTATATTTTACACATCTTGACTGGTGTATAATACAGTCTGTGTAGAAATTTATAATGTATAATACGCAGCCTGCTACTGGCAGAGACACGTTCCGTCTGCATACAACAGAACTCCCACTGGTCATCAGTTAAGTCAAATCCCAGCTCCTCCCCCCATCTACCTTGCGATGGTGCAGATGGTACTTCTCTTTGGGTGTGGACCGTTCTGTATATCAGTGATACAAGGCGTCTAGCCTTGTCAGCCTTCAGGACCACCTGTAACGGAGCAAGAGTTTGCGGTTCCGCCTGGAAATCTGGGGTAAGCGCCGGATCCCCTGTCTGAGTCTAATGAACAAAAAAAGTCGAGTGGTGTCTGTTGCATGTCCTGAAATATATGGTCGGCAGTGCGAAATTGTCCATTATGATACAAATCCCCCCAGGTGTGGATCCGAGTCCGCTTTTTGAAAGTGTGAAAGATGGTCTCTTGGAGCAAGGGCATATTTGGATGATAAGTGAGAGGTAACAGTGGTGAGTATAATAGGGGGACATCCAGCATTCGGCCTATTAGTTGCAATGCTGCTACCGTGGAGGTGAGGGCAGATGCGTGTCTGTCTCTAGTCCCCACCCGTTCGAATAATACTCCATCTAATGGAATGGGGTGCCAAAGCCAATGTTCTGCCGCAACCTGAGGCATATATCGGGGTTGTTCCATCCAAAACCATGCGTAATGTGCTTGAGCGCTCGTGTAATATAGCTCTAAATCCGGTATACCAAACCCTCCCTGTGAATAAGGTCGGATTAGTACATCCCATTGCAATCGCGGCTGCTTGCCTCCCCAAACCAGGCGTATCAATTCCGATTTCAGTGACTTAAAGAAATAGGCCCCTGGGTGGTATGGTATATTTAAAAAAGATAGAGAAGTTGTGGGAGTATCACCATTTTTATTAAGGATGCTCGCCCTGCTATTGAGAGGGGCAGTGCTATCCAGCGTGTGACACTATCCGTTATTCGCGTAATAGCTGTTCCATAGTTCAGTCTCATAAGCTCCTCTCTATTTCTGGTGATCCTTATCCCCAGGTACTTCAGTTCTTCCTCACACCGCTCTAGGGGGTAATCCAGTTGGAAGCATGAAGTTGCGGCCGAGAGCTTATCTCATGGAGCCAGGGAGGCGTCCCACTTCCAATGCGTCCTCATAGACCTCTCGAAGAATGGGGGCCATCACATCAATATAGGTGTTGTAGAATTCGATCGGAATGCCATCTGTACCAGTGGCCTTCCCAGATTGCATAGTCATTATGGCTTCCCTTACCGCATCTATCTCAAACGGGGCACTCAGAAATGTCCTCTGCACATCACTCAACCAGCCCAATGCTACGTCACCCAAGAACGCTTCTAAGTTTAGTTCATCCTTTCTGTGCATAGTGTATAGCCTCTGTAGTGTGTCAGAAAGGCATTAAGTATGTTGGCCGTGTCACGGCACACCTCCCCTTCTCAGTCTTCGATTTCCAGTACATAATTGTTACAGCGAGGTTGTCTTATTTTATGTGCCAATGACTTGCCTGGCCTTTCCCCTTCTTCGTAGTTTCTAGCCACCCAGTATCTACCCCTGAAGCGCACTTCCCGTTGCGCTTCCTCCATGTATTCTGTGAGTTTGTCTCTGAACCTGGCACTAGCAGTCCTATCCTGCCCCTTGGCGGCTTCCAGCTCCAAAGCTTTAAGGTCCGTTTGTAATCTACGCAATGTGTTAAGTATATCCTTAAGTACCCCTGATCCTTTTGCCATACAGTATCCACGGATCGTTACCTTAAATGCCTCCCATATAACTTCGACACTGGTCACTGAATCCTTATTACGCGTAAAAACTCCTGCATCTCTACACGCAATTCTTCTTGGAAGACTGTGTCTAGTAAGATAGGGGCATGCAGCCTCCAGTGACTGCACGGGATCTCGAGGTCGGCGGAAGAGCGCACAAGGAGCACTGGGGCGTGATCCGAGTATGTTCTAGCTAGGTGGTGTACTCGAGTTATTGCCGGGGCCAACCCCTGGGATACAAAAAAATAGTCCAGTCGCGGCCATGATGCTGCCTGAGCTGTATAGTGTGTGCCTTCTTGTGCTTGTGGATGTGTATGCCTCCAGGAATCAATGAGTCCATAGGCGGTGATCGTGTCTTGTACTACCGCGCCTGCCTTGGTGGAGTGGTGGAGTGAGGGGTGTGATCTATCCCTTCTGGGATTATGTGTGATATTAAAATCACCGCCCCAAATGATATGAGTAGAGTCCAGTTAAAATATCTTGGCCCAGAGCGAGGTGAAATAGTCCGGGTTATCAGTGTTCGGCCCATAACAACAGGCCAATGTAACCGACAGTGACCCCAGTCTCCCCCACGCCAGTATCGCCCCTGCGTGTCCCACGTGGCTCCTGATAGCTGAAAAGGCACCTGTTTCTTTATCAAAATCGTAGCGCCCCTAGAATATGTGGAGTAAGTGGAAAAGATTCTATGCTCCGCCCATTTACTGGCGAAGCAATTTGGCTTTTGAGGTGCAAAGTGAGTCTCATGAATCATCGCTATATGCACATTATGCCTATCTAAATACGACAGTATATTCCGTCTTTTTCTGGGATCCCCCAAGCCTCTGACATTCCACGTTATAATATTCATAGCCCCTGCATCTACTTTAGCCATATGTCATGAGAGCCCAACCTTTTCCTTATAAATGTCTTTGTGACGGGACCCAACTTTGTAAGTGTGGCAAAAAAACCTGCTGTAGCGCACTTATGATGCTTAACATTTTCCTCCCCTGTCAGCCGAACACGACTCCAGCGGACAGTCGTACAGTACTGAATCACTATAACCGGTTCAACCCAACTTTCCCACTTCCCATCCTCCACCCACTGAAGCAACCCCAACTTGCCAGAATAATTTCCCCTCCCATCCTCCCTAAACCCCAACTGAACTAAAAGTAATAATACCACAATCCTCGTACATGTCGTGTTGTGGCATACCAATGGGGGATAGCCTCTGGGGGCCATGTCTAGGCGGCAGCACAGGAACCCTCTCCCCCCCAGGCCCTCCTTGACCATACCTCCCGGGCTCTTTAAGGGGGGAGTGGGGGCCCGGCGTGCTACGTAACTAGTCCAAATGACGCATTCAATAACCAGCAATCATAACTCCTGTCTGACAGTCAACAATAACACATCTAGTTCGGCATTTATATATCAGATATATTTAAGCGCATCATACGTTCCTTTATCATTGCTCTTCGTCCATCGCCTCATCTGCGACCTGCTGGGATGCGCTCGGGTTTCCATCAGCTCGGTGTGCACGTTTCATGTGGCGTAGGAAGTCCTCGACCTGCTGCAGGTTGGTAAAAAAACACTGTTTCCCCTGGTGCATAGCCCTGAGGCGCGCTGGATACAACAGCGCATAGTCAATTTGCGCGGCTTGCAGTTTTTTCTTAACATCAACAAATTTACGCCTTTCCTCTTGTACAACGGGCGTAAAATCCGGGTAGATGGAAAGCATAATGCCCTCGTAGAAAGGGTTTGCTTACTCCTTGCAGCACGAAGGGCCACGTCTCGATCTTTGAAATTCAATAGTCTTGCAATAATTGGACACGGAGTGTTGCCTGGAGCTGGTCGCCGCCCTAGGGTTCTATGTGCCCTTTCCACAGCGAACTGACTGGAGAAAGATTCAGTGCCTATGGTTGTCGCTAGCAGCCTCTCGATGTATTCCTCCATCCTCCCCGTGTTGGTTGATTCGTGTTGGTTGATTCGGGAACACCTTGTTCCGTCTGCTGCGAGCTTCCAAGTCCTCATTCTTGGGTGCAATTATTTTCAGAAGCTTATCCATGCGATTTATTTGCGTCGTATTTCTGGTGGTAGCATCCTCCGTGTCGGATATGCGTCTCTCGGTTTCTTTAATGCGGTCCTCGTGGCCGTCAAGTTTATGTGCAATGGCGTCCATTCTTGAGGACATTCGATCTACTTTATCCACTATTGTGGCGAACCCCTGTCTCACCTCCTTCAGTATGCTCTGCACATCCGAGGTGTGTGATGCGGCCTCATTCTGGCTCTCCTCTCTCCTCTCAAGGTCCTGACCATCGTTTACACCACGCGATCCTCTCTTTGCATCATCAAAGTTCAATCTTGGCTGCCTCATGTCCGGTTTGCCCATGCTGGCACGTATGTGGTGGTGGTGGTGGGGGGGGGGGGGTTTGAAGCATACGTCTCTGTCCAGCACTCCCTTTGTGAACTATGTTGCCGTTGCACCAAGCAAGATCAGTTGTCTTCTATCACTGTGCGCTGCCACCTACGACCCTGTCTAACCTCTGTCTCCTGGCACACAGTTGCAGCTACTGCAATTTCTCCCTCCAGCCCCAGGATCAATGTAATGGGGGTGCCCTCAGTCTCATGTGGTCAATCCTCCCTGCGCACCAGGCACAGCGGCTTAATTCCAATGGCAATCCTCCAGTCTCCTTGTAAATCCCTCCTCACCTGTTCAGCAATCTTGTTTTGTAGTTTACCAGCCCCCCTCCGCGTGTGTGAGCGCCAGTTCTCTGTGTGCTCCAGTCAAATGACCGACTCACTGTTTAACCACAGGGGGGGCTGCAGAAAAGCCGAAATGTAGAGATCCTGATGGTATGTGACCTTTTATGACACCTCACGTAGCAGTTGCACCCTCTTGTGTGCACCTGGGCAATAACTCTCTCAAAATGCCGGCCGCCGTGACCTCCTCTCGAGATGGTGTCTAGTAGTGGACCTCAATGGACAGCCAGCTAACCATCAGTGCGGTGCGCCACATCTATACTCGTGGCCTCCCTCCCTAAAGGCCGTCCTGAGGGATCCTCAGTTATTTCCACTGTTAAGCTACCGCCCTTTGTGCGCCGCGGCAGCAGTAGTGCTAGATTCCCAAACGAGGTGATCGGGGCTTCCAGCACTCCCAATCGTGCATAGGGTGCCTGTGCTCAGTCCACATTCCCTCCGTGAGCGGAGCGGACCTCCGAGGGAATCTACAGATGACTCATCGGCTCTGCAGCCGCAGAGTGTGCCCCGTCGGGGCGGTGAATGCCGCTTCAGAGCGTGGCGCCGTCGGCGCTCTCACAATGCTGCCACCTCTCACCCCACAGTCAGAACTGTCCGTGGCGCCTCGTCTTCCATCGCAGATCCCGCACAGCAACGCTGGAGGCCTCACTGGGCAATGTCTCCGCTGCCTGCTCACCAACATCCAGGGTGGCGTTCCGATCTTGTGCCATGATCAGCAGTCACGGCCAGGTCATCTCGCTTGCAGCAGCGGGCTATCCCAGTGTCTTTCGCCGTCTCCCAGCTCCACCGTGGTACCACAAAACTCTCGGCCCGATCTTCAGCAGCCCATACCAGACTCAGTTCAGCATTGATCGACCTGATCTTCACACCGAGTCACGAGGTGGTATATGGCTCCCAGATGGCGAGTTTCGCAGGTATGCACCTAGTCATTTGGCAGGATATTTTTAGGATAAAATACACCGGGCTGCAGGAGCCTCACACTTGTGCCCCATATCTACTAGGATAATATGCATTTTTTCATTCCCCCATTACTGGCCCACGTTCAGCAGCCATGTGGAGACAATACAACACAACAAGTGCGGCAGATCAGATAGAAATAAAGGGGGAAGGGTCGAAAAACACGGGCCAGCCTCATATCAACACATCCCCCTCACCACCATGGACTCTCTACGTGGGTGTTTCAGCCACCAGAAGTGCCTCAGGGTCGGCAGCAAGAGTCTCCCCCAGTGAACCATTCCGCTCCTCGTCAGGAGCCACAGCACTCGCAGCAGGCACATCCACTTGGGTCGCACCCTCCAACACCGCCGCCCAGTAATTCTTAGGTATACTCTTGGGGGGCATCAGATCGCTATACAGTCCAATCTGAGTGCAGCAATAAATCAGCTCTCTCTTCCACACTCGCACCGTGGGCGGGTGGCCCCTCATCCAGGCCCTGGCAATACAACGCTTGGCCATCAAGAGCGCCAGATCCACAATACGTCGTTGGGAGGAGCGCAAGGGTCTGGAGTAGCCCAGGAGAGCCAATAAGGGTTCCGGGGTCAGCGTCAAGTTCACCGTTTTATTGATTTCAACAAAAACTGATTGCCAAAAAGAAAAAACCGTGGGGCACGACCATGCAACATGAAGGAAATCCACCATGGGAGCCCTGCACCTCTCCGGCGTGTAGTAGGTCCTGTTCAGGAATTTAAAATGCGTGAGTCTATGACGGCCGTTAAGAGAGATTTTGCGGACATTGGCGCAGCAATAGCTCCAAAGGTCCTCAGTCATATCAGTGCCCAGATCATGTTGCCAGGCCAGACGTGGCTTGGTATAATCCGCATATAGCTCCATCTGACCTATCCGATAGAGAGTGGAAACCAATCTCTGAGGGGATTTAGCAGTGACCACATAATCAAAAGTAGTTACCGTCACTGGCTCCATCATATCTGGTCCAAGAAGGTCTCGCAGAGCACTACGCACCATGTGGAATTGGAATCGCGCCATCAAGGGGGGGTCCTCCATCGCGTCAGTCACCTCGTCCCACGTCCGCGCCGTGCCACCCGAGAACAAGTCGCCCATGGTATGAATGCCAACCCGTCTCAGTGCCAGAATCACTCCCTTCTCCTTACAGGGACCCAACCAGTAGCACCATTCAAGATTCGCGCTTGGGGAGTATAGGAGCGAACACGCTTGGGCGTTCACCATGTAGTGCCAGGCGTGGGTGACCGGCAGTAAAAAGAATCAACCAGTCCCGTACGCCGGTCCCTAGCCTGCGTTAACAGGGCCGGCAGGGGGGTCGGGTCCGCAACTATCCGTTCAATACGGACATAAGGGGCGTCCTGTGGACCGTGGATCCACGCATAAGCATGAGCAGACTGTGCTGCACGGTAGTAGAGCTCCAAATCTGGGGCATTGAGCCCGCCCGCCGCATAAGGTCGTATTAGAATATGCCAAGCAACCCTAGGTTGTTTCCCCGCCCAAGCAAGTCGTCCCAGCAGCGATTGGAGACTGCGAAAAAACTGGACAGAAAGTACCATAGGGATAGTGTTGAACAGGAAGAGAAAACGTGGGAGTACCACCATCTTCATTAACGCAATGCGTCCCAAAAGAGACAGGACAAGGGAAATCCATCTCTTTATATCGTCCTCGAACTTCGAAACCGCGCAGCCATAATTTTCACGTAGAACAATCTCCGAGTCAGTATTCAGCCGGACGCCAAGATATCTGACCGCCTCAGTGGTCCACTGTAGTGGAAACTCAGGGTCAAACTGCACCGTGGCCGCAGTGAGCGGAAACATGATCGATTTCGTCCAGTTCACCCGGATGCCAGAAAGGGCACCAAACCGGACTACCTCCCGCAAGACCGGGGAAAGGTGATTCACGGGGTCGCGTACATAAAGAAGCGTATCGTCCGCATAAGTAGAGACAATAAGCTTGTATGTAGGGAAGCGGATGCCCCGATGAGCATGGTACTCACGGAGGGCACAAGCAAGGGGCTCAGCCACCAAAGCATGGAGCATCGGGGAGAGCGGGCATCCCTGCCTTGTGCCCCTGCCCACCTCAATGGGCTCAGAGATCAGAGGGCCGATGCGGATCCGGGCCCTCGGCCGGAAGTACAGGACCGATATCAACTGCAGGAATAGAAGGCCAACACCCATTCTGCATGATGCATAAAAGTCCACTCTACAGAATCGAATGCCTTTTCCATATCTAAAAATACGGCAACGGCTGGTACCTCCGGGCGGGTATGCTGAAAGGCGGCGAAAACCTTTCTAATGTTATAAACCAAATTGCACGTAGGGACAAAACCAGACTGCTCTGGGGCCACCAGTGTCGTGACCAAAGGATATAAGCAGTTAGAGAGTATTTTAGCAAAGATCTTCGTATCTATATTCATCAGGGAGAGCGGGCGGTACGAGGCACCGTCATTAGGGTCCTTGCCCGGTTTAAGAATGGCCACAATTACAGCCTCCCGCATGGAGGGCGGCATGGAGCCCGAATTGGCCATATCGTTGAACAGGCTCAGAAGATGGGGAAGCAGCAACTCTGAAAAGGCCTTGTAGAAAGTCACCGTGAGACCGTCACTGCCCAGGGCGCTCCCACCCCTCATGGAGGACAGTGCCAACACCACCTCCTCTCTCTCAAAGGGGCGAGCCAAGAACCTGCAGTCCGTATCGGAAAGCCACGGGAGCTCTCTGTGTGACAGGTAGTCTACTATCCCTTCCTCCGGAGCGGGGCCCCTCGAGGCATACAAAGCCTCGTAGTAGTCCCTAAAGTGCGCAATTATCTCATCATGCGTTAGCGGGAGCCCGGCGTCATCAGATCTCATGATCGGCACAGAAGAGCGCTCCCTGCCCCGCTTAGCCAAGCGGGCCAACACCGCGCCCGGTCGCTCACCTTCACAGTAAGATCTGGCGATAGCATATTTCCCCAAGTGTTTAATCTCCAAATCTGCCTAGTCATTGTACTCCCGAAGAACCCCAGCAATCTCCCGATCAACAGAGTCGTCGCCAGAGCGCAAGCGTAGTTCTTCCAGATCTCGAAGCATCCCCTCCAGAAGTTCAAGGCGGCCCCTAATCGATTTTAACACGCCTCCATGCTTAGAAATAACAACTCCCCTGGCATAAAGCTTAAATGCTTCCCAAACCGACTGGAACGAATCTACAGAGCCCACGTTAGCCTCAAAATAAGTTACCAGGGCCGCAAAGAGTTCTTCCTTGAAGAGAGGATCTAATAAGGAATAAGGGGGGAAGCGCCAGGAAAAAGGCGGTATCCGTCGCACTGGCACCGAGCAGGAGAGTAATATAGGCGAATGGTCCGAGAAGGTCCGCGGGAGGATCTCACAGGATCGCACGTCCCGCAGGCAAGCCGAGGACACAAACCAGTAGTCTATCCTCGTGTGAATGTTATGGGGGGCATAGTAGTGTGTGAACCCTCCCTGCGATGGGTATCTATGACGCCAGACATCAAGTAGATCTAGGTTAGACAAATGCGTAGTCAGTGTGCGGGCAGAGGCCGAAGGAGGCCGGGTTGGGCCGTCCGACCTGTCCATTGCTGGGCGCAAAGTCAGGTTGAAGTCTCCGCCCCAAAACACAACCCTGTCCACAAACGCAGAAATCTTCTGAGCCAGTGTCGTGTAAAAGCTAGGGAGATCAAAATTGGGGCCATACGTATTCACTATGTTATGTTATGTTATGTTATAAAAGTTTTATATAGCGTACGGCTACTCAGAAGAGTGTCCCGACGCTTTGAATTGCACACTAACACAACAGGGAGATAACATAAGAAGAAACCAGAGAGGAAGAAAAAACCTAACTAGGGGCCAGAACTAAGAGATAAAAAGCCAGGTTTTGAGTCCTTTCCTAAAGGCCAACAGATTGGGAATGCTGCGCAGGGGCAAAGGCAGTTTATTCCAAAGCTGAGGCGCTAATAGTCTGAAAGAGCGGCCACCGATGCGGGCTCTCTTCACACGAGGAACCACCGCAAGGGACAGGGCTTCAGACCTAAGCGACCTGGCAGGACGGTAAAAGGTCAGCCTTTTCTGAAGATATATTGCTCCGGAGGCGTGCAAGGCTTTGTGTGCCAGAATGAGAGTCTTAAAGATTATCCGCTTCCGGACAGGGAGCCAGTGCAGGGCCTCCAAGAGGCCTGAGGCTCTCGCACGGCGAGATAGTCCAAAGATAGCACGTGCTGCCGAATTCTGGACAACCTGTAGCCGTTGAAGCAGGTATTCTGGCAGGCCGAGATACAGGACGTTGGAATAGTCAATTCTCGAACCTATAATCGCCTGCACCGTGATCTTCCTATGTTCCTCCGATAGCAAGGGAAGGAACTTGCGTAGCATCCGGAGTAACCCGAAGCAGGTCCCAGTGAGACCGATTACCTGTGAGCGTAGTGTGAGGCCATTATCGATCTTGATCCCAAGGTTTTTAGCTACCAGGGACGAACATGCTGGTGGAAACATGTTCTCAGGCCACCACACTTTCCAGTCCGGATCCGTACTGCACCCGAAAAAGAGGACCTCGGATTTATCCGAGTTGCACTTGAGGCTGTGGTGATGGAACCATAGAAATACAGCCTCAAGGCAACCCTGGATCCTACCTCCATCGAAGTCCGCACCCCTTTCGCAGGTGAAGAGGAGCTGGGTGTCATCGGCGTAAGAAACGATCTGGGCCCCAAAAGACTCCGCCAGTGCCGCCAGAGGGGTCATGAAGATGTTAAATAAAGTTGGGCTCAGGACAGAGCCCTGAGGAACTCCGACACCCAATGGCAACATCTCGGCGGAGCAAGCCGAAGCCCAGACCGTTTGTCGACGGCCTGCCAGGAAAGATCGAAACCACTGGAGCACCGTCCCTTGGAGACCCATCTCAGAGAGTCTTGCAAGAAGACCCTCATGAGGGACGGTGTCGAAGGCCGCCGACAGATCTAACATCACCAGCATCGCTCTCCCGCCCGAATCCAGCACCTCCTTTATCGCCTCCGAGACTTCCAGGAGAGCCGTCTCGGTGCTAAGATTGGTGCGGAAACCCGACTGGGTGGGGTGCAGTAGGTCGTGGGACTCCAGGTAGTCGGCAAGCACCTTATGGACATGCTTTTCAGTGACCTTCGCAAAAGCCGGCAGAAGCGATATAGGTCGATAATTCGCCAGCACCTCCACATCCAAGCCAGGCTTTTTCAGCAGGGGAATAATCATAGCCTGCTTCCAGGACTGGGGGACCACACCCTGTGCAAGAGAACGGTTCAGCAGGGGGTTCACGAATGGATTAATGACAGCTGCCATTCTAGCCAGAAATTTTGCGGGACAGGCATCCCGAGGGGAGCCTGATTTAAGCCCGGCCAACAGGTCAAATGAAGCGGTCAACGAGATAGAGGGGAAAACTGCCAAGGTCCCACCTGCATTCGGTCGAGTAACAATGGCATTCTCCACCCGACCTGGCATCTCAGGCTCCAGCACCTGAAAGGAGTCCTGGATCCGCTGGATCTTGGAGGTGAAAAAGTCCGCAATCGCCCTGACCCAAGGCTCAGGGGGGGGGGGTCTGGGTTGGTGCAGCGCGAGATGTTGTAAACTCCCGCACAATGGCAAAAAGCTCCCTACAGGAATTGGAGGCCGCTTCAATTTTTCTCGCGAAATAGACCTTCTTCTCCGCGAGGATGTTCCGATGGTAAGCTTTCGCCATAGACCTGTAGGCGAGTTTCGCCGTCGCGTCGTAATTCACGCGCCATGCTCTTTCCGCCACCTTGCATTGCCGCCGTGAAGCTGCTAATGCTTCCTATGTACATGTCCAGACCTTTACCAGAACAGGCCGTAATCGTGAACCGCCCCTCACTGTCAGTGGCCACCGGTGTCCAAGTAAGGGAGAATTTAGGATTAAGCCAAGTAAGAACCCCCCGGGCATGAGTTGTAAAACCTGCAGCATGGATATTATCACGGAGCCCTCTGTACCCATGGATAGGACTTTGAGGCGCAAGGTGCGTTTCCTGCAAACTTGCAATGTCTACCCTGTGTTTTGCCAGATACTGGAGAACCCTACGGACCTTGCGGTGGTCATTCAAGCCCCTCACGTTCCATGTCAGAAGCCGCAGTGTGTCAGGAGTTGCCTCCCAATCTGTCATGTCCCCCGCCATAAAGGAGTAGAAGAGATTGCATCCACCACATACAGTTTAGCAGCTCGTGGAATCGTGCGTCCATCGCTGTCACCCCTGCTAGTCAGTCCACATGCCACGAACAACAGCTGCTCCGCATCGCAAAGCAACAAAAGGGTCCCTAGAACTGAACCACCCCATCCCCCCACCCACGCTTGCCCTACCCCAACTAGGCCGCGGTCATCCATCCACCCCAACAGACATTCCTCCCCGTTCCATGCATCCCTCTGCACTACAACAGTCGCAAACTCCCTCTCCACCCACAAAACCTCCACCCCTCCCCCCCACACAAAAACCATAGAAACAGTGGTAAGCACACGAGGGCAGAGATAGCTGAGCTAGTGCGTACCAAGGGTACCCAACAACAACAGCCCAAAAAACCGCCCCCCCGTCACCCCTCCGCCCCAGAACCTTGAAGATGGAAGCGTGGGATCATTGCCACAGCGTGCACGTTTGGAAACCAAACATAGTCGGATCTAAGAATAGGACATAAGGAGGTATCGCCCCGCCCAAGGGGGCACTAGCCCGCCCACAACCAGGTAGCAAACAGGGGCGTACACTCAAACATATTATATTGTCAGTGATAGTCAAACAATTATAATGGCATACCCATACACATTTTCCAAGATGGTGCATCAACTCAAGAGATCACAGACCTAGCTATCTCAAGTTCAATAAACAGGGGCCTGACAATGCCTGAGTAGTGGGTAATTGAATCGTCCGCCTCCAGGACATCGGGCCCTTCCAGGTCGGGCGGTATATCTGCCATTAGAGAATAAAGAAAGCAGCAACCAAACCTCAGGTGTCCCAACCGGGCAGCAATCATTTCAAAACATGTCCCAATCAGTCCTGGTCCTCCATGGAGCCCCCATCCTGCTCAGCGTCCTCACGTCACGGCTGTCGCCTCTCCCGCTGCCAGTCTTTCAGGGCCTTTTGGAGCACCTTAGGGTCAGTAAAGATTAGAGATTTCCCTTGTCGGTTGACACGCAATTTCGCAGGGTATAGCATCGCATAGTCAGCGCCCATTTCTCACAGTTGGCGTTTCATAGGGGCGAACTGTTTCCGGGCCTCCTGAACACGAGCCGTAAAGTCAGGGTAAATAGATAAGATAGATCCCTCATACTGCAAAGGTTGCTTTTCTCTGGCCAATTTGAGCGCAACGTCTCGATCTCGATAATTCAAAAGTTTGGCTATAATGGGACGCGGTGGCGCACCCGGCTTGGGCCGTGTCCCCAGGGATCGATGCGCCCTTTCCACCATAAACATGTGGGAGAATGCCTCATCCCCCAGCAGCTTCTTCAGCAGGCCCTCCATAAACAACTCCATGTTGCCGGTGGGGGTATTCTCCGGAAGGCCCGTGACGCGCAGATTACAGCGGCGAGAACGGGCTTCTAAGTCTTCAGTTTTAGCCAGGAGTGTCTGCATAGCCCTGCCAAGCTGTCTGTTGTCCGTCTCCAGCGTGGTGTGTGCCTCCTCCACCTCAGTAATTCGGCGTTCCGCCATATCCAGCATTTCCGCATGTTTATCCAGCCGTTCCGCCATGCGATCCATGCGGTAAGTTAAGGTGTCTAGTTTCGTGCTGATAGCCGTCATGCCTCCCTAAAGATTCTTTTCCATGGCCAGGAGTATCTCCCTCAGGTCCTGCTGCGGCGTCCCCTCCGGTGTGTCCCCACCAGTCGCCCCGCCACCTCCTTCGGCCTCTGCCGTCTTGGAGTTCTGCCTCGCGAAGGAAAACTTCGGTTGTGTCCTGTCTTGGTGCCCCATGGCGTAGAGAGGAGAGTCCCCGGGGCCCCGGTGCAGAATCACAGGGAATGTACTCTCCGCCCGTACCCTCTAGGCCAAAGAAGTCGTACTGGCACTCAGCGCGGGGGAGGATCAGCGCAGAAGGAGAGGCAGAGGCGCCCGCAGCCTCCACGTGGCCGACAGGTCGTCGGACGAATACCGGCACAAGAGGGGGAAGCAGTCGGTCACAGCTCCCGGGACACCAGTCGCAGACGCGCAGATCAAAAAAGCGCCAAACTCCTCCCGGAAAGTCTGTCCACCGAGTCGGGAACGGCGGAGCAGGGCCAAGCTGCCTCCAGATGGGGTGGTAGGCCAGCAAGTGGGGCGGAGAAGCACTCCAGCCCCCTCGATGCGGCCCACTCCGAGGAGCTTCACCCCCGCAAGCAATGACGAGTCAACTTGGGGGGGGGGTATGACACCCGCCGGTGCCCAACACGCAGCCTGGTCCTCGCGAGGGAGATCCGGGCAAGAGCCACACCCGGAGACCCCCAGGTAGCCACTCGAGAAGCCCTGCGTCCACACGGTCGGCCCCGCCAAGGCCGACGTCCCACAGCACTTCCAGGCCTCACAGGGCGAAGACGCGCCACGGGCCGGACTCAGCTCCGGCGTACCAGGTAGTCCAAATCAGGAGCAGGGGAGGAGGGGAGGCCTCTCCGCCATTAAGCACTCACCCTCGCACACCGCCAAGGGTAGGAGACACGACCCGCTCCCCGGCGCGGGGTCGCGAAGGACACAGCGCCGGGAAACACATCTCCTGGGTCGGCCGCGATAATAATCGAGGCCGCGGTCTCACAGGCCTGCCCCTCACCACCACACCAGGCCACAGATCTCCGTCCTCCGGTCAGCGGGCTCAATCGTTCCCTCTCCAGCGGGGTCGCGATGACCACGCTACCTTCCGGGCGCCAAAATATTACGTTAGCAGTCCCAAATGTGCAGGATAATCGAAGGATAGTGGTTCAGAGCGGAGGAGTTCCGGACTTAGGCAGCCATCTCAGTCGCCGGCTAGCTCCGCCCCCGTGTGGTATACAGAGTTACATAAAACGCAAGTGATTATTCTCATCTTCCTGGGATCTTTATTCAATTGTATAGGGGTATGTCTAGGAGAAACATAATGGCACATGTCCATATGGACTGACTGTGCAAAGTAGAGTCTTGTGTTCGACTGTGCCAACCACTGCTGACAGGTCTAGTAGGGCATGGAGGCCTACTATGGATCTAAAGCAGTTCAGTAACATTGTTCTCTATTATTTTGTCAAGGAATGGAGGGTCTGTAAAGTGGTCTTGTTCTGCCGTACTTATTCTCAGAAGTGCACGTCTTTCAAAGACACCGTTGCCTTGCATTTCTGGACACACAAGTCAATACATTTTACATTAGATATTAGTACATTGGAATGTTGAGCGCTCCTTTAAAGACAATGGCATGCTCCAGGCTTCTACTGGCTGGTAAACTCCCTTGGGCCCGAGAGGCCTTTGTTTTTACAAATTAGAACATTTTGCCCTCTAGGGGCACAATGTTCTAATAGCCTTAGAGCCCTCCATAGCGGGCTCTACAGGACATTAAAGACCTGCTCCCTTGTTAAAGGTCCAAGTCAAAGCTGGAGCGGGCCTTTAATGGCCGGTAGAGCCCGCTACTTCGGGCTCTAAGGCTATAATATACCACCTCACATTAACACAAAACGAACAGCTCCTGCTGAAATCAGATGATGGGTGCAAATGTTTGCACATAGTGGGAACTGGACCACTGATCGCTTTTAATGACTTTGTGGCACTGCAAAAGGTGCAGATTTACAAAAAATAGGACAACACAGTACATGTTGCAGTGCCGCATTGCATAAGTGGAGAGAGCAGCATAGACTAAGATATATAGCAAACATAAAAGTGATGTTCTCCCGCTTAGTGTCGCAGATGTGGTCAAAACTCACACATGCATGCTGGCACCCAGCAGGAGAAACAAGCTGTCTCCCTTTGTGTGCCCGATGGCTCCTATTTGAATGAAGAAACCAAAAAAGGGCCTGGAAATCACCATGTGTTCAAAACAAAAAGTATCCTTATTTGTTTAGAAGGACCCTCACTCACCACTAGTTGGTGGCATGCTTCATCATCGGGTCCCCGCTGGGGTGACCGAATGTCCCCCCAGCGTGTTACGACGCCTGATTACAGCGGAGCAGGATGTGGTGAGTGTAACGGTGCCGAAATTAAGTGGTGACTATTTGTGAAGTTGTGAGTGTATTAAAAAATGCAAGATTGTGTCTTTACAAAAGTCTTTAATATAGACCAACCTGCATTACATAAAAACAAAGTGGGCGGATTCCACAGGTTCTGAATTAGGGAACCGGGATCCTGGTCAATAGTAAACAATGGTCAACATGTTTCTGCTGTCAGTTGCTTTTTGCTCAGCATTCGTCAGGACCTTAGCCAAAGTCCTCCGGTGGTGTGCGCGCGCTAAGGCGCACCCTCCCGGGAGGCTCGAAGTGTGAAAAAATATATTTACAGTGATCAAGAAATTATCTTGATTTAATCACTACAAATTCAGTAGCGAAAGGTAAAAAACCGCATTCATGGCGGAATCATGCCCCGTCGGAAATGACAGCGCGGGACATCTTCACGCGGTGGTTTTTTTCACATCCGCGGCTCCCCGTAAAGCACCTACTCTCACGGCTGCTGTCTTCCATGAGCAGCCGTGAGAGTAGGTGCTTTACGGGGAGCCGCGGAGGGGAAAAAAAACACCGCGTGAAGATGTCCCGCGCTGTCATTTCCGACGGGGCATGATTCCGCCATGAATGCGTTTTTTTATCTTTTGCTACTGAATTTGTAGTGATTAAATCAAGATAATTTCTTGATCACTGTAAATATATTTTTTCACACTTCGAGCCTCCCGGGAGGGTGCGCCTTAGCGCGCGCACACCACCGGAGGACTTTGGTTAAGGTCCTGACAAATGCTGAGCAAAAAGCAACTGACAGCAGAAACATGTTGACCATTGTTTACTATTGACCAGGATCCCGGTTCCCTAATTCAGAACCTGTGGAATCCGCCCACTTTGTTTTTATGTAATGCAGGTTGGTCTATATTAAAGACTTTTGTAAAGACACAATCTTGCATTTTTTAATACACTCACAACTTCACAAATAGTCACCTCTTAATTTCGGCACTGTTACACTCACCACATCCTGCTCCGCTGTAATCAGGCGTCGTAGCACGCTGGGGGGACATTCGGTCACCCCAGCGGGGACCCGATGATGAAGCATGTCACCAACTAGTGGTGAGTGAGGGTCCTTCTAAACAAATAAGGATACTTTTTGGTTTGAACACATGGTGATTTCCAGGCCCTTTTTTGGTTTCTTCATTCAAATAGGAGCCATCGGGCACGCAAAGGGAGACAGCTTGTTTCTCCTGCTGGGTGCCAGCATGCATGTGTGAGTTTTGACCACATCTGCGACACTAAGCGGGAGAACATCACTTTTATGTTTGCTATATATCTTAGTCACTCCTTTGTTGCTAATATATAACTAATTGGGGTACAGGAGTGTTTCATGCCCTCCCTCTCTTGTTGTTATTGAGAGAGAGAGCAGCATAGAGCCATATTTTCTTTATTTGGGCTGGCACAGAAACAGGATGCTTAGCACTACTCACATACCTTTGCACCACAGTTAAAAGTTGTGTGCATGATGTAAGGCAGAGTTTCTGTACTGGAAAGCTATGCTTCCAGTAAAAATCCTGTGCTTAACCCATTTTGATAGCATTTCACACATTCGATGTGTGCTGTGCATGGCAGGTAGTGTGTGAGCACCAAGGTATAACCCAATGTACTTTAAAGTGGCATAGCGCTACTTATGGTAGGTAATTTAAGGGCAACTGTCCAGGGCAAAACAATAAGGCCCAGATTTGCTAAGCCTTTGTGTTGTTTTTGCATCACGCAAGGCTATTCAACGGCAACACAAAGCCTTCAGTAGAATTTACAAAGCCACACACACAGTGATTTGAGCCACCTTGCGTGGCTTTGTACAGAAATGTAACGCAACACAGCAGCTTGTACTGCGTTACATTACACTTGGAGCTGGTAGGTGTCCCATGGGCGGAGCATGGGCATTCCTTTGCATCCATCCATAGATTGGAAGCAATTCCAGATTTAGAATCTGTCAAATCAGTACGCCTGCTATTCATTCCTCGTCAAACATAGAAAGAGTCAAATGCCTCCATGGATAGTTGTTGTGTAGGACCTTATCCCACACAGTGTGCCAGTGCAAGGAGAGAGCAGTAATGGTCCATGTCTGTATAAATATAACAGATGTATGCTCTCTTTCTTTATTGCAATGCAGTAAAGCTCCCTTGCTGCACTGCATTGTGTGAAATCATAGTATATGCCCCTAAATAATTTCTCAACATTTGCGTCACTTTGCATGATTTTGTAGAGGCCTGAAGTATTGATACATTTATCACAGATGTACATCTGCCATGTTTTTGAGCACAAAAATAAACCCCCCAAAAATGCCTTTTGAGCAGCAGTATTATTTTGTTAGTGTGCAATTTGTAAAACATTCTCATTTTACATTCAAACCATATGTGCCTGACGAGATGTGCGAAGGCAGCACACTCTCTCCTCTTCTTATCTTGTGTGCAACCCTAAAGGGACACTTTTTTAGGAGTTGGAACTAAAAGAACAGATACACTTAAAAAATAGCTTAAATGGCAATGCTCTCTAGACATTTTCTTTTTATGTGATTTAATGAATGTGTTCTCTTTGTTAAGCATATCATATTGGTCTGGCTGTGTTCAGAAATAATATAGCCCTGTCACAGCTTTTATAACACGTGTATGTTTTAAAATGCTTTGCAATCCATTGAATCCCTGGCAGTGAAAGGGTTCAGCAACTAATTAACTAACTAAATTAATCAATAAAAAAAGTAAATGAGATCCACCATTTTCTCTGAGTTTGTGGTCCAGATTGTGACACGTTTCTGACTTGCCTTCTTCAGGTTTCCCCATCAGCACCTTGTCCATCTGGTTCATCAGCTACTGCGGAGTTCAGCTGATCAAGGAGAGGGAGCGAACTCTGGCTCTGGAGGAGGAGAAGGCCGAGAAGCAGAAGACCTCATAAGTGCCACATTTTAAGGGCCAACCACGGTTGCTTCATTAGCTCTCAAGTCCTATGTCGACGAATTCACAAGCGTCACACAATCTTGAACTATACATAAATGTACAAAGTCACATGTAAGAAAAAGATCTACTTTAAATAAAGATTTTCTATATGACATTGAGGGGAGAGATACAAGTATGACCTCAAATCCAGAAGACCATCTGCTTGTTTGTCAAATAGAAGGTTTGTATTGGGTTCCACATCACATTTTACTTTTTTAATCATTTTACTGTGTGCAGAATAGGTTTTACTTGTTTGGAAGATTGGTGATCGCCTGAATATCTACCTACGAGTTTGGTTGGAGTGCTCATGGAGTTTCCTTCTCCCTCGTCTATGGCTACATCTGAATGACCATGGCCCTTCTACAGGCAAGATCCAGAATTTCTGTCTCTTCTGACACTTCCAACTGCTACAAAACCTTTTGCCTTTGAGTTTTGTCCCTGTAACTTCAACTGAGAATCCCACACAATGAAGTTTACAACATTGCCTCATCTTGGACTCCTTTCAACAATCAGAAAATATCAATCTTGCAT
Source organism: Lissotriton helveticus (assembly GCF_964261635.1). Lineage (NCBI taxonomy): Eukaryota > Metazoa > Chordata > Amphibia > Caudata > Salamandridae > Lissotriton > Lissotriton helveticus. The sequence continues at coordinate 279,679,812 of NC_136071.1, forward strand.
TTAAGATTTGCCACCTTACGCTACCTGAACAGGGTTGCTGGCTTCAGGAGTCCCATAGCCCAAAACAGTGAGCCTTTCTCAACCTGTTTATCAGTATCAATGAGGCACCCAAGTATTTCAATTGGAATCTAATTCAACCAAGCCTACACCTACACTAATCTTAGGGAACACATTGGGCCTGGACTTACACCAATCTTAGAGAAAAGTTTGAGCTTAGACCTACACTAATCTTAGGGAATGCATTGTGCCTAGACTTACACCAATCGTAGGGAACACTTTGGGCCTAAACCTACACTAATCTTAGGGAACGCATTGGGTCTGGACTTACACCAATCTTAGGAAACACTTTGGGCATAGACCTACAGTAATATTAGGGAAAGAATTGGGCCTAGACTTCCACCAATCTTAGGGAACGCATTGCGCCTAGACTTACACCAATCTTAGGGAACACTTTGGGCCTAGACCTACACTAACAATAGGGACGCATTGGGTCTACGTTGGCATTAATCTTAGGGAACAGATTAGCCCAAGATCGACATTAATTTTAGAGAACACTTTGAGCCTAGAGGAACATTATTCTTAGACAACGCTTGGGCCTATAGTGACATTAATTTTGGAGAACGCCTTGGGCCTAGAGCGACATGGAGTCTGGTGGACGCATTGGGCATATTCCACATCGCTGTCATAATGAGTTCTGCATAAGGGAGGAATATCTGCGAATTGGAACCAGCTTCCTAAAAACACTAGTGTTTGGAAAGCTCTATCTTTCCATTTTACAGTCATTTCTATAAATGCTTTCAAATGAATGGCGTAGCCAGTGAACAATACCTTTAAGGGAATATTTGTATTGACTGTTGAGTTCTGGAAATATAATATTTTGGCCTGAAAATAATTTTATTTTCATAGAGTCCAATTTTCTAACAAATGAATTGGTAGGTGCCCGCAGTCAAATCCACTTCGGTTTCCACCATGGAAATTCAAGTTCGCTTATGCCTTTTTTAATTTTCTGCAAATTAATTTACTTTATAGCCAACTTCTAGAAGTGGGTTAGGAATCACAGTTGTAAAAACAATATTGAAGAACAATGCTGATACTCAAAAGAACATTCAATGCCCTTTTTTGATTAAAAGAATTGTAATAAACTTTGCACCAACGGCATTCCAAATTTGCTAAGTCTGCTTCACCTACTTTAAACTTGTTTTTTTTTTTTAACGTACCCAACTCAGCAAAATACCACATTAAAAAAAAAATTGTTTCAGAAAATAATCTATTCTGTTGCTAATAATATTTTTATGGGAAAAATCACAAGCAAAAACTTCTCTTAAAGAATTTTCTCCCAGACATTCTTTCTTTCAACACAGTATTAAAAATACATATTGATTTGGCCACTACATTGAACACCTTCAGGATAGAAATCTTGTAATGATTTATGTTCGTGCCTCCTTTGTCCAAGGCATTCTGTGACTTATTTCATCTTTCAAATACAAGGATTCCCGCCTCCTTTCACAGGTTTCTAAGCAACCTTGAGAACAGTATATGACATCAGTTCTTAACCTCTACCGCGCTAGCGGGGTTTCCCGCTGTGCGCTGAAATTTCAAAATCGCGCGTATCGTGACATAGCCAGCTCGTCATGCGCGTAGCGCAGGTAACGCCCATGACGAGCTGGCTTTGTCATCAGCGCTGAAGGGGTTAAAAACAATTTTTTATCTGAAAGGTTAAGGGCAGATTCAATGACACGCTGTTTGCATGAGGTGTTGGAACCAGGGTCGGACTGGGAACCCAAAGTAGCCCTGGCAGTGTCGTCAGACCAGCCCCCCCCCTGCTGCTTTTATTACTGGGGGCCGATATAGTAGCACCGCTGCAAAACCCGCCCCCTATATCAAAAGCAGGCCACCAGCCAGTCTGGCCTTGGCTGCAGCACTACAGTGAGTAATAAGCAGACCGGAATTTTGACAGAATTTTCAGCAGTCCACAAAGAACAATTTTGGTAGCTGAAACGCTCCTTTTGTACTGAAATAAGACCATTTGTTTTCATTTTTTCAGTACTTTGGTGCCACCAGCAAGTGGTGCCTTAAGGCTGCTACCTTATCTCGTTTATGTGGCAGCCTTGAAGGCATTTAAGTAGGAGTTATATCCAGGGGTCGGCTATTGTAGTATGACTTTACACAATATGCTGCAGTGGATATACTTGGAATCATTTGGTGTAGGGTACTAAGTGTTGTGATAATCTGGTGATAACATTACTAAAATTGGTATGGTGCCATTAGCTCAAGATTTTGGCTCAGATTTAGTAAGATTTGGTGTTAGGTTTGAGTCACTTTTGTGGCACAGCCCCCACCCATACAAAATCCTTTTTGGCATTTACTAAGCTTCACAAAGTTGATATGTGTGGCTTTGCGTGATTTAGAAAATGCAAAATAATGCAATGCCAATGCAGTGCTGCCTTGCGTTACCTCGAGAAGGTGTTACATGGGTGGATCATTCACCCACTTACTTTGACGCAAAGCGAAATTGATAAAGACTTGCAAACCTAGGTTTGAGTCAAAATGATGAGCCTCTCTGACAGAGGCATAACAAGGAGAAATATTTTTCTTTCCCCTTGTTACTTCCTCTTTCAATGAGTGCTGCATTCGAAAGAGGATCATGCCTTTAAGGATTGCTTTTTTGCAAAAAGGTATCCTTTCCCTGCACAAAAACAACCTTCCCCATAACACAGGTACCCTCGCACGATGTATATTGGTGGTGTATATTTACTGTTTTCTTCTGCACTTTATCTCTCCAGCTTTTTCCTTGTGGTAATAATTCACAATATAATCCAATGTGAAGCACTATTACTGCATTTCTCATAGTCAGTAGGAATGGTAAAACTGTGCAATAAGTTGATTTTGATATTTCAACACTACCCTAAATGAGAGCGTCACATCTTTTGACTGGACCGATACATTTCAGTTGGGGGCAATTCTGAGAATGGTAGGATGTATATTTGTACACACGCATGCTTTTTTTAAAAATGTAATCTTGGCCCAAGAGCTTTAAAGCGCTTTATATTACATTACTCAAGGTCAGATTTTTTTTCACTAGGCACGGGCGATTTAATGATTCACAGGATAGTGAACTGACACTTGAAAATCAACCCTTCTTCCCTAGTACTTAAATTGGCAGGTCTGACCATTAGGTTGCATCTCCTCCCAGAGCAAGAGAGTACTTTAAAGTCTTGGGTCCAAGCAGGAGCATTGGCTACAAAATGATACATACACAAGTAGGCTGGAAAACCTGTGCATATTGATGCCAGATGTTCAAAAAAGAGTCTCCAATCATGATGGGTTTGTAATCCCATGTTTTCCACAAAAGCTTGTTTGCTTCCAAAGGGATTATACATTGAGTGTGAATCCTGATAGTTTAGTAGGGGTGACCAGGTTTCGAAAACCAAACACAGGACATATATCTGGGCATACCCGTCCCACTTAGAGCGACACACTAAAGTATACAAAAAAGTGATGGATGGAATGCTTGAATTAATCTCAGCCATGGGAAATTACTCAAGGCCGCAGGGTGCACAAAAGAATGATAGACTGAGATGTTGCCATGAGTAATTACAAGTGGCTGAGATTAAATCAAGCATTTCATCCATCACTCTTTTAATACTTTTGTGTGTCGCCCTAAGTGGGATGGGTATGCCTGGATGTGGACTGGAACGAGGCTATACTTGGCTGATGACCCCTAACTATGTCCGAAACAAGTCCTGGACTGTTTGTCTTCCATTTCGGGATAACCTGGCCTGGTAGTTCGGGCTGGCTCTTCCCATTGTAGCAGGTTCAAAACGGACTTGCACATGGCTAGGTCCAAATGGACAGGTGGTATGATGAGCAAAAGAACAATGGGTTGGGATGCAGCTCGGAGTCATTCTCAGTAGCTGAGATTAACTGAAGCATTCCATGAAACACTTTTTGTATATGTTAGTTAATTGGGGCACTAATGATCCTGAAGAATTATTATATACACAAAACGCAGCACCTCGATTGTTAACAATATCCCACAATAAACACTCACCTCTTCAAAGAAGATTGAGTAAAAGGATTTGGCTCTGAAGTGTACGTATCATCCATTGGTTTTGATTGATAAGTCCAAAAAGCTAGATCTGGTACAAGAAAATGACATGGGGCCTACTGTATACTCACTATAGGAACCAAGAGACAGCACAAGATGGCTTATGTAGCATGTAGTGTGACAAGACTGGGCCTCGTCTATTTGATATCAAGGAAACCAAAAATTACCAATGTAAGTCTGGGAATTTGGTACAATAGGGTAATCATTCAAATATTTGATGGTGCCATTTAGGACACATTGGGCCCCCATAGGTTGGCGGGTGGATCGCCCCCGCCGGGCCGGTGGTAGCCACTGCCGGCCCGGCGGGGGCGATCCGCTCGCCATCCGTGCAGAAATGATCCCCCACCATATTATCATGGCTGGGGGGGGTCCGAGGCGGACGGAAAGACCGCCGCCGCTTTTCCGCCCGGTCGACATGTCGTCCGGGCAGAAAAGGGTTCTATATGGTGGCGCCATATTAGAATGTGTCTCAGCAGATGCCTTTCTGTGGTGGCATTGCCGCCACGGAAAGGCATGCGGAGTCTGCTTTGGGGGCCTATTGCTGTCCCTCAGGGACTCCGGGGGGTAGGGGTGCACATGCCCCTTGCAGTTCCATGCACAACATGGCAGGCACCGCGTGGTGCCTGCCATGTTGTGCATGGAAGTGCACAACATGCCTCCCTGGCATTGTGGCGGGCGGTGCTGAGTGCACCGCCCACCACAATGTTAGGGATGCAGGATGCGCCCTCCACTGTGGCGGGCGCATCCTAATGGCACTTACGGGACCCTGCCCTTATGTTGGGCGGTCCCTTGTTACGTCCGCCCGCCATCCTAATGTGCCCCATAGCGTGCTCCAGTCCCAACAGCCTAAAAACACATTGATAACTCTACAACACTACATCATTTATGAATGGTGAGTATCCTGCACTTGCACCTTTTATTATTTGCACATAAGGAGGCATGTTTACTAAGAGCTTTCCTTGCCCTTGTGTGACTCAAGTCATTGCAAGGCAACACAAGTCCTTAAATGGTATTTACTAAGCCACGCAAAGCTGCCTTGCGTGGTTTAGAAAATCCAAAGTATCGCAAGGCAGCACATATCACTGCCTTGAGCTACCTTGCGGCAGGGAGGAGTTCCATAGGTGCAATGTGGGTGTTGCCACGTATCCACCCATGGTTTTTGACATAATCCAGAAGTCAGTAAACCTGGGATTGCGCCAAAATACTGTGCCTCCCTGACTGAGGTGTAACGAGGAGAAATATCTTTATTTCTCCTTGTTACTTCTTTCTTTGTGGGTCGCATTCTGCAGCACACTTAGACTGAGGAAAATGCCTCAAAGGATTGCTTTTGTGCAGGAAGGTCTCCTTTCCTGCATAAAAACAATCTTGGTCTAATGTAGGCACCCGTGCAGCATGGCATGAGGGTGCCAGCATTGGCACTAGGCTGCCACAAGTGCGCCAGCAGTAGGAGGCAGAAGAAATAAACCACATACTTGTAGATAAGGGGCATTTCTGCTGTCTCCCTTTCATGTAACACAGCAAGCTGTCTTACTGTGTTGCATGAAATATTAGTAAATATACCCCAAGATAACTAAGGCAAAGCGAGAAACTTTGAGTTTCCAAAGATTATACAATGTGTCCAAGTGGAAAGCTGGAACTGAAAACGTGGGTCTCCTACTTTCACCGACATTATATAACATTGGATCACGTGTTGCCTACAGATATTGTTATGATTAAAACTGAGCTTCCAGAAATACTCATGAGGAAACTGGGGAATGCTTTTAGGGACACATGTCTCATCCTGTTGTAGTCTTGTTGTGGTGGCAGTGGTTAATTTGGAGAAAATAAATAAATGAAGGGGTACAAATATCTTAAGAGCCTGCCGCTGCCAAATAATGGGGGGGATCTCCAGATGCCTATTTTTGATTCCACTTACGCCTCTTTTTTCCAAGAACCCTACACTTCCTTTCCCTTTTCCCACTCTTGTAGATTCTTTTTCATTTCTGCGTTTTCCCCAGTGTCAATGTTTTCCCATCTTTCCCCCTTTCCTGCCATTCCCTCTCTTGCGCTTGGTAAAAGTCAAACGATTGAAAAAAAATACTGGTTTAATAAATGAATACTGGTGTCATCTCTAAACTCCGGCACAAAACGCATTAGTGCCCGAGGTCGTAAGAATACGAGTTTATCATCTACACTCTAGTGATTCTAAGGCAGTGATTTTCACAAGCAGTCAATTGGATCAAATAGCCTGATCCAAATTTCAGAAGCATAGTGTTTGTGTTATGATTGGACTAGTTTGTGGTGTATGAGGCGAGGATCGGAGGGGCACGATGTGCCCATACTTCTAAAATTTTACAAAAACTGTTCCCCCTACTTTTTATAAAATTAAAACTGTCCCAGGACAGTTAGTTGCGAGAGCATAAAAGCTTCAGCAGAAGTGTAAGGCAGGGAGTCGCCTGTGCTGTGAAACCAAGGGAGGCGCAGACAGCTACACTAGGCTTCTTGCCCGGGTGCCTGCTTCCCTGAAAGAAATGTAAATGAGTGCAACTGGGTAATCTGTAAATGTAAAGGGTGCTTGGTAGCAGTAGCGGCTGCTACCGGACTCGGGTGGTGGGCGGGTGGTGGGCGGGGAGGGCGGAGAGATATTAGGTCGGGGAAATGAACATTTTAAAAAAACACTTACCTGACTACGGACAGTGTTGCCGCTGACACACCTCTCGATCCTATGCTTCCCATTACCTTCTTCCTGCCTGGAGGCCAGCAGCAGGAAGCACCCGGGCTCCTAAGCTCCCCTAACCATTCACAACATTGCAATGCAGCGTTGTGATTGGTCTGAGCACAGTAAATCCGTGTTCAGACCAAGCTTTGGGGGGCGTGTTCTCCACCCAGGCAGTAATGCAGCCTGGATGAGAACATGGCAAGTGCGCATGACTGTTTTGGGCAGCCCGAGAGGGCCAGCCAAAATGTCATGCACACTTGGAGTGCCACCATTCCTCCCCCTGCAGTGCCCTGGGTGACAGGGACCAGCCCACCCCCAGGAAACAACAGAGCTACTGCAGTAGGAAAAAGAACATTATAATAATGTTACGTTATCTTTTCTTTTTTTCTTTTTTCACTGCTCGGAGAGCAGTGGGGCTACGCTCCATCACCTGAGCGGAGGACCCCCCACTGCTTGGTAGCCAGTATTTGCTTAAATTGACGGAATCAATTGAAGCTAACTGATGATACACGTATTCTTTATGAGAGGTATTGTAAGGGAGATACCGTCTAAGCTGTTACGTGTGTGCTTTTAAACCACAGTTACAGAAAAAACCTCACTTCATGATGACACACATTTATTCTTCTTGAGGAATGTTGTAAGGGAGCTATCGTCTAAACTGTGAAGCTTATGCTTTTAAAAGACAGTCATAAAAAAATTGCACTACATATAGTCTGCAAAAAATCTACATTTTAAAAACACTTTTTATTATTTAAACCTTTTTGTGCACTTTACCATCTCCCACATTGCTGCGCTCGCGCTCTACCAGCGCTTTGTCATTTTAACTCTCCTCGTTTTGGATTTTGGTTTAGACTTTATTTTTTCACTTACCCCTGTTCTTAATTCGGCTGCCTGCAGCTCGCGCCCCTCTCTCCCCTCACTGCACTTAAAACCGCACTAGTGTGCCTGAAAGCACCACCACTTTGGTGGGTCCGGGTCTGGGGGCACTACCTTGGGGGCCATTTTGGATTGGGGCTTTCCATCCGGCGGCGGCCGCCATCTTGGAGCGGACTCGCGCTAGAGGAAGGACTGGAGCGCCTATTTAAGGCGGTCCTTAGTGGGGTGTTGTACTTTACCATCTCCCACATTGCTGTGCTCGCGCTCTACCAGCGTTTTGTCATTTTAACTCTCCTCGTTTTGGATTTTGGTTTAGACTTTATTTTTTCACTTACCCCTGTTCTTAATTCGGCTGCCTGCAGCTCGCGCCCCTCTCTCCCCTCACCGCACTTAAAACCGCACTAGTGTGCCTGAAAGCACCACCACTTTGGTGGGTCCGGGTCTGGGGGCACTACCTTGGGGGCCATTTTGGATTGGGGCTTTCCATCCGGCGGCGGCCGCCATCTTGGAGCGGACTCGCGCTAGAGGAAGGACTGGAGCGCCTATTTAAAGTCGCTCCCCTACGCGCAGCTTGACGCGCAGGTTGACGCCCTCGCTGTGCCTGAGTCGTGCCGGAGTCCTGCCCGTCAGCGCCCGTCAGCGTCCCGGAGGCGTCGGGGCGGCGGGGGACCTTGGTCCGGCACTACTCTGGCTGCGATGATTTGTTATTCCTCTGCGTCATTGCGGGACATGCGGGGCCATTCCAGCTCCTGCCGCTCCGTTTTTCCAGGGCGGTTTAGGGGCAAACGACGCTGTCCGGGCTGTGGATGGACGCCTTCTTGGACTTGTGCTACAGTTCCTCGCCCGGCAACTGCTGGCGTGAAGCATCTCTGCCTGTTGCTGAACACGAGGTCGGTAGGTCGCCACGCCCTGCACATTCATGATCTTCTGGTCAGGGAAAATCCCCTGTGCTTGCTACTGACGGAAACCTGGCTGGGAGAGGCCTCCAATCCGGACGTCTTCTCAGCTATTCCTCCGGAGTATAATATCTTCCGGCAGGACAGAGCTAAGGGTAGGGGAGGTGGAGTCGCGGTTGTGGTGAAAAAGTGCGTCTCCTGCTCAGTGCTTCCCTTGAACTCCATCGGGAATGCCGAGTCGCTCGCCTTTATGCTCAGACTGTCCCCGGGTCAGGCCATGAAGGGGTTACTGGTCTATAGACCACCAGGCCCTGTGGGTTCCTTTTTGGAGGATCTGCAGACAGCCGTCTCGGAGTTGGCGCTGACCTCACAGCACTGTATTGTGGCCGGTGATTTCAATTTCCACCTTGATGTGGCAGACGACCCTGATGCGGTCAAACTGCTGGATGTTACATCTCCGCTTGGCCTTTTACCGTGCGTGTCAGGGCCAACACATGAGAAGGGGCATACCCTGGATCAGGTGTTTTCGTCTGTGCCACTCACGGAGGTTGATACCCTGCAGATGCTCTGGACTGACCACTGGTTGATCAGCTTTTCGGTGTTGGAATGTGCGCACTCGGATCACAGAGCGCCTACTGTGCTCAGACCGGCCTCGAGAGCGCTGCATAGAGTGACACCCGACATGTTAGAGCAGGCGCTGCTGGATCACCCTTGTCATCTTTCGGGCGATTTGGACAGCGACACGGAGACTATGCAGCGATGGCTCACCGATAGGCTTGACGATCTTGCCCCTAGGATAGCCCCCCGGTCCACGGCGGCACGGCAATCTGCACCGTGGTTCACCGAGGCGCTCCGTTTGGCTCGGAGCCAGTGCAAGGTGGCCGAGAGGGCCTGGCGCCTTCTGTATGATGGGGAGGCCAAAATCGCTTATAAGGCAGCGGTGAAGGCCTACCATCGGGACATCCTTGGTGCCAAGAGGGTCTATCTGGCTAGGAGGATCGAGGCATCTGCGAACTCCTGTAAGGAGATCTTTAATATTGTGAAGGAGTTTACGACCCCCAGCTCCCATCCGCCTCCACCAGCTTCGGCGGATGCTTGGGCGTGTGATCTTGCTGGTTTCTTCACAAATAAGATCAAGGATATTCAGGCTACCTTCGTGGAGGGACCGGACGGAAGCAGCGCTGTGAGGGCAGTCCGCAGTCTTCCGCATACATCTGCGGCGGTGCTGTCCGATTTCCCTGCTGTTACCAGCGATGTCTCCCGGACTCTGCTGGCCAATCTCCGGCTCGCCACTGGACCCCTGCCCTGCCAAATTTTTGGCCGGGATGGCGGCAGTGGTGAATCCACTGGTCAACTCCATCCTCAATGCCTCCCTGAGGGAGGGTAGGGTCCCCAGTTCTTGGAAAAGAGCAATGGTGATCCCCCTCCTAAAAAAAACGGGTCTTGACACCGAGGTTTTGGCGAACTACAGGCCAATCTCGCTTCTACCAGCGCTGGCGAAGATAACGGAAAAACATGCCCACGGTGTCCTGTCGAGCTTTTTGGAAGCTAATAATCTGCTCCATCCATCTCAATCGGGTTTCCGTCCTAATTTTAGGACGGAAACGGCTCTGTTGGAGGTGACTGAGATCATCAGGGAGACCCTGGATGTCGGCGGTAGGGCCATGCTGGTCATGTTAGACCTTTCGGCGGCTTTCGACACCGTCTCCCACAAGGCGCTTTTAGCTAGGCTATATGACATCGGCCTTAGGGGGACGGTGCTCAGGTGGTTTACTTCTTTTCTTGAAGGCCGCCGCCAGACGGTCTGGGTCTCCCAGAGTTCCGCCGAGATGTCGCCATTGGGAGTTGGGGTTCCACAGGGCTCTGTGTTGAGCCCCACGTTATTTAACATCTTTATGTCCCCTTTGGCGGTCTTGGTGGAGGCTTACGGGGCCCAGATCGTCTCTTATGCCGACGACACGCAACTCCTCTTCACATGCGGGAAAGACCAAGAGTTTGATGGAGAGAGAATCCGGGACTGTCTTGCATTGGTCTTCGACTGGTTCCAGCGGAACAGTCTGAGGGCCAATTCGGGCAAGTCTGAGATTTTATTTTTCGGTTGCGTTGCCGATCCGGAGTGGCAGCATTGGTGGCCGTCCGACATGAACCCTCCAGCACAGTCTTCCTTGGTGGCCAAAAATTTGGGCGTCAGGTTAGACAACCAGCTGTCGCTACGTAGTCATATTCTTGGCCTGGCCGGCACCTGCTACGGAATCCTGAAGATGCTCCGCAAATTTTTGCCCTTGCTGTCTGAGGAGCACAGGAGGATTACTGTGAAGGCTCTTGTCGGTTCAAGGCTAGACTATGCCAATGCTCTCTTTCTTGGCCTCCCTGATTACCTGGTCCAGCGCCTTCAGGTGGTGCAGAACTCTGCTGCCCGGGCGATTTTCGGCCTAGGCAGACGAGCTCGAGCTTCCGGGTTGCTTCAGACGTTGCACTGGCTCCCCATCAGGAAGCGGATCCAGTTTAAAACCCTGACCCTGATGCATAAAGCTTTGCATGGATCAGGGGCCGGATATCTGCAGCGGAGACTGACTTTCTATCATCCAGTCCGTTCTCTTCGCTCGGAATCCCTCTTTAAAGCTGTGGTCCCGCGGGTGAGGAAGGCTCGTGCTGGAGGGCGGTCTTTTAGTTGCAGAGCTCCCCAGCTTTGGAATCTGCTTCCACTCCCGCTCCGCAGCACTGCCAATTTACTCCAGTTTAGGAAGGGCCTGAAGACCTGGCTTTTTAATTCTTAGTCTGTTTTATTGTCTACTGTTTTTATTATTTTTCTCTGTTGTCTTCCGTTTTTAGCTGTGTTGTGTTATTCTGAGCTGCTGGTGGAAAGCGTCGGGACACTCTTACCGAGTAGCCGTACGCTATATAAAAACTACATAACATAACATAACATTTTGGAACAGCCTATCTTATACTGTGTGTAATGCAAGTTTAAAATAATGACTTTCATGTTCACTGGGCTTTCAGTCATAGGCTGGAACCTTGTAGCACTAAACATACACAAGTCACTATTTTCCACTGTTCCAACCAGGATTCAGTTCTGTGGCCCTCTGGAGCAGTGCATTAAACAACAGAGGGTTCATAACAGATGACATTGCATTCCACACTGTTTAACATAACTTGTAATTCATTTTCATTTAAGCTGTGCGTTATTTTATATGTAGTTGCTTGAAGGTGAAAGACCAGAAAAAGTTACAGAATATTTTTAAGCCACACCCCCCACGCTCACTCACCCTCCCCCCACTTGGGCACAGCATCACAGTCCCCATACTTATTTTAATGCACTTCGACCACTAGTGGTGCAAAAGATATGTTAGCAGTGAAATTAGCTGAGGAAGTGGTGACAGATATTCTTTGCTGGTGGTGTGCTAGGATTTCACACCCCCTTGTGGCCAATGTTATTGGGTGCACAATGTTTTCCGTTGATACGAGTCCCCAGTCTTTCCAGTCTCATGCTCAACATCCATGACGACCAAATAGATTGAGAGCAGAGCTGAATTTAACCATTAAGCAAAATAAGTACATGCCTAGGGCATCAAGGGAAGGGGGCAGCACAGACATTTTCCATTGCCGGATGGACCATATGGTGCAAAACTGCAAATGATGTAGCTGAGCCTATAGAGAAAGTGGAAGTATCCAAAATATGCATTATTTTCCATCTTACTGTTAGTTTTGTTTTATTTCCAAAAATAAAATGTTATTTTAGGATTTATGATTGTTAATATTCTGAATTAGATATATTAGATGTTTTAAGTGCTTAGGGCCTCTAAAGGTCTTAATCCAGCCCTGATTGAGGGATATATTTACAAGGAGCCTTCACCGCCTCTTCGTCACTTTTTTTGATGCAGCAGCTAAGCAGAATGCAGACTCATATCTACAAGGCCATGCAAAGCCACTTTACGGGGCTTTGCATGGCCTCGTAGATATGGAGTAAGGTAAAGCCCACAGGTTGCTGCCTTGCCTTATTGTGCAGCAAAGAGGCGTCCCATGGGCGTTGCAGATGCTGTTTCCACGCAACACCTATGGATTTGGATGCATTCCCAGATTTACAAGGAGTTGTAAACCTGGGAATGCATCAAAACCTTACGCCTCCCCATGGGCGACGTAACAAGGAGAAATGTTTGAATTTCTCCTCGTTTTTTCTCTCTTTCTATGTGTGCTGCATTCTTCGGCACACATAGAAGGGGATTGTTTTTCTGCAAGGAGGTATCCCTTCCTACAATGCAGACACCCTTGCGCCATGGTGCAAGAGTGCCTGCATTGGTGCTAGGTAGCCAATTGTGCACCAGGGGAAAGGAAAGGAGAGGGATGTATTGTATTGTCATAAATACGATGTATCTCTGCACTTTCCTTATGGCGCGGAGCAGCAAGCTGGCTGGGCAAATGCAAAAATGCTGAGTAAAGGGGGAGTATAATGTGGAAGGCAGTTGTGGTGGTCCGACCTCGCGACTAAGTGCGTACTATTGTGGACTGTGGGAGGAACACAGTGGCAAGCCAACGCTGCTGGGTAGGATCACAACGTTGTGTTGTTGTAGGCTGCTGGGGGCGGCGTGCAGATCATCGCAGCAGCCGTGCGTGGAGGGGCCACACTGTCCCGCGCCAAGTGAAGTGCGTGGCGCAAACACCGGACTATACAGTGTTGATTTCACCGTCCATATTGCGCTCCCTAAGCGGTCGTATCCAGGACAGGAGGTACCGGGAACTGGGACGGTACTAGAGGTGTTGCGGGGTACGCTGTCTTGGTTGCCGTGGATGGCGGGGCACTGAGTGATCCGGAGGAGTTGTGTACGCAGCGCTTTCAGCTGGGGCGCACTTACCTGCGCTCTCCAAGACCAGTAACTCCCAGCCACAGACAAAGAGGCATCATCAAGCATGGAGCAGATTCCCTCTTTCGGCACGCCTGATCCCAACCTGGCTGCTGCAGCACAAAGGCGGACAAACCGTAGTCACAGAGGCCCAGGTGGCACTAGATAAGTGGGAGGTCAAAAACCAGAGACCTCTGGGTCCTCAGAGGAACAGAGTGAAGACCCAGCCGGACCTTGGACATAGTTCTTCTCGTCTCTACCCCTACCTCTGTTCCCTTACCTCTCCCCTCTTCCTCAAATGCCACATTCGTCTTGTATTATGTACCTTTGTAACATTGCTATTTATTTGTCTTTTTTGAGTATGCATAACCATGCCCCAGTAACTGTTTGTAACCATGTAACTGTTACCAAACAACCTACCCCTCCCTGCTCTACTCCTCTCCACTTTCCTGCCACTGACCTCTGCCCCCACCTGTTCCTGGCCCTAGTCCCCACCCTGTTTACCTGTGAATTTTCCTTCGTCATTTGAGATCTAGCTATTTTGTTTGAGGCCCAATGGAGCTACCTGGTTTAGCTATAGGGGAGACAGGTTGGGGATTCCCTCCTTGGACGTCACCTACCCAGTCGGTCTTCAGCCAGACTTCCTTTCGTCTCTCCTTGTCGTCATTTCCCGCATCCTCCCTCTATTTATGTCTCTCCTTCTCTCCTCTCTCAATGTATTGAGACTTAACTATTTTGTCTGATGCCTGATGGAGCTACCTGGTTTAGCTATAGGGGAGATGGGCCGGGGACTCCCTCCTTGGTCGTCACCTACCCAGTTGGCCTTTAGACAGACTTTATTTCGTCTCTCCTCGTTGTCTCTTCCCCTATCCTCCCTCTCTCACCTTCCTTGTCCCGTCACCTCTACGCTCCATTTATTTTGCCCTCCATGTTCTTTAAATGTTTCCCATTAAGACCTAGCTACTTGGCCAAAGCCCGATGGAGCTACCTGATAGCTATAGAGGAGATAGGTTTTGGGACTTCCCCCTCGACCGTCACCTACCCAGCCGTACTTTGTGCAGACTTTCCTTCGTCTTTATGCAGTATCTCCCTCCCACCCCTTTACCCTTACCCCCTTACCCTCTACACTTCACTTATTTCGTTTTCTATGCTCTTGTAATTGTTTGTCTAGCAACTGATGTAATCTTGTAATTTTGTGGTACCTCATGTAAAGCGCTCTGATACCTCCGGGTCTAGCCAGCGCTATATAAAACTCTTAAAATAAATAAATAAATTGCACCTGTTCCTTGTAACTATGCCCCTGAGATTCCAAATAGCATTGCATTATTCTCTTGATGCTTATAGAGTAGGGGTTTATCTTGGATATAAGGGTGTTTTCATGGAGTATCAAGAATGCCACAACTGCGGCCCGTACTGGGAACCCAAAGCAGCCCTGGCAAATTTTGTCAGGCCAGCCCCCAACGGTGCATAGCAAGTGCAGCAGCGAGACTGGCCACTGTAAAGGAGCTGGGGGAGTTCTCCCCCCATGAAAATATGGGAACAAATGACAAACATTGTCCATCCTACAACACATTTATCATTCTATATTAAATTGTATTTGTTTGTATAGCATAGTAAACGATGACTTTACAGTGCACCAGGGAATGGCAATCTTTATAGGGGCTCTTAAATTATTCCTTCACTATCACCCACCAACAGTGCCTCTCATCTGTCCATAACCCCTCTCTCATATGTATTTCATTTGTTTTTTTAGGACCTCTCATACCAGTGTAGGGTGTCGGAGCATTTTACATCACACACACATACAGAGACTATGAATCATACGTGTGTAAACCAGTGTATAGAAAATGTTGCATAAGACAAAGGGGACTAAAAGGTGAGGGATTCACAAGTCATCCATACTGGTAGTGCTTGGTCTAGGGAAGCACAAACTCAGGATTCAGAAAGTAACACAGTGGTTCCAGTTGACTTCACTAATTGAATTTATGGGCAATTAACGTGCAAACTATCCTGACACTCTCACGAAAACAGACATGTATTTTCTTTAGCATAACGTGTTGGGACGCTGAAAGACACCTTTAACTCTCTGGGGAAATCTGGGACATCTGGTCCCTTCATACATGGGATTTGGTACATTCCTAAGTAATGTTAATAAGAGTTCTGATTTTATTCAGGGTATAAAGGTTAATATTAACTAAATATAGGCTGTTGCTTCTCTCCTCACCTATGCTGGCACACCAACACGCTGTCTACTACCACACACACAACTTTGCACCATTGTGCAATAGTGTACACATGGGGCCTTATTTATGAGGGCTTGTGCTGCCTTTGCATCACTTTTTTTGTGACACTGTGGCAGCGAAAAACAATGCTCCCATACTGCACTCTATTTACAAAGTGACGCATCTTGGCAGATGTGTCACTTTGTACAGCCCTGCGCTACATTATACCTGCATCAGTTATAATGTATGCTGGGTGGTTGTTCCCCCGTAAAAAAGTCTCGTAGAAGTGGTGCAGTGAAATCTATGAGATTTTACTGTTCAACTCCTACGACTTGACTCCGTAACAATACTTCAAGCAGGCATCAGGAGCGATGCAGGGCCTTTTACATAGGACTCGCCCCATGTGTAATCACACATTGCTGGAGTTGAGTCAGTCTACAGAGACACTCCAGCAATGCGTCAGTACTGCGCCACCAGAAACGTCAGGATTCCTGATGTATCTGTGCAATCCTTGCGACATGGAGTGCTGTAGTGTAAATACGGCACATTCTTTGGTGTCGCAAGGATGGTGCTATGAAAAGTTTTGCATCAATGTTTTTCGCCGGCGATGCAATGCTTTTCATAAATCCAGCCCATAATATCTAGCATAGGTATTTTTAATGGAAAAGTACCCTTTTAGTATGACATCCTATGCCTAGACAAGCTTTAATGCGATGTGTGAAATATTAAGAGAAATACAAATATTCCTCTGACTTTGTGTCAGACTTAAGGAGGCTTTATTTTTGATGCAAAGCCCAATCTAACAATTTTAGTATGTATGGTTTTGGGTCAAAAACCATGTTTGGTTGGTTGCACTGGAATGCCCTAGCACTACACACTGAATACCTCCTAGATTCAAAGTATAGCAAATCAGCGCAAAGTGGTTTATGTGCTGAAAAAGTACACTTTTCCAATGTAAAAAGTTGGAAAGTAAATACCTTATCAAGACTTTATGTTGCTTTCCACCACTTCGCTTGGCCATGCAGGGGTGCAAAGTCTAGGTGAATCTGCCCCATAGTCTCTTGAACAAATCATTGGTTATTCAGCCCTTCTTGGTTCCAGTTCTCACATCAGACAGTGAGTCCACTCCTCACTACGTGACCTAGTTAGAAAAAAAAACCTTCCCCCTCCTTCTATGTGTCTTCTTTTGCTTTCTTTCCAGCCTCAGATGGCCAAGGCATGCTCTCTCTTGCCCAAGGCCATCCTTTTCACCTTATCGTGATCAGTGGGCATACTGGAACCGATTCTTATCCTAGTTTTGCGTTCTTGCATGAGCCGGGTGAATGTCTGAGCCAGACTTCAGAGTTCTTCAGGGTCACTCCAGCTTTCTTGCTAAGACCATGGTACAGGGTAGCATAAGGGTGCCCTGTGAGGCACCAATTTTCTTCCACAGATGCTGTTGAAATGCCCTATGTTGTGGCAGCTGTGGTGTCCCATAGATCTTTGTTTGTGGGGGCATTTTTGCAATCCCTCTTCTCATTATGGTTCCTGCAGTTACCCAGGTCCTGTGCTGCTTCTCATCACTTCATGCACCCAGAGTGATTCTCTCTGTTCTACTGGGCTGTCTTAGTTGTTCAGCAATCTGGCTCCACTAGGTTTCTTCACTATGTTTGCCTCTGCCGGTTGAGAGTTGTGAGAGGCTGCTGCCTTACCATTGCAATTTTGTTTCATTTGGCACCATGGTGTTTGGTTCTTCCAGTTACCCTTCTCTACTGCCTCTGGTCTGTGTTTAAGTGGCTCTTGAACAGGCGGGGCAATCCTTGGTAAGTTTTGCTAGTCCTTTTTTTGTAGTGTTTTATAGGTCAGTTTTTTGGTCTGGGTTGAGCCCTCCTTTCTTCTAGATGGGGGTGGCGGTCCTTTAATTTCTGGGCCTTAGTATCTTGGGTTTTTCGGTTGGCTTCCCCCTAGTTCCCCGGAGCTCCTGGGCCCATATTTATGAAGTCTTTGCGTTGTCCTTGCATCATACAAGGCGATGCGAGGACAACACAAAGGCTTCAGCAACATTTACAAAGCCACAAACGGCCTGATTTGCATAGCCTGGCGTGGCTTTGTAAACAAATGTAACGCAATGCGTCTGCTTACTCTGTGTTACATTACATTTCAACTTGGGAGACGGTCCATGGGTGGAGCATGGGTGTTCCCATGCGTCCACCCATGAATTTTGGCGCATTCCCAGAATTACAAAGACTTGTAAACCTGATAATTCATCAAAATACTATGCTTTCCTAAGTATCAAGGATATATATCTTTATTACTCCTCGTTATTTCCTCTTTCCACGTATGCTGCAGAATACAGCCCACACATAAAGAGGAAAATGCCTGTAAGGATTGTTTTTGTGTAGCAGGAAGGTATCCCGCCCTGCAAAAAAACGATCCTGTCTGTAACGTAGACACCCTTGCACTATGGTGCAAGGGTGCCTGCATTGGGGTTGTGCAGTACACTGTGTACCAGTGCAAAGAGAGAGTAGAAATGCTCCATATCTTTGTAAATATGGAGCATTTCTGTCCCCTTTCCTTCATGCAATGCAGTGCAGCACGTTTGCTTTCTGCCCTGCGTTGCATAAAAATGTAGTAAATGTGCCTGCTAGTTTTTTGTCTGATACCTCTGTTTTTCGTGTCTTTTTATTGTGTTTGCTATGATTCAGTGGGTATGTAAGGCTTACATTTCTGCAACGTGTATCACTGGACCATGATTCTGTTTTCCAAGTGGAATGAATGTTTTCCTTTGCCTAATCCTGGGCACTCTCTTCCCGTGTCTGTAGTGGGGCAGTCCATCCACGTTTGGCCTGCCTTTTGGGTTGTTTCTGTGTCTGCTCCCTTTTCTGGTCTTCCTCATTGTGTTGGACCTGGGTGTTAGGGTATCCTGGCCCTTTGGCTCAGTTTACTTGTGGTTGTTCTCCACACATATATTTCTCCTGCAAGGTTGTCCTCTAGGTTACGTGGCATCCGGAAGGAGGTGGACGCACCTCAATGAAGTAAGGACTGGGATTAGTAAGGATGCTCAGCACATTAGTGTATATCCAGTGGTATCAACAGTGACCTTCTCGTCTGATCTAGCTCATACTTTTTAACTCCGAATAACATAGCTCCATTTGGAATGGTTGTTGTCAGTAGACTTATTTGAAGGGAGTCCCATTTTATTTAAGCAGTTTTCTGTAGGGCAAACATTGACTAAAGTTGTCGAGAACTTTACTTTCAAAATAATAGGTTACATGAGAGTAATACGCAGACCAAAGTGATTCCGTGATAGCAGTGGGTAGACTGAAAATGTTACTATACCATACTTGAGAAATAAGTTGAATTAGAAAAACCAGTAGACCTCACTGATAGCAGGGGTAACAGCAGTGAGTTGGAATGTTGGGGAGGAAAGGTGGAAGATAGTCAATATCTCCCTCCCCAGTACCAGTGACTTTAAATATTGGCAATAAATCTCCAAATGTTCCAACAACCAACCCTCACAATCACTCTCGGAGAGGAATCACCGGAAGCCCCTGTATGCCACAAACTGACCCTCCACATTTTCCCATTTCCTTGGGCATCCCTGGCTCTGATATCCCACCTTCTCGGCTGCACAGCACCAATCAAAATCAGTTTTCCAATCTGCTACCTTCGAAGGATGCCACGCACCCCAGGCCCTGGCTATATTTCTTTTTGCCACAATGGCTGCCACCATCAGCCATATTTTGTGATACTTCGCCCATGTCTCCTCCTCCTTCATGCACAGTATATGCCACCCAGCCTCCAGCTAAATAGTCTGGCCTACTATTCCAGTCATAATCTGTATTACCTCCCACCCAGTATTATTGGATTTTAGGACAGGCCCATAAAATTTGGACGAAGAAACCCACTTCTTGAGGACATTAATATCTGATCAGTGATCCTGGTATGGTGCGGGTTTTGTGATGTTAATAATAACTGAGAAGCCATAGACATGTCAGGGCAGATTATGGGGGCTGTGTAGAAGGAGGCAGGAGAACAATCAATGACAGAACAAGTAGGATAGAGAGTGTCAAGAGGTCATGGGAGAACTCTAGAGAAGGGTTCAAAATGTATTAAGGAAGGAGTTCACAGAGAAAGCAAACTACAAGCGAGAAGATAGATATGAGCCAGAATAAAAATATTTTTAGAGGAGAAGAAATGTCAAGCCCTGCACCCATCCCTGTGCAAATACCTAATCTACATTTTTCTATTTTATTTTAAAAAGTCATAAATGATGAAATACGTGAGGTCATAATCAGTGTTTTTTGACTAAACTATAACTGGTGTATTTCAGTGTTTTTTCGGTTATTTAATGTTAGTTCATGTCTCATTCCAATCCATAACTGTAAAGTAAATTTAACTGCTGTTTTTGTCAGTTAATTCCTGGGGTGGGAGTTAATGTACGTTAAGGTCTTCGAACCTAATTATAAAATCACATTTACCTTTGTTCTTTGTCAGTATATTTCTGTTTTTTAAAATTGTACATTCTAAATTAGACCAACAGCCAACCTCTACGTCCATCTCCCCTCCCTAGGCCAACCCCCACTACACATGGCCTTCAACCTAAAGATATGCACAGCAGGGTTGGTCGCAGGGCCAGGCCTTTGGCCAAAGCCTGTGCCCAATCCCCCCTCGCCACATGCAGCTATACCCTCCACACATTGACTTCGACCACGCCCTGTGCCTAACCCCCACATGCGGCAAACCCCTGCAGTCTGTAGCAAAACTTACCTGCAATGTAATAACTTCAATGTGTTGTAAAGAATCCCAATTTATTGTCTGCGATGTAGAGGTTGCACATCCTTGAGATAAACCTGTGTATCATCAGCATAGTGATAATTTAGAACTTGAGAGCTCTTAAGTATGATGCCAAGTTGTTCATTATGTAAGCTGCAAAGATTAGCAGCTAGAAGATAGCCCTGCGATACACCCTTAGTGAAAGCCACCAAGTTAGAAAGACAGAAATAAACTTTGATACACTACAACCAATATATCAAGATGTGTACCAATAGAGGACAGCATCATCGATGTCCTCGCATTTCTTGAGGGTCTCACTAGGCGTAGAGTGGTTCACTGTATTAAATGTATCAGGTAAGTCGAGGAGGACCAGAAAACACAAGTTGCTAGACCCGTGGATGCGGAGTGTGTTATCATCTACCTAGAGCAGGGTGATTTCCATACGGCTCTATTGTCTGAACCCTAACTGGAATTCATCAAAGAGACTATTCTGAGCTATATATTGAGTTTGTTGAATTGTAAAATAACTCCTGATATGTTTCAAAATAAGAGAAAACCTGATACAGAGCGGAAATTATTGAGGTAGCCTGAATCTGTAGAAGGTTTGTTCAGAGGTGCCCAAACTTGGTCAGAGAAAGCTACTCGTGGAATGGAGAGGTTGGGTCTATTGGTCCATTGAGGAAGAATAACAGATGCCCATGGAAATTTACCCGGTACAGCTCATTATCATTTTTGATGAGTCGTCATCCAAGACCAAATCACTATGACTCTAAATGGCAGTGAATGTATGGGGCACAATGATTGCTCAATAGATCTTAATTTTTAATCAAGCATTTTAACACAATTTTTGATTTGGAGGAAAGGTTTCAAATCTTGTAAAAGGGTAAGATTATTCCCCACTCTAACAATGTCAAATTATTGGTATGATCCATTTTTGACTGTGCTGATTAGAGATTTGGCAAGCATGGTCTTGGCATTGAAAGTGTTTCTTTTGTATATTATTCTAGTCACTCAAGGCGGTCTACATTAGGAGAGGGATGAGCCTGACTTCGGTACCATTGTCAACAATTGTCTTACCTTGTAGTGATCGTTAGAAAACCAAGAAGCAGAAGGCTTTAGGGTCCTCATTTATGAGGCCCCTTGTGGCCCTGGAACGTCATTTTTTTTATTTGTTCCTGTGGAGCAATGTACCCTGGCATATTTACAAGGCCAGGTACAGCCACTGCGTGAAAGGGGCGTTCCGTGGGTGTTGCTCTGGGTGTTCCAAAGCAACACCCATGGAATCTGAAGCATTCCAGATTTACGAGAAATCGTAAACCTGGGAATGGGTCAGAATCTAACGTCATCCCAGAGGTGGCGTTAGGGAGGCGCAACAAGGAGAAATGTTTTCATTTCTCCTCGTTTTTTCCTATTTGTATGTGTGCTGCTTTCTGCAACACACATAGAAAGAGGAAATTGCCTGAATATATTGATTTTGTACAGGAAGGTGTCCCTTCCTGCACAAAATCAATCACACTCTTGCACTATGGTGCAAGGGTGCCTGCGTTGGCGCATGGCAGCCCATTGTGCGCCAGCACTGGGGAAAAGGATACAGTGTATTCTTGAACTTTTGTTTTGACGTACGGCAGCGGAGCAAGATTTCTTGCGGTGCTGCCCTACGTCAAAACCTCATAATGAGGCTCTTCATTTTTTTTCCTCGTACACTTAAGAGAGGCTACGTTGTTGAACAATTCGGTGCTGTTGTCATCTGGGCTAAGAATGAATTCCTCCTGTTTTGCTTATTTACTTACCCTGCTTTTAGCACACATTTGTCAATCCTGACTAACATTTCTTGGCTCAATTGGCATTCCTAATAATTTCCTTCTCGCCTCCTTTATTCTACAATGCCCATAATGATAGTTCAAACCCCTTAAAAGCATTTTTAAAGCTCAAACTTCTAAAGAAACCTGCAACTTTTATTTCTGTTCTGCTTTTTGATCCACGGTTCCAAAGTCTAGCTTACCTGGTTTGGGAGAAGAATAGCATTGAATGTAGCACTTCAAATCATTCCCATCTTGATTTGATCCCCCTCCAAACCTGCATGACATTTAGGGAATGTTTTACTTCCTTCTACACCTATTCCCTTGGTTGCCTGTTTTATCTAAAAAGTAACTTATATTCTCTTATATTCAATTGATTGTTCAGAGTTGTATCACCGACAACTAGAGATGACGTGTTCAGAAATCCAGGACATGGAATCAAGAGTTCTTTACCTAGACTCCCTAACTACGCGACACATGCTCTTGACCCACAACAAACATCTTTCCACACATAACATTTATCCGTTTGCCCTCCTGAAGGAATAGGCGTACAAAGGAGCCCTGGAAATGTTATTCATATAAGCCTCCTAGTGTACAGAGAGACTGTAGCAAGTGAGTCCAACAGTCTCCTGGAAGCCTTTGAGGGGCAGGTCTAAAAGAAAATGATGGGCCTCATTTACAAGCCCCTTGCACCGCTGCTGCATCACTTTTTTTGATGCACCAGCGGCCCAATCAGTGTACCACACTGCACCATATGTACAAACTGATGCATTGGGACCAATGCATCTGTTTGCATTGCCCTGCGTCACATTATACCTGCGCCAAGTATAATGTATGCAGGGTAGGCGTACCCACGCAATAAAGCCACGTAGAACTGGTGCAGTGAAATTTACAAAAATCCAGGAACCCCCTATCAAGGGTTCAGAGACCTAGTTGGTGTGTATGGTTACTGTCAATTATGTCAGTGTGTACCCATTATGAGAAAGAAAAATTTCTTTCTAGAGTCCCCTCACTCACCGGGGTTTCCCCACGGTGACATGCTTCATCATTGGGGCCATCCCAGTTCTCTACGAAAAGGGGTGTGCTGCGACTAGCGAACTACGCAGGAGCACTTTTTTGTGAAATGACTATGTGTGGTGTAAAGTGTAGTGATGGTGGAGTGGGTGTGTGATTAAAAATACCGTGCTAGTGGGCCTAACCAATTTATTCTGCTCCTAGTTTGGTATAATTTAAAATGGGGTAAACACTGTATTCTAACCTTGAATTTGGGCTAGATCAGTGTTATGGTCGACATGTTTCAAGCTCCCCAAGCTTTTCATCAGGACCATACAGGGTCCAGCCCTGTATTTGCCACTCCTATATTTCAATGAATAAGTTTTATAAAAATAATAGTTGTGCTATGCGCTGTTAATGATTAAACATGCGTTTTGTACATACGATTTGTATCTTACTCGTATTCCTGTAAAAGAGAATGACACTTGATTAGTGGCAAACATCCCCCTCAAAAAAAGCGAGGGGATCACACATGCAGCTCACTTCGTCTAGGGCGTGGGTGTGCCTTAGGCACCATATTGGTGCGTGCAGGCTTACAAAACAGTGTGAACATGAAAGAACTGTGAAAAAAGTGGTTTCGTGATTCCACACAAATAAATGACACAGGACTTAATGTGACTATAGACAATACACACAACATATATACACAGAATATTGTCATGGCAAATGGTATATTTACATGTGTAAGTGCTAAGTTACACTTCATGGTCTCAGGCGAGGGCAGGATCGCCTCGTGGAAACATTGCTGTGAAATTTTAAGACGGTAGTTACATTTCTTTTCATTTACAAATGCACGTTTCCATCTTAAAGAATTCAAACCCTTTCGAAAGGCTTGAAACATCTGCTTTGTTTCGCAATATTGTACTTACTTCCTATCGGCAAACCCACTCGGTACTACCTGTTCAATCCTCACCCGACCGCATATTGATGCAGGAACGGTACGCCGGTGTATTTAGAATCACCGCGCTTCCGGGTTCAGAGCGTTTGTGAACGCTAGACCGTCCAATATGCGGCGGCCATCTAAGAAGTATGTCGATGATATCGACACGAGTGCGTGATAAAAACATTTGTAAATTTTTGTTTGGCCATGTTTAGGAAAAAGGAGTTTTTTTAGAGTGATGGACCAATGTTGAGTTTTCATTCTATGCAATTTAGAGCCCGAACTTAGAAAAATTAATCGGTCGATATTTATTTATTTCAGATGGTGAATCTGAAAAATAGGGTTGGACCCAACTGCATGAGTTAAATTAGATTTTGGGTTCTGTAATAGTAGAATTTTACTGTTCTGTGATTGGGTATAGTTCAAAAAATGGTCAGAGATATTCATGGAGATCCGTGGTCTATTGTTGTTTCTCATAGTCATGTTAGGTTCTGAAGGCTCCCCATGGAATTTCATCGTTGAGCCCAAGGGTGTCAGTATGTAATCGAAACACCAATCTCTGTTCTCGTTCATGGAGAATTCTCTCAAGGTTGTCCTTATTTCTCACTGTTTCTAACACTACCCAGGTCAGATCATTAGGTGTGTGGTTTTGCTCAATAAAGTGGGTAGTCATTCTGGTGGTGGCTCGTTTGCACCTGATGGTGCTTCTGTGTTCCACTATGCGGGTACTGACCTTCCTCGTGGTCATCCCTACATAGTGTAAGTTACATGTGCATGTTATTAGATATACCACTCCACTGGTATTGCAATTAGAAAAACCTCTTAATTCCCATTTTGTTGCGTTGTTGAAGGTCACAATTTTTGTTACAGATGTCAAGTGACAAACACTACAGTTGTTACAGGGAAAATGTCCACTTGGTAGTGGTTGGGTTCTTATTGTCTGGTTTGTTAATATGGGGCGAGTATGAACCAAGAAATCCTTCAAGTTTTTCCCCGTCGGTGGCTAAACATAGGGGTAGGTATGGTTAATCCCCCACTGTTGATCATAGGCCAATGTTTTTTGATTATTTTAGCCACTGTGTCTGAAACTTGGTTGAATGTAGTAATACAGATTGGTCTTGTGTTCACTGATTCAGTTTTCTCTTTTGGTTCTAAAAGAGCATCTCTGTTATTGTTTCCAGCACGTTTTTTGGCTTCCTTTATCAATTTGCTAGGGTATTTTCTGTTACTCAACTTTTCACTCAGATCTTCTGCTTGGGCCAGGTAATCAACTCTGTTGCTACAATTCCTTTGTAATCGAAGGAACTGCCCGAAGGGAAGGTTCTGTCTGAGGTGGCGAGGGTGAAAACTGTCAAAAGCTAAGAGACAGTTACGTGATGTCTCTTTGAAGTGAGTTGTTGTGACAAGTTTGCCTGATTCTGCATGTATGTTCAAGTCTAAGAACACCAGGTTGGTCTTACTCATTGAGCATGTGAATTTTAGGAAGGTGTCTTGAGTGTTAAGCCATATCAAAAAGGCTTTCGCTTCCTCCTCTGTACCTTGCCAGATTAAGAAAATGTCATCGATGTAACGTTTCCAATTTAGAATCTGGTGTCTGTAGGGGTTTCTTTCATTCAGTATTTTGTTCTTCTCCAATTGATGGACGTACAGTCCCGCTATGCTCGGCGCAAATGTGCGGCCCATGCTGGTCCCATGTTGTTGTTTGTACAGTGTTGATTCGAAACGGAAAAAATTCTCAGACAATGCTAATTGACAGCATTCCATCACTACATGTCGTGGGGTGTGGAATTCCCACTCACTTTCAAGCAGTACTTCTTCCAATATCTGTAAGGTCTCGATGTGTGGCAAACTAGTGTATAAACTCTCCACATCCAGGCTGATGAGGATGCTGGATGTGGGGTCAAAAGCCAGATCTTTCAGGAGGCAGAGTACATCTTTGGTGTCTCTAAGATAAGTGTCAGTTTTTTGGACCAGAGGTCTCAGAAAAGCATCCGCGAATTGCGACAAGGGTTCCAGGATTGACCCAATCCCCGAGACTATAGGTCTCCCTGGTGGGTTTTCTAGTCTCTTATGAAGTTTGGGGATAGTGTAGAAGTATGGAGTAATGGGTTTCTTATTTGTCAGAAAATCTATTTCTTTTTTGCTCAACCAATCGTTGGCCTGACACTCCTCAGTTAGGTAGGCAATTGAAATTCTTAGCCGTTCTGTAGGGTCCTCATTTAGTATGACATAATTCCTTGTGTCATCTAAAAGGCGAAGGCATTCTTTTCTGTAGTCAGCGGTGTCCTGTAGGACTATTGCCCCGCCTTTGTCGGCTGGCTTAATGGTGATGAGATCATTCTTTGAAAGTTCTTGTATTGCTGATAATTCAGCCTTGCTGGTATTGTGAAATACTTTCACTGTATGTGGGTCTAGTTCTTGCATCTCCTTCATAACTGCTTTCTCGAAAGCTAGTATTTCGACTGGTAAGTTGTGAGCCGGTGGAACAAAGTTTGATTTCCTCTGTAGTCCTGTGTCACTCCTTGTTTGCTCCTCGGATTTTTTGTCTTTAAAGAATACCTGTAGTTTAATTTTTCTGAGGAATTCTTTTAATTCGCAGCACAGTTATAATTACTTGATCCCCCTGAGCTGTCTGATCCTGCATCGGATCCATCGCTATCAGTGTTGTAACTGGATTCCTGCTGCTGGTCACACACGGAGCAAAGGACCACCAGAGCTAACAACGAGCACCAACTCGGTCTAGTGGTCAACCTGTCCTCCATAACCCTAACAGATATACAGACTCAAGTACTAAACAAGGGTTTAGGTTTCGTACCAACCCCAGTCACAGACAAATTTAAACTGTGCTGCGAATTAAAAGAATTCCTCAGAAAAATTAAACTACAGGTATTCTTTAAAGACAAAAAATCCGAGGAGCAAACAAGGAGTGACACAGGACTACAGAGGAAATCAAACTTTGTTCCACCGGCTCACAACTTACCAGTCGAAATACTAGCTTTCGAGAAAGCAGTTATGAAGGAGGTGCAAGAACTAGACCCACATACAGTGAAAGTATTTCACAATACCAGCAAGGCTGAATTATCAGCAATACAAGAACTTTCAAAGAATGATCTCATCACCATTAAGCCAGCCGACAAAGGCGGGGCAATAGTCCTACAGGACACCGCTGACTACAGAAAAGAATGCCTTCGCCTTTTAGATGACACAAGGAATTATGTCATACTAAATGAGGACCCTACAGAACGGCTAAGAATTTCAATTGCCTACCTAACTGAGGAGTGTCAGGCCAACGATTGGTTGAGCAAAAAAGAAATAGATTTTCTGACAAATAAGAAACCCATTACTCCATACTTCTACACTATCCCCAAAATTCATAAGAGACTAGAAAACCCACCAGGGAGACCTATAGTCTCGGGGATTGGGTCAATCCTGGAACCCTTGTCGCAATTCGCGGATGCTTTTCTGAGACCTCTGGTCCAAAAAACTGACACTTATCTTAGAGACACCGAAGATGTACTCTGCCTCCTGAAAGATCTGGCTTTTGACCCCACATCCAGCATCCTCATCAGCCTGGATGTGGAGAGTTTATACACTAGTTTGCCACACATCGAGACCTTACAGATATTGGAAGAAGTACTGTTTGAAAGTGAGTGGGAATTCCACACCCCACGACATGTAGTGATGGAATGCTGTCAATTAGCATTGTCTGAGAATTTTTTCCGTTTCGAATCAACACTGTACAAACAACAACATGGGACCAGCATGGGCAGCACATTTGCGCCGAGCATAGCGGGACTGTACGTCCATCAATTGGAGAAGAACAAAATACTGAATGAAAGAAACCCCTACAGACACCAGATTCTAAATTGGAAACGTTACATCGATGACATTTTCTTAATCTGGCAAGGTACAGAGGAGGAAGCGAAAGCCTTTTTGATATGGCTTAACACTCAAGACACCTTCCTAAAATTCACATGCTCAATGAGTAAGACCAACCTGGTGTTCTTAGACTTGAACATACATGCAGAATCAGGCAAACTTGTCACAACAACTCACTTCAAAGAGACATCACGTAACTGTCTCTTAGCTTTTGACAGTTTTCACCCTCGCCACCTCAGACAGAACCTTCCCTTCGGGCAGTTCCTTCGATTACGAAGGAATTGTAGCAACAGAGTTGATTACCTGGCCCAAGCAGAAGATCTGAGTGAAAAGTTGAGTAACAGAAAATACCCTAGCAAATTGTTAAAGGAAGCCAAAAAAAGTGCTGGAAACAATAACAGAGATGCTCTTTTAGAACCAAAAGAGAAAACTGAATCAGTGAACACAAGACTAATCTGTATTACTACATTCAACCAAGTTTCAGACACAGTGGCTAAAATAATCAAAAAACATTGGCCTATGATCAACAGTGGGGGATTAACCATACCTACCCCTATGTTTAGCCACCGACAGGGGAAAAACTTGAAGGATTTCTTGGTTCATACTCGCCCCATATTAACAAACCAGACAATAAGAACCCAACCACTACCAAGTGGACATTTTCCCTGTAACAACTGTAGTGTTTGTCACTTGACATCTGTAACAAAAACTGTGACCTTCAACAACGCCACAAAATGGGAACTAAGAGGTTTTTCTAATTGCAATACCAGTGGAGTGGTATATCTAATAACATGCACATGTAACTTACACTATGTAGGGATGACCACGAGGAAGGTCAGTACCCGCATAGTGGAACACAGAAGCACCATCAGGTGCAAACGAGCCACCACCAGAATGACTACCCACTTTATTGAGCAAAACCACACACCTAATGATCTGACCTGGGTAGTGTTAGAAACAGTGAGAAATAAGGACAACCTTGAGAGAATTCTCCATGAACGAGAACAGAGATGGGTGTTTCGATTACATACTGACACCCTTGGGCTCAACGATGAAATTCCATGGGGCGCCTTCAGAACCTAACATGACTATGAGAAACAACAATAGACCACGGATCTCCATGAATATCTCTGACCATTTTTTGAACTATTCCCAATCACAGAACAGTAAAATTCTACTATTACAGAACCCAAAATCTAATTTAACTCATGCAGTTGGGTCCAACCCTATTTTTCAGATTCACCATCTGAAATAAATAAATATCGACCGATTAATTTTTCTAAGTTCGGGCTCTAAATTGCATAGAATGAAAACTCAACATTGGTCCATCACTCTAAAAAAACTCCTTTTTCCTAAACATGGCCAAACAAAAATTTACAAATGTTTTTATCACGCACTCGTGTCGATATCATCGACATACTTCTAAGATGGCCGCCGCATATTGGACGGTCTAGCGTTCACAAACGCTCTGAACCCGGAAGCGCGGTGATTCTAAATACACCGGCGTACCGTTCCTGCATCAATATGCGGTCGGGTGAGGATTGAACAGGTAGTACCGAGTGGGTTTGCCGATAGGAAGTAAGTACAATATTGCGAAACAAAGCAGATGTTTCAAGCCTTTCGAAAGGGTTTGAATTCTTTAAGATGGAAACGTGCATTTGTAAATGAAAAGAAATGTAACTACCGTCTTAAAATTTCACAGCAATGTTTCCACGAGGCGATCCTGCCCTCGCCTGAGACCATGAAGTGTAACTTAGCACTTACACATGTAAATATACCATTTGCCATGACAATATTCTGTGTATATATGTTTTGTGTATTGTCTATAGTCACATTAAGTCCTGTGTCATTTATTTGTGTGGAATCACGAAACCACTTTTTTCACAGTTCTTTCATGTTCACACTGTTTTGTAAGCCTGCACGCACCAATATGGTGCCTAAGGCACACCCACGCCCTAGACGAAGTGAGCTGCATGTGTGATCCCCTCGCTCTTTTTGAGGGGGGTGTTTGCCACTAATCAAGTGTCATTCTCTTTTACAGGAATACGAGTAAGATACAAATCGTATGTACAAAACGCATGTTTAATCATTAACAGCGCATAGCACAACTATTATTTTTATAAAACTTATTCATTGAAATATAGGAGTGGCAAATACAGGGCTGGACCCTGTATGGTCCTGATGAAAAGCTTGGGGAGCTTGAAACATGTCGACCATAACACTGATCTAGCCCAAATTCAAGGTTAGAATACAGTGTTTACCCCATTTTAAATTATACCAAACTAGGAGCAGAATAAATTGGTTAGGCCCACTAGCACGGTATTTTTAATCACACACCCACTCCACCATCACTACACTTTACACCACACATAGTCATTTCACAAAAAAGTGCTCCTGTGTAGTTCGCTAGTCGCAGCACGCCCCTTTTTGTAGAGAACTGGGATGGCCCCAATGATGAAGCATGTCACCGTGGGGAAACCCCGGTGAGTGAGGGGACTCTAGAAAGAAATTTTTCTTTCTCATAATGGGTACACACTGACATAATTGACAGTAACCATACACACCAACTAGGTCTCTGAACCCTTGATAGGGGGTTCCTGGATTTTTTATTCTGACTGGAGGCCGACCTAGTCTGGTTTAACCTCCTTCTCTCCCCCTATTTTGTTGTTTGCAGTGAAATTTACAACATTTCACTGCATCACTCTGCGAATTCACTGCATTAGAAACTTTACACCTGCTCAGATCAGGTGTAAGGAATGATGCATGGCTTTTACAAGGGGACTCGCCTATGTGTTCTGATGCATTGCTAGAGTTGCGTCCGTTTTACGGCCTCCAGGAATGAGTCACTTTTGTGCCAACAGACGCATCAGAATTTCTGACGAATCTGTGAATCCTTACACCATGGAGCCCTATATTGCAAATACAGCGCATCCATGGTGTTGCAAGGACATTTGGCGCAGGCGCAAGGAAACTGACGCATCAATACTGATGCATCAGTTTCTTGTAAATAAGGCTCTATGTGTGGTAACTTAGGGCTTTTTGCCAGGCTGGGTAACTGATGATACCTCTTTCAGGACACCCCTAAAACCAGCCCCCTTGTTCCATAGTCTACGGGCGATTTTCCTGCCTTTCGCCTCCTCTTGTTAATTTAGCATAAGTGGCTATCAGCCGTGGCCAATGCAGGTAAGAACGGTGGGGTGGTGGGGTCGGTGGGGGGTAGATCGACAGATGATGACGAGGGAAAATTAATTATTTATTTTTCCTCCGTCATTGCCTGTCGAAATCCCCCCCACCCGGCCTCACCGGGAAATTTTCTGCTACTAATTCCCAACAGCAAGACGCCAATAATGTTGGCCCCTCTTTTCACCCAGCTCATTCTTACTGTCCCATTCTTCCTCCTTTTTCTACTAGGTTCCCCATCCCAATCTCTACCAGCTTCCTCCTCATCCAGCGAATACCTCTTCAACCCACACTCATGCCATGTCCTGCACTTTCTCTTAGCTTTGCATTTGCACCCTGATTTTCCTCCACTCCAGGCTTTTCCCTGCTGTCTGATATGGCTCCATTCTCCACTACATCTCTCCCTCACATGTGAAATGGTGGAAAGTAATGTACATGCTGTTTTGGTTAGTCCAAAAATGTACTGTTATGCCAATATATTCTAGAGTAAAAAAATACCACCATTGTAGAGATGGACAAGGCAAAGTTATTAGCAATGTGATGCACCAAGGTAGTGTTCACTTACGTATTAAGTAAAAGTTAATGAAAAAGCAATAGACAAAATATATGTGACGAGTAAGCAATAGACAAAATGTATGTGATGAGTGAGCAATAGACAAAATGTATGTGACGTGTAAAGGCATACAAGGTAGGTATTGGTGCCATAGTGACATATATGCAGATAATTCTGGATTTCCTATTACATGTGTTCTGATGCATTGCTAGAGTTGCGTTCGTTTTACGGCCTCCAGGAATCAGTCACTTTTGTGCCAACAGCTGCATCAGAATTTCTGACGAATCTGTGAATCCTTACACCATGGAGCCCTATATTGGGAATACAGCGCATCCATGGTGTCGCAAGGACATTTGGCGCAGGCGCAAGGAAACTGACGCATCAATACTGATGCATCAGTTTCTTGTAAATAAGGCTGTATGTGTGGTAACCTAGGGCTTTTTGCCAGGCTGGGTAAGTGATGATACCTCTTTCAGGACACCCCTAAAACCAGCCCCCTTGTTCCATAGTCTACGGGGGATTTTCCTGCCTTTCGCCTCCTTTTGTTAATTTAGCATAAGTGGCTATCAGCCGTGGCCCATGCAGATAAGAACGGTGGGGTGGTGGGGTCGGTGGGGGGTAGTTCGACAGATGATGACGAGGGAAAATTAATTATTTATTTAATTTTCCTCCGTCATTGCCTGTTGAAATCCCCCCCACCCGGCCCACCGCTCTAACCTGCACTGGCCGCACCTGGTGGTTATTATGATGGCCGTTATGACTATTATTTGCCTTCTTTAATGTGTTCTGCCCTCGCCAAAAGTGTGTAATGAGGGCAAGGGCAATTTTCTGCTACTAATTCCCAACAGCAAGACGCCAATAATGTTGGCCCCTCTTTTCACCCAGCTCATTCTTACTGTCCCATTCTTCCTCCTTTTTAGGTCTCGCCTGGAATTAGCATCCGAAGGATGCGTCCAGGCTGGAGACTTATAGCAGCCGGTCTCGGGGGAATGAGGGACAAGAGGGTGCCACGCGCTTCTCTGGAGCTGGATTTGACTGCGTGGACGCGCACCCACACTCACGCATGCGCACATACACACACTCACGCATGCGCACATACACAGCCACACGCATACACAGCCACATGCATACACAGGCACACACACACCCCCTCCCCGTCGCCGCCGCACCTACACACACACTAGCGCACCTACACGCACACACAGAGACCCCCCCACACACACACCAGCGCACCTACACACACGCACGCACACATACAAAGACCCCCCTCCCCCCGCCGCCATCGCACACATACACACACACACACAAGCGCACCCCCTTCCCCCCCTAGAATTAAGCCCCACTTACCGTCATTCGGGACTTCTGTAGCCGGGGCTCTCCCTCAGGCATGGGAGCCCCGCTCTGAGGCACTCCGTGGGTGCGTGCGCGGGACTTCCGAAGACGGAAGTCCCGCCCAAAGGAACTGGCTCGTCCGGCTCGTACAGGCATCTCCAGCGACCGAGCTTTCTTTTCCAGTAGGTTTACCCTTTTAAATGCGCTATCACAAGCATATGTATTTTACACTGCTCATCTTTTCACAGTGCTTTGTTTTTCGTAGGTTTTTAAAGATGAGCACACACGCGAGCATATGCTTTTTATACTGTTTACGTGTCGCTGGGCACTGTGGAGCATTTCATAGCGCTTTGTTTATCAGTATGTTTTTTAAGAAGCACACACACAGTTGTATGTTTTTTGTACTATTTTGGTGCTCTTGGATACTGCGGAGCTTTTCGCCATCCCGCGATGTTATTACACTGACTGGACACTGCTAGCTTTTTACGGCATTTTGTCCTACGGTAGGTTTTCCTTTTTAATGGGCACACACCATTGCAATGCGGAAAAGTAAGGGGCAAACGGAGATCAGCTCGCACAGGATAATATACATGCAAGTCCGCTCTCTTCATCAGCCTGCCAGTGTCCAATCAGGGGGTGTACCCGGGGGCAGGTCGGAATTGCGGGCACCACAGTGCTCTCTGCTGAGGGTTCAAGTATGGTATGGGGCAAAAACTTGATACAAATGAGGCATAGGTATCACTGACGCAACAGCTGCAGTAGCACTGGGACCCAGGAGTACGAGGGCGTTTCATGCCCCTACCATGCATGGATTCAAGGATGTGGCCTAACGACTACAGCAGTTGACTTCGAAGCTGAGTAACAGGCTTCAAGCCTCGGGAGGGATGCTCAACATCCTGTGATTCTGGGCAAATAACAAAATGAGTGTGTCCGTCTGTAACACAGTTGGTAAAGCGCTCTGATACCTTCGGGTCGGTTCGCGCTATATAAAACTCCCCAAAATGTTGCTGTCTAGTGAGTTGGGGACCATTGCTCTTAACTTAAGCTATAGTTTGTGACAGCCTTGTTACGCGACTAGAAATCTGGGCGGACAAACGGGGTACTGGAGTGGTGGTCACGTGAGAGTAGGTAGGAGTGTGGGCAGAGGGCTTTCCACAATCTGAAGGGCCAGGGACAACCAACATGTAGGCATGGGGGGCAGTGAGGGACATCGGGTAGTGTGGAAAGTTGAGGCCCAGCAACTGACAAACAGATAAGGCTTATGCGGGCACAATCAAGTGAGGTAAAAAGAAGTGAGGTGTAGGGGCTGACACGGTCGTCTCTGTCTCCTAACCTTGGAATTCCGTGGAAATGGCGTGACTTGCCTGCCCAAAGAAGGGGGGGGTAGTGTTTCTAAAGAGAGGCCAATGATTAAATGGTCTGGATACACTCATATTTGCCCCTCGTGCTCATAACTTGTTCTTTAAAAACATGCGATCCCATTAACGCGTGACAAGAGGGCAGGGCGCCCGGGGGGGTTACAAGAAGGGCGCGAGCGGGGGGGCTTTGGTACAAGTGAGCAAACACAGCGGATTAATGCCCCCTCTCGACCCTGCGGGGGCCCCGTAAACGTTGCCAGGGTAACCCTGCGCCGCAGATATGAGGACCACCCCCGCCATCGGCCGGCAGAGCCCGCCCAGGTGGAGGGGCAGAGACAGAGGATGAAAACGAAGTACAGGGGTGCGGGGACCCCGGAAGTTCAGTATTCTCATGGTGCCACGAGACAGGGGTTGACAGACATGGATAGGCAGACAGATGGACGGACAGACAGACATACAGCTAGGCAGACATATAGCTAGAGAGACAGACACAGAGAAATAGACATATAAAGGGAGAGGCAGACAGATGGCTAGACATGCCTATAGTCAAAGAGACAGAGACATAAATAAACAGATTGGCAGACACCTATGTAGATGGACAAGTCGACAGACATACGGACATACTAGCAGCGCTGGGAAGAAAGTCTTTCATACCCAGAGGCCGCGCCTTCAGAGGTCGTGAATACATCCCACCCACTGCGCGTCACTACTGGGGGGGGGGGTACAAGGGTGGTCTGGTGGTGAGAAGGAAGGGGTGTCTGTGCTCCTCTTCCTCTGCAAGGACTGGTGTACACTGATGGCCATCGCCAGGGGGTTTCGTTCATTTTGTTACATGGGTTGTGTATAGCGCCTCGTCTGCGCCTCTTGGCGCACTGCGTGGTCTCAGACAGGCCGGTGATACTGTTGACCGGTGGACAGCGGGCCCGTGGGGTGGTCCGGACTCGTTGCCCTCTGCCACAGCCCTGTGCACCACCCCTCCCTTTACTCAGGACCCCGGAGCGATGGATGTCTCCCTATCATGCACGCGAATCCCAGCGCCTCCAGCCCTTGCTCTTGACGCGGTGTGCTCTTGTTTTCTAAATCTGTCACCACCAGTTATGCTGCGACATTAGGTCATTCATAATCTTGCTCCATCAAAAACTGTAGGGGTTGATTGGGGTGACTCTCTCCAGAAAAAAATCATCAAGTGAGCACTTAACTGCGTGACTGAGAATCAGAGCCTTTGTTTCACCTTTGGATTCCTAGGCAGCATTAGCATGGCCTACCTATTGAAAAGAGTTCACCTCTTCACCGCATCAAATCACTCCAGGTTGCCAGACCGAAAAGCTCACCACACCATGAGAAAGTATGTGCCTGGGACATGTGCTTCTCCACATAACACCCGCATTGCCCAATCACTCAAATAAGATTTCCCCAGAGCCTTTATCTCTATCAAAAACATGCGTAAAGCATTCTTGGTCAGACACCCAAAATGTCCTGATCACCCCGATGAACACCAGGTAGTAATGGAATAGGTAAGCACAATATAGGTGCTAATTGAAGTTGTAGAGTGCACAATACTAATATTTTTTTTAAATAGGTAAATCGTGTGAATTTGAAGTAATTTTTAAATCTGTAATATGATGATACTAGAGAGATACATTTTGCATAACTTGTCAGCATTCTGAAAGCACTTAAGCAAGCTTTTGAATACTGCCTGAAAATGTCCGCTGCCGAAATTGAGGACTCAACTTCCATGGACATACACATACAGTGTTCTGTGCAGAGCATGTCCCTCAAGTCACACCCGTGAAGCACTGTATAAATAGCTCCAGTCTTTGCATCCCCATGCCTTTGTCCTCTGGTTGATAGTTGTTAAGGGTTTGGTATGTGTCTCCTGCCTTTTACATACATTTTACACCCTTTGCACTCATCTGACACTCAATACCAACATCAACCTATCAAATACATACATGTCAATAATACATCTCTAAAGTCTGAGGCCGTTTATGAGGGTGCATTACTCCTAAGACTGAATAAAAAACATGGAATGGGCATCTTTCACAACATACAGTCGTTCTGTCTAATTTTTTTGAGGTAGAAATGAAAAAGGAATTACTAAGTGCATGTTAATGTAAAAGCTCAAAATGTTACAAATGTGGGTGGGAGTGTAAGCCATAGGTAAAAATGCAAAAGCACAATTAAAGTGATAAGTGACGTACGCGGAGTAGGCTAGAAGGGTGTTTGGGATGTATGTGATAGTGAAGCAGTTTACAGTGGAGTTACTGTTGGGTTGTAAATCCTGGTAATAGACAGAGGTATGTCTTAGATGTAAATTGGTGTGTGTATGTGTCTGTTTTTGCAAAATACAACGATAGAGGCTTTGTGAAGCAAATATATATATTTTAATGAATAGACTTATTGTTTGTATTTTGAATGTTGTCCTGTTAATAAACTTCCTATAGATTCAGTTTTTCCAACTGTCAAATCTAATCAATGTTGCTCATATGAGTACTTCACCCAGTGTTAATTATGGGAGCCTGCATATGTAAACTGAAGTGCTAACTCTAAACCTATTGACTACCTATATGTTTCAGGGTCGGAGTTTGAATTGTAGCTGATTTGCTATCATCATATACTCTGCCAATCACAGGTATCAGCTGATTTCCTCTGACTCCACAATACATTTCCTGGTAGTGGAGAAGAGGTCTTTGGCCTGCTGCCTGTCCCTCATATTTCAGTGTGAAAGGTCTTCTCTGTAAATTGTGGATTAAGTCACCTCTGATATCACTTTGTTTATTGTATTCATTGACATATTTGATCTCTCTTGGACACAGTTGAGTGCCCGGCGATAAGAAAATAGGACTAGTTCTCAAAGAGGTTCTGAAATCTCACTCCCCAGTTTTGAGTTCTCAAGGCACATGCTCCTTTAAAAAAAATGCAGTTTTTCAGGTTTGTTAAAAGGAAAGAAAAACTGTCTGTATTTTAAGCTGCTGTTTATTCTTGAGAACCCTCAAAACGAAAGAAGAGACTGCTCGCTGTGTGTTGGTCGTTAGCAGCCATTCTATGGCCGTCAGCGGATTTTTTGTTCGATTTCTCCCTTTGAATCATTTTGAACACTTTTTGCACGGAGCCTGCCCAATGGCATGCAGAATGTAAGTGAACTTGGACAATATTCTGTGCCTTGTTGCCAAGACTGCCTCTTGCATTGTGGGGTGACCACAGCCACTCAAGAAGGCACCCCCAAAGCCGTAGATACAACTTTAGTACGGGGCTTTAACCCGCCTCTGTCTTCCATTGGCTAGCTCCATAAATGGAGGCTAGCCATTGGAAGAGAGATGTGACAGTAAATGTTGGAGCAGATTCGTGGGCGTTCCAATGATTTTTCCTAGCTCCGCCCCTTTTAGAACGTCATGCGGCAGTGGGCGGTTGTTTTTTTTCCGTTTTTTTTCGGCATGTTTCGGTCTTTTTGAAAGTGTCTTTTGCAGGAGTGGGCTGCGAGAATTAAGTTGCCAGGACGTACTTTCTATTTGCGATCAGGTAAGCAGCATTTTGTTATAATTTTCTTTTCACTTTGTCAGTCTACCCCGTCTCATGTCGTCTCCGTGTTTGTTTTCCGTCTTTGCATGTCTCGTTGCTGTCGTCTCTGTTTTTGGTGCGAAAAATGTCTCTAATTTAGCGAGAGTTGTCATTCAAATATCAGTTAGACATATATTATGGAAATGCAGTTGTGGTGTCTCGTGCTTCCTTTGTCCATCCCTTGATCAATGATGTAGCATTTAGAATGTGCTGATGTAGGTGGTCAAGGGATTCTAGGGATGACCAGTTTACATCAGCACATTCTAAATGCTACATCACTGATCAAACGGAGATAAGGGTGATGGTTTGCCTCCCTCTCTGTGATGATGACAGTCTATTTGTGGATTTACGAGTTGCATATTTCCCATGTTATGGCATTGAGTTCTCCCCCCTCGACCATCAATGAAAGAGAGTACTTCTCCTGCTGTGGTCATGAAATGTGATGCTGAGGTACTGGATTTACAGCTATCCATGAAGGAAGTTAAAACTAACTTCCTAACAAAAGTTATACAGCTTGCACATGCATCTTCTGAGCCCTTATTGCCATTCAAAGAAGTCGTGACCAGCCCCCTTCTGAATGCCTTCCTATTGAACCACAATTTGGATATGTCCAGACTCTGTCCGCCATGGCTTGGACTTGCAAGACACCTACTTTCATTAAATAAAATGAAACAAGCATTTGCAATGCAATAGGTCTCGCATTTACTCAAGTTTAAGCTATTGCCATTGTAAAGTACAATGTCTTTTATTTATGTTTTAAAAAACAAAAACAAAATAAAAGGCATAGCCATTTACAATGCCAATAGCTCAAACTTGCGTAACTGCGAGACCTATTGCATTGCAAATGCTGGTTCTACTAGGTTCCCCATCCCAATCTCTACCAGCTTCCTCCTCATCCAGCGAATACCTCTTCAACCCACACTCATGCCATGTCCTGCACTTTCTCTTAGCTTTGCATTTGCTCTGTACCCTGATTTTCCTCCACTCCAGGCTTTTCCCTGCTGTCTGATATGGCTCCATTCTCCACTACATCTCCCCCTCACATGTGAAATGGTGGAAAGTAATGTACATGCTGTTGTGGTTAGTCCAAAAATGTACTGTTATGTCAATATAGTCTAGAGTAAAAAATACCACCATTGTGGAGATGGACAAGGCAAAGTTATTAGCAATGTGATGCGCCAAGGTAGTGTTCACTTACGTATTAAGTAAAAGTTAATGAAAAAGCAATAGACAAAATGTATGTGACGAGTAAGCAATAGACAAAATGTATGTGATGAGTAAGCAATAGACAAAATGTATGTGACGTGTAAAGGCATACAAGGTAGGTATTGGTGCAATAGTGACATATATGCAGATAATTCTGGATTTCTTATTACATGTGTTAATGCCTCCACAAGAGGAACTAGACATATGTCTGAGCAAAGAGGTTAACCTCCTAACATGCCAGGCTAGGGCCGTGACATCACACAGCTGTTGAAATTGATCCCTTGTCCCAACTTTGTCACTCGAAAACCTTCTATTTGGTGCTGAGCGGGCTAAGAGAAATTCTGGGGGCCTGAGACTCAGGGTAATGATGTTAGATGTCAGGCATACCCAATGTAAAAGCAAGTCTCCCAAAGTCATAGCATTTGGACATTCGCTGTATCCAAAAATACTCAAAATGCAAGTTGAAGTGATTACTTAGTATTTAGTGAAGAAAAAATTGCCAGTACAATGATAAATTAATGAAAAACAGAGGATGTCATATCAGGTGTAAGCAGCTCATTCACTACTAACTTCTTCATCGGAGATACAGTGGTTAGAAGTGCGCCTCTTTCATTGTCAGTCGGCTGATGAAAAGTAGTGATCTGGGGTAAAACTCCTAAATTAAGGAGATCAAACAGATGAAAGTGACAAAGGATCAGATGTAAGACCATTGATGTTTGCGACTCGCAAATTGCATTAAATTGCGAGTCGCAATTTGGGAGTCTCAAACATCAATGTACAACAGTGCCAGAGACACTGTTTGCAATTCCCAATGAGGTTGCAAATTGCATGCCTCATGCATATTAATGAGGTTGCCGCAAATTGTGACCCCATTGGGAATGGCTGGCCCTCCCAGGGATGGTGGCCTGCTGGGGTCAGCAGACCACCATGTCTGGGACTGCTTTTAAATAAAGCAGTATTTTTTTAAAACGCATTCTCTTTTCCTTAAAGCAAAATGGGATGCATTTTAAAACAAGCATTTGCAATGCAATAGGTCTGGCATTAGGAAAGTTTGAGCTATTGGTATTGTTTATGTTTTATATTTGAAAATAGCGAGATTAATAGCTTTGTCATTTACAATGCCAATAGTTATAACTTTCGCAAATGTGACACCTATAGCATGTGTAATGCAATATGTGTTGTATTTACGTGACTTACATGTATTGATATTACAAATAACAATGGCTTTTAATTGTTTTTAATAATTAATACTTAATAAAAGTTATTGTAATTTATAATGGCAATAGCTTAAACTTTTGTAAAAAACTTTTGGGAAGATTATGTTCAGTGTATTTTATTGTGACGAAAATCCAAGAACAGAAGTGAAATATTAACATCTTTTTGTTACATTTATAATAAAGCTTGAAACATTGAGAGAACATTTTGAACCAGTTGTTGTTGAATGGTTGCACAGATTGATGCTGTGGTGGCGCTGAGTGATGTGATAGTGAACGAGTGATGCTGTGGCGTTTAGTGATGCTGTGGTAGCGCATAGTGATGTTGTGGTGCCCCTGAGTGATGCTGTGGTGGTGCTGAGTGATGCTGTATGCTATGCTGTTTTGTTTTGCTATGTTTTGTTTTGTTATGCTATGCTATGTTTTGCTATCCTATGCTTTGATTTGTTATGCTATGCTATGCTGTGTTTTGTTATGCTATGCTATGTTTTGATATGCTATGCTATGTTTTGCTATGCTATGCTTTGCTATGCTATGCTATGTTTTGTTGTGTTTTATGATGCTATGCTTTGTTTTGCTATCCTATGTTTTGTTATGCTATGCTATGCTATTTTTGTTGTGTTTGGTATGCTATGCTTTGCTATGCTATTATATGTTTTGTTTTGCTATGCTATGTTTTGTTGTGTTTTGTTATAGTGTGTGGTTGTGTTTTGTTATGCTATGTTTTGTTATGCTATGTTTTGTTTTGCTATCTTATGCTTTGTTTTTTATGCTATGCTATGTTAAGTTTTGCTATCCTATGCTTTGTTTTGTTATGCTATGCTATGTTTTGTTGTGTTTTGTTATGCTATGTTTTATGTTATGCTATGTTTTATTCTGCTATGTTTTGTTCTGCTATGTTTTGTTTTGTTGTGTTTTGTTATGCTATGCTATGCTGTGTTTTGCTATGCTATGTTTTGTTTTGTTATGCTATGTTTTGCTATCCTATGCTTTGTTTTGTTATGCTATTCTATGTTTTGTTATCATATGCTTTTTTTGTTATGCTATGCTGTGTTTTGTTATGCTATGCTATGTTTAGTTATGCTATGCTGGTGAGGGTGAGTGAGGGTGTGTGAGGGTGTGTGAGGGTGTGTGAGGGTGAGT
Organism: Lissotriton helveticus; assembly: GCF_964261635.1. Lineage (NCBI taxonomy): Eukaryota > Metazoa > Chordata > Amphibia > Caudata > Salamandridae > Lissotriton > Lissotriton helveticus. The sequence continues at coordinate 279,721,363 of NC_136071.1, forward strand.
GAGGGTGAGTGAGAGTGAGGGTGATGGGGTGAGGGTGACAGGGGTGAGGGTGTGTGGGGTGAGGGTATGTGAGGGTGTGTGAGGGTGAGGGTGTGTGAGGGTGCGGGTGTGGGGTTGTGAGGGGTTGTGAGTGTGAGGGTGTGAGGGTGAGGAGGGGTGAGGGGGAGGGGGTGTGAGGGTGTGAGGGTGAGAGTGGGTGTGAGGGTGAGAGTGGGTGTGAGGGTGAGAGTGGGTGTGAGGGTGAGAGGGGGTGTGAGGGTGAGGGGGGTGAGGGTGTGTGAGAGTGAGGGGGTGTGAGAGTGAGGGGGTGTGTGAGGGTAAGGGTGTGAGGGGGTGAGGGTGAGGGGGTGTGAGGGTGAGGGGGTGTGAGAGTGAGGGAGTGTGGGGGTGAGGGTGGGAGGGAGGGTGAGGGTGTGAGGGAGGGTGAGGGGATGAGAGGGGTGTGAGGGTGAAGGGGTGTGAGGGTGTCTGAGGGTGTGTAATGGTGGGAGTGTGTGAGGGTGAGGGTGTGTGAGGGTGAGGGTGGGTGAGAGTGTGTGAGGGTGAGGGTGAGTGAGGATGAGAGGGTGGTGAGGGTGAGAGGGTGATTGAGTGTGTGAGAGGGTGTGTGAGGCTGAGGGTGTGTGAGGGTGTGAGTGAGGGTGCGTGAGGGTGAGGGTGTGAGGGTGAGTGAGGGTGAGTGAGGGTGTGTGAGGGTGAGGAGGTGTGAGGGTCCGAAGAAAATGGTGGCTGGGCAGACATCATAAGACAGAGAGAAACACAAATGTTAAGATAACAGTGCTCGAAGGGGTTTTGGCCTTTAGTATATACGTGGACGGCATTCCATGTTAGAAAAAACCTACAAGATACAGAAGCATGGTGAAAAAGAATCAGTGAAAAGGCCTCTGTGCGGACATGGGGCACCCATTAAAAGCAATTGCGCACCAAATAATGACTTTTGGAAAACAATGCTTCTCTCCCGAGGGCAACTTAAATTTGCGGAGGTGCCTAGGTAAAGATAGGCTGGTGGAAAGCCTGTGCGTGTGTTGAGGGCTGTCCCAGGAAGGCCCATATGATATAAATCAGCGGGTATCTGTGCTATAAACGCACTAATGTAAGGGTATTTTAGGGCCACGCCTCTGCACACCTGATCCTCACATTTACTTCATTTTGCTTCTAGGAAACGGATGCTTGAAGTCAAGAAAAGTGAGATCACCTTTTCGAGTTATTCTCTAGTAACCTAGAAATAAGGGTTCCGGTGGGAGGCAAATGAAACCTGTCTGCCGATTTAAATCACAGTTTCTGAGAGATGCAGCTTTCAGGAGCAAAACAACTAGCGAACTAAAGGCCTCCTTGAAAAATAACAGTTAAGAGTGCTGTGTGAGAATTAAAACACATGAGGATAAATATGAGAAAACGTGAGAGTCCGACCTACAGTGCAAGATAAAATGCACCAAAACACATTTTGACAAGTTAGCATGCTGACCATAAAATCATAGGCAGGCAGATCACTGCAAGGAAGCAAAGTAAAATAGAACAAGGACTGGGCGAGAAGGGAGGGGGGAATGCCAGCAGGAAGCGAGGGGGCGACAAATGGTAGGCATTTCGCGGCCGCTTTGATGTTCTCAGTGGCCGCAGGGCTCACTGAGAACATCAAAGCGGCCGCGAAGCATGGTGGTTTGTGACGTATCTGGTGTGTTTTTGCAATAAGTAGTTTAACCTTCAGGAAATGACTGGGGGTATTGAAGATGCATTATACGAAAATGCAATGATATATGTCCATCTGCATTGTGCTGTAGCATGTGTGTTTCATTATTTTATAAAATACCTTGTTCATTACTTGGGAAAACGGCCGCAATTGATCTTGTTTACTCTGAAAATTGATTTTTGGAGCAACTTTGAGTTAGCACGTCACTGTCATTTAAAGCGGCACTCTGCAACGTGACAAGAGTGCTTCATTAGTTCATTTGGGGAGGATAATGCGATGCATCTCAGCCTCTGTGTCTCGCCACTTTATAAATTCAAAGTAGACGGAAAGAGCGTGCGAATTGGAAATGACAGACGGAGAGGGTCGGGCCAGATCAAAGCCCTTCTCGGAGGTATAATTTGCAGTGAGCATTCCGTTCGCGTTGTGGAGAGCAGGGGTAGGGACCGCAGGCTTTGATTCTCCTTCTGCCTTGTCTCTGATGTGCTGAAAATTGCAGTTGGTTTGACGGATCCGATGATAGAAAAAGGAACAACTGCTCGTATCTGAATAACAAGCTCGTGGGCAGCAACAGCAGGGGTATTAGGGGGGGAGGAGAAATGCGAGACACGGCCTGGCGGCCGTGAAAAGTGTGAAACAGGGGGCGGGGGACTGGATGCCTTTGAAATGAAGCTCTCGGAGGCAAGCAGCTCGGGGAGCAAATGGCAAAAAGTGCGTGCATGAGCACATGCACTCGTTGTAATCCGCGATGGTTTCAGAGCTTGGATGAGCCTCTATACTCTCGTCCTATTATCGCTTGCGCGATTAATAGGATGAGAACTAAAAAAAGAAACAAAAAATTTTTGTTTAGGAAACAGCCTATTTTTTAAGGGCTGGTAGTGTCTGTGGGACCACTGCCTGCTCGTAAAAAAAAAAAATTGTGCTTGCATTCCCAAAGAGGAAGGGATCCCTTGGGTACCCGTTCCCATTTGCAAATGGCTTAACGCCCTCTTGAAAAGGGTGGTAAATGGCGAGTGATGCGGTCGCAAAACATTCTTTCATAGGGTTCAGAGTCGCTATTGGGAAGTGACACCCTTAGAACGCCCCTTGCTAATAGCGAGTCGCTAACCCTATTTTGCGAGTTGCTATTACATTAGTGACTCGCAAAATAGGGTTGGTACATTGTGCTACCGTTTAATGCGGTCGCAAAAGGGCAAGATGCCCCTCTGCGACTGCAAAAAACGGTCGTACATCTGGCCCAAAGTTCCAATAGCTAGGAATGACATTTAGAAAAAACTTGAAATGGGAAAAAAAACACCTGGAAAATACAACAACAAAAGCGGAAGTAGCTATGTGGCCTTTTACAATTTGAGCTGAGACATGGGAAGTATAAATCAGATGGAGAAGATTCACCAGCAAAGATAAGTGGAATATGCCCATATGGAACAGAAATATCGAACTTTTAGACACAGCAGAGGAAATGATGGAAAAATATCCCTAAGGGTTCAAAGTTCAACGGCAAGTACAATTCGGGAAGATGACTGAGAATGTCCCAAAGAGTAAGACTCACAGGAGGTATGTGTCAGAAATGCAAAGAAGAGGTACGAGGATAGGATATTTTATTCATAAAACAGTTGTTGGTTTTTTTAAATTAAAAATATATTCTCACTTTCTTAAATTCTGAGAAATTGGGCTTATCCCAGCTAAAGCAGATATAATACACTGAAAAGCACAATGAACACAAAAGATACAGCAATAAGGAAATATAGTACCTGACCCCTATAACTCATCATTTTCCGGAGACAGAATATATATTGATGCATTCCTATTTTTTAACATAGGCTTTTGTCTCTCCTCAATCACTACAGCTGTGGGGCTCTAGGTAAAAAGTTTACAGACATGCTTCTATGGTTTGTACATGAGCAGAAATATGGATTATACATATGTGCTGGTGTGATATACATTTATTGAAGTTTGCATCTCATCTTTGGCACCTAGAAGTGTTCCTATGCAAGTGACGGGTATATAGGGTTGATACATATCCTGTGACAAAGCAATAATGCACATTGTGAAAGCTATCTAGTCAACCATCTACTTTTTAGAACTTGTTCCATGCTTTCTGAGTTTAAGGTAGGGCAGCTTTGGTACCATGCAAAATTGATAGATGTGTGGCTTATTAGCAGTGGCGGCCGCCACGAACAAAGGGTGTTGGGTGGGTAGAGGGGGCGGGGGAGAATGCAGGGGCGTGTTAATAATAATAAAAATAAGAACTTACCTGAAGCCGCCGGCCGCCTCCTATGTCGTGTTGCTCCTGCTGTCCTCTTCCTGGTCCTAGCAGCTCCTGGGACAGATTCCCATCCAATCTGGGGATTGACTTGAGCGGGCTGGAAAGATGCCCCCTCTGGTCATGGAGTCTGTGGGGTTTCTCCAGCCCAGCTACTGAATGCAGATGAGCTGGAGAAACCTATGTGCACATGTGTGTTTTGGTCGGCCTGAGAAGGTGGACAAACACATATGTGCACGTAGGGAGTGCACAAGCACTCCCCCCATCCCCCCCATCGGTAAAAAACACAGCAGAAGCTAAATAACGTGCCAAACATTTTGCTGAATGTCACATTTTTAATGCATCACACATATGAAGGATCGTGGCTTCACTTTCTGTGACATCACTTCATGTAACATTACTTAATGTGACGTCATTGTAAATTGCCTAATTAGTTCTCTCGCCAGTTTTTTTGACTGGAGGAGTGTGTTTTCAATAGAAAATCAGGAACATGGACCAGGGCATTCAGTGGGTCATTCAAGGCATCTGATCTCGATAAGTTTAAGTTAAGTTTGTAGATTTATAAATATAGCACAGCCATGAGGGCATCCAGGCGCTGCCCATGGGCACGGGGAGATTAAGGGCCAGATGTAGGTAGCCCAATACCGGTCGGTAACGGCCGAAATTTGGTAATTTACCGAATTTCGCCCGTTACTGACCGGTATTTAGCCCCTTCCAATGTAGCTGATGATTCGGTAAATACCGAATCGGTATTTACCGATTCGGTAAATGCTATGTAGAAAGCACATTAAAGAGTGCTTATGTGCTGTAAGAATTCGTTAATTACCACCAACTTCAAGTTGGTGGTAATTACCGAATTTTTAAAAAAATTCACTTTTGAATGTAATTTGAAGTGCCATGTGGCAGACATACATGTTAGGGCATGTATGTGTGCCACATGTGCACCCATGCACTATTCAGGGGTGCAGCAGGGTGTCAATGTGACACCCTGCCACCCTTAAATATGTGCCCCCTATTACCGATTCGGTATAGTGAATGGCTTCCCATTCATTCCTATGGGCCTCCAGGCCCATAGGAATGAATGGGAATTACCGAATTGGTAAATACCGATTCTTAAATAGCAAATCTTACCGATTCGGTAAATTTTACCGAATTTTTCCCTACATACCATTTACCGATTCTAAAATAACGAATCTGTAAAATTTGGTATTTTAGAATAGTTAAATGTAGATTACCTACATCTGGCCCTAAGTGATTTGCCCAGAATCACAGGATATTGCGCAGACACCGAGACTCGAAGCCGGATCCCCAGCTCCTGAGTCACCAGCTCCGGCACTGCGCCATATCCATAGCTCATAGAACATAGCAGAGACCCCGCTAATTACTAGAAGATGACCCCTTATAAGACCGCCTGGCCTTAATCTTCCCCTCCTGACGCCCAGGGAAATAAAATAGTGGGGTGACTGCCCCTCTCCCCTTACGCCGATTGCATTGTCTGGGCATTAACCCTCTGATCTAGAGAAAGTACGGGAAGTGTGAGAATCCGCCCTTGCCCCTGATAAAATGTCTATGCTTAAAGTATTATCCTGAACGGTCTTTTGCCTACCTGAGGTGCTGTGCTTTGAAAATCACACGCGCCCACTAGCAGGTAAAATGAATCTCAACCCTGCTTTGTCCAGCACAGCATGACGGCGAGCACCGGACATTATTCTGATGAGCCCTGCTGAATAGCTCAGCTGGAGCTCAGATCGGGATACAGAAGCGGCGCATTTGCTCCCAGAGACACGTCCCACTCCTGCTCGCCACTGCACCAGCACTCACAGCCACTAAGCCTACCTTGCATTGAGTACCGGTACTCTCCAAGGCAGTAGAGAAGCGCCGGTACTCAGAGTGATAAATTTAAGAAGTGCGGGTACTCAGTAACGGTGAGTACTGGCCCATTTAAAGCACTGCCTTACGGTCTCCCAGTGTGTTCGGCTCATATCCTAGCAAGTGAGCAACACTAGTATGTTGCCCCAGTAGTCGAAGTGGGCGGGAACAGCTGGGCACGGCATGCCCCTACTTCTCTAATTTCACCGATTCCGTTCCCCTACTTTCTTATTTTAAACATGCCTCCCAGCACGGTCGGATTGGCAGGGCGGGCAATCGTGCCCGAGGGGCCTGTGGCAAAGGCAAGCGTGTGGCCGATTTTCCTAGTCCGTGGCTCAAGTAACTTTGTATAACTGGGTTCTGCTTTCCAACCTTATTCCAGGTTCAGGGTAATTTGAGGCCATTAATTGTTACTTGTGGAATGACAATACGACATCAGGAGGACGCCCATCACGTGGTGCACCTCTTTCCATCCTGGGCCCCCAGAAGGTGTTAGTGAGCCTTTGAGAGAGGCGTGTCTTTGGAGCAGTGCAATTAACAAGTCGCCAGTGTGAGGAGGAAGCTTTTGTCCCCCACAGCAGGTCACAAGGATCAGACAGGCAAGCCTCAGGTCCATCAGACAGACAATCCTCTGGTGCCTGCTGCCAGTTTTCTCCAATTGAGGTTAGGAGTTTAATTCAAATACTGTACAATGGAATGAAGCAATGGAATGAGAGCCGAGAACAAGAAACACAAAAGATTATATTAACTTTACACTTTAAAAACAAATCTGACTCGAAACGGATCCCTTTTTTTTGGCATGAAGGTTTGCAAACTGCAATTGTGGGCCACTTTTTTTCAGGGTACCCGGGCCAATTTTTTATCCCAATCCGACCCTGCGTCCCGGATGCCAGAAATTGCCAAGGCCGATAGTTCAGCCTCGGCTTTTGTGGGCGGGCAGAACGGGCAGAGAAGGAAAAGGACTCTGTCTTTTCCTTCGTGCCCACAGAAGACAAGGACAGTGTGCAGTTCTCCTGCCGCTGGCAGCTGCCCCCACCCCCTCTTTGTTTCCCTTCTTTCCTCTCTTTCTGTCTCGCTTCTCCTCAGTTAGTGAAAACCGAGATTTCAAGAAACAGGTATTCCCTCTCTTTCCTCCTTTTGTTTATTTGCTCCCCTTTGAAATGGATCCAAAAAAGAAAAATATTTTTGCTGGAAACATTGTCTTTTACTCACATTTTTCAAAATCTAAGTGCAGTCTTGGGGTGTAGAGAAATAAAACATTCCAACTATGAAAAATTAATAACTAACTAATTAATTAAAGCAAGACAGAGTGGTTGCAAGGTGGCCAGATTGATGTGTTCCCACCTAAACACATTAGCACCACTTTAATCAATCAATCAATCAATCATGCCATTTGTATAGCGCACTACTCACCCGGGAGGGTCTCAAGGCGCTTGGGGGGAGGGGTATGCTACTGCTCGAACAGCCAGGTCTTGAGTTGTTTCCTGAAGGCTTTACATTCTTTGCCAGTGAAGTACTACTTTTGTTTTCTCCTCTCTCTTTCAACAACATTGTTTCTGGGTGGAAAAGTGCACCTTTCCTGGAGGTACTGAAATACCTGCTTGATGGGTGAATTGGAAATCAAAATGTGTACAGTGGCTGTGTGCTCATGAATGGGTGTTTTTTAAAACCATACTGCCTATGTTTTGAAAAGATATACACAATGGGTACTGAAATGGGTCCCTTCCGGGCCCTGTAGTCATGGCCTTAATGTGTCATGTAAAAGCACTCACTAATTTCTGAATAATGAGTGGAAAAGGAATAAGGTAACCATGTTTGTCCTGCTTACATTTCACATGTTTACTTAATCTTGCATTCCCAATGGGTGTTTGCTTTTTGTAGGATGTTGTTAATTTTTTTTAGGCAGAATATTGCTTTTGTCTAGTGCGCAATTTGAATTGAGTCTGTTGTTTGTAGCGGGTCAGTGCAGTGCAAGTTTCTCTAAGTGGGGCAGTATGGTGTTCAGTGGGGGAGAGGATGGGGCACTATGGTCAGAGCTGCTGGATTTGGAACTGGGGATCCAGGTTCAGCCTTCATGACTAGTCCACCAGACCACTCTCCTGAGGGAGCACATTCCTGTGCTAGACCTTAGAAGGCGCTGCAAGATCTTAAAAGCTCTGGTGTCTTAGCACCAGCAGGTGGACCCTAGCGGTGACAAGTGTGTTTTAACCTTGAAGACCTGTCCACCACAATCCATGAATTTCACCTCCAGTCTTGGCGACAGACCTAAGAAGCAGCATACCATAGAGTAACAGTGACTCTGTCACTGAGGTCACAGGACCCTTGAGCAGGGTGGCTCTAGGGCAGTGTGACCACTCAAGGGGCATACTTTGGGTGGGGGCATCGTGTTTGTAAATATAATATGGTTTTAAAAGCACTTGCTGCCACCTTCCTGGTCTCCGACAATTTTCAGCAAAAATAAAAATGTTAGATAACTCCAGTGATTAATGTTCTCAGTAGAGAGAGATGGTGTTTTGTCTAGTGGAAGGTTTGACTCATGAAAAGGAACGGTGGACGTTTAATGTGCCTGCTGCTAAGAACATTTACCTTGCAATTCACAAAGTACACATAATGTGAATAGGTCAGTGGGTTACTGCTTTTGTCAGAGATACCCTATTGTTATTTGCAGGTAATAAGTTAAAATTCTAACATAGAACAGTGAGCTATTAACTGTCATGTAAATGCTGCATGCAAACTCCAAGGTATAAATTAGAGTGTTATGGTGTTTTCCCCAGTCTTCGATTATCCTAACGTTGCAAAAAAAGGTTCATTTGGGTAGAAATTAATTCTGATTATTAAAGAGAACCCACAACCATGGTATTACGTTTTACATTCTGAGTTTGTGTTTCTCCAGACCAATCACTATTAAACTATGCTGCCTACTAGTATGGTTGTCATGTGCCTATTACAACTTGTAGACCTTTGTCTTATGTAACATTTCCTAAACAGTGATTTACACATGTATGATTGATTGTCTCTGTGTAATATGTGTGATACAAAGTGCTCCGACACCCTACACTGATATAAGTGGTGTTGTAAATTTTCTGATACTTTATTATTTTCACATTTTTACACATGCTAACAGTCTCTGCAAATATTTTTCCTTTTTAGTACTAGTGGGACATACAACTGCAGCAGTGAGAAAGGTGACCAATCAACCTTTGCAAAGGGCCCTTCACTTAACAGCAGCAATAGTCACATTTTTTAGTAACTTTTTATCAGTTTGAGCTATAAACAATTTATTAGTTAAAATCATCAGATTATGAAGCGGATGATGTATTATGTGGCAAACATGGCAAAGCCATAGCTATGTGGAAAATATTTTGCAAACTAGGAAATTTTGCCATTCATTTTTGAACTGCTCTTGTGGAAAAGGGGAGTAGAAGTGCTGATGACAGAAACTCCATGGCTAGGAGACAAATGGCATGCAATTCCATTTTTAAGGATATATGGGACATTCTGTGATTGAAAACATATCCCACTTTGTGAATGTATTTTGATGTCAATAACTCATATTAAACTTTAAATAAACATGTGTATCTATTGGTTAAATTAAATAACGTAATAAGCTGAAACCGGTTAGTGAAATGGGAAAAAAATACTAAAAAGTGGGATATTTTGCTCTTTCTGCCACACCTCTGACTCCGCCCACTGACCCAATACACTGGTTATTTCCGCCCTCTGATTCTCTGCCTACAGTTCCCCTACTTTTTTCCCCCCACTGCGACCACTGGTTGTCCCCTCTATGTCGCCCTGCATGCCACGTGGCCAGCTGAGTTCTCGCCGCTTCTTACAGTCGGGGACGCCAGCCGCCATGTGTCACAAATAGCAGAGACCTGCCAGCACGGGCAGCTGGTGCTTAAATTTAGGCCGCTCGGGAAGAGGGTAAAACTGGCTTGTCACTCTCTAAAACTGTCATGATCAGCCTGAGTCACTTCTATTTATCAAGGCAGAAAAATATATGACTGTGGATAACTTCCCATGACTGACCTGTGACCCGAACTGCAGTGTGCTCGTCACTGAGTGGCCGAACAAAGTGGCCGTGGATGCTCGAACCAATCAAGAGGCAATGAACAAAATAAAAACATAAACAACATGGCAGGGTCAAGATGGATGACGGCAAGGTATGTGACAGGAAAAGAAGTTTAGTTTTGGGGCTGAAAGGTCAATTCCTATTCATATATAAACATTGAAAATATGTTACATCCAATTAGTGCAATGTGTTGCTATGTAAGTAAAGAAAACATTTTAATGTCTCAAAATCAGTTTATTTACCGTATGCATGCCATTGCTTGCACTTCCCTCTTGTCTCAGCCTTTTCAAATGAAGTGAGTTCCACCTCTAAAACAGGGGACTACATTCTTCTACATACTGTAACAAATGACAAGCCCACGCCTCTGTTGAGCTATTTTAGCACATCATTTTAGTATAAAGGGCCTACGTAGCATTAGGGGTGATGGTGTCCTCAAAAATATATATGAGGAAATGTGCCCACCATAAAGATTTCAATCAACAGTTCAAGTCCATGATTATTAAAAAAGTCTTCTTGAGACAAGTAGAAAATAAGAACCATAAAGTGTTATTACAATTTAAAGATCAATGCAGAAGGAAAAATAATTAGGCTCGAAATCTGTTAAATGCATAATAAAAAAAAAATAGAGAATCAGCATTTAACTCAGTTAGACATAGAAGAAAACCTGAAAAAATAGCCTAAGTCAAGAGCGCAAGACAAACTAACATGGGTCTGCTGTTTAAAATCGAGAGAAAAGGCACGAACTCACCTTCAGAAGGGACTACTTCTACCTTCATAATAAAAAACACTTTGAATATCAGTCAGTCAGTCAGCATGAGGTGAGCAGGTTGTTACATGAATTCTACGAATCACAATACAAAAGTAATACTTCATCATGGTATCACCATACCAAAACCACGCTTAAATGAATATTCTGTTTGCACCCTTTTGACCTAATGTCATTGGATATGATGGTACAAATCTAGTTACACACAAAACAATAACAGACTCATACAATGTATGACCCTATAGATCTAGATACAGGAAGAATTTTGACAGCTGCAATTTTTTAAGACCGCTTTCTCGCAGCCTCACCAAGAACAGCAAGTAATCACAAAGCATTGGTGCACATTTTCATGCATGTGCAGTCAATGAGAGGAATGAGAACATGACCATATTAGAAACCCAAATGGAGTCAGAGCCTAATTTAGCCAATGGCAGAAAACACAGTTCTGTAAAGTGCAATGTTGCCGTTTTCAATGCAAAGCACTTATGACACTGCGCAAACATTATGGGGGTCATTACTATGGCAGGCGGACTTTGTCTGCCCGCCATACCCCCGGGAATCGGGACCGCCCACAATGCTAGCGGCGGTCCTGCCTCCTCTATTAGGATGCACCCGCCACACGGCGGGCGCATTGCACATTTGAAACATTGCATTGTGCCGCAATGCCACAAAGGCAGGTTGTGCCTTTCAATGCACAACGTGGCAGGTACTGCGCTCGTGCTGTTAGGGTGCCGGTGTGGCTGTTGTGCAAGTGGGCACTACATAGTCCTATGGCAGCAATAACTCACCCTGATGGGGCTGTGGTCACATCACAGGCTAACATTAATGCAGCCTTCACCGATTATTACACCACACTATGGGCCCCATTAGGATGGCGGGGGCAATCCCCCCGCCATCCCTGTTGAAAAGACCCCCCGCAATATTATTATGGCTGGGGGGTCTGCGGTGGACGGAAAGACTGTCCGCCGCATTTCCGCCCGGTCGACTTGCGACCGGGCGGAAAAGGCTGCAATATGGTGGTGGTGTCTGTTTGACACCGCCAGACATATTACAATGTGCATATAGGAATGTGGCGGCATTGCCGCCACGGAAAGGCATGCGGCATCTGCTAGGGGGGCCCGTTGCAGGCCCCCACGGACTCCGGGGGGGGGTGGAGTGCACATGGGGCCTGCAGTTCCATGCACAACACGGCAGGCACCGCGCGGTGCCTTCCATGTTGTGCATGGAAGTGCACAACATGCCTCCCTAACATTGTGGCAGGCGTTGCTGAGTGCACCGCCCGCCACTATGTTAGGGATGCAGGATGCGCCCGCCACTGTGGTGGGCGCATCCTAATAGCACCCACGGGACCCCCACCCTTATGGCGGGTGGTCCATTTTCACGATGGGATGGCGGGCGGTGGGGGCCTATATTTGTTGGCTCCCGAACAGTCTGCTGACTTAATGGTGGTCTATCTCTGTATCATGCCACTGCCATGCATTAATCCACTGCAGCGCGATGAGCTGGATGGCATCCGCAGCCTGTGCAGCTAACAGCAGTTGGGCTGGGCTGGAGGGGATTCGACAGATGACCATGAGGGAAAATAAAATGAATAAATAATTTTCCCTTGTCGTTGTCTGTTGAAATTCCCGCAACTGATGGGGGCCCTGGTCCACTCGGACAAGAATGGGGTTATTCTTGACAGGAGCACTCTCTTAAATATCAGGCGCTTGATTAGGCTCATGAGGAGGCTTCTAGACTTGTTATGGTATTTATAGTAATTGAGGTCACAAATCACCCTCAAGGAGTCTCAGCGCTAAAGTAAAAATTTGCAAAATTGAAAGATTAATAAGCCTCGTCTTTAAGATTTTTTCAAATAAGACTAGGTCAGAGCAGGGGTGTAAATGTAATGGTAACTGATTCCAATTGTTGGGAGGTCAAGAAAGGAAAAAGAACAACCCCCCATACCTAGCTGTACAAATGCACCAGGGATGTAGTAGCAGGTGCTCTCTAGATCTAAGATTGCGGTGGGCTGTAGCTTGTTTTGCAGGTAGCATGGGCCACTTCCATATAAAGTCTTATGAACCATACATAGAAAGTAAAGAGGGCACATTTTCCTATGGGATGTCAGTGCAAAGATCTTAGCATGGGTTCAGGAGAGGGAGATGGTTAGTTGCAGATCAAGGGGCAGCCATGTTCTGTATAACCTGGACTTTGGCAAAAAAAGGCCCCATTCATTGAAACTTTTGAGCATTTCCAAATACCAGGCAACTCACAATGAGTGCCATGAGTGATTTCTTGGCCTGCAAAGGTAGCCATTGGAAGGCTTTCCTAAGCATATGCATGAGGCCAAAGCATGATCAATAGATTGAGTGCACATGTTCTTTCATGGACAAGTTCTCATCGATTAGGCTACCAAGGTTTTCGACTATGTTTTTTGTGGATAAGTGGTAGGCCAAGTTGCATGGGCAACCAGTCAATAGACCAAAAAGAGTGAGATTTCCCAAAAAGCAGAATCTCCATCTTACTAGAGTTCAGTTGGAGGTAGTTAGCTGACATCCAAGAGGACAGTCAAACTTCTTCTGACTTCTTGGCCATGTTGTTAGACATTGAGAAGGCTTTTGACAAGGTGGGGTGGCCGTTCCTCTTGGACATCCTGGTGAAAATGAGGTTGGGCTCTGGGTTCGTGGGTTGAATCCGTAACCTCTATAGTCGGCCATCGGCCATGGTTAAGCCTGATAGGATCATATCTGATCAATTCCCATTGACAAGGGCACCTGTCTTAGTTGTCCGCTGTCCCCATTGCTCTTCATGATGGCCATGGAACCCATGGCATGTTTGCTTCAAACCAGGGCTGCCGTGGGGGGGGATTCGGGTGATGGGTCCCTGACATGTGATCTCCTTTTAAGCTGATGATGCCCTGGTGTATTAACGGGACACGGAGCGGCATTGCATTTGCTTGAGGACTTGTTAAATACCTTTGGCAGGTTCTCAGGCTTTCATGTTAACTGGCCCAAGTCCTGCTTGTTTTTCCCTACGGTGGGTGCCACCCGCCCATCACCCGAAGGTTCCCCCGGCTTAGCTTGCCTGGCAATATGACGTGTTTAAATACTTGTATCCCAAATTGAAATTGGCTTGCTCCTGCTTGCAGTGATATGTCCACGCTGGTGGCGGGTCGTGCCCGTACGTCCTGCAGTAAATTTTGCATTTTTGTTCCGTAGCGGGTTGTGGGTTTATAGGGGAATAGGATGGGAACTAATTTAATTATAATTAAATAGTAATTTTTATTAATTAATATTTATGTATTCAATATTTTATATTGTTAGATGTGGTAATTAATGTATTAATAATTATTCATTAATTGGTTGTTAATTATTAGTAATTAATTGGTCATTGTGATAATTGTGTAATTTGTTTTAGGAGCAGCTTGTGGGTTGATAGGGGAGTAGGGTGGGAAGTAATTTAATTTCAATGAACAAATTCATACTTTTTATTAATTCATATTTATGTATTTAATATTTTATATTGTTTATAGTGGTAATTAACTTATTATTCATTATTTATTAATTGGTTAATAAATAATTGGTAATTGTGATAATTGTGTCATTTTTTAAGAGCGGGTTGTGGGTTGATAGGGGAGTAGGGTGGGAATTAATTTAATTTTAATTAATTAATTAATTTTAATTAATTTAATATTTATGTATTTAATATTGTTAATTGTGGTAACTAATGTATTATTAATTATGCATTAATTGGATAATTATTAATAATTGGTAATTGTGATAATTGTGTAATTAATTAAAATTAAATTACTTCCCATCCTACTCCCCTATCAACCCCTAAGACCTCTTGGGTTAATTTCCCGGGGCCCACCTCCCCCCTCTTCTTCTCAGTCCTGAGGAGGACCCACTGTAAGGGATTAAGCAACCTACATTTCTTCAGGGGTCGAAAGGTTGACTTATTCACTGTCATATGCCAGTTTGATCAACAGTGTTAATACTTTTTAATAATTAATATTTTTGCATTTAATTTTTTGTTGTTAATTGTGGTACTTAATTTATTTTTATTATTTATTAATAGATTGTTAATTGCTAATTTAGTTAATTGTGTCATTTTTTAGGAGCAGGTTGCGGGTTGATAAGGGAGTAGGGTGGGAAGTAATTTACATTTTTAAACATCTTTTAATAGTTTTAAAATAATATTTATTTATTGTTATTTTATAGTGTTTGTGAATTAATTTATTATTAATTGTTTTTAGTTTGCTTGTTAATTGTTATTAATTAATTGTTAATTAATTATGTTAATTGTGTTATGTTTTACAACATTGGTGGTGTCATTTATAGGTAGTAGGTAAATTATGTATGATTAATTAATTGTTAATTAATGCTAAATAATTATTTACATATTAAATATGCTAATTGTGGAATAATTTTCATGTGTGAGTTGTAGGGTTTATAGTTGTAAATATAGTTGTAAATGTTGGGAAGAAATGTATTTTGAAATAAATAATGATTTGTTGTTAATTGTTGTTGTTAATTGTTATTAATTTATTACTGTAAAATAATAATGGAATTTGCGTAAATATTTTTAAGCGTGTGTTTTGGTGTTTATTGGGGTAGAGGGTGGAAAGTATTTTAGTTTAAATAAATTAATAAATAGTTCATTATTAATATTCTGTTAATAATTTATACATATTTTGGGTAATTGTTTTCTTTTTATTTTGTTTGTGGTTTTAGGTTGAATAGATGTAATCTTTGGTTTTATCCCTTCCGCTATCCAACACTTTCCTTCCTGTTACATTCGCTCGAGTGGGAATAGTAATTTGTACCCCTTTGTTATCCAACACTTTCCCTACCTTTGCACTTGCTGGAGTGGGAATATTAAATGATTCCCCTCCACTATCCAACACTTTCCCTACTGTTGTATTAATTGGAGTGGGAATAGTAATTTATTCCCCTCTGCTATCCAACATTGTCCCTACTGTTGCACTCGCTGGAGTGGGAATAGTAATTTTTATCCCTCCGCTTTCCAACACTTTCCCTACTGTTGCACTTGATGGAGTGGGAATAGTAACTTATTCCCCTCCGCTTTCCGACACTTCCCTACTGTTGCACTCGCTGAAGTGGGAATAGTAATTTGTACCCCTACGCTATCCAACACTTTCCCTACTGTTGCACTTGCTGGAGTGGGAATAGTAATTTTTACCCCTATGCTATCCAACACTTTCCCTACTGTTGCACTTGTTGGGGTGAGAATGGTAATTTTTACCTCTCCGATATCCAACATTTTCCATATTGTTGCACTCCCTGGAGTGGGAATAGTAATTTATTCCCTTACGCTATCCAACACTTTCCCTATTGCTGGACTTATTGAAGTGGGAATAGTAAATGATTCCTCTCCGCTATCCAACACTTTCAGTTCAAACAACTTTATTTTGGTCAGTACATACAGGATAATTTAAAAGATTGCATAAAAAAAACCAATTACATATTTATAAAAAGGAAAGAAGAAATAAATGAGTATAAAAAATCTCTAGGAGTAATTCCAAACGGGAGACAAGGATCCCTTCAAAAGGTGCATGGTGCGAATAAATAAATAAATAAATTAGATAAAAAAGGATCATAAGAAGAATGACCAACATTATTCCCATATAGACCCAGATCTACAAATCACTCTTACACAAAAGCTTTTAGTGGGTTTGTTGACATAAGCTAACAATTTACCATTTCCCTGTAGCCAGACAACCACTACGAGTGACTATTTTCATTCTAGTCCAATCACAGGGCAACATTTTGTATGAAGTATCAGGGCCAACCGCGGGGCGGAATTATTCCTAGCTTTTTAAGATACGATTGATAATATTCCACCCCAATGGCATACTAGAGCACCTTAGGTTATTTTCATAAAAATCCTACGAGTACACCACATGGAAAATAGGAAGCCTGCAACTGAGTAAACAATCGGTATACTGGTGTCATACTTCAGTATCCTGAACGCCTCAGAGCACCGCCTGCTTCCAAGGTTCCTACAAATCTGCACCAACCAACTTCTCCTTGCTTTATCGTAGCCAGGGCAGCTAAAGAAGACGTGGAGTACAGATTCTTCGGGGCAATTGCATGCCGGGCAATTCACAGCTTGCAAACCCTTCCATTTGGATGTAAAGCAACGGAGAGGGAGGGCCCCATGCCTGAACTGTAGATAAAGCTTCCTAGCAGCTACAGGTTTGATGACATCTAGAGCCTGCTCAAATCAAAGTGTATCTTTGATTTCTAAAAAAGCTGAGGTTAATCTGCCTGTATGAGGGCAGCTGTAGAGCTGAGCCAATCTATACTCCATATAATAGGCCTTCAATTCTTTACTTGTTATTGATAAACATGCAGACTCAGGAGCAGCCCAACATTCCCCCAACTCCATACTGGTTAACACAAGTTTAATGTGAGCTAACCACAGCAATTTAGCAGCCCCCCCCAGATTTATTACTTCGAGCAGTTCCTCCCTATATGATAGAAGATATGGGGTAGTCCACAGGCGACGCCAATACATTAAAGGTTTAAATTCGATACGTCTGCAATCACCATTATCCCCAAATCTAGTCGGAGCGGGATTAGTGGAGTGCTCCGTGGGAGTCTTAGCAACTGTCTAAGATAGTGGTTCTCGACCTGCGATAGATTCTCAAGTTTGGAATGGCCCCATAATTAAGCGCCATAAAGCGCACCTCCCCTGGCTTGAGCCCTGTATATTTCAATTGCTGTGCTGACCGGTTTCTGACTAGACTTGCAGAAAACTCTCATGATACCGCCTGATGATTGTGCTAATTTCAAAGATGATTTAATAATGTGAACCCCCCAATCCATGGTTTCTGTGATGGTGATGCCGAGATAAATAAAAGAGAATACTCATTTGAGAGGTTTACCATTTAATTAAGGGTTGGGACGTGTACTTTTTGGACAATTAAACGCCATAAATTTGGTTTTCTGTAGATTAATTTCTAAACCTCTTTTGCTACAGAATACTTCAAATTTATTGAGAAACCTTTGTATCCCCATCAGTGATTTGGATACTAATAAAGTATCATCGGCAAACATCATTGCCGGGATTAGGCGGGAGGCTAACTTAGGGGCATCAAGGTATTTTTCTGCTAACAGTGAGTCTATCAAGCCATTATTGTGTAGGCTAAATAAAATAGGGGCAAGCACACAACCCTGACGCACGCCACGCTTGATCGGGATAGGTGCAGTTAGCTTCCCATCCCTACCAAACCTAATCTGCGCGAAGTTGTTCTCGTGGAGCCGTTTAATCGGATTGATTAAGTAAATTGGAAACCCCATCTCACTAAGAACTGACCATCATTTTTCCCTCAGGACCAAGTCAAAGGCTGACCTCAGGTGTACAAATATTAAGTAGAGACTACCCCCCTCCAGGATCACGGTCTTCCAGTACAACACTTGTAACCTAAGTACTTGGTCCAGGGTGGATAACTTTTCCCGGAACCCTGCCTGTAAGGGGGATAGTATCCCCTTTTCTTCCATCCAGGTTTGTAGCAAAATGCGCGCAAAGATTTTTAGTGAGATATCTATCAGGCTGATTGGTCTATAATTGGTTGGAAGGAGCGGCGCACCTTTTTTAAAGATCGGGATTATTTCTGCGTCAACCCAGCTGAAGGGTATCTTCATATCCTGCAGAATTGCGCTGAATAACACCCAAAAATAGGCAGCCCAGACAGATGGTTCACTTCGAAAAAGATCCCAAGGGATCTTATCCAAGCCTGGAGCTTTACCTGAGGCTATTTTCGCTAAGGTTCCCTTGATTTCATACCTGTACTGAGGCTGTCTTCCTCGGGGTGATTGGACTCCCCTTGGTATGGGGGAAGATCAGTCACCGAGTAACATCCCTCAGGGGAGACACCCTTCGTCGTCTCTTCCTCGGTATGGAGGGATTCAAAATGATCCCGCCAAACCTCTTCGCCCAGGTTCGCGTCTACCGATGATTTGGGAGCAGAGCTACCAGTGTTAACCACACCCAAAAAGGTTCTCATGTCCCTATCTCCCAGGGCAATTCTCAGTGTATCCCACTTTTCCATTTCCCACCCTTTTTTAGCTTCTAGGATAGCCACTTTATATGCCTTCCTTGCAGTTTTTATTTGTAGGCGGTCATTGGCTTTGATAGAACTAATGATCTTTTTGCCTTACAGCAGAGATCGTCACACCAAGGGTGGTGGGGGGTCCTACTGGGCCGGTTAGTTTTTTTTGGATAAAAAAAGTTCAATGCAACTTCTCTTAATCTAGCGTGATTCATCTGAACCATATCTAGGTCTATGCCATCTCCATTATGAATTTTTGTAGTAGACGCCGTCAAGAGCACTGGCAGTAAAGCTTCATATTGGGTGCTCAATTTATCTTCTGATTGACTAAACTCACTCTATCGCACTCTCCGCCTACAGTTGGAAATTGTCAGCCTGGAATTTATAGGGTTGTCCGAAATAGACATACTCCCTGGGTTTAATGGTTTTAATTCGAGTACAAGCGCGTGGTGATCGCTATCTAGCCGTGGCATTATTTTGAAATCGATCAACCTTTCCCATGATTTGGAGTCGATTATGGTATAGTCTAGTAGAGAACCACAATCTTTTCTGTGGAACGTAAAACCATAGATGTATCAGAGAAAGTTCTCCCATTGCACGCTCCTAGTGAGTGTTTCAGGACAAGGCAATTCATCTGAATCACCAGGGGGGGGGACTATTTTTTAACTGGTTTGCCCAGAAGTTATCCTCTTCATATAGGCTATCCAGGAGCATGCCTTCCAAGGGCTAAAACTGGCAATTAAAGTCTCCACCTACGATCACCATATGGTTGACAGCTATGGTGTCTAAAAATATTGTTAATTCCTCCAACGTGGTAGCCTCTTTGCCCAGGTGTGTTGGTCTGGAATATACATTTAGGAGGACTACCGAGATCGATGATGGAAATTGCAATATGACACATATTATATCATTGGAGCTTGTGTCAATCTTTTCGGCCGTACAACCCAAATGGACATCCACCCATGTCATAAGGCCTCTAGAAGGTCTCCCTTTACCCCCAGATGTTGTGGGGGTACTAAATGATGCAAAACCTGACTTAAGAGCATCCCCTCTTGCCCAGGTTTCTTGAAACATGCAGATCTCAAATTGGCTAATAAAAGATTCCCGATCCGGGTCATCTATCTTATTGTTTAGACCCGCAATGTTCCATGATAAAACTCTTGTTTTTAAAAAATTGGGCAGGTTCTGGTTGTGAAGAACTAAAGGGGGTGAATGAGATGACACCTCTATAATTCCAACATCATCTTTAAGAATTGGCCCTACGGGTGAACAGTTTTTGGAAATGTCAGTCAGAGTTGGTTCACCGTCGGGGTAGGTGCAGCTAGAGGGGCCGCTCATGCTCCCTCCGGCTGGACCCCTTTCAGAAATAATCAAAGGCAGTCAATCACACTGATCTAGACCTGATAGAGGAGTAAATCTTTTGAACAAAGGAACTTCTAGAAGTCTAGGTACATAATTTTTAAAAGCCTGGAGTTGCCTGCCCTCCCCACAGAAACTCCGGACACCTGGTGGATAGAACCCAGGTCTATAAAAGAACCCTAAGGGTAAAATAAACACCTTGTCCATATGTCTCCCATCCGCCCCTGCCAAATTGTCCAATAAAAATCTAGGCATCTTAGGGTTATTAAAATTAACAATTACACAATCCCCGTTTCCTTCTTTCCTCGAGTAACCAATCCACGGAGTGCGTCTCGCCATTATCATATGTCTGTCCAAACTCCCCTCCCAAATCCCAGCATCCTTTAGACTATTAGTAAGCCAATGCAGAACTTTTAACATTAATTGATCAGTGGTTTCTGTCTGCATAGCCCGTAGTGGTGGAACATTCACTAGACCAACCACTAGAGGGGTGAATGCTGGTGGGAGATGGAGGGTCGGAGTCCCTGGAAACGCAGCATTGTGCCCCCCTTCTCCTAGTCGTTGGATGTCTGTAGGATGGGTTAATTGCCTTACTAGAAGACGAGTATCACAGCTGGTTACCTTTGGTGACACTGTTTGCATATTCATTCTGTCATCCACAGGCAGACTCATAATTGTCTGGGCATACTCCCTCGACAAATTCCCTGCTGGTATGTCACAATAGTCCTTAGAAAGTAAATTCCTCTCAATTACTACTGTTGGTCCTATAGATGGACTAGAGGCAATTTCTTGCAGAGGTTGACAATTTAAGCGCATAGGTTTAGCTGTAACCGGGGCTGGCACAGAGTTCACTAATTGGTTAGCTGAGATCCCCGTTGTGGTCTTTGGATGGGTTGAAAGGCCCTCAATGGCAGAGAGGCTCTATTTTGCCTGAGTTTCAATGTTAACAAGTCGTTCTTCAATCCGGGTCAGTCTATAAGTAATAGGGGATAGTAGAGTTGACAAGAGATTTTCCAGCCTTCTTCACATATCCTCGTTAGGGTTTGAGCAGTGACCGCCCAATGCTGCAAGGTCGAAACCTGGGGGGGATCATTACCTCGGTACTCAAAATACTTGGTATAACTGGTTGGGTGCGTCCTCCATTTTTATTAGTCCTGGGCGCTTTTGCTATAGTCTGCCTCTGGGGGCCACTTACTCTCTTCCTTTTAGTCGGTGGATCAGGTAAACGTTTATTGTTATTTGTTTTATTTTTTTCCAAGGATCTAGCTGACGATCTTAAGGGAACACTAGTTACAGTGGATGCAGTAACTGTAGGGAGTTTTGCCAAGTTATCCTGAGGACTTGATGGAATGGACACGGAGGTGCTATCCTCATTAAAGGTTAAAACTGTAGTTGTATTTTTCTGAGTGTTAACCGGTGAGTGTGCTGTAGCAATTAAGCCTAGCGACGATCTTTTCGTCAAGTGCAGGTCCAAAGACAAACGGCGCTCAGTTAGCGCTATTTCCTTCTCAAGGACAGATGTTGCCCTAATTATAAACTGGTCTAAAGACCCTGAAATGCTTCCACCAATGGGGGCATCTAGCCTCTTTGCGTCCCGCTTGCTCATTGTTAACAAAATAAAAAGAAACGAGCCAGCTTTCAACAAATGTTAGAGTGCACAATTAAGGTAGTTAAACGTTTGAAGAAAATGAGCTAAGCTTTTAGTGGAAGATATTAGAGAATGGGCCCAGCCCAGCCTCGTCCGGTCTCTGACCGGTGCGGTTGGGCCCGCCCTTGGCCCGGGCTTCGCCCGGGCAGCACCAGGGCACGCCCGCGCGCGTCCCGCGCGCGTCCCGCGCTGCGGGAGCCCAACAATGGCCTTAAAACACCTCCTGGTGCTGGTGAATGACGCGCCTGTGAAGCGCCCCGGGGACTCTGGGAAGTGGAGTCCCGGGCGAAGAATACAATGTTGCATTCCCCATTGACTGTTTGCGGGCAGAGGAGCAGTCTGGCGTCAGAGCAGAGGGAAAAAACCTGGACCCATGCTGCGGGAGCCCAACGATGGCTTTAAAGCACCTCCTGGCACTGGTGAATGACGCGCCTGTGAAGCGCCCCGGGGACTCTGGGAAGTGGAGTCCCGGGCGCAGAGTACAACTTTGCAGTCCCTCACGGAATGTTTGCGGGCAGAGGAGCAGTATGGCGTCAGAGCAGAGGGAAAAAAACGGGACCCGCGCTGTGGGAGCCCAACGATGGCTTTAAAGCGCCTTCTGGCGCTGGTGAATGACGCGCTTGTGAAGCGCCCCAGGGACTCTGGGTAGTGGAGTCCTGGGCGCAGAGTACAATGTTGCAGTCCCCCAGGGACTGTTTGCAGGCAGAGGAGCAGTCTGGCGTCAGAGCAGAGGGGAAAAAACAGGACCCTACTGTCGCACTCATTGGATTGGGAATAGCAATTTTTACCCCTCCGCTATCCAGCACTTTCCCTACTGTTGCACTCCCTGGAGCGGGAATAGTAAATTATTTCCCTCCGCTATCCAACACTTTCCCTACTGTTGCACTCCCTGGAGTGGGAATGGTAAATTATTCCCCTCTGCTATCCAACACTTTTCCCACTGTTGAACTTGCTGGAGTGGGAATAGTAATGTTGACCCCTCCGCTATCCAACACTTTCCCTACTGTTGCACTTGGTGGAGTGGAAATAGTAAAGTATTCCCCTCCGCTATCCAACCCTTTCCCTACTGTTGCACTTGTTGGAGCGGAAATGGTATTTTTTACCTCTCCGCTATCCAACATTTTCCCTACTGTTGCACTCCCTGGAGTAGGAATAGTAATTTATTCCCCTACGCTATCCAACACTTTCCCTGCTGTTGCACTTATTGGAGTGGGAATAGTAAATTATTCCCTTCTGCTATCCAACACTTTCCCTACTGTAGCACTCCCTGGAGTGGGAATAGTAATCTATTCCCCTACGCTATCCAACACTTTCCCTGCTGTTGCACTTATTGGAGTGGGAATAGTAAATTATTCCCTTCTGCTATCCAACACTTTCCCTACTGTTGCACTCGCTGGAGTGGGAATAGTAAATTATTCCCCTCCGCTACCAACACTTTCCCCCACTGTTACACACGCTAGAGTGGGAATAGTAAATTCATTCCCTTCGCTATCCAATACTTTCCCTACTGTTGCAGTTGCTGGAGTGGGAATAGTAATTTTTTACCCTTCGCAATCCAACACTTTCTTTACTGTTTCATTTGCTGGAGTGGGAATAGTAATTTTTACCCCTACCCTATCCAACACTTTCCCTACTGTTGCACTATTTGGAGTGCGAATAGTAAATTTTACCCCTTCGCTATCCAACAATTTCCCTACTGTTGCATTCCCTAAAGTGAGAATAGTAATGTATTACCCTACGCCATCCAACACTTTTCCTACTGTTGCTCATATTGGAGTGGGAATAGTAATGTATTCCCCTACGGCTATCCAACAATTTCCCTACAGTTGCACTCGCTGGAGTGGGAATAGTAAATTATTACCCTCCGCTATCCAACACTTCCCCTACTGTTGCACTCGCTGGAGTGGGAATAGTAATTTATTCATCTCTGCGATCCAACACTTTCCCTACTGTAGTAGTTAATGTAGTGTAAAATTAAGTTTTAGAAATGAATCAATATTTTAATAATTTATTTTATAATACATATTTTTTTGTTTTTTTATGTTACAGGTGTATGTATATATATATATGTGTGTATTTATTATTTTTAATATATTTGTAACAATTTATAATTTTAAGAAATAATTACTTTATTATTAAGTAAAGATATATTAAATTTTATATATGTATATTTAATTTATTTTTACATTACATTTATTATTTATCCAAGTCAAGTCAAAATATATGTTTATTATGACCATAGTCTTTAAACAATGCAGTGAACATAACGCAGAATGGAGTATTATTTATAATAATTAACATTTTCTAATTATGTAAAATATTTTTATTAAGTTATGTCTTATTTAATTTATTTTACATTCTTTTTTATACATTTAAAAAACAATATGTTTTACTTCGATATTTTTAACAACTATATTTTTTTCGATTTTTTTTTGTACTTACCATTATGTAGATAGGATACTAATAATTTTTAAAATTTAGATTTATGTCCCAATATTTTGGGAACACGATATTTTGTCCATCGATATTTTGTCAGTGATTCACACCCGATTTCCAGGCTTGATTCACAAAGAATTTTATGTGAGTAATTGTTTTTCACGCAAGGCTTAGCTGTGCTTACTTGTGAATCTGCAGAAGTAAAAAATTCTTAGTCATGGAAAAACAGTTTTGCGATTCACAAAGCTTTTCTCCAGTGGTAAAAATTGCTTACTACTGGAAAGACAACACTACCCACCAGAACCTCAAGTAAGACACAACTATGCATGGTAAAAGCTTTGTTAAAGGGGCCCTGAGTAGCTGAGATTCTGATACATGTTAAGGAAACCCAGGGACCTTCCAAGGCAAGGTGTCATCGATAATAAGAGTGTCAATGATGTTGACTCTTCTTTCTGTCCATATGATGACTGGGGCAGAAAATGGCTGCTGTTAGCTGCGTTATGTGTCTGCCTGACCGCTGTATATCTGTGTATCCCTGAAACTCACTCAGAAAGATGTCAACCAATCTGTAGTGTTATCATCGAAAGATGTAATAATGAATCGCCTTTTTTTTTTATTTTTTAAAAGGACATTCATCTTCTTGTCACGTCGTCGTAGCATTACTGCGACTGCTCTCAACGAATCCCAAATCTGCATTGGATTTTCCTTTCTATAAACTTTTCTGATTTATCCAGATAAAAATGTAGGAGGCCCAATTCATTGTCACATTCATTTTAAAAGATGGCTTTGCCTTTAAAATCAAAATACG
The DNA here is from genome assembly GCF_964261635.1 of Lissotriton helveticus. Taxonomy (NCBI): domain Eukaryota; kingdom Metazoa; phylum Chordata; class Amphibia; order Caudata; family Salamandridae; genus Lissotriton; species Lissotriton helveticus. The sequence continues at coordinate 279,746,327 of NC_136071.1, forward strand.
GCAGAGCTGAACCTGTGGTCCAGAAAAAAAGGGTCCAGGTAGAATCATTAAGATGGAAACTTTCCATAGAGAACACCTACTTTTTGCTTTACATGTTCCAAGCCAAACATTACAAGGCCATGGTGTGTATGCAGGTCTGTGCCACTTAAAGCCGAACTTTAACCTGCCAAAATGTTCACCCTTATTTATTACTGTTATAGGCCGATATGAATATCCCATCCTCAATGCACGTTTATGGCATTTGTTGCTGCTGATTTTAAAGGTACCAATGAATGGAACGTTGTGTTACACCTTTAGTCATTTGAGAAATGTACATTACGGCGGCGACCAGGTTGTTCCTAGCTACGTGTGAGCGTCATAACTCTTCAATGAATGGCATGCAGTGAAATTCTCCCCCGGGGAAGGCCTTTTCCTGGGACGTCCAGTCTGGGAGAACAGCTGCTGTCCGATGTGTCATGTTTAAATGTGATCGCCTTACACATATGCCCCAGTGTGCCTTGTCTTTGTAGTGCTTGGGCTATATATAAAGCTGAGCTCGAAACCAAAGCACTCCACCAGCTGCAACTAAAAGCACCCGGCTCCTGATTCGCCGACTGCCTTGTGAACGAGGACCCCTCTCCCTTCGGCCTGGGTGCACAGGTTGGAATAGGTCTTTCGCTTTTCAGGCAGAGAAGTGCGTGGCCGCTTTCAAGATGGCGCTGCCGGCGGACCCAGCGGAGGAGCTACGTCTGTACCAGCAAACCCTCCTGCAAGATGGACTCAACGACATGCTGGAGCACGACAACTTCATCGACTGCGTCTTGAAGATCAAGGATAAGGAGTTCCCGTGCCACCGGTTGGTGTTGGCGGCCTGCAGCCCCTACTTCCGGACCATGTTCCTTTCAGATGCGGAGGAGAGCAAGAAAAGGGAAATTAACCTGGAAGATGTCGAGCCGGAGGTCATGGGGAAGATCCTTCACTACATCTACACTTCCGAGATAGACATCACCGAACAGAACGTGCAGGACATTTTCTCAGTTGCCAACATGTTTCAGATTCCATCCATTTTCACAGTGTGTGTCTCCTTCCTACAGAAAAGGCTGTGCCTTAGCAACTGTCTGGCCATATTCCGGCTGGGGCTGATGCTGGACTGCCCTCGCCTCGCGGTGGCCGCCAGGGACTTCCTGTGTGACCGCTTCTCGCTCATCGCGCGCGACGAGGACTTCTACCAGCTGTCCCCTGACGAGCTGATTGCTGTTATTTCCAGTGACTCCCTCAATGTTGAGAAGGAAGAGCTTGTTTTTGAGACGGTCATGAAATGGGCCGCCAAGGAGAAGCAGAGCCGGGTCAAGGCCCTGCCCGTTATTTTCGAGAGCATCCGCTTCCGGCTCATGCCACCAGACTACGTGAAGGACCACGTGGAGGCGCATGCAGTGGTCAAATCCAACCCAGAGCTCCTCAAGAAACTCCAAGTGGTGAAGGAGGCGGCGGAGGGGAAACTGCCAGTCGTGAAGAAGAAGAAGGCCAGTATCAAGGAAGGCCAGGGGAAGGAAGTCAACGGCGAAGTGGAGGAAGAGGAGGATGAAGAAGAAGCCCTGCCCGGAATTCTAAATGACACCATGCGCTTTGGGATGTTCCTGGCAGACCTCATATTCATGATCAGTGACACTGGCGCAGTGGCCTACGACCCCGCGGACAATGAGTGTTATTTTGCCTCGCTCTCTGCTCAGATCCCCAAAAACCACATCAGTCTGGCCACAAAGGAGAACCAGATCTTTGTGGCTGGCGGAATCTATTTCAACGAGGAAAACAAAGAAGACCCTCTGAGCTCCTACTTTTTGCAGGTATGTGGTTGCTTTCAGTTTGTGTGGTCTTTGTGTAAAACTCAGCAGCCTCCTGTGCATGTATGACAGGCTGTTTGCGTGCCTAACAAGTGAAAACACAACTTGAGCCCGCCTTGCCATTTTTACCATCATTTTCAAATCTGTTACAGTGAAGCACTCATTTCAGGCATATTTTTTATTAAGGCAGAAAAATATGGACGTTGCGGACAGCAACAAAATTTAATTTAAGGAAATACGACTTACAATACGCAACGAGAGCTAGGTAGCACACAGGGTCAAGCGTCAGTCAGCTTGCCTCATTCTGAGTGCCCCAAGTAATGACAATGAAACAGGTAAAAAGTTTATGGCCCTATCAGGATTTAAAATTTGCAGGTTTTACCTTTGAACTCTGGCTACAAAATCCGGGGTGAAATTGCAGGAGGAAGCCGCTGCTTAATTTTAACAGGTGGCTGTCGGGGGAGCCCATCCGTACTCCTTTTTAAGGGCTAGCACTTATTTATCCTCTTCAAACTTTCAGGAGATCAACCGAGGGAAAAGTACTTAAAGGGGAAAGAAGGACGAAGAGAAAGAAGACAAAATCATGGCAAAGGGAGAAAGCAGGAACTCACAAGAGTGAGATAAAGAGGCAGGGAGTTTTTTTTTCAGTGGTTTATTGAGGCCTGTGATGGATCAGACACAGCCTTGGTATTTGGTGTGTTGACATTTAATGGTGCTGGCTGTGAGATTCTGAACACAGCTTTGGGCACCGGCACTCATTCTTTTTCATATAAAGTACTGCGTGTAAGAATTGGCACAAAACACCAATTCCTGCATGGTATTCCCCCAAAACATGTAATTTAGAGTATGGGTGCCTCCTTGCCCCTTACGATTACCAAAGCTTCATTTCAGTAACTCGAGGGGAAGATATGGAATCCCACCCAAAATATTGATTCAAGGTGTTTCAGTTTTAAAGAAATGGGTAAACCAGGAGAGGGTAATGGTGATCTAGGCGGGCAATTTTGCCTTCCCCATAATTTTAACAATAACCACTAACTATTTACATGATTACCATTTTGGCCCACTGTAAACAAATGCATTTTATGTGGTTATCCTTAAAAGGTGACATGGGTTTGGTATACTTTGGTTCCAAGGCCGGGAACCCCTAGGGTGGAGTATAGATGGCCCTGCTAGTCTATTTTGGGCTGTCATTTTTTATGAATCTATAAACACCTGCCTTTCTGTAATGAGATCCATTCTACAAGTTCAAATTTCTTTTTTTTACTGTAGGCAACTCTCTGAATTGAAGTTTACACACAAAAAACGTTATTGGCCATATACAAAACCCTGTTAGGAGTGAGAAATGTTTTACTGACTCCTAAACTGGGACTACAATTGGATGTAGATTCTGCATTTTAAAGAGACAAGCTTTGGCGGCCGCCCTTTAGAATACCAATCGATACCAGATGTATCATTGGTTTACAACCGTAATTCTGGTTGCAAACCATTGAAAAGTTACTGACTCATGAGTTGGGATTTTTTCAGCAAAAGGGAAGTGGTCCACTTTGGTCCTCTTCCCATTTATGAATTTGAGTATACGTTTCAAGGGGAATTGGCAGTGGTTCAGGGGACCATTGCCAACTTTCACAGAAACTTTTAAATCAGGCTGCTTACAATTTTTTTAAGCAATCACAGCATGGTGGTCTGCGGACCATAGCAGACCACTACGCCTGTGATGGTGACCTATTGGAATGAATATTAATTAGGTAGGCTCAACTGAAGCCTACCTAATTGCTTATTGTAGTATAGTATTTCATGACAATGCATCGTGATATTTTGTAGTACTTTTATCTGTTTATATTTGAATAAGGAACTTTAAATGGCCTCAGTGAAATAGACTGAATGGTTTTTGGACGGTTCTGGTACTTGCGAGCATTCAGCCTTCTTTTTTAGATTTTTACACATCGCATTTTTATATCTTATAGCTTGAGTTTGTTTTTATGAGATTATCTGCAGTGATATTTTTTTTATGATGATTCTTACTCACAAATTCTTTTATGATTTTTAACCAACTAAAAATTAATCTGATCTGATCTAATCTGCATATTTTGTGAATAACCCTTTTATTAGATAGGTCGGTTTGTAACATAACTTTCTGGCCACAAAAAGTAGAGTGAAAATGTACTATTCTGTTTGTGATCAGAAAGTTTGCATATGCTTCCCTTAGATTTGTATTGGGGGTGACAGCTTCAAAGGGAAACATCCTTTACAACGCAACTTTTACCACGCAGTGCCTTTACGACGCAACTTTTACAACGCAAACGATTACAACGCATTGCGCTGGGGGGCGCTCTAGGATAAGGAATAAGTTTAATTTACTATCCAACACCTTCCCTAGTGTCCACGGGGACTGGAGTTTGAATAGTAAATTAAACTATTCGCTATCCAGCACCCCAAAGCGCTATGCGTTGTAAAGGTTTGCGTTGTAAAAACCGCGTTGTAAAGGCATGCGATGTAAAAGCATGCGTTGTAATGTCATACATCCAGCTTCAAATAACAAGAATTGGCAAAGCCAGTAGGTCTAACTTCTAAGACCTCTTTGCTTTGCCAGTGTTTTAGCCATGCTGTACACACCCTCCACAATGCTGTGCAGCATGGCTAAAAAAAAGTTTTAAAAAAGCCTATTATGCAGCCGTTCCCATAATTTTCTAGGTGCTCAGAACAAAATGGCGCCAGTTCTTCAGCAGGTAGGAGGAAGTCACAGAGCGAGGTTGGAATGATGGGGGCAGGGTGGGGTAAGCAACACAGACGGTACAGGGAGGGAAGCAAACAGACAGAGAGGAACGTGGAACATGGAAACAAATGGACAAGAGAGCTCAACATGGAGCTGGGGGCAGATTACTGGTGAAAAAAACCACTGGGGATAATCACACAGAGCGATCACATCGCAGAGGGTGATGGGATGAAACATACTTTTAGGGAAAGAGCAATACATGCGTGGTGGAGTGGTACATGAGGTAGTAAGTTGGAAAACATGCACTCTTGTAGAGTGCTCAAACAAAAACAAAAAGAGTAGTGCTTGAAAAGTAAGCAGTGAAAGGACATAAACAATGTGTGCATACTTCAAGGGAGGGACAAATACACGAAAATTATGTAAAGCTGACACAAATACTGAATAAAAAGTAAGCAAATAAAATCAACCCATGGTAAACAATGGACAGCTGTAAGCCCACTCTAAGCTCACACTAAGGGGGTCATTAGGATGGCGGGCGGATTGCCCCCGCCAGGCTGGTGGTAGCCACCGCCGGCCTGGTGGGGGCAATCCGCCCGCCATCCTCAGCTAAATGCCCCCCCGCCATATTAGTATGGCGGGGGAACCGCGGCGGACGGAACGGGGCGGAAACGGTTTAATATGGTGGTGGTGTCTATAAGACACCGCTAGCCATATTACAATAGGCAGTAACAGATGCCTGCCACGGAAAGGCATGCGGTCTTCACTTCGGGGGGCCCCCGAAGTGAAGGCGAGGTGGGGGGTGCACATGGGGGGTACCTCTGGTACCCCCCAGCATTTGCATACACAATGCGGTAGGCATCGCGCGGTGCCTGCCGCTTTGTGTATGCAAATGCATACATGCCTTTTTTAGCATTGTGGCGGGCGGTGCTGAGAGCACCATCCGCCACAATGTTAAAAATGAGGGATGCGCCCGCCACTGTGGCGGGCGCATCCTAATCCCCACCACAGGACCCCCGCCCTTATGGCGGGCGGTCCCAACCCCGTGAGGATGGCGGGCGGGCAAAGTCCGCCCGCCATCATAATGACCCCCTAGGTTTCCCAACAGACTGTCCAGGAGCTATCAAGTAGGTGAGACCTAATAAAAAGGGCACCCCCTTTTCAAAGAAAATGTGTTCTTTGGGTCAGTTTGGGAGAAATAAGTGTGCTGAAGTAGGCTGGCTTGATTGTATCAACAAAGTTCAAACAATAGCCCTTTTTCTACACACCACTACAAATGCACGTTATAAAGGGTATAGCTCAATATTTAAAACAATTTCCATTTGAATGTGTTGCCCGAGACAAGAACTGCTGGTATCAGGTTCGTAAAGCAGAGATCTGTTGCAGCCATTTCTTTTATGATAATTTATGCCTTTCACGAGGCAGCTTAAAGTGGCTCCTCCTAGCCACGGATGAAGAGGGAAGAGTTCAAGAACCAACTGCTGGTTTTCTGAAATGCAGTGAAATGCCATTCTGTAGAATTTCCACTGCTGGGGCTAGCAGGTTTCCCTCACACGGTAAATACTGATTCTCACTGGTCATGTATTTAGCGGGTGCAGTAAATATTTCACATTCTGAGTTTTGCATTTTGGAAATGAGGCCTAACGTGGAATTGGTATGACCTGCTGAGATATGGCAGGAGAAAATTGCAGGGCTGGGGTGGTGTTTATTGCAAAACTCAAAAGTCCTACACCTGTGCATTAGCAGCTGCCGGTGTTGGGAGTGCGGTGGGGCTGGGCATGGGAGGAGCATAGTGGGGGGTAGTAAACTACAGCATACTTTCAAGCAGAGGTAAGTAAACAAATAAATAAAACAAATTTCATTGCGTGTGCTGCATTGCCAAATGTTATGCAGCGCGCGCAACGAAATTTGTTTTATTTCTTTATTTGTTTACTTACCTCCATTGGGCCGTATTCCATAGTTTATTACCCCCCCCCCCACCATGCTCCACCCCCGTCCCGCCCCACCGCCCTCCCACCACGGGCCGCTACTGCTGTGCATACTCCCGTTTGCGCAGGGACTGAAATTTAACCACTTGCTCATAAAGTGGGACTCAGTGTGGAACTGTGTAGTGGTTGGTGTAAATACTGGGAGACAAACCTTGACTGATTTTGCTTTTATGTAAAATATTGTGATGTAAATGCAGCTGTCACATCAAGGTCGCAGTAAATGAGGCGAAGCAAAATCAGACCCAGCGTGGGTAACAAGCAGAGGTTAATTTATTATGCTAACAGTCACATATATGTATGGTGTTTCTTTACCTTGCTCTTTGGGTCTGCCTGTAATGCTCATAGTTATCTTAAATGTGATCGGACATGAGCATTTTACATGGCTGATTGCAACTACCTTAAAAGTCCCAATAGGAGATGATGACCGGAGTTACCAGCCCCACCTACATACAAATGGGCAGATTTACAAGAAACTGATGCATCTGTAGAAATGTGTCAGTTTCCCTGCACCAGCCTGTGATGCCCTTGCACCACCATGGAATCGCCGTATTTACAATACGGTGCACCATGTTAGAAGGATTGGCATTCTGACGCATCTGTTGGGCCAAAAGTCACACATTGCAGGAGTCGTGTCGCAAGCACGACGCAACTCTAGCAATGCATGATGAGGCATATACTTATTGTACTTCGTCATTCAGACGTAATGTGTTGACGTAATGGCATCCTGGAAGTGGCGCAGTGAAATCTTGTAGATTTCTCTGTCACTTTTAAGAGGCTTTCCTGCTTTGTAACGCCCACCCTGCATACATTATACCTTTACAACGTGACGCTTCTCCCTAGATGCGTCATGTTGTAAAAGTGACGGCACAAAAGTGTCGCAGGGGGCTTGTACATCTGCCCCAAAATCTGTAAAAAAAAAAAAAAAAAGAAAATTGGCAGCTGAAAGCAGGCGAAATCTCTGGCTGAAATATTAGTAAATAATGAGAAGTAAACAAGGAATCAGAGCTGGAATTAACGATTCCCCTGGTAATTTCTTGCTACCAAGAAAACCCTCAGGGTTCTAGTTGTTGCCACCCCCGCCCCTCTGTCCAGTTACTGATACCTTCAGTGTCTGTATTCCATGTGCTGGCACCAGGGCACTCATACTGAGGTCCTATGTGGTATCAAGGTGCAATGAACATTTGTTTCTTAAAACAGTTCCTGCTAAATATGGCAGTGGGATTGACTGAGGCAAAAACTGAGTCCAGCTTCCACGGGGGACGTTTGGGAGGATGAATTATGGAGCCCTCAGTCAAACAAAATTGGAAGTTTCTCACTGGCATTTATTTATTTATTTAGTTGTCTAAACTGACCACCTCCGTAGTCTGCAGATGATCCATACCGAGGTTTTCATTAGATATTACAGTATTACATGCACTCCATCTGCATTTCGCATGTATACTGTTTCAAACATCCTGAGGATGGGTGGAGTCAGATTGCCCTTTATACCCCTCTATTCTCAAGATGTGTCCCCTACCTATGAGGGATCTTTGAAGTGCACTTTTGCATGTTTATGTATCTGTATGCTAATGAAGTATGACATAATCTGTAATTTGTTCGGCAAAATAATACACAAGGGGGGAGATTTACTAAGATTTTGCGCTGTGTTTGCATCACAAAAGTGACGCAAATTGGCGCAAAATCTTTTTTTCCCTATTTACTTTTCAGCGCTAAACTTGTTAAGCGCTGGCAATAACAGAAAGGTAATGTGAAGCAGCGTATAGCGCGGCTTCGCATTACTTTGCGCCATGGGGGTGTACCAAGGGTGCAGCATGGGCGTTCCAATGCAACCACCCAAGGTTTCTCATGCTAAACCCAGTTTGCTAAAGTAGATCGGGTTTAGCGTGAGAAAATGGCGCCCTTTTAAAGTAAGCGCACTTAAGGAGAAATGCTTTCATTTCTCCTTCCTTTTCTGACTTTGCATGGGCATACAAAATGGGAAAAACTTTGCATTGTGTCTGGGCATCGTATTTTCTACAGAAAGGGTAGCCAAAACTTATGCTAGACTAATGCACACACCATAGCGCTATGGCGCTCAGGTGTATGTGTGGCGCACAGCAGCTGTAATAAGCGCCGGAACAAGGGAAAGGGGAGGAGAATGACGTATCACTGAAGATATGGTGCTCTCCTGCTCCCTCCCGCCTCGCGGGGGCGGCGTTGCATGAATTGTTTGTAAATCTCCCCCAAAGAGGCTGAATATAGGTTCCTCACTAATTCTTATGGGGCCAATGACTCATGTTACCAGCCTCATTGGAAATACAACGACTGCAGATTTACTTTAGATCCTGTACATTTCACCTGTGATGTTACCTGCTGAAAGCAACCCAAATCTCTGGTGAACTACCAGTGAGAAATGAGGAATACCAGATGTTGAAAGTGAGACAACACCATAGGTGGTACGAGGAATCTTTATTTTCATCTATCTCCTAGCTCTCCTCTCGTAAAACTCCTTTAGAGCATGATCATACTAAACTGTCATTATAAAATGGAATGTACAGTTACAAGGGCACCGGTAGAAAGGGATTGAACCATTATTGAAGTATAAGACATTAAAGGTGACAATGCTTAATTGCAATGAATTACAACACATCTACCTTCCTTTGGGAAAGATTAACCAATTACAAAATCTTCGTGCCATTTTGAGAGCGGTCAGGATCTATAGTCGGCATGTCCTGCAGGTTCTAGTTTACTATTTGGTGAACCTGTGAAAGGTTGACTTTGAGAGAGTAACGGAAACACTGGAAATTTAGCCACCTTGTCCATGCTCCATGTCTGTCCATTGTCTAGAATCACAACACTGTTTGTGGCAGAGGATATACACATTGATTTAGAATATACTGATTCTCTTCCTTTGCAATTTTCTGATCTCTTAAAACCCAATCACCAACATTCCACTTTGCCTCTTAACTCTATGACGTGTCACATCTCACTTTGTAATCATTTTGGTGAGCCAAACGTTTTTGTTCATCTGGTTACTATTTACCCATACCTCCACTTAACCACCACAGTGAGAATTTGGTACCTGGCTGCCTTGCCTTTAACGCTGCAAATGGAGCAAACCAAGTAATATTGTTGGGAGTGGTATGATAACGCCCTAATAATTCTTGAATTGCTACCATAATCGGAATCTTAGAAACATATGCTCTCTGTATGCGCTCTTTTAACATTCTGTTTACCATTTCAACTAGCCCATTGACTTTAGGACAATAAAGTGTAGTTTTCATGTGAACTACAAACATATCTGATAAAAATCGTTTCAGCTCCTCTGAAGTGAACTACACTCCATTATCTGCAATTGTAATTCTGGGGACTCCCTTTACAAAGTGTCCCGTAGAAATGTAATTACTATTCATGTATTAATGAGGTTGACTTGACGAGTGACAATCCGATGAGAGTGAAAGTCTCTAAGACTAACCTATAAGTTTTGAGTGCATTATGTACATTCATTTCTTCCTAGTTACTGTTGACTTATCACTGTAGGCACAACTAACACAATCCTTGACTACCTCCTCAATTAATGCATCCATTCTAGGGAACCAGTAGTGGACTCTTGCTTTGGATTTTGTTATGCTTCTGCCTAAATACTCTTTGTGTGACAATTCAGCTATTTCTTTGCTTATTCTTTAGGAGGTACCAATTTGTCGCCACAAAATATTTTGTTATCAAACAATCTAAGTTAATGTGTCAGTTTCCCAAAAAAACTCTGATGCCAAGGTGTAAGTCACCATATTTTAAGTGCCACCATGCACAATGTTGTTTTTTAATTCAGCTAACATAGTATCTTTCTCCAGGCAGGTATCCCATTCATCTTTAAAAATCGCTGGAACACTGACTACAAAAAAACTTGTTCTACATCACTACAGTCTTCCTCATCTCCAATTCTATGTGTTGAAAGTGAGACGACACCATATGTAGTACGAAGATTCTTTATTCTCATCTATCTCCTGGCTCTCCTCAGGGAAACCCGGTGGAGCCAGAACGTTCTAAACTCTCATTATAAGATGCAATGTACGATTACAGGGGTAGAGGGTTAAAAGCTATTGAAACATTATGAAAATATAACATTAAAGGAGGCAGAACCTAATGACAATAATTTTAACACCAGGGAACTTGTGAAAAAAATTACTGATCCCCTAGACAATTCTTCATTTCTGGCGAGACACTTAGGGTTCCTGTTACAATTCCCATTTAAGTCACCTCAAAGTCAAAGTACAAAATATAGTGGGATATGTCAAGGTTGTACAGTTTCACAGCGAGGCCCCTGCTCAATGACAGTGTGGGAGGGACCAAATAGAGAATCAAAAGTGAGTTGGGGGGAGGAGGAGCTACGTTCGGAAACAAGATGGCCGCATAAGCTCCCGGCTCCGTCGACCGCCGCCAGAAGCTCATAAATCCTGCCCTTTATCCTGAAATCCCGCCGGACCCCCGTGCTGGTGAATAGCATCTGATTTGAAAGGTGCAACCCCGACATCTCTGGCGGCCCGGACGGCGAAGTTATGCCGTGCGCCATTCTTGGCCTGCTTCCGCTCTGACGCCGGGGCCTCGAGTTTCAACTTGGCCGGGTTGGAGTCGAACAACAACGGCTGCGAAAAGTGGGTGGATCCGGTCTCTCGTAGTGGCTTTTTTTTGTTTCTCCCTATTGGATGATGCCCCGGTGATGGCCTTCCCCTGCAACTACAGCGGCCCGTAAATATTGTCTGCTTGCTCGAGGTTCTGCTTCCCGGAGACCCCGTTGGGCTCCCGGTGGTCCTCTGGGCTCGGTTCCTCATTAGCGGCGACGGTGCACCCACTGTGCTGTGTGCGTGCTTAATTGTGGTTTTACATCGATTCTGCCCTGAACCCCGGAGAAGTCGACCTCCGGGGTTCGGTTACCCGCCCGGTTGCTCATTGAGGGGCGATGGGGCGGACTGAAACTACACCGTCACTGCGCACTGTGCAGGCCGCCATCTTGCAGCTCCACGAACGGTTCACCGCCGCCTTCCAAGGGATGGTCGTAACTGCAGACCGTTTTTGCTCAAGACCGGATTCTGACCCATTGCTGTTAGAAAGCCTAGATACTCCACCCGAGGATACTGTCTTTCTTGCCACCGAGGTCCCCGTGCAGACTATTGACCTGGACCCTCCCAGCAACCCTAAGATGGCGGCTATCGAGGCCGAGAAGACTGGATGTGAGTTACGCCCTACATTGAAGCCGCCCGAACTGGATGTTACTGCCGTTATGGGACAATGTTTCTTCTGCAACGTTTGCCAATTTCGACCTTCGCCTCTTTCTGTACTCGATCGTCACCGCCTTGCTACTTTCTCTCAGATGGACCATGGACTTGCTTTGACTTTTGAACTTTGTGTACGTTTATCCTGCTTCTCCTCTCCTTGCATTGCCTTTAACGTTCTACGATTTTCCGGCACTCCTGTTATGATGGCGGTTCGAATTGAACTACTCAACGTGCATAATCATGGCGATCTCTGTGTACAGGAGGGACTTTTCGTGATGGACCGCGAGGGTCTGGGCTGAGCTTGGCTACGCTTCATTGCACTGTCGCTGTTTCTGCTGGGTGGTATCTGTGGGAGCGGGACCGCTTGTACATTTGATGGGCCTGGGTACTGTTTTTCTGATGTGTCTTGACGGGATTTGCTCTTTCTTCTGAGCCGGGGTTGGATGGGATGTTCTTTCTGTTACGGCTCCCCTACGAACTATTTCTTGATTTGCCGCGATTTGCTGTCTTGCCGGTAGGGGGTGTCGGCTTTTGGCGGGGGGGTGGGAATCTGGGAGCTCGTATCGTACTTTACTATTCTCCTCCTCCACCTTTTTCCCTATCCTTGGGGTGTAGTTTAGGGGGCGACAGACACACTGCGAGTGGGGTTGGGTCGTAGCCATAAGCAGGGGTGTAGGGTGGTGGGTTGCGTTTTTTATTTTTATTTTTCCTTTGTTAATTTCTATGACCTTCCTATTTCCCCTTTTCCTCTCCGCAAGAGCTGTGGCTTATTCTCCTGTTCTTCTGCATATCTGGGTGTCACATATGCCTATTGTATATCCTGTCATTTTGGTGGTGAATGATGTGGGGGATGCCGGCGGTCATTGACGTTTAACTGTACGCTCCAGCCTCGCTGGTATTTATTTTTCTCTTGCTCATGACTGTATTTTTTAATTTCTAATTTAAAACATTTATAAAGCGCAGCGTGCACCGTACGGTTTCTTGGCGCTAGTGGAGAGTTCGACAGCTGAGGCAAAATAAAACCTGTCGTGGACAAGAGGGGAAATTACACGGGAAAGGCCTGTTTGAAGAGAAACGTTTTTAGATCTTTACGGAAAGAAAGATAGTGAGTGGCAGAGCGGAGGTGATCAGGGAGGGAGTTCCAGAACGTGGGGGCAAGGGTAGCGAAGTTAGTTCCACCCCACTTTTTACGTTTGAAACGTGGGATTTGGAGGAGGGATTTGGAAGAAGAGCTCTCTGGTAGGGACGTATTCATTTATTAGCGAGGAGATGAAAGCGGGGGCAGTGCCTTGACGGGCCTGGAAGACCATGCAGCCGGTCTTGAACAAGGAACGTTCCTTAACAGGGAGCCAATGAAGCTCCCTGAGGAGGGGTGTGGAGTGATGATAACGTGGGAGACCATAGACCAGCCGGGCCGCCTGGTTCTGGACCATCTGGAGTCTCCGCAGGCTGTATGCTGGAATGCCGTTGTAGATGGCATTGGCATAATCTAGCCGCGATATCACCAGTGCGGCCATGATCAACTTGAGTGCCTGTGGGGAAAAAAAACGGGAAACAGTGCGGATAGTTCGGAGGGTGAGGAAACTGTATGGTGTTTCATATCTTCGTTCCCACGTACACGGCTGTGCTGTGTTTCGCTTGGTGGCGCCTGATATGTGTATTATTTCTCTTGCGTTGTAATAATAAAAATATATATAAATAAAAAAAGTGAGTTGGGGTGGTTTTACCAATGGTGTTTACAGTCGTTACTCAAAATGACCATTAGGCGAGACATTGAGAATCTGAATGTTAAATCCATCTCCACTTAAAAGGGGACACCTACCACATATTTAGAGATTCAAATGGATGACTTTAGGATTGAAGCAAATTAGTTCAAAGATTTGCTAGTGCACCACAATTAAGGGCTTTCTTTCTTTGTGGATTCTGACTTTGGTTGGTCCTATTTTACCTACTTACTGGGACAGTTTAATCTACTTCCGCATCCCATGTCCATGGATCCCAGCCCAGAGGACGTGTGCATCAAAATGTTGAGTCATGAAAAGTCACCAAATTAAGTGGATGAGTTGGCAGATATTTAAAACAACCCAATGATTACTTGGCCGTCTGTTTCTAGGAAGAGTGGCAGAAGGGGTTGGCATCCAATTACAGTACTTGTGTCATGGGACGTGCCACCCTGTCTTTCCAGGTCTAGACTGGAATGTTTTTTTGTGGCGTGCAGCAGTCCTCCAGAGGAAACATAAAATGTCTGCCCAACACACTGTCTCATGACTGCCCGTGACTCTGTAATCGCACATTCAAGAAGACATTTTTTACTCAATTCTTAGGCATACTCCTCCATTCATACAGCATCAGTAAATCTAGTCTAATGCACAGACACTAGAACAGTGGGGCCGATTCAAAGAACTAATCTGAGACAAAATCCTAAACGTACTACTTTTGGTATTCACAGAAGGCATTTAGTAGTAGTAAAGATAGGATGTTGTCTTAAGTTAGGATTTTGTCTTAAGGCCAAAACTAAAGATAAACTTAGTTGAACTTAAGTTTAACTTAAAACAAAATCCTAATTTAAGACAAAATCCTAATTTAAGACAAAATCCTAAATTGAGACAACATCCTAACTTAAGACAAAATCTAACTTTACTACAACTAAATGTCTTCTGTGAATACCAAAAGTAGTACGTTTATCAATCTTGAACGGGCCATGCTTTTCTTGTTTTAGATACGCACTTTGACAACTATTATCACGTGTGCATCACGTATGAGAGAGCACCAAGCACGTTTTGTCACCTTTACCACTGTGCCTTTGTTGATAATTTTTATTCTCATTTAAATAAATAACTATTTGGTTTACGAGAGTCCTAATATTCTACGTCTAGGGACCATTTGTCTTGATATACTATGCTTACCCTAGGCATCAAATAATAGTAAATTTGTACCTTAGTATCTTAGGGCAGAAGTGAAGTGTACTTTGATGTGACGCATACTGCGAGCTCAGACAGAGGTATGCATGTGGTGGCTGAAGATGTGGACAATGTAAAATCCAGATGGAATCTTTATGGTCTAGATATTCGTGGTGTTTTCATTCATCACAGGCAGATCGCTTCAGTGCTCCTGGAGTTGAGAGGTGTTTGGAACAAAGATGGAAGAAAACTGTAACAGCCAATCATGTCATAGAAGACATGTGGCATTATAACAGTAAACGGAGTTTTATATTGCGCTAGCACGGACTAGACCTGAAGGTATCAGAGCACTTTATATGAGCCCCAGTTGCGTTACAGGTGAACATATTCATTTTTTATTAGGTACGGGGAGATTACGAGATTTGCACAGAATCACAGGATGTTGAGTGTCCCTACCAAGACTCAAACCCAGCAGACCACATGTCTCATGTAACACCTTTAGGCAGTCCTGCAACTTTGGTTGAAACACGTCTTGAACTGGACATTGCACTTTACCTAATATTAGAACATTGGAATGTTGGAGGCTCCATTGCAGACAATGGAGTGCTCAGTGCTTCTACGGGCCGGTAAATGCCTGCAGAGCAACATTCCAATGTTGTTTAAACAAAGGCCTCTCGGAGCCCAAGGGGATTTCAATCCCCTCGGGCTCCGAGAGGCCTTTGCTTAAATTGTTGGAACATTCTGCCCTCTAATGGCAGAATGTTCTAATAGCCTTATAGCCCTTCGTAGCTGGGCTATGCGGATATTAAAGTTCTGCTCCCTTGTTGAAGGCCCTCGCCTTCAGCTCGGGCCTTTAACGCTGGAGCTGGCCTTTAAAAGCCGGTATAGCCCGCTACGGCGGGCTATAAGGCTTTGTTATTATCTATAAACACGAGACTACAAGATCCAACAAGCTGTTGAGTAAAACGCCAGAACAAGTGAGATGGGGCCATTTGGCAGCTGAAAGTTGAAGTCAGCTCTCTTATTTCCTAGGTGATAAAAGTGTGTCTGCTGGGTGTCTCTTTCAGCCCCTTCTAAAGGCTGGAGAAGTATTTTTGTAGACCCAGGAATGGGCTCAGTTTTTCCCATGAATTTCAAATAAAATCTTCTTGCGTTGTAGGAGAAAATGGGTGTAACTAAGATGTTATCGTCTGTACTGAGCAAAAACCCTGCCTTGCAACATACAACGTGCCTGTGAAATTTTACATTCTGCGTTGTTCTGAAGCTCTGTGGAAGCCCCATGCAGGGCAGCCAAGCGCTGTGCTTCAATCACAACAAAACCGACTGGAAAGCTCTCTCAAGACATCGGAGCTTTGTGAGCTTCTGCCGCTGTAGGCACCTTTCTCAAAAACCGCTTTGCTGCCGTGGAATCGCCAGAAATTTCGACGGGCGATTGCACCTCAAAATGGCGCTGAAAGCGGAGCGGACTCGCCGCTTTGTTTAACTGAGGCGAAGATCGCAAAATCAGGAGAGCTCCACCCGGAGACTACATTTAGGGAGTAGCGAGACCTGGAGCTGCCTTCTCCACACCTCCCGTCAGTGCCTGCAGTAGAAGGGGAGCAACTGCTGCCAATACTGTGGAGTTATTGGGAGCGGCGCCGGCGGTAGATGGCCTGCAGCGCCTGGGACTCGCGTAAACTGCGAGGGTACTTGGAGATGATGCCGGACTCGGCATAGTGAGAAGGCGGCAGGGACACCCCCAGAGCGACCGGCCCCGTTGGTGACCGACCAGGTGATAAAGGGCCCCTGGGGCTTAGGGGGTGAGAATAGCGGTAGGCGGAGCGGTAAGTGAGCCGCGGCCGCAACAAAGCGGCAGTTGGGACTTGGACAATGAACCGCGAGTGCCAGCCCAGTTATCTGTCACCTACAAAGGAAAGTAGGCTTCCAACCTCAACTGTACTTTATAAAGGTTTGCCAGTCCCCTGCAAACGGGTCCTGTGCCCATTCTTGAAATGCACTCAAAGTGCCCTGAGATGATCCCAGTGATGAAGAAGTGACTAGAAGAGCGCAGCCCATCCATGTTCAGTGGTCACCATGTGCTAACCTGTGCGCAAGAGCTGGCATCCCATGAACATGGTCACCTATGCCAAGGGACTGCGCCACCACCTCACTGGGCACCTAGCTTTTGTTTTTGGGTAGAGGCTTGTGCCTGTAAACTATTTTTCGAATGAAATAATTTGTATTTTTTAATTTATGTTTTCATTTTGTTGGTTGTGCATTCATTTTGTTTTTTAACGTACTGTGGTTATTTTTGCATTAATAATAATTTTAATGTAATGTATTAAAATATGTATAATTATTGTACTTTTTCTACTTAGTTTTAATTGTATTATTATCTTAAACTTTAGTATTTAAAATATATTAAATAACAATGCTATATATAGTTATTACAATATGCTTACTTATTTCTTGACAATATTATGATATAGACATGCTTTTTCAATTTCTTTTAGTTTACATTCTATATATGTAAACTTGGTGTTATGGTTCCCAATATTTGTGTTGCAATATTTGTGTATTAGGATATTTTTGTTTCCCATATTTTGTTATACAAGCTTCATATCACCAGTAAGATGAGGCTAAAAAGTGAACAATGTGAACATTTTCTGAGCATCTTGTGTAGCAGGTGTTCACAAAGATAATTTGTGAGATGAATTACGAGAGAACCTTGATGTTGTGGTAGTGGATGACGCTGTCAAGAGGGATAACGTATGCATTGAAGAGGATTGGGCTTAGGAAGCATCTCTGCGAAACTCCAAAGATGTACGGTGCCCGGCTGACTGACTAGGTCTTTCTAGTAAGGAAGGAGGAGAACCATCATAGTGACGGTCCTTGTATTCCAATATTGGAATTGTCAGAATTAGTACTGAATGCTTCTGGAAGGTGTAATAAAATGAGAGATATAGTTTGCTGTTTTCTGGGCTTGTTAGTTTATCCTCTCTGCTTCCAACTAAAAGTGATCTCTGTCCTGCTAGGCCTCCTAACATCTTACCAATTGTTGTCTATTACGCACATCTGCTTGCACTGAAAGATCACCTCCAAATCTGATGGAGAAATGTGCCCTTTCTACTTTAGCATATTGCTGTGAGGTTAATGACTAAATACACTCTACCATTCTTTTTTGCTGCAGTTTGATCACTTGGATTCTGATTGGTTGGGAATGCCAGCAGTACCCTCCCCCCGGTGCCTTTTTGGCCTTGGAGAGGCTGAAAATTCGATATTTCTCATTGGAGGGAAGGAGCTGAAGGAAGGAGAACAGACTTTGGATTCCGTGCTGTGCTACGACAGACTGTAAGTGTTGGGCTGGTCTGAATTTGAATGAGACTTCATCCTGGAGCCGACAAAGCGGCTTTAGGGGGACATGGAATTTAAGACTGTTTCTTGCAGTGAAAGGCCATATCTTGGCTCTACACTTGTTCAAATTTTGTGGTACATGTTTTGATAAGTTCTTTTAAATCACATACTTGAAACATATAACCTTAGTATGATCTAGATTAAAGTCTTTCACAAGCTTGTCCACCTCAGCTCCTTCAGGGAACGTTCGGGGGTGATCTGTCAAGTGGAAAAAAATATTGTCCCAAAATGCAATTTCCCCTTGCAGTTTCCCATAAGGAAAATTGAACAGCAATAGCTTGAAAAACACTGAACCTAATGACACCAGATTTGTCAGAAAGATAGATCTCAGTCTGTAAAGCATGCTTTTTGCTATTTGATGTAAATCTGATCAGTAGCTTTTAAGAAATGATGGTTAAAAAATGTTGTATATCTGGACAGTTGGGTTTGCGGGAGACTTGAAAGAGTCCAGCAATTTTGCAACTTCAAATATTAAAGCAATCTGATTAGATGTGGGGGCTTTTTCCCAAGAGGAGAAGGCTACCACAAACTCCAGCAGGAGGTCACGTTCTGACTGGATGGCTGCAACATGAAGAAAAAAGTTGCAGCCGCCATTTAAGGACACGAGGACGTGCCAGCTTGTCCTGAACATAAAAAAGAATAATGTATTAGGGAGCAGGGTAGGGAGGGATACCTTCACCCCATGGTCCTTGTTGTGGAGTCCAAATAATTTTAATTTTTAATTTTGGGTTAATGCAATCCCACGGGTGTCCAATGGGAGCCGGAGTGGCCATTTGGACTCCTGCGGATGTCCCACAGGAGCACAGGTGGCCACACTGGCTTCCACAATGATCCAATAGTCTTGCAGAATTGGAAAAATGTAGAACACAAAAAGGGGGAGCCTTCGTTTTTACAGTGGTTTGCTAGGAATAAGCAACGGCCATTTGAGGCAGTGCAGCTGGCTGTCTGCAGGGGGTTCGTGCCAGACCTGGACAAAGGCTGAGGGTTGGCTTTACATAGGGTAATAAAATATTACTAACGTTAATAAAAACCCTAGATATTTACTGAAATTTTTTTAGAAAATCAGGGATCAGAAACTCACGAACAAAAACAATGGCTAAAAAGAAGTAGTTAGGTGAAAATATTAGTTTAAACATAACTTTTTAAACAAAAAATGCTAAAATTCAACATTTATGGTTATTTCAAGTAACTATAACTCACAACCTCCAATTTGGTGCAATTCTGTCCAGCAGTTTGGGCTGTAATCATGTCTAAAATCATAAGGGGAAATTGCATGGGGAAAACGCGCCCTTAATCTCTGCCCCTGCTTGACGAATCACCCTTAAATGTTCGAAATGGAAGCAGAAGTGAGTGTTATACTAGTTTTGAAAGTTTCTTGAAAATTCGTCAAAAGCGCCAAAGTTATTAGAAAAACAAAAAACGCTTTTCCTATGGAAAGTAGGTCCTAACTATAACTACGCACTGCGAACCGTGTATTTTATTTTTCTAAAAACGTTGGTGCCGTTTGATGAATCTTCATAAAATTTTCCAAATTAGTTCACACCTGAGTTCAGCTGCTGTGTCGAAAGTTTTCGTATGATCAGTCAAGCGGGGACAGAGAAAAAGGGGGGTTCCTAAATGCATTTTCTCCATACAATTTCCCATGGGTATTTTGAACACTACTAAAGCCCGAACCACTGAATGGAATTAGACCAAATTTAGCAGAAAGCGATCTCTTGGTCTAGAAAGAGACCTTTCTGTGATTTTATGTAAATTCATTCAGTAGTTTTGGAGTTATTAAATGCAAAAGAAATATAGATATCTAGGGAAATGATTGCCCGCCAACACTTCAACCAGGAAGTGTTGGCAGTCATCTTGGGACTCGAACACAGCCGAGTCCCAGGAAAAAAGGACAAAAAAACATATGGGGGCAGGGTAGGAATACCCTGACCCCCTAGCTCTGGTGCTGGGTTCCAACAGTGACCCAGCCGAGGACCAAAAATGTTATTTTTTTTATTTTGTAACGACATTGCGGTGGATCTGCAAATCATGGCAAAATTGAAAAAAGAAAAAAACTAGTGCCGCCTTGGTTTTTATGTACCCCCGGGTGGGCAAGGGCCGAGGCTAATCATATAACCACTCATTGCAGCTTGAGGTGAGCGAAGCTAATTGACAGCAGCAGAGCAGAACTCCAGGACCAGTATGGCCTCATTGATGCTCGAGGCGAGTTACTCTCCTGTGCCACTTACTCCTTCTGCCTGTCCTGTGCAGGGTTCTGGGCTGGGACGGGACAGCATCTTCAGGTGCAAGCACCCGAAGACTAACGCGAAAATTCAGTGCCTGTAAATGTGGCACTTGATGCACACGTCTTGTTTCTGTCTGATACTGAAGCTTGGTTTTGTGGCTACGTTTCACGTTTACGCCTGAGCTTCCAAGATGGTTACCGTGGCCTCTTACGAGTGGACTCGTACCATGAAGGCTAGCAGGGCCACTCTGTGGTGCGTACTGATGACAGTTCCAGCTTTTAGTCATAAGTAGATCTGGTCAAGAGCTGTGGTTGAAGCCCTGCTTGTTCCACCTTCATGCCAGGAATGGCACGTCAATGGTGACCAAAAATGAATTTCTGTAAAAACTGAAATTCAACACAACAATATCACAAGAATACACCCCCTCCCCTCCAATCTGAAATACTTTCAAGGCATCCTTATAAAAAATGACGGCTTATGCTGCGACGTCTTTACGTGCCTAGAAGGTGACTTCCAAGTGCCTGGCGTTCACTTGTGCTTCCCGGCTAGGGACCTCATTCACCAGGGCTAAACAATATTTGTAAAGAGAAAGGGGAAAGTGGTGCCCCTCCCGGAGCCAGAAGGGGCCTCAGGGACCGCATCTGTCTGGGCCATTAAGGGGAGGTGGCACATGGCCCAGATCTCGAGCAGGTAGGTGACACAGAGATCCCATCTCTTGGGTCCAAACCATATTCGTTAGGGAGGATGCACAGCCACCCTCCCCAATGCCAATTGTGACCCCGGAGACTCCACCCACCGGGGCCTAAACATAATATTAAGGAGAGGGGGTGTGTGGCCTCCCTCTCCAAGCCTTAATAAGCTCCGGGACCCCATTGCCTGGGGTAAATTACATTTAAAATGGGAGTGGGGCCACATGGCACCCCTCCCAAAGCCTATTGTAGCCCTGAGGACTCCAGACCCCAGGGGCTCTCTAAATTATAAATTGGTCCCCTGGTGCCCACTTGGGGCACTCACTATTCAACACTTATATTAAGAAGAGGGGGCACACAGTACCCCCTTCCCGTGCCTCATTAGTCCCAGGGGACCCTATCCTCTGGGGCCAGTTCCAATTAAAAAGGGAAGGGGCTATGGGGACCCCTCATCCCAAACCTTATTATACCCCAGGAACCACCTACCGCAGGGATGAAGTTAGCTAAAAAGGAGAGGAGACCCCACAGGCCACCCCCTTCCCCAGCCTTCTTAGGCCCAAGGGCCCCCATCGCCTGGGTCTCTCTCTACCATTATTCCAGTTTTTAAAAAGAGGCAGAGAGGTGATCCAGGTTGTTATAGACCCTCTGATTGATTCCGTGGTTAAGGTTTTAGGTAGAGTTATTTTAAGTAAACTTTCGGAAGGGCTAGATGATACTGGAATTTTAACAGACTGCCAATACAGTTTTAGAATAGGTAGAAGCACTATAGATCAGTGTTTAAATTTGCTCATTTTGGAAATATACAGTGGCGAAACAAGGTACATTACAGCTGTCCTTCATGAATCTATCCACAGCTTTTGATCTAGTAAATACATCTAAGCTATGGGCAATATTGATAGGTATGGGGATGGACCGTTGCTTAGTCTATTTTTTAGCAGATCTTTATAAGGATCTTTATGCCAGTGTTAGAGTCAGCCAAGATGGGCTGTATTCTAGCTCCTTTGCTTTTTACACTTTATATAAATAATTTAAACACCTCCCTTAGCACTTCCACTTTAGATATCCCATGTTTAGGAGACAGGGTCACTCCTGCTCTCCTATACGCTGATGATGCAGTCCTACTGGCCCGCACCGCTGTTGGTCTGCAGAGACTTCTGGATTCTTTTGGGTCCTTTTTGAAATCTTTGGACCTTATTGTCAATAAAACCAAACAATGACAATGGGGCAGAAGCCAAACATTTTAAAATATTTTTACTGTGTAGGGGTTGAGCTGTCAAGGGTTTCCTCTTTCTCCTATTTGGGAGTTTTATTCGATGAGAGGGGCTTGTGGACTCCCCAGTTAAGGGCTAAAAAACATGTAATGTCGAGGTCCATAGTTGCTATATAAGGTTTTGTATCCCGACTAGGAGCAAAGCCTCTCGAAGCTTTGCTTAAAATGTATAGGTCGAAAACTATTGCTATAGCAAGGTATGGGTCTGAGAATTGTGGATACAAACCTGGAGTAGAACTTCAGCAAGTTGAAAATAAATGTATGAGATATCTTCTGGCGGTTCCCCATTCTACCCCTACCTATGCTATTCATCAAGAGTTGGGTAGTGGTTTTGTTAAGGATCTAATTGTGCTGGGTCCAGTGGTATGTTGGCTAAAGACATGGATTATTCCAGAAAAGGCATTGAATAGAGAAATTACCAGGGACTGTGTTGCACTGGATAATGTAAGTAAAATCCAATGGATACAATATGTCAAGTCAACGCTGGATAAATTGGGACGACCTGCACTTTTTGCCACCTCAGAAAAGATAGTGAAAGAGGACTTGGCATGGGTTAAAGTACAATTTTTAAACGTTTTGTCTGTAGAGAGAGAGGCGTTGGAGATTATGAAACCTACTGTGAAAGCCTATTTCCTGGTAAAGACTGTCCCAAGGATAGAACCGTACTTGACAATTGTTACAAAAACCTTTTCACCGTTTTCTCCTAACCAGGTTCCGCTTCAATCTCATTTGTTGTCTTTTAGCAGCTGTACAGGGGTGGAGTGGGGTAAATGATTTAGGTCCCTGTACATGTGAACACATAGGATACCATGCATTTTATAATGTTTTGTGAGTATTTTAGCTCCATGAGGAGAAAGTTTGTAAGTTCTATTTTAAAGGGGACGGGTTTTGTGCAAGTTAGACCTGCCTTACTATATTTGCAGATGGTAAATAATCCCTGGGAGATTTTTAATGTTGCAAACTTTTTGGTGGCGGCTGTTAGACACAGGAAGAAAGGGGGTTAGGAATTTTAAATTGTTGATTGATTTTATACATTGATATAATTGTTTCTTTTATTAAATGTTTAAAAACATATATATTTATGATTAGGCTATAGAGGAAAAGATTTGACTGATGTATTTGTTGCCTGATCTATGAATTATGAGTGATCCCCTTTGTTCGGTATTCTTTTACTGTTTGTAAATGGCATATTTTAATGAACCCTAAATGTATTAACATCATTTTATGTATTTTTCGTATGAAAATTGTTGTTTGTTGTGTACTTTTATGGCTTTCGTTAGTGGAATAAAGTGGTTTTGATTTTGCCTGGGGCCAGAGGTGGGTGCCTTAGAGGAGCCGTGGTGGGGCCCCAAGGCCCCCAAGGCCCCCGTGGTCCTCGACAGCTCCGCATATGGTGCGGGAGCCGGATTTGCTTCCGCCCGGAAGAATTAGGCACAAATAGCTGCATAAATGTCTGTTCTGTTTCTTTGCCCACAGGAGTGCCAGCACGGAAACAGAACAGAAGTCTGCTCCCACCAGTGGGAGCATGTTTAAATCTCCTGACAGCTGGGAGCAGATTTGCCTTCTCTGCCCATGCTCATGCAAGGTTTGTGTGCTCCTGCCTGCCGGGTAGTTTAAAAGTCCTCAAGCCAGGCGGGAACAAACACGTTTCCATGGCAGCGCTAGAGCAGGTAGGGAAAGCACGGTGTCCCAGGGATGGGCTCCCCGGTACACAGCAACTGAACCAGCCTCGGGAGATGGAGTTCCCAGTGCCTCTAAAGGGTCAGGGAGGGGAGCAGCAAGTCCCCCTCCCTTTAAATTTAATTTTGGTATAGGGTTCCCAAGGCCTACAAAGGCTCAGGGATGGTGGCAGCGCTGCCTTTCCCCTTTTAAACACCAGCTGGCCCCAGGGGAAGGGGTCCCCAAGGATTACAAAGGCTTGGGTAAGGTGGGCCCCCCTCTTCTTTTAAAGACTGGCCCCAGAGGGATGGGGTCCCCGGGGTCCAAATTGCCCCCAATTACGCCACCTCCCCAAAATATTTAAAAAATGGTAGGGTGGCATTTTCTTTTTTTTTTTATAAGCTTTGCCATGATCCCACAGGTGTCCCATGAGATCGCTGCAAATATTGCGGATTTTTTTTTATTTTGGCCCGTGGTGGGGGGGGGGTTTCTTCTGGGTCCCATCACAGTGCCTAATGGGGGGGGGGGGGGTATCCTTACCCTGCCCCTCTATATTATTATTTTTTTTTTTTACTTCAAGACAGGGTACTAAATCTCCAAGGCCTGTAATGACTGCCTACAGCATCCTTTCAGAGTGCTCAGAGCACTAACACCTGCTGGAGAATACACCTGTGGGAGCAAATTGGCCCAAGGGAGCAAAGCTTCCCTTGCCAATCAGAATGGTGTATTTTTTAATTGGCGCCCCTGTGAGACTCTTGTAGGAAAACCATTGGACCCAACTGTCCAGATATGCAAATATTTTGAAACCTTAATTTCTCAAAAACTACAGAACAAATTTTCACCAAATCACCAAAAACACACTTACAAGATGTAGCATCCTGACAAATCTGAACTGTCTAAAAAAAAGTCTATTGAAAATGCATGAGTATTTTGCATTTTGTGACCTCCCCCTTTTTCTTGCCACCCGCTTGACGGATCATCCCAAAACTTTCCATGGACAAACTAGGCAAAAAAGAACTTTTTGTGAAGATTCTGCAAACTGCGCAAAAGTTATTGTTATTTGCATACCAAAAAGGCATTTCCTATGGAAATGCTGACCTAACTATGATATATATTGATATATATATATATATATTGTCTCTTCCTCCTTGAAAGCCTCCAAGGCTGAGACGACAAATGCAGGCGGGATTGAAGTATCTTTTTATTGCGACCTCACATCAAATGTGTTTTGGCGATTTTTAATCTTGTTCACCGATGGCAAGACGCCATTTTTTTCACATATTTAAAGTAAAATAACAACCATGTGCCCGTATATAGGGTAAATAGGCTATGGCAAGTTCATTCACTTTGGAAAAGACAATAAAATGACATTTTGGCAAATGAGAGTCCCAGTAGTAACAGCCATACTGAACCAAATATATATATATTTATATATATTGTATAAATTAATTCATCATGGGAATCAATAGATAATAAATTATATATAGTTAATGAATAAATATTATCATTAAAGCCAACAATTCTAAGAAATGTATCTAATTGTATAAAACATCCTTAAAACCTTACTCATGCACAATTATTAAACCTAAACAGTGAGGTAGTAATTGTCTATACATATAGCTACCACAGATTGCCGCTCCTTCCCTCAAACATTCCATTCATTTGTATTTTTGTTCTTCTTTTATTTCTCCCAGATCACCAACACAATAAAGCTCATGTGAACAAATCATATCATGCGCCTGATTGATGTATACCAACCTTCATCTCCCTTATTGCCTCTCACCCAGAGCCCTATTTTGACCTACATGTTTCCAAAGTCATCAAGTGCCAAGCGCAGTTCCCTCACCATAAAATCATTCACCTGGTATTTGTTGATCTGACAACAACAAAAAAACTAACCTTCCAACACTTCATCTAGGACACACTTTTCCCTCACAGAATACTTTTTTGTCTCAGAGTTTCAGGCAGTCCTCAACTATCACAGCATAGATGTGTGTATAAATCCTCTTCAATGTTGAGACCCCCTGGAGTCTTGGTGTTCAATTCAACAATGTATCTTGACTCTAGCTCCCTCAACTTCTTTAACCTGTTGCCTCCTCACACATTTTTGGGAACCGCATCTACCACAAAATATGTAAGACCATCCATCCGTGTTCCCCTTGTGATATTCCTCAAAGTGCCTTGCTACACAGTAAACCTGATCTCGATTTTTGATGGATCTAAGATGTTGTAGAATTCTTTTGTGAACTGGCAGTATTGTACTTCCAATATAGGCCAATTGGCATCGGCATTTTAACATGTATATAGCATACTCAGTCTTGCAATTGTACTGTCCCTTAATGCATTTAGTACGTGATGTTAGGGGAGAAATGTATTGTGTTGTGTTTTTCCCGTGATGTAAAGCTTTGTACCGCCCGCACTTTTGAAACCCTTTTCTCACTGTCAGCCAGGTGTTTTTAACCTCTTTATTACTCTCAGGATTGCTGACCACAAGGTCCTAGCTCTCCTTAAAGTAATGCCTGGCCTGCGCGAGGCTACCTCCCTGACTTTTGGATTATTCCTAATAAGGTGCCAATATTTGTTCATAATAGCTCTGTTAGCCACCTCCTGCGCATTGTAGGTGGTGATAAGACTAACGTTTATTTTATCTCTGACTGGCCTTCCTGTTAAAAAGAATCACTTCTCTGGGTTTGGACTTTGCTTTGGAGATGGCCCTCTAAATACAGTCTTCCATACATCCCCTAGCTTTGAACCTAACTCTCAGGGCATTCACTGCCTTCTCTTCCTCTAGCTTTTAACTGTATGATTTGCTCTCTATTAAATTGCAGGGATGAAAACTTGTTGCATGTAGCAAGGTGTTCCCAGCCATCGGTTTACTAAACAGTTTTGTTTCTAGCCGCTTTCATTCCAAATACACAGTTAGATCAGGAAAGTTCACCTTACTTTTACATAGATTACTGGTGAAGTGCAAATTGAGGTCATTGACATCAATTCTCCCCAGAACTGATCTGGCACTCTCCTCTCTCCTCCTTCCAGAAAAGAAACAGGTTGTCAATGAATCGACTCCAGTGGATGACATGTTCCTCCTATTCCACATGATATTCTGCATGGACCACCTGCTCCTCCCATCAGTCTATATGCATTTCGCATAGCTAGGGCGAAGCAGGTGCCCATCATAGTCCCACATAGTTGTTGAAAAACGTCACCATTAAACTGAAAAAAGTTGCTTGTCAGACACAACTCAATCACTGCTAACAGCATTTTAGTATAGTGCCATTGTTTCAGAGGTCTAGTGCCCAAAAAATGACTCACTGCTCGCTTACCGTCTTTGTGTCGAATACTCGTATATGGTGAAGTAACGTCAGCTATAAGCAGGATGTAGTCTTCCTCCCAGGGAAGATCATACACCCTCTGTAAAAAATCACCAGTGTCTTGTGCATGAGACGGGATGCTCTTAAACTTGTTCAGAAAATGGTCGACTATTGGGCACATTTTCCAAACAGCTACCAATGGCAGAGATAATCAGGTGTCCTGGGGAGGTTATGCTTATTTTTGTGTGTTTTCAGTATTAAATAAAATACAGGAGTAACTGGATGCTTTTGCTTTACAAACTGATATTTATCCTGACTGAGGAGGTCCTGATCTCTCCACTGTTACAATTCAGAGTAAACTTTAGACCATGAGACTTCCATTACTTGTCTAGCCACTCAACAGTAACACATAGCATCATTAAGTTGCGTGAAAGGGGCGTGCCCTGGGTGTTGCTGTGGGTGTTCCTACGCAACACCCATGGATTCTGCTGTATTCCCAGAATTATAACATTTCGTAAACCTGGGAATGTGTCAGAAGCGCAACAAGAAGAAATACTTATATTCCTCCTCGTTTTTTCCTCTTTCTATGCGTGCTGCATTCTGCAGCACATATAGAAAGAGGAAAACACATCACCTGATCGTTTTTGTGCAGGAAGGTGTCCCTTCCTTCACAAAAACAATCTACCCTAAAAAGCAGGCACCCTTGCACTATGGCGCACAGGTGCCAGCATTTGCGCATGGCAGCCAATTGTGCGCCAGCACAGGGGAAGTCATAGGGATGCAACATATTGTTGTAAATATGACGCATCCCTGTGCTTTGAAAGTGACACAGTGCGGCACAGCCAAATGGCTTGTGGTGCCTTGCTGCATTACTTTCTTGTTAATAAAGCCCTCTGGCTTTACTGAGCCACACAGAGTCATGCAAGGTGGCTTTTTGTGGCCTAGTAAATATCACTTAAGCCCCTGCATTGCCTTGTGTCACCTTGTGTGACACAATGGCAACAAAAGGGCTTGGTAAATCTGAGCTGTAATGTTGAAGATGTTTGTTGAATGCTGTCTAACAATGTAATATCAATAGCTGTAAGTGGGAGTAGGTGGCAAATGGCTGAAAACCTTTATCATTTTTAAAAGTAGCCTAGAACTGCAAACATGAAAATAATGCTGAAACTGTCAAAAGCTTGGATTTTATAGTATAAGAAGCACTAGTGTTTCTTGTGAAGAACGGCTCATATCATTATTCTTGCTCATAGGATTTTCCTTTGTTTTCCTCTTCAATTGAAATGTAATGTGATTTGAGCGCATTCACGCATGATTTTGATTTTATTGTACGAGAAAATATTTCTTTTATATAATTTCACATTGTTTACATCAACAATAAGATAATCTTCACATTTTATGTAAATCCTAACAAATATTTGGGATTTATTACTAGCTCTCAAAGGTCTTCATCAATTTGAAATTTGTAGCCGCAGTTTCCGTTCATGTTGTTCACAGAAGGTAGTTCAAAGAAAGACATTTTCATAGTTATAGATAAAACCGAGATGCAGTAATATAATGGGAATATAATTAAATTAGTATGGAAAAGGAAATAAGCTAAAATTGGTGCTCTTGCACCTTTGCTGCATGATATTCTAAAATACCAGGCCTTTTTACTTAGACAAACTCCAGCAGGTTAGACCTGGCCGATTCCTCTCCAGGTTGACCTATGGTTGTTATCCCATGCATCAATTTCCAGTGGGACTACTGTCAGACCTGGCATCCTTGGCATGGTTTCCCCAGTCTTTTTGTCTCAGCCTCCTTTATTATTGCTGTGTGCTGGATTTCGTTTTTGCTGGTCTAGATACTTTGGGCGCTTTGCCACTGCTGATCAGTGCTAAAGTGCAAGTGCTCCCTTTGTAACTAGTGTTTATGGATTGGTGTTTCCAGCTGGGAAAGCTGAAGAAGAAGTACTGCCCCTGTGCTTTGCTGTGTGCTGTGTGGGATTGGCGCGCAGTGGCTGTTTCTGGCAAGGAGAGGACAAAGATTGAACTGTGCTGTGTATCCTGCTTGAAGAAGATCTCTAAGGGCTTAATGTAGAGCTTGCCTCCTGTTCTAAAGTCTCAGGGACACAAAGACTTTGTTTACTCTGTCCTCTTGCACCTGGAACTGCTGTTTCAGCTGCCACAGAGAGAAATAGCAAGACAAAAAACAGATACCTCTTCGACCATGATTGCTACAATATATTTTCAACCCCAGATTATCTTTTATCTGTGGGTAAGTTTGGTTAGTTAAGTACATTTAACACATTTTGATTATCAGTAACACACATTAAAGCCATCATACGTGCACCAAAACTCACAGTGTGATTTTATCAGTAACAATTTTTTTTACTGGTTTTTGCTTTTGTTTTCTTTTTCACAGCAACAAGAATATTTTACTATATACAGTGACAGGGAGACAAAACATATATTACATTGAATTCATTTATCTTAGTCTAAATCACTTAGGTAGTAGTCCTACTATATTTCCAAAGTATTGGATCTCTTTAATATCTACGACCTCTATACAAAAGAATTCCTTGGTCCAAGGTGAAGAGGTCAGAGAGAACCTGTCAAAATCAAAAACATGTGTAGGCTGTCTCCATCCAGCTTAATTGAGAGTCGTTTTGGTATCTGGGAAATTTCAAACAGTGAAGCCCTTGGCCTCAGTGTAGGGGGTGCTGACGCATTTCGACCTTCGTGTAGGGACCGAGAGGATTTTCAGTAGGTCTTCGTCACGGCTGAGAAAATCTGTGTAGGACTTTAGTGCATATCATCGGGTGGCTTGGACTGGTTTCCTGCTCCTGGGCGTGTATCACCTCTTTGGTTTCTTGTAACTCCTTTTCTGTTTTGAAAATGTCTTTCAATATGAGAGAGTTGGGTTTCCGTTGGTCTTTTCGTCCACCTCAGCGTTTCTTGCTCGTCTGTTCGACTGACAGCGTTCAAGGGGGAAATAGCAACATCGACACCATTGACCTTCGCTGCAACCTGCAACAACGATGTG
Source organism: Lissotriton helveticus (assembly GCF_964261635.1). Classification (NCBI taxonomy): domain Eukaryota; kingdom Metazoa; phylum Chordata; class Amphibia; order Caudata; family Salamandridae; genus Lissotriton; species Lissotriton helveticus. Next base: position 279,776,565 of record NC_136071.1, read on the forward strand.
GACCCCGCTTGTGAAGTGCACAAAGCACCTCCCTGACTTGCACCGCAGCCCCAATGCCTTCCGAAGCCACACCCTACCAACTCTGATGCTGTCACCGAGTCTGCTACCTGCACCGGAGCCAAGGGTACCACTCGTAATGCTCACGATGCACCGCCTGACTCACGCCAAAGCCCTAACCTCACTGACGCCAGTGCTTCATCACGCAGCCAATACCCAACATGGGTGACCTCCCAAATCCATCGACCCCTTGCATTTTTGTAAGGAACCAACACCTCTACGCAACAGCGACGTCACCTCCCCAGCAACAGTAAGAAACCAACGCCTCACCTCCCCTTTATCCCAGTAAGGAACTGATGCCTCACCTTCCCTGTGGTCGTAAGAAACCGATGATGCTCTGCGCCAATTAAGCATCCCTTCCCCGATGCTGTGCACAGTCTTTGCTTTCATCGCTTGCCAAGGTTCTGTTCTTTGGGGACCATGTGACTCCGAGCCCAATGCAGCACCCCTTGCGGTCGGGGCAGTACTTTGGGATTTTCATCGGTCACAACGTCGTAATAGCCCCAGGTGGAGCTATTTGTTGCTACAAGCTTTATTTTTGTGAATAACCTATTTTTGATGATATCTTGATATATGTATTGTGGATTTTTGTCGTTGTGATCCTTTTTTGGTTTAGATATCGATTTCCTATTTTTCTTAACTGGTGTGGTGTCCATTTGTAGTGTTTTCACTGTGTTACTGTATATGTGCACAAATACTTTACACACTGCCTCTGAGATAAGCCTGTGAAGCTCCCAAGGGGGTGAGCAGGGGTTGTCTAAGGGTGTAACTCCCTTGCTCTGACTAGAAGCAAGGGTCCCTACTTGTACAGAGGTGCAAACGATTGCCAACTAGAGACCCCATTTTAAACAACTACATACTGTAGCAGTAAGAGCCTTCTTATGAGGAAAGGTGTGCCCTTCATTCTGTCCCTTCAGGTATGAATAAGCTACCAAAAGGGAGAGGTCCAAACAGTCAAAGGGGATAGTCACACACTTCAGCAGGAAGGACTGCCCTATCTGAGAAGTTTTGTTCCGTCCCTTGATGTGCCTATCAGGCTGGTTGAATGCGGGGGCTACAGCAGATCAAGGTGTGGTGGAGATGCATGGTCCAGTAAGAAGCCCTGCCTTCTGGAATATCCTGTTTTGAGCCTGGAGAGTCAATATCATTTTGTGGGATGAAATTACTTCATAGCAGGCCACCTACAGCTGCAGTCACCTTCAGTGTGCAGAAGCCATACCAGTGCCTCTGGCCTCACCAGCCGCTTCCCGGTTCAGCGATTCTAGTACAGCCTCAGCAGTGGTCTGCACCAGAGAATGCTGCCGATGCTTCCAGTGCTGAGCACTATCCAGCTGGTTGTCTCAGAGTGCGGCAGCAATACCAAGTATCTCTGGTCTCATTATCTCTGTGCCACACAGAAGCTCTGCGGAGTGCTGCTTTGGAGCTCTGAGGTCGTGGCGGGCGAGGAACTTCTTTTCCTCTTGTGAAATTTGTAAGTATAAAGCCACATGTTAATCATTGTTAGTGCAAATAGCGCATATCTATAGTGTGGGCTGTTCCAAAAAGTTAACATTTCAGGTAAGTAATGGCTGAAGAAGGCTGACCTATCACCACTCTTTTGAACATTGTGTTTTTTTTGTTTGGTCTAGCAGAAAGCTGTCTCTTTCCCAGACCTCAAAGGGATAAATCTAATACTGATGAGATGAAACACAATGTTGTGTACTGTTTTGTGAAAATAAATTGGAGCATATTCACTGATATGGCTTTCAGTTTGTGACTATTTTGTAAATATGTTTAGAGAGTATAAGGAAATTCTACGGCAAACTTATAAACTGCAATCTAATGGAACAAAGACATTTGATGACTGTATCACCAAGTATATCCACATTTGACAATATGAAACTAATTCACTCATAACGATTATATAACAAGAGCAGTAGACAAACTCAAAACAACTTGAGCTGGCCACAAAATGTGTCAAGTTGAAGCAGATAATCAGTCACAGTATCGAGTTATCAGTCAAAATCACTTTATTCAGTTAATTAAAATCATAAAAGTACACTACAAAAAATATGATAAAAACATTAAAAACATATACACAATACTTTTAGGACATGATCTTCTGCAGCAGAAACATCTGACTGATTGACTGACTGCTAGTCATAGTATCCATTAAAAGATACATTTGGTGGGATGTGGAGGGAGTTGTGGAGGAGTGGACCCATGTTGGCACTTCCGCACCTTTCATGCAAAACACAAACTCCCTCACCAGCTGAGCTGTGTAATGTTGTTGGTCTCTAATATACTTGGAATGGCAGTAATGCATCTTCGTCGTCACTTATTGCTGACACAGCAGCTTTGATACGCATACTAAGTTAATCTTTTGTGAATTTTTCCTGATCGCACACACAGGTCCTTTAAATGGGGAGAGTCAGACCCCATTCCTTACGAGGTCTACGGACATGCGGTAATTTCACAAGATGATCTGGTCTACGTCATTGGTGGGAAAGGAGCTGACAAGTGAGTACAACCTTTCTCTCTGATATACGTCAGTAAGTTCAGAGCAGCAAAAATGTTGGGAGTGGTGCATGGGTTGGGTGAAAGCTAGAGTGCGTAAAGTCCTATTGTATCATCATGGGAACTGAGAGTCAAGAAGAAGGAATGACTTGGATATAAATGGTACTTTCATCAGTAGTTTTACACCGTACATGACCCTGGTCCTATTAACACTGGGCACAATGCTGAATTCTGCATTGACCGAAAACACTTTAACTCGGACAATTGACTGCATTGATAAGTTTACATTTTAACGTGGACTTGACAGAGGTGGATATTTGTAGAAAAAAAAGATTTTTCTATGACCTTTTATGTATCTGAATGTGGATTTTTTGGACTTATAAGCCAAACAGTTTTTTTACCATAATACATGTTTATTCAACGTTTTTATTATTGATCTATAAAGTCACTTATTTACTTACTAGAGATATAAATGTGTTTGTTGTATTAAGAAGGGAATGTTACTGGTTGTGACAACATTGTTATGGGTTGTTAAGACTACCAGGGGCGTTCTGAGTTGTAATACTGTCATAAGAAGGCAGGGGGACATTCATCAGCTTTGCAAAGGCTTCCATGTGTGGTGAGAAGTCAGCCATTGTATTTGTTAAGCTATTCAAGGGGGTGGGATGACAATCATAAAGGTTGTTACTGCACTCATAATTCATGCATTGACGTCATTCGTAGATATTGTAAAGTGCCTCTTATTGGGTTTTTTTCAAGTATTTTTTGCTTTCTGCTTTCAATGTGCACCATGAAAGCAGATTTAATGGAGATGACAGCAGCAAGTGTGGATCTTAGGCTTGTGACTAGCCATAGGAAGAGTGAGAATAGTCGCATTGGATGAAGTGACTGGTGCAGTATATGTGAAGGCAGTAATGGGTTTGTTTCACGTGTGACCTTAACTGAATTTTACTCTCCCTGCTCAGGAAATGCTTAAAGAAGATGTACGTCTACAACCCAAAGAAGTTTGAGTGGAAAGAGCTGGCACCCATGAAAACCGCCCGCTCTCTCTTCGGTGCTACCCTGCACCAGGGCAAGATCATCGTGGCAGCTGGCGTCACGGACACAGGCCTCACAGGCACGGTCGAGTCCTACAACATTGCAACCAATAAGTAGGTACACCCTGCAGCAAACTATAGAGCTATATCTGTGTATTTATTCAGAGATTTGGGCCCAGATTTACAAACATTGTGTTGGGTTTGTGTTAATTTTTCAATGCAAACCCAATGCATAGTTTAGAGTTGGATTTATAATATAATGCGAATCACGATTTGCATTCGAGTGTAATCAAAAGTAACATAAAGCTGCACAATGCTCTGCCTTGCATTATTTTGGTCAAAGGGGCGTTCCATGGGTGTTCCCAGGAAACCATCAATGGGGTTCGATGCAAATCCCTATCTACTAAGGGCCTCATTTACGAGGCACTAGCAGCACTTTTGCGCCGCTGGAGCATCACTTTTTTGACTCTCCGGTGGCGCAATGTGCCACAGCACATTTACAAGTCCACGCAAAGCCACCTTACGTGGTTTTTCCTGGCCTTATATATATGTGCCCCTTTAACGCAGAACACTGCGTGAAAGGGGTGTTCCATGGGTGTTGCTGTGGGTGTTCCCATGCAACACCCATGAAATCTGAAGCATTCCCAGATTTACTAGGAATCACAAACCTGGGAATCCGTCAGATTCGAATGCCACCCCAGGGGTGTCGTTAGGTAGGCGCAACAAAGGGAAATATCCTTATTTCTCCTCCTTTTTTCTGCAGCACACATAGAAGGAGGAAATCGCTTCCATTGATTGAGTTTGTGCAGAAAGGTGTTCCTTCCTGCACAAAATCAATCATCCCTGGATTGAAGGCACCCATGCAACATGACGCAAGGGTGCCAGCATTGGCACTAGGCTGTTTTTTTTAATCTCTGATGCAGGGGTCATTACAGGGATGCAGCGTATTTTAGTAAATACTGTGCATTCCTGCACTTTTAGAATGACGTAGCTCTGTGTAGAGAAGGAACTCCCAAAATTAGAAGTAGCAGTAGATCCCGATGCTTGGGTGGACCACTTTTCAAACATCTTTAAACAAGATGAAGAACTTACACTGCATCCGGCTGATAACTCCTTACAACCAACTTATCCCATTCAGATAAGCTTTGAACATAATGAAATCATCAAAGCTCTCAAAAAGTCAAAATCTGGAAAAGCCCCAGGTCCGGACGGGGTCCGAGTAGACCTATTCAAGCTCGAATTGGATTTATGGTCCCCTGTTTTGACAAGAGTACTCGAAGCGACCACCCAGGCAGGACTAGTTGAATCGTGGTCATCATCGATTTTGGTACCTATTTTTAAAAAAGGTGACCGTAGTAACCTAGGGTGTTATCGGCCCATATCGCTTTTGGATACACTTGGCAAGATAGCAGGGCGTATCCTTCTGGAACGCCTCCAATGTTGGGCAGAAGTAAACAGCATAGTCTCAGACTTGCAATATGGTTTCAGGGAAGGACTTGGGACAGTCGGCCAAGTATTAAACCTTACTTTGTTAATGGAAAAATATGTGTCGGGAAAAGGTGGGCCACTGTACATGGTCTACGTAGACCATAGTGCAGCATTCAACTGCGTAAGCCACTCAAAACTTTGGGCAAAAATTATGGATATGGGAGTTGAACCCGCACTGGTTAATTTTTTAAGAGAACTTTACTCCAACGCAACAGCAAGGGTCAGATTTGGGTTAGATGGAGACCTCACCAAGTCATTCAAGGTACAGAGGGGGGTCAGGCTGGTGTGCGTCCTGGCCCCCTTCCTTTTTATTTTGTATACCAACAGCCTTGAACAAGAAATGGTGAGAGACAGTAAAGACCTGCCTGCCATTCAGCGTCGTCCAATACCGGCATTATTGTATGCCGACGACGCTGTCATCTTGGCAAGAACCCCTGTCCAACTTCAGCGATCGGTGGACAGATACTGTGAGTACATGTCCTCTCTGAACTTAAAAGTAAATATAAAGAAAACTTTTACTATGACTGTGGGGGCTAAGGAAAAAGAGCAAAAAAAAGTATATATAAATTAATAATTCTGTCCTAGATACGACGACTTCTTATCCTTATCTAGAAATCCTGGTTAATAGCAAATTAACATGGTCAAAAGCCATTGACACAAGGAAACTATCCTTCCTTAGGGCCACAGCAGCGCTAACTGCTTTTTCCCAAAAACTTGGGAAGAGAGCACCCGAGGAAATGTGAAATATATTTCAGGCAAAATGTATTAGCGTTGCCAGTTACGGCGTGGGTGTATGGGGATATTCAAATACAGATGACTTACAGAGAGTCGAGAACTCTTTTCTTCGTTATCTCCTCTCAGTCCCCAGAAGTACAACGACATACGGGTGTCACCTAGAACTAGGCATGGACTACATCACGGACATCTTAAAAATCCAACCTATAATGATGTGGAGGCGTATCTGGACTAACAACCAATGCCTCCTAACTAGAGCCCTCATTGAGGATTGTATGTCATTAGATAAATCACACAAAATAAGATGGTTGGAATACGTAAAATTGTTTTTCAACGATCTGGGCATCCCAAGCTTTTTTTCTGACCCAATTACGATTTCCAAAATTCCAAAAAAAGAATTAAAAAGGTCATGTTTGTCACACATGAGAGACCTCAGATTGGTTCAAGAAGCTGGTAAAAATTCAGTCAAACACCTACTGTCTATTCAAACCACCTTCTCGTTACAGCCATATTTAAAATACGATCTGAACCATTTTGAAAAATTCCTATTGACTAGATATAGACTGGACAATTTTTACAGGCTTATCTCATTTCCAAAATAAAATGACTGGTCGACTCATCTTTCACCCTGTCCCTGTGATTCGGTTTCCATTCAAAGTAATATTCACACAGTATTTTTTTTGCAAATTCTTTGCAGCTCCCCGTACTCATTGAATAATTCCAATAATAAAGATTATGGGACTTCGAACATTCCGTCCAGCCTTCCTAGCTTTGCAAATGCTGGAAAATGAAATGTATGCCAAATCGATCGCTTCCTTTTTAAAATTCTGTATTAATCATCGTTCTAATCTCAATACTGAGTGATTATTATGTCTAAATGAATGTAACTAATGTGTAAATCAATCTTTTAAATTTTTTTATTGTATTTTAATCGGAAAAAATGTTTTTATTGTTCTTTTATGGTGTTCTTCGAAAACCGAATAAAGATGATTTTGATTGATTGATTGAATGACGTAGCGAAGCACTGCAAAATTGCTTGCAACACCACGCTGCGCCATTCTATTGTAAATGTGGCCCAAAGAGTTTTAGTCAGGGATTTGCATCCAAATCCTACGCCTCCTTGAGTTAAACTTAGAGCGGAGCAATGTTTTCATTTCTCCTTGTTTTTCCCTCTGTGCATGTGTGATGCATTATACAATACACATATGGAGTGGAAAATGCGTTAAAGCATATATTTTTTTTTTACTAGAAGGGACCCCTTCCTGTACAACAACAATAATTACCACAACGCAGACACCCTAGCATTATGACGCAAGGTTGCCTTTTGTTGGCGCATGTCAGTCAAACGTGCGCCAGCTCAGGAAAAAAAGCAAAAGAGTTCTATATCTTAGTAGTATAGCGCTGTTTTCAGTCTCCCGTTCACATAAGGCAACACAGGAACTTTAATTGCTGTGCTTCGTTGCGTTATTGTTTTGTAAATCTGAGCCTACATATCTTTGCAAAAGTGCAAGTCCACCTTCATGTGACATTTCTATTGTGTGCTGACTGGGAAGAGGTATATAGTGCCCGGCTATTGGTTCAGGTGTAAAGGCCTTGTAGCAGCATTGAAATGGTCCACAAAGTAATACACAGCTCTCACTTGCAGGACATTGACTCTGAAAGGCTGTCAGGGCTTGAGAAGAGTCAGTGTGACTGACTCTACGCCAACTCTTCTGACCTTTTAGAGGCATTGGCCTGCTGGATGAATATCCAGTTTAAATTCAAGGCCAGTCTGCCTTTTCCTCAGAATAACTTGTAGCAGGCACTGTTGAGACTCTAGGCTTTCGTGAAAGCAGGAAACCGAGGTGAAGGTGGCTAAGTGAGAGTCTCAGAGAAGGAGACAGAATATGGACTATGTATAGATATTTATATATAATAAACCTAGCTGGGAAGCAATGGGCTCTTAACACGGCTGGGTGTCAAAGGAGTGAAACAAATATATACTGGTGGGATCTGGCTATTAGGTTGTAGTGAGTTTGGGTATAGTGTTTCTTGAAAAGATGTGTCTTAGGTTTTTCCTGTATTTCAGGGGGTCTAAGACGTTCTTATGACAATGAGGTTGCTGTTCCCTATCCTGGGTACGTGAATGATGAATACCTGTCTTCTGGTTGTTGCCTTCTTGCAGCTTTTAGTCAGCAGCTTAATGGTGTCTTGACTTCTGGTATGGCGCTGTCTGTTACAAGTTGGTAGTTTCTTAGCCATGGGTTGGGTACTCTTAGCTGTACTTAACCTCTTCATGGAAAGAGACGTATTCTCGCAAATAACAGTCAAATTTCTTGTTTCTATTCCACTCTTCAACTTAGCGAAAAATGGACAGTGTGTTCTCACAGAAAACATCTACCTGGCAGCTGTAAGATCAGTAAACTAGCACAACAGCTCTGTAGAGCGGAGAGCAGGGACAATGAACTCAATCTGTTATGGAAGAGATTTTCTGAGGGGTTGTAGGGTCTAAGGTGAGTCCTTTAGAAGTGGGTCCCTTTTGTTGCTACAGTAAGGATTTAGTCCAACTTTTCTCAATGTGAAATTCAAGCAAAAGGCCCCACATCCCTTCCATGTTAGGCTAATTTGACACACTTGACTCAGGATTGACACATACCAAGAAAGATATCTGTAAAATGGCTGCTGTGCTAGATATGCGTAACATGTGCAAACTTCTTTCACCAGGTGGGAAGCATTCCCCGAGTTCCCCCAAGAGCGCAGTTCCCTCAGCCTTGTCAGCATGAAGGGCACGCTTTACGCCATCGGCGGGTTTGCTACCATTGAAAACGAAGAAGGGGAATTGGTTCCAACGGAAATGACAGATATCTGGAGGTAAGCTATTGTACAGAACAACATGTTACTGGCAGTGGCTAAAATGTCTTGTGCTCTATGTTTCACATGACACGAGGAGCCCAGCTCTCACATTTAATTGTTGATTGCCTGATTATTGAACATGGTCTCAATTGGTTCTAGGACTTTATACGCTGGGAAATCCACAGACGCATTTATTACGCCAATGGCTGTCTTACATTGACTTCGGCCCTTATTGTGCATGTATTCCCTTATCCTCACCATCCTCATATTTTTATGTGTGTCCATGTGTCAAACTTATGAGGGCTTTTTTTCAGGTTTTATGGGAAATGGCAATTTCAATGAGGAAAGGGGTGTAGGCACACCCCTGCGGTGCCGGGGGGCAGGGGCAACCCCAGGGGGCCCACATTCAGCCCAAAGCTAATGATATATATATATGATCCCAAGGGCCCCTCTTCATATTTTAAAGGGAGGGCATCATTTTGTGTTACGCCACAGAATGGGGATGGAGTACTACCCAGTTTTAAAGCCAAGTTCAACATTGTGAATGTAGGCGGCCTCTGTGCTTTTCTTGTGATACAGTTGGTGGGCCCGCTTTTCCTTCTTCAGAGTTTTGTTTTTTTGTGTATTATGGGGTCTTGCCTTACACCCCACTGCCCTCTTGTGCACCCTGTGCCCCTAGATATGTTCTCCATCTGCTTCTGCCACACCATGTTTTCTGGTAAGGGAGAAGCGGGGGGCAGTTTCAAGGCAGCAGTTCAAATGAGTCTGTATACCATCACAATTATCAAGACACAAACACAATCATCCTTGAAAATGTAAATTTGGAATTTTAACAAAAGCTTGGAGGCATTTTAACCCTATCAACCAGCAAATACCTTCCAGTCATATAAATACCAGCGTCAATAAACAGCAGATAAATTACTCAGTCCCTCTGCATTTTAATACCGGAGGCATGTTGGAGGTTGCGCTAATGCTCTTGCATCCTACCGTCTTTTTTCAAATTAAAATATTAAAAAGACTTTCATTTTGTTCCTCAACTGTGTCAGCTAAATATTCGTATTAAACATGGTTCATCCTTACATGCCACGTACACCATAGATGTGCCCAGACTGAAACTGCCTGAATCACCACTCCGTGCCCCAGATATACTAAGCTTTTGCACCAGGGTTGTGTCACTTTTGGGGAGCAGCCCAGGTGCAAATTCCATTTTGGCATTTACTAAGCCACGAAAAGTCAATTTGCTAGTCTTTGCCTGGTTTAGTAAATAGAAAGTAACACAACACAGCTCATAGCAATGCCTTGCATTACTTTGCGTCAGGTAGGCGTTACATGGGTGAAGCATGGGCATTCCGGTGCATCCAACATATATTTTGACGCAAACCCAGGTTTACAAAGGCTCATAAACCTGAGTTTGCACCAAATTATGTGATTACCAATCTGAATACCTTTATTTCTCCTTGTTACTTCCTCCTTTCATGAAAGCTGCAATCAGCAGAACACACAGAAAGAGGAATATGCCTCTTAGGATTGTCTTTGTGCAGGAAGGTATTACTTCCTGCACAAAACCAGTACTGGCTGTAAGTGCTCCTGAATTGGTGCGAGCCAGCACACGGTGTGCCAACTCTAGGAGAGCAGAAGTGCATCATGTCTTAGTAGACATAGCATATAAGTGTCGTCTCCCTTTCAAGCAATGCACAGGGCAAGTTGCCCTGTTCCATTACATTGTGTGGAATATTTGTAAAGCTGTCTGTGGATCACCGGTTTATCATGGGAACATTAAATTCTTCCAGACAAGTTGGTATCCAATTCTTTTCTACCTTTTCACTCTTTGTTCTCCCTCGCCTAGGGCTTACCTCAGGTTAGGTCTCCCATTGGTACAGAGAGCTTCAGAGAATTTTAGCATTTATAATGGTTTCTTTGTTATACATGTTTGGGCATGAAATTTAGAAAAATGCATAGTTACCTGCTTTGGGCAGCAGCAAGGAGTGATTTACCGGAAAATTCCCAAAAATGTACAAGAAAGTAGCAAATATTTCTCAATGGAGTATACATTAGTGTGACGAAGAAAGGCCTTTTAGGAGAGTTGAAAGAATATACATGACCTTCACATTCCTTTCAATTAGTGGAAACTTAGACAATCAAGTACCATGTCCTAATAACAGAAACATTCCAACTGGTCCCAAACATCATAGAACCGCTTCTCGTAGTGCCTTTGTCAATATTTCGAACAGGAATCTAGTATTGTCGGATGTCACTCCTCAGACAGTTCATCAAACCTGACTTTAAATATCTTGACTGGAGGCTCAAGGACAACATCTGCAGGAATTCCCTCTATTGCCATATCCTGTCCAATCCCATGGAAGGCAGGAGAAGGAGAAGCTTCTTGAAGGCCTTCGAAATGTTATTATAGGAAGTCCCGCCTCAGAAGCAGGAAGTACTGGTCAGTATACATGGCGAGAGACATCAGGGTGTCAGAGGCTTTCTCAAAGGTGAACATCTCCCCGGTCCGCATAAATATCCAGGACAGTTGTTTGAAAAAATAAGTTAAATATTTAAATATCTCTTTTAAAACTAAGACTTACAACTGGGTGTTCAAATAAAAAAAACAAAATATTTTTTTATATTTAATTACCAGTCATACACATGCAGTGAAAAAAAAGAGCAGTGAAACCACGGTGGTGTATTAATTAAGCAATATATCTCAGAAACTCTAGTCAGAAGGACACGTGGGGTCTATTAGTATTATGTTGTATTATGGTTGCAGGTGTGGCCAGTAACGTTTTAAAATAAATACCACATGGTTGGTCGTTGGGACACCAGGGGCCGCATTATACAAAGTGCCCCGGGGGCCCAACAGGCATTTGCGCCCGCTTTGCGTGCCCCAGGGTACTTTGGCATTATAGAAGGGACCCCAGACACTTGTTCAGCCCCTTCTGCAATACAGGTAGTGCTGGCACACATATAGCACCAGTGCTCTTATCAGAGGGCGTTCCTTCATTGGCATAGGGGTGTGGCCCTATACAAATGAGGGAATCTCTTTGCCCTGCACCCGCACCATATTATAGATGTGGGCGCAGAGGTATAAAAGCTCTCAGGAGGCGCACTATCAGTGTGCCACCTAAAATGTGGCACACTGTCAGTGTCCCCCTGATGGCAGCCCTCTGTAGGGGGTCCCTTGAACGCCTCAGACATCCCCTTGCAGGTGGGTGCAGTCACTCACTACACCTAGCTGCAAGATCGCATATCCCTCTTAAAAGTGCAGGCAGGTTGCCACCTGCACAGTGAAACACTCTGTATTTCACTTGAATGCACTGCCCCCTGGGCAGCACAACTTTGCAGCTGCCCTGGGGCAACACATTCAGTATATTACATCACACTCTCCTTGTTTACACAAAAGGTGCACTTGATGCAAACAAGGAAAATATGCCGTAATGTGAAATACGTCCTCTGATGTTTTAACCTCCACTCCGAACTCATGCCATTTGTTTCCTGTGTATCCTGAACCCCACTCCAATTGACATGTGAGCCTCCTACCATTCTATTTCCAGCATACGCTATGCTTATCCCCCACCTTTCAGATCAGTGCTGCTCGCTCCCTCCCCTCTGCCGTATTCTACCTAACCAAGATGGACCAATTCAACTAGACATGAAGGAAGGACCCACCCAATATACTGGAAAGCTGAAGTCCCCCTCACCCCCTACATGGTGAAATCCCCTCATATTTCACGAAGCCAATGCACTAAGAGTTTGGTCTAAAGATGTGGTCCTCATTTTGTCAACCTTGGCAGAGAAAAAGCTCGAGTTGCCTTATATTTGAATTGCATTAGTGACCCCTATTCTATGACCAGATCCACTGGGAATTATGGTAGAAGAGGTCCAGATTATACAGCAGGGTTGAATAAATTATGCAGCAGGAAAAGTCAAGTTATGTGGCATAACTCAACACATTGCACAATCTTTCACTATTTTCTCATGTGGGTAAACATTTCCTCCTATTTGACATGTTTAAGACCTGAATATAAGAATGGACATCTCACAGGGGACCAGTTAACTTTGCCAAAACGTCTTCCACTGAGCGGCAACACATCAGATTTTATTTTAGTAACTTTTGATGTATTTAAATTAGAAACAATGGGGCACATTTACTAAACTTTCACACAACGCAGGCCAGCAAGCAAGATTGCTGCACTGCAATGTGTTTCAGGGGGAGAGCAGAAATGTTCTGTTTTTACAAAGACATAGAGCAATCTGCTCTCTCCTTGTGCTGGTGCAATGTGTGCAGCTTACAATAAATGCAGGCTCCTTGCATCATAGTGCAAGGATGGATGGGTGACAGGCAGGATTGTTTTTGTGAAGGAAGACTCAAGAGGAAATAACAAGGAGAAATACAAATATTTCTTGTTACATCTCCCTTGAGAAGGCGTAGCATTGCGATGTATTCCCTGGTTTACAAGTCTTAGTTAATCTGGGAATGCATGAAAATCTATGGGTGGATGCGTGTTCCACCCATGGAATGACTCCCAAGTTAAAATGTAATATAACACAGTGCAGGCAGCTGCCTTGCCTTACCTTTCTGTACAAAGCCACGCAAAGCCCCTCAAATCAGGCCTTGTGTGGCTTTGTAAATATTACTGAAGCCTTTGCGTTGTCCTTGCGTCAGCTTGCGTATCGCAAGAATAACGCAAATGCGTCATAAATATGGGCCAACATGTTTACTAGTTGAATTCTACACATTATGCAGCACTTTGTGAATTTACTGGCAAGCGGAGTAAATGAAAGACGCTGTAGTCGCAGAATTACATAATTTCAGTCGCACTGCCTCTTACGCGCCAAACCGTGGATGTGTTACATGTACTGATCGGGAACCACTACAGAGCTAACACAAGCTTTCATGGACACTGTGACTTACTTTGCGCTTTCTTTGCAGATACAACGAAGACACAAAGAAGTGGGAAGGCATGCTGAGAGAGATCCGCTACGCCTCCGGGGCCACCTTCCTGCCAGTCCGGCTGAACACGTTACGACTTACCAAGATTTAACAGCAAAAAGAGGACATATGCTGTCCGTGTTTAGTGACTTGGTGAATGCAGAAGGCATTCCTTCTTGGTTTTTTTTACAAGTGCAGAATTTAATGTAACGTGGCTCTTTTCACCCCCAAAGGTTTTGACTTTTAATTTATTTCCTTTTAACTTCAAATCAAGGCTGGCCTGACTAAAGATGGATGAGGCCACTAATTGTCGACCCCCCCACACCAGCTTCCAACTCACCACCACCACCCTGCAATGTTCGGCATCCCATATAGCTATATTTATGTATGAAAACCTAATAAAACAAACCTAGGTATGATCTGATTGTTACGCCCCAAACATGGCCAAAGCCATGCTGAGAAAAACATACGTAAAAGTGCTACATTTGTGTTGCATTTATTTATTCTCACCTGGATACCTCTCTTCTACATTTTTCCCACTTCGTGTATGCATAAAGTGGCTGCCCTAATGTATAAAAAAATCACAGTTATTTCTACAGCAGTCATGAATTTAAAATTAAAGAGTAAAGATAGGCCTAGTTCAGAGCGGACTTTCAGGGCCGGCTTTAGCGCTGGTGGCATCCAGTTCAACAATCATTATTGGCGCCCCCACACCCCATGACTGCCTCCTCGGATTCTCTCACTACCAACGAGCAAAAGTGCCCCTCATCTCTTTAATCATAAGTTATTGCTAAACATAGCGTCCCCCCTGAAGTCAGTACCCCCTCCACAGGTCAGCGCCCAGTGCGGTCGTACCGGCCGCATTGCCCTAAAGCCGGCCCTGCGGACATCATCTGGCATGCAGATGAAGTTGTCCTTCCTTTGTGTTGTTCGTATTGGGGTCGTGTTAGGAAAGTGTGCGCTCGCTCGCACAGAGCACAAGTGCTCATCTGTTTTAAGTGACTTCAGTTTCTAAAGCACATACAGGGCACACGTCGTAAAAAAGAAGTTGGGGGACGCTGTCACCGGAGTGACGTCACGATAGGAAGTGACGTCACGAAAGGTGCTGAGCTCCTTGTCTTAGAGAGGCCAAAGAGTGAAGGCCAGCTGTTTGGCAGGGGGGATGGCGTCCCCCCCGGTAAAATAAGTGGGGGGACGCCGTCCACCCGCGTGGTACCCCGACTCGAGCCCTGAGCACATACATTTAACTCAGAATATCTCTGAGGTACTGCATAAAGCAGTTAGCACGGTTCGGAGACGGAAAGTGGCGGCAGTCTCTGTATTTCCGAGCTGCCCTATCGGAATTTACATTTACTCAGAGAAATTCAGAGTTAAATCTTTACATTTTAAACTGCACTCTGATAAAAACCAGTGCGGGGCATCAGGGAAGTCATTCATGATACAGATCCTAATTGGCACTGAATAGAGGTTACTCATAAAAACTTCTGAAAACATTCTACAAACTTTCACACTTTTTTATGTGTTTTTACATTTTTTTTAGTTTCCATTTTTTTTAAGCTTTGGACCTTTATAGGGCAAGTGACTTCTGCCCGCAGGCTATCGTCTATTTTTTTTTCAGAGGATTCTGCAGAAGTAAGCTGTGTATGCGTTCAAATAAAGTAACATATGCTGATTTTTTGTGCTTTCATAGAGGTCACTTAAAAATAAAAAAACATATGATCTGTTTCATTATATGTTCAGCAAATCAAAAAGTCATGTTTTTGTCTCCAAATAAAATAAAATGAACACCCTTTTTAGCCTCTGGGTCCTCACTGGTTATGTAAAAAATAGCGAACGTCTTTCTCTTGTTGATAGAATCCTTCAGGAATCATCTTAAGATATAGGAATACAAGCTTTAAGGTCTTCTGTTTAGTAGGGTCAGCTGGAAGACTGGTGCTATCATGTGGCTCAGGGTGTAATAACACAACACATACAGTGTGTATTCTAGGTGCACAAACCTGGATCTACCCAAAATCCAAACAGCAAACACTATTTGCACTTATCCAATTCATGTAATAGCCAAGAATTGCTAGCTTTCCCCCCGACATTAAATGTTTGCCAAAGAACTGAGCCAGGAACCTTAGTTCTGTATTCTGCAGTCACCTGAACCGAGATCTGTCTGCCTCCATTTTTTTCACATACCTATGTCTTCCTCCTCTTCTTCATATACATTTACAATACCTTGGTTTTAACGTGGAACGTTTTGTCACATAATTTTACAGGAATTGCATATCTCTAGAGTTTGTGTATGTGTGTCCATGTCGAGGGGGGAGGGAGAAATAAGTTGGCATGGAAATCAAAAGTGTTGGTTTGAATGTTAAATTTGTGCAAATATTTGGAATAATCTCCATGTTATGGATATAGAATTATATTCTAAAAGTTCACATTGATTTTGTAATGAAATTTTTCTAATCTTGATAGTACACACGTGCTGAAACCTGACAAACATGACATTGTAAACTTGTGTTGACTGTAAAGGCTTGATTTAGGCCCAGATTCCAAGAGGGCCAATACATTCTGATATGTGCGGTTACTCTTGAAAGTTGCTACAATGAAATGCTTGTTAAATACCACAGGGAACTCCGCTTGCATTGCTATTTACAACAAGCACTGTATTCTATTTTTCAAGCGAAATATCGCAGCAAGTGGAGTTTTCTGCTGCTTGTTAAAACTCACACACATTGTCAGTATTTAGCTGGAGCAGTAAGTACCTTATCATCATTCACCCAACTCAGGTTTCAAGTCTTTATTTCGATTTTTTGACAAATCATAAAAGACACATTAAAATACAGAGAAAAAAAAACAACCATAAAAAAAACAGATACAAAACACATTTGAAACAGACCAAAAAGGAGAATGTATAAAAAAGTATTAAATATCAATTTAATGAAAAACCTGATTAAAGTAAAAAAAAAAAGAAGCATTTCAATTCGTATTCATCATCAGTGAGCCCTTTCTTGCCGGATATGCAAGGGATGCAGATGGAAAGTACTAATAGCAAGTGATTTAAACTGATACATATTCTATCAAGTTACGAGACAGTCACCCAACTCATAATCAGGACTTTAGCGTGGAATGTCTTCCTACAAGGGTTAGCCGCCATCTTTAAAGTTCCCTGTCTGGACATCGGAGGTTTCTGAGCCAAACTGGCTGTAGATGCCTTGGAAAGAGCCAGGCAAAAGCTGGAGGAATACCCTACAACGCATTTAGGGTGATGTGATTTCCACCACTATAGATGGGTATCAGAAATAGATGTCCAAAATGGCGGTTCATTTTCCATGCCCACGTGATGGGTCACTTTATTTATGCGTTTTTATATAGAGCGTTCTTTACCCAGAGGTGTCAGAGCGCATTACAATAGAGCAAAGTACATTAGATCAGACATTACAGGTAACATGGTGGAGGTGACAAGACGTATAACTAACTACTAGAGTTACGCAGAGTGGTGGTTACATATTTACAAAATATCGATTCACTGAAAATTACACATTGCAAACTAAAGTTGGAGCAATTAGGGTTTCAAAAGTACATATTCCACAGTTGGAGCGAAAGGACAAACAAGTTTTCTAGTAAGGAACATGAAACAGTCAGAGCCAGAGAATTATTGGGAACACTGTCCTTTCCATGAGCATGAAAGTTTGCCAGTCTTTTCATGGCTATTCAAGAAACATCGCAAAACCCTGCTTTTTAGGTCTCGCCTACGACAAACGCTCTGAAAGCGCGTTCTCGCAAGCGAGAACTATAGTCGTCGTCTCAGCAGTCTGAGACTGACGAAGGGAGACAATACCTGGCCGCGCGCAGCGTTTCCCCATAGGATAACGTTGTGCGCGCGGCCAGGTCTTGTCTCCACAGCATGGCAGGAAAGGATCAGATCGCGTTGCGCGCCTCTCTGGAATGCAGGGGAGTCTGCAGAGAGGCGCGCGGCACTGATAAAAGCTTCCATGAGCGGCCGCCTCCTTCCTGTTGCGTTACCCGCACACCGACATCTGTTTTCAATTAGGAAAACAGATCGCTCGCTGTGGCGAGCGCGCGCAGCACTTCTGGGCTTCTTTCTGCTGTAGCTGCATAGGTTTACATTATCAGCGAATCAGTGATTTAAGGTTTTGCTTCACATGTGTCACATTTTAGAAACACGTAAACGTGTTGTAGTGCGGAGGCGACCGGGCGGGGCACTAAGATTGGCAGCTTCGCTTCTATGGTATTGTGAATTTATATAGCACGTTGAGCCCAGGGTTCCCAGGGTTAGGCTGGCAGTATCCTACATTCCTGTCTGTACATTTAGCACTGTTTATTTGTGCATGTGTGTTTGTCTGAACACTGGCATGTCTGGGTGTGCGGCGCTTTCCGAAAGCCGCATTCTGCCGCTTGTGTGCACGTGCGTGGCATCCACTTCAAGGACACCGCGCTCTGTTTTTTTGTTTTTTTAAACTTTAACACTAAGCGCAGCACCCGCTTCAAGGACACTGCGCTCAGTGTTAAAGTAAAAAAAACAAAAACAAGCACAGTGTCCTTGAAGCGGCGCCGCGCTCAGTTTTAAACTTAAGCATTTACAATGCAATTGAACATAATGCATTGCAAATGCTTGTTAGTGATATGGTGTGCCTCTTTTTAGTTAGTGCCTGGTATTGGATCTGTTTTCACACCCATTACATGTCTGCTGAATGGGAAAAGGACACAGACATTAGTCAAACCCGGGGGCCATCTGAAATACACACGAGTCAGCGCAAACTACCCTAATCTGTAATGGGTTCAGAAACTATTAGCGCTCAGCTTTCCTCTTGACATTTATTAATAATTTGTTAGCATGAAATCTATTGACTGTTCGGAGTTAAAGTTGTTGTGCACTGCTGGTCTGAACTTGCATATTTTAAAGGCAAAGTTGTTTCTGGGCAATACCGTCATAGTTGCTGCAGAATCTACACTAAAAGGTTCAGCAGTTTCCAAGATGATGCAGAGTAAAAGACACCAGCATCTACAAAATGTTGACTTTTTATGCTTTTAGCCAGGGTTAATTTTTATTTTTATTACATTCCTAGCTCACAAACAACAATAACCGATTACTTTTTTAATGTAGCAATTTTCTTGTGCGGTGACTAATGTTACTGGTGGGCTTTTGAATGCCTGCATCGTCTTTTGATTTTTATTACATCATGGCTGTGTTTTCTATATAGGATGTTGTGTGACACAAAGGTCGCCGTTTATCAGACAGCACAGCTGACTGGCTGGCTATGCGAAAGACATCTTGGTGACTTTCAGAAAGTTGACCTGGTGATTCACTTCCGCCCATGGCTTGCTATTGGCTCTGTGGTTTCTAGCTCACGTCAGTATTCTTGCACGAACTCTTTTTCTGTAATAAAAGGCCTTTAAATCTTATCTCGCCACAGTTGATGAGCATCCACAGACAGAGGTAAAATGTTAAGCTGTGTTTTCTTGTGCGGCTGGTTTTTATTTTGCTATTGAGTTGCTCGAAAGTGAAAACGTTTATATAACACGCATTTGCAATGCAATAGATCTCACATTTATGCGAGTTTAAGCTATTGGCATTGTAAATGACAATGCCTTTTATTTATGTTTTTAAAACGAAAACAAAAATAAAAGACATTGTTATTTGCAACGCCAATAGCTCAAACAAGCGTAAATGCGAGACCCATTGCATTGCAAATGCTTGTTTATTAAGCCTTGGTATGCTTAGCCTCCTCTGCTTCCAACAATAGCACTCCGCGCCGGGACACTCTTGAGTATCCATGCACGCTACAGATGCTGTATAACATAACATATAACATAACATTTACGCAGCGGTGGCGGACCAACCACCCTCGTTCAGATTAATGAGGAACATATTTCAGCACCTTGGAGAACCTGTCGTCAGAGCCCGAGAGGTTAATGGCAGAGGGACGTTGGGCTTCATCCAAACTCTGGAGTGGATTTGTATGTCCTATGCTGTAAGAGGTCGTGATGACTTTGAAATAGGTTCTGAGAGATAAAATGAGACCTAACCAAAGAGGGTTCAACTCTTGCTAATATTCAGAATATTAAAGTGTATTCTACATGCACATTGGCAACATTTAAACAAAGTAGCATTGGCACGTTTTTTTTTTCCGTGGACACTTTAAACTTTAACTTTGTATACTTTATGTAACCCATTTCTCTGTACCTCGTCTGTTACTAAAATTGCCACAGGTCCATATGTAGACCACAATGGGCGTATTTACTGTGCTGAATCCCATCACACTGATTTCAGCTCTTTTTCCAGATTTTAGTCTCCCCCTAGTGACTTCAGAGAAGCTAAACGAAAATGAATGGGGAATGGCAGCCCTATAAATGTGTCACTTGACAGGCAGTCAGTGATGCCTTTTGTCAAGAGTGTGCAAGGACAGCTTGTTGCTCCAATCTTGACTCCAAACCCAGAACACGTTAGGACACTGCCAACAAGTTACCAATAAATAAACCATTATGAAAGTGGTGCACACTCTCTAAAAATGCAAAATATTTCAAAATAAATATGTGTGATGATGTACAAGCACAGACAGCAGGGCCTGATGTCTGTAAGATATGCAGCATTTTGCCTTCAGAAGAAAACTTCTATTCCGCTTCAAAACAGTGAGTTTATTGTGGCATGTTTGTGTAGGTTTTACAGTAAAATGACACAACAGTGATTTATATAGCAGACTTTAAAGCTGACAGAATGGCTCAGTGAGTTACACACTCAGTAGTATACGGTCCAAAGGTGTGTCCCGGAAAGGCCAACTTAGGGCCTTATTCAGCATTTGGCAGACAGGATCCTCCATCACAAATGTGGTTGTTTTCCCCATCGCTACATTACAAATGCCATAGGTTATGATGCACTAATAACATGCATAATAACAAGATTGGCGGACAGGACATCTGGCAATTTTGTGACAGAGTATCCCATCCGAAAAACTCTAAATAAGGCCCTAACTTGTCAGTCTAACTGAGGTCACTAAATTGTATACTACGAAATGTGGACATTAATATCACCTGCTATTTATAGCAGCTCTGAACTGTAGTAGTGCAGAAAGAAATATGAAAAATTATTGTAAAAATAGATTTTAATTACTGTTGTATGTAAAATTAGCTGTGAATTACAAGCCAACCCACTGTTCGACCTCTGAACAATCAACTTTTGCGTCAACTATGCATTCATTCAAAAGTATACCTTGCTGGCCACAAGGTAAAAACACAAGTAAAAGTGTGTGTAGACGAACATACCTGTGTGGAAAACAGGCGTGTTGCCAATGGGGTGTCTTTTTCACCCCGTTACCCACTTCCTCCTGCACGCTCTACAATCCGCAAATACATAAATACAGGCGATAGGGAAATCCAAGTAAATTGTATGTAATACTGCCACCTAGTGGAATTTGCCAAGATCAACCTGCTCCTAGTGAAGTTGACATGCCCAGTGATCATCACTTTTCCAGGCTGAGTACGGCAATAGTCGTGGACCAGTGTGTTTTCCTGATACATGAAGCACCAGTACCATTGTATATGCTCAACAACATGAGAAATAATGTTTTTAATGTGCAACTAACTACACCCCAACCTTGTGACTACCACCTTCCAGGGAACCTAATGTCTATCTCAATATTCCATCAAATGAACCCCCATTTTTTTTAGGACATAATACGTCTACCAACAATTCCTCCCATCCTGCAATCCTTCTTGGAGCACACATATCCCTCTACAGATGACTCACCATTCGATTGTAACATAACCCTGTACACCCTTTACCACTATCACACTTAACCTCGCCACCCTTAATTCACTCGCAACATTTACTCAGGGAGTGATATCAAAAAAATTGGGGGTCAGTTGATGGAATATTGAGCTAGACATTAGGTTCCCTGGACGGTGATAGTCACAAGGTTGGAGTGTAGTTAGTTGCACTAGTAAAAAATTATTTTACATGTTGTTGAGCATATACAATGGTTAAATGAAATAACAAATGCGTGTTTCATTGTTACTTGTAGTGACCCCTGATGAAGGGCCCCGGTAGCCCGAATTGCATTGGGTTTTTATTAAACACTGCTTCTGGATGAATAAATGCGTCTCTACGTGTTTTTGAAGAGAGGTCCGGATGGGCACATCAAGAATATGAGAAACCTTTGAAAAAGACATCATCCTGTGATTGTGGACTAAATTGGATTTAAATTAAAAGTGTGAATAGAAAAAAGATTACACGGTATAAAATTGGAGAAACATGGTTTGAAAGATAAAAGAAAGGAGTAACAGTAAGCTGTGCCTTTGGGTTGGGGCGAAATGCTGCCCCAAAATGATGGCATTCCTGTCCTTTACCATGCGCTGGCGCACAATGAGGCTGCCTAGAGCCAACGCAGGTTACTATTGCACCATGGTGCAAGAGTGCCTGCATTGCATGCAGGATTGTTTTTGTGCATGAAGGGGCACTTTCCTGCACAAAAGCAATCAAACTGGGGCATATTACTCTATTTATGTGTGCTGCATAATGCAGCGCCCATAGGTAGAGGAAGGAACGAGGAGAATTAGGTATATTTCTCCTCGTTACGCCTTCAATAGGCAGGTGTATCTTTTTGGTG
This sequence comes from Lissotriton helveticus, assembly GCF_964261635.1. Taxonomy (NCBI): domain Eukaryota; kingdom Metazoa; phylum Chordata; class Amphibia; order Caudata; family Salamandridae; genus Lissotriton; species Lissotriton helveticus. The sequence goes on from NC_136071.1 coordinate 279,798,749, forward strand.
CATTCCCAGGTTTACCAGTTCTGGTGAATTTGGGAATGCCTTAAAAACCATGGGGCAGATTTACAAGGAGCGGACGCATCTGTATGGATGCGCCATTTTACTTGCGTCGCCTCCGAATGTCCTAGGCGCCACCATGGATGCGCTGTATTTACAATACAGTGCACCATGGCACAAGGAATTAGAGATGCGTCAGAAATTCTGACGCATCTGTTGGAGTAAAAGTGACGCATTGTTGGAGTTTGCCACAAAAGTGACGCAACTCCAGCAATGCGCCAGAAAACATAGGTAGGTCCCTTGTAAAATGCCCTGCGTCAATCCTTACGCCTGGTCTGAGCAGGCGTAGGGATTTTGATGCAGTGAAGGCGTAGAGTGATGCAGTGAAATTTTGTAAATTTCACTGCACCAATTCTACGTGACTTTTTGCATGGGAATGCCTACTCTGCATACATTGTTCCTGGCGCAGGTATAATGCGACGTAGGGCTTTACAACGTGACGCATCTCCCTAGATGCGTCACGTTGTAAATGGGCCGCAACTTTTACGCCGCAGCTGCAACACAAGAGTGACGCAAAAGTGACGCAAGGGGCTTGTAAATCTGGCGCACATGAGAGTTGTGTGGGAACACCCACTTAACTCCCATCGAACACCTTCCCAGTTCGGAGTAATGCAACCAATGATTGACGCTGCGTTGCTCCAGATTTATGAAGTCACTCAGGGCCACACAAAGTGGCCTTGCGTGGCTTCATAAATCTCACTTAAGGTTTGCGTGGGATATGCATCACACTGCGTTTTGCAAACGCGACAAAAATCTACTCGTAAACATGCCCCTTTGTTTTTTTTTATACCCATTGAGCTCTCCAGAATTCGACTGTGGGTGGCAGCCATGTTCATTAACCCCTTGCATGCTGATGACGGCCCCCGTCCGTCATGCATCACAGTGCTCGTGTGCTGATGACGGCTGGGGGCAGTCATGAACCCGCCCACTCTTCAAAACGGCCGCACAGGCGCAGAATCGTGGCCGCGCCCAAGGGGTTCAAATAAACTGTTGATTTTGACCCATGCATTGTCCAGTCCAGGGGTGTAGCAGGTGCAGTGGCTCAGAGGCCCCCTGAACCCTGATTCTTGCTGTATTTCACAGTTCAAACAGCGGCTAGGGGCCCCACTTCCTTTCTCGCGCTAGGGCCCATCAGACATTGGCTACACCACTGCTTCTGTTCGGAGAATCACTCGTCTCTTTCGATTGGCTGTGTGCTGCATGCTTTCCATTTCAGTGTATCCAACATGCTTTAGTTTCCTACTATGCCACCGACATACGCTCTGCCACTGTTCTAGATTTTGAATTCCGATTCCTATTCAGGGGCTTTCTAGTCTATTCACCCCTTGTCTCCTGTCACAATCATCATACTTACTGTTTTTTAGCTTCTTACTTTTGGGGAGTCCACGCTTCTTTCCAATATTTGCTGACCCGCCTCCATTCCAAGTGTTCTCTTAGACCCTGCTTCTTCAGGCTTACTACACAAAATTAATCCATTCATTTCCCTAATAGTCCTACTGCTGCTTAACAGGAACACTGTTTCCGTCACCGTCTCAAATTGCCCCTTGGCCCCAGTTTTGAACAATGCACAACAGTCTGAGGCAATACCAGCATCTTGGAGAGGTGCCATAATTAATCCAATATATAAAGGGGGTGATAGGTCACAAGCAGCAAATTATTGTCTGATAGCACTTCTGGACAACAAATTAAAACACTTAGCTGCACTTTTACTATAAGACGTAACATCGTGGGAGTCTCATAAAAAAAAACATCCTGATTAATCATACTGGTTTCACTCGAGAAACAGGCATGACAAGCAGCATAATGGCACTTGCATTTATTGCAGACCAAATACATAAAAACTCCAGCCATTACACTTATGCTTCATAGACTTCAAGTCCAAAAGTGACAGCATTCAGCGCAATAAATTCTGGATCAAATTATCCAATTGTAAAATACCATCTCTGCTTTTTAGAGTGAGTCAATCTTTTCCTACAAATACTTGGTTGAGATGAAGACAGCTTATGACTCCCCCCTCTCAAGGAAAATTAACAATGACCACAACCTTAAAGAAGGGTGCGTGTGGAGCCATTATTTATTCAATCTTGTTATGGGCGACATGACCCCTGCTTTGGATGCCGTTAACTCCCACTCCCCCCCAGAATAGCTGGTTATCCTATCTCAAACTTTCTGTCCGCAGACAATGTCCTCCTGGCCACCATCTACATAAAAACAGGTCTCCAATGTGACATATGCACGCTCTCAATATGCAACAATGTGCGGCATGGAAATTAACCTAAAAAAAACTAAGGTTATGGTAATTGATAAAAAAAATAATATGAAAAAATCATGAATGTTTTCTGCAAAGTCACTCACTAGACAATATGGATGAGTACAAATATCTTGGGGGTCTTAATTGATGAAAAAGGTTCCTTTCTACCCAAGAAACTACATCTACTACAGAAAGGAAATACAACTGATTTCCTCACCTTATACAAAACATTGAGGGAGCCAAGCTTGGCAGCTATTGTAGTGTAGTTCCTCTATTCCCAATAGGCTCTGCGCATTGGAATAACATAAACGATAGTTTAGACGTAGGACTGAGGTCGACTAGGTCTCTACTGAATATGTTAGACTTAATTATGAATGCCAGCTAGCTCAGAGGTCACTAGAAACTTTCTCGAGTAAACAGGAAGGTGTTAACTTTCCTGAATAGACAAAAAGGGATTAGTTTCTGACAACCGCATAAACATGACAACTTTGCTCCCTCCAGAATAAGGAGTATATCTCCAGAGTCGCGGAAACAATAGACAACTATTTCACTCAGTCAATCGTGCATGCTTAGTTTCACCAGGAGTGCAGAGAAATAGAGAGACGGGCGTTTTCAATAAAAGTGGTTATTTATTGAGCAGTCTTCTTTCTCATGCAAGAGAAGTGAATTGCCACAATTGCAATACTTGTCATAAAGTAAAGTGCTTGCAGTAAAAGGAGTATTATGAAATAATACTGTAAAAGCATTGATATGGTTTCTGAGCCATAAGATACTTAAAACGGATAAAATACATACAATGATAAAAGTTGACTAAACGTACTCAATTGGTGTTTCTAAAAGACGCCTACCCCGGTGTACCTAACCTAAGCCTAATACGTGGGGAGGAGTAAGTGGGATATAGTTTCAGTTAAGGTAGTTTTTGCCAAGAATCTGAATCAAGAATTCTCTAAGGATCTAATCAGCTCCGTACCTTGGTTTTAGAATGAAGGAGGTCTTGTATCTCTTTCTCAGGACTCGATCTCCCAGCAACCCGCAAGGGTGACTGGAAAACACTGGAGCTGGATTTCTCGGCAGGAGAAAAAGACAGCGTCTCTCTCAGCGCGTCAATGGGAGGGTCGGCTTCCTTCGGCACTTGTTACAGCAGGGCGTCGGGAAGTAGATAGCCGATCTGCTCCAAACCACCGTGTGTTTGCTAGGGCAGCTGTTGGTATATTTATACCTGGAAGGTGCCGAGTTTGACGTAAGGTTGGACATAAGACGTCACTAAGAACTCGCAGGTTCTTTCAGGACTCCAGGAGTTCTTGGACAAATCAAAACAGAAGCAGGGGGAATTCCCGGGCTGCTGGAGGCTTGGTTTGTTTAAAGAACGCGTTGTACTTTCTAGGAGTCTATGGGAGTAGCCTTGCCGTATTTGGACTGCATTGGCTATGACTAAATATGGATATGATTCTTATGTCTTTATAAGGATATGATTTGTTATAACCACATAAGGGCATGAATCGGGAATATTTAAATAGGGTCCTAGATACGTTCACAACACCCACTCCACGTATAATGTCCATCATTACTAAATACTAAGCAATACTAAACCTATAACGATGCATGTGTTTTCCAACCCACCCCAAAATACAAAAAATGCATTTGAAATGGTATATGGTATATACACGAAAAATGAGTATTATACTGTACGTTTTTCAAGCAGAGGTAACATTCAGTTAATGCATATATGGTATGTTGGCTGAATGATTTTGAGAAAATTACATTTATGAAATGGCTCTTAAATACAGAAAAGAAGGTCGAGACCATTTCATCACATATTTATACAAGACTGTACATGTGCTAGAGGCTAAGTCATAATATTGTCTCTAGAGTTTCTTAAACAATTAGAAATCTTGTTCTCTAAGAATAGTTCTACTTTAAGCAGAGTATCATGTGCCAAAAAAAGGTAAATATTTTTGGGAACCGGAAAAAAATAATGTCGCTTTCATGGGAAGAGAGAGAAAAATAGTTCCAATGTTTTCAGAAGTGTTGTTTATCAAAAAACTGAAGGCTGAATTCAGAGTTCAGGGAACGCTGTGTGCTCATGTTTTGTTTTATAAGTTCAGATAGGCTGGCAAAGAATTCATCTACAACAGTAGGTGAAAGTTGGACCAAGTCAGAAAAAGTAGAAATTGTGCAAATGTGAGAGGCATTGCCGTCATCGATGTCTAGATCAGCAATGTTCACAGAAGGTTGTACCTGTGTGCCGCTTTCATCTCGTACCTCATCGCCACCTAATCGTAATGGTGAGGTCTCAACAAATGCCGTCATCAGAATAGGTAGCCGCTGGGGACAACACGTTGCATGAGCCGTTACCGAACCAAGCAAAGTATCGATATCCATAGGTACTGCTGATGGTAGTGTAAGACAGACGTCCAACACGCATTATTCTCCGCATAGCAGGCATCGTAGAACAGGTAAGATGCAATCTTGCCAGATTGGTCTGAATGAAAGAAACCAGGTAGTATTCAGATCTCTTAGCCGAGCCAAGCCGAGGACCTTAGTAATCTGTTCTCGGTATCGCATTGCTAGGATCGTGTCTTCCATTGTTGCCTGGGTTTTGTCTGTGACTTGACTTGCCATATCGGAGCAGAAGGAATAAAAATAAAATTCCTGCTACGAGTCCCAAGAGGAGAGGCAGGCCGCCGAACACAGAGTGCACAAAATTCGGGAAGATGCTCAGGACTGCTTCAAAGTGTGCTAATAGTCCCGAAAAAATTGTCTTAAATACCTGTGCGATGCCACTGGTATCAGACATGTTTAAGATTTGACCTAACATTTCTACAAAATGCACGGGGCAATTTGTCGATAATAGTGTATGTATCTTTGCCGCTGTCCTTGCAACTTGCAGATCATACGTCTCTTTGGACGAGGTTAAAGGCACAGTTGTCTGTAAAATAATAGGCTTCATTCTGCTCAAAGTATCAATTCGAATAGAAGAGATATTCAGAGAAGGCCATATTGCTGCCTCCTTGTCTGGTTTGCTGTTTGGATACAATACTTGCATACAGCAAATGACCCTGGAAGTAACGCTCAAGAGATAGGCTATTCCTGGCACCATGCCACAACAGCTGGGGTCACTTATTATAACGTAGCTGCCGTTGGAAAGCTGTCTGAAAAAAGGCTCTATCTGTGTTGCAGGGGTGCCGAGCAGGTGACATGAAAGGTTATTTGATGAACCTTCGCAGGCTCCATGCAAGTTAATACCTTGACACAGAAGTGTACCACTTAGTGAATTCTTACAGTTGTTACCACTAAGAAATACCTATTTTTCCCTTCACTATAACATCTATGTGTATAAGGTAAATTCCAGGTTGACTTGATGTGTCCTTTACCCAACCTTTCATACAGGCCTGCTGGTATATACTTTTGGCAATACTGAAACTGAAAAGTCGTTATCCGAATTGTAATTGTACCATGTATTATCCATTCAATGACAGGTCGTTCTGACATTGTCAATGGTAAATATTCTAGTTTTTCAATGCTCAGCACCGTATAGTCTGCTCCTTTTTGTGCCAAAGAGGTTTGTTTATCTGTAAGGTTAAAGATAGAAAATAATGACGTTGTGTTGATTAGACAATATGGCACGTAGCCTGAACGGAGGTTTTGTAACGTCTAGCCTAACTGTACAATAGAACGTAATTGGGACTGGTCATGTTGTAACATTAGCATATCCTGTTCTATTATATCAATAGCAGATGATACATTGCTGTCCAGTGAATAAATTCTGGAGGACAGAGTCGTTAACCCATTGTCCACTACAGACAGTGATTTTTCCAAATGAATACGATCAATTTCTCGTATTTTTTCAGCAGTTTCAATTTGCATTACTTTCCAAGCTTCGTTGTAAGCAGCGTATATACCGGCGTATATGAAACATTTTTTACGCTGTTTGCGAGGTCCCAGTATGAAATCTCGCAAGTCAGCACCTTCTTTAAGTAAAGTCAAGTGTTGCTTAATTTCAGGCAGTGTGGATTTCTGTAGCCATTCGAGACATAGCTTTCCTACACTGTATGTTGTAACTATCCCTGGATGTTGTCTCTGGGAATATCTTGGGTCTGGCCTGTTCTGTTTGAACCCCTGTGTTTTGTTCAGGAATCTATCTTGACAGTTATTAGTGTCTGTGGGCCAGATCAACCATTTTTTCCAATCAGGATTAGTTCTGTTTTGGTGTAAAATATGGGATACGTCTATCACCACATCTGTAGTGCTATTACTATCAGGTATGTGCTTTGGAATAGACGGTTTGTTTAAGTCTTTTATCTTGGCTAGGCCGAGACAGGTTGTTTGTTGAATGGTGTCATTCAGGAATATTATCTGTTCTGGGATCATGCAGGCTCTGAATAGTGATTCTAAATCTTGTACCTGCCAGTCTTTTGAACCCCAGATGGTTTTTGTCTCAATGTTGTTTTTCCAAAATTCAAAACCAAATGTAGACATTTTTTCATAAACTTTTTCAGAATATATCAATTTAGTATTGGTCAACATGTTTTTGATTCCTGTCTTATTTAACATTTTGAAATAAAACGTTTCTGGATCAGTGTTGTTAAACCCTGAGAAGTATGGGAATTTCTCATAAAATGTTTTCGAACTGCCTTTTGGCGGTGTTGGACAATGTTCCCATTGGTTATAAGTAAAAACATTTCTAGGATTAGCAGATTTATGCAAATAGTGATGCCCATAATGATTAAAGCAATACATTTCTTCATAGTTTGACGAACCCTGCAAATAATCATGGTCTGTAAATTCTGCTGACATTTCTAAATCTGACATCATATTATTTATATTTTCAAAGTCCCAATCATCAGAGAAAGTACTAGGTGATACAAAGTCACTTAAGGAAACCTTGAATTGGTGTGGATATTTCAAGAGCTCAATCGGGCCATAGATTTCGTAATCAGTTGTGTCCCATGCTACACCACCAGGTATAGGAATGGCTGTGATGTTTACTGATGACAGTTCTCTTTTTTCAATGTGAGAAGATCTGTGAGGCTTTAGGACCAAGTCGATGTTCTGACTTGCCGTGTCCATTGTACTATATTTTCCATCAATGAATTTTCCCAAGCTTAAAACCAAAATGAGCCAGAGTAGGAGGAAAAGTACACCTAACACAATCCATAATTCAATCCATGGTGAAATCAGATATGTTTCTTTGAGTTGATGAAAGAGTTTAGTCATTTTTTCTTTGAAAGTTTTAGTTGCTGGCGTTTCTTCATGTTCACTTGGATCATCAGAAAAGTCATCGAAATTGATGAAGTAGCCAGATGCAGTTCTGTCAATTGTTGGAATTGCTTCCGGATTTTCATTTATCTTTGGATAAAATATTCTGAAACAACTTCCCCCTCACAATCCCGCTGGCCAACCCGACCCGCTTCCGACACAGTTGCAGAACCTCAATATAGGACTGGACACGTTTATCCCTATTAGCGAGGACACCCTGTCTCCTATTCTACAGTCAATTAAGAGTGGCTCCCCGCTTGACCCAGCCCCTGTCAAGATCTTAAAACTTATTGCACCCACCATTCTTGCCCCGATGGTGAATGTGATCAACTCCTCTCTATCGCAGGGAATGGTTCCTCCTAGTTGGAAGAAGGCTGTGGTTAAGGCCCTATTAAAAAAACCTAACCTTGATCCCTAAACTTGACCAACTTTTGGCTGATTTCTCTTCTGCCAAGCATCAGCAAGGTGGCAGAAAAATTCATCAACGGCCAGTTGTCTAACTATCTCGAATCCAGTGAACTGCTCAAACCCTCACAGACAGGCTTCCGTCCGGGCCAGGGCATGGAGACTGCGATTGTGGCGGTAGTTGAAGAGGCCAGTTAGATCATCGATGCAGGAGGATCAGTGGCAGTGATCCTCCTGGATCTAAGTGCGGCCTTTGACACCGTTAACCACCGTACGTTGGTCCAACGGCTCAGGGACCTGGGTATTTCAGGTCTTGCCCTGTCCTGGCTAAGATCCTTCCTTCACAGCCGCTCTTTCCAGGTGGCTGAGGGTAATTACATTTCTAATGTGACCCTAATACACTGCGGAGTCCCGCAGGGCTCTTCCCTGAGCCCTACACTCTTCAATGTCTACATGCCCCCCCTCGAAAAAATTGTCACCCCCTATGGAATCAAACTACTGACATATGCTGATGACACCCAGCTCGTTGTATCACTAAGCCATCGGGACATTCCTGCCACCGATTTGCATTCCTGCCTTGGAGATATAGTCAGTTGGATGAACAGGTCCCACCTAAAACTGAACGGTGACAAGACGGAGATAATGGTGATGGGCAACCAGTCCCATTTTCGTCCAGAGACCTTGTGGCCTCCCTGTATGGGTCCGCCCGCAACTCCTAAATCTGAAATCAAGAGCCTTGGGATCTGTTTAGACCAGGAGCTCACTCTGAACACCCAAGCAAGGAAAACGTCCGGAGCCTGCTATGGGCTCCTCCATACCTCCCGTAAAATCCTACCGCTGCTTCCCTTTCAGTCCAGGAAGCTCCTAGTCCAGGGCCTAATATTGCCCAGACTGGACTACGGAAATGCCCTCTACCTCGGTGCTCCAAAGAAAGTGACAGCCAAACTTCAGGTAGTGCAAAACACGGCTGCCCGGATTATTACAGACACCAACAATCGTTGTTCGGCAAAACCGGCCATTAGAGCACTCCTTTGGCTGCCAGTACTTGAAAGAGTGCATTTCAAGGCCCTTTGTCTAACCCACAAAATACTGTATGGTAAGGCCCCACCTATCCTCAAAGATCTCATCGTCCCCTATACTACCAACCGAACCCTCCGATCCACGAACCTCCATCTGGCCTTGACGCCCAGGATAAAGAGGGCTCTATCTGGAGGCCGTCGTTTCTCGTATAACGCCTCCAAATTGTGGAACTCACTTCCACTGGACATGCGTGCTCAACCCAATCTCCTTTCTTTCCGTAAACTTCTGAATACCTGGCTGTACCCGTAACTTCTCCCATCTGCTCTCGCTTGTTTCTATCATCAGCGCTGGGACGCTTACGGGCAGCCATGCGTTCTAGAAATCCTTAAACATAAACATAAACATATGTATGTTCATAGGCTACATCGTTGTAGATTGGTGTTTCTTGACGAACTGTTGTAATTTGGGGTTGAAGAGGCACAAGTTCCATGGCTTTGTTGCATAGTCCTTTTTTATTTACTGCAGGTTTATCAAAAGTGATTAGTCTCTTAGTTTGAACCTCTTGGATTGTAGCAAGGTTTGGTCTTCTGCTACTTATTGGGAGTCCACTGGGCCTACTACTTATTATTGGCCACATGATTGCGGTTTTATCAGGTCGATTGATACAACTCTGTTCTTCTTTTTACCAGCAAGTGGCGGTAGTACTACTGATCTTGTTCCGCTGACAGCTAAGACAGGTACTGCTTTTCTGTAAGAAGGCCCAAATTCCTTCTTCACCACGATCTTTTCTCTGACTAGATCCCCAAACTTTGGAATCCAGACAGGTCTTGCTGGGAGAGGTGGTTTTTCTTCAGTGGCCAGTGGCTTTAGCTTTATGTTACTTAGACTTCTTCTTGTTTCATTTAAGTCCTGTAAAACAGCCAAACGATCTTTGATATCAAAGGTTTTTTGTTTCACCACTGAAGTCTGACAATCGAGATCATGAATGATCATTCTAGTACCAAACAAAAGTTTGTACGGAGTGATACCTCCTAGAGAATTTCTTGGCAGATTATTAAGACTACGTTAGAGACTTATTAGATGTTTGACCCACCCGTCACCCGAACCTAATACCCTCGCTGTTATAGATTGCTTTCTGTCCCGGTTTTTTCTCTCAACTACCGCATTTCCCTCGGGATGGAATGGACTAGAGTACCTCAATGCAATGCCCATGCTGGCCATGGCCTCCTTGTAAGCTCGAGAGCTAAACGCAGGACCCTGGTCAGAATGTAGCATGCCAATTGCGTATGTGCCGATAAAGACTCGCAAATCTTTTATAACAGTTTTGGCGTCAGCCGAGCGCTGGGGCCGCATCCAAATGAATCTCGTCTTAATATTTATGGGATCGCATTTGTCCGGTTGGACGCCTGCGTGTAGATAGCCTAATGCTGTCTAATAGAGGTGTCCGGGCAGGTGTCTGGTCCGGTTCACAACTGCGATCTCTATTGCAGTTTTCACAATTTATTGCAAAGTTATAAATGTGCACGCTCATCCCCGGCCACCAGTATTGTGATTGTAATTCTATTAGAGATTTCAAGATCTCTTGGTGCCGCAGGCCCATTCCCATGTGTGCTTCTTGAATCAAGTAAGCTCTCCTGTTCATGTTTGGAATTACTTTATCCCCCACTCCAGGGATTTGAGCAAAAGGAACGGAGTTCGCATCAATTATGTATGTATTTCCGAGTGGATAATTTAGAGGTAACACCGCATAGTTGCCTTCCATTGAGGCTTTTACTGCTAGTAGCGTTTCACCGTCTATTTGTTTTTTAGAACGCTTTTTTGTGGCTACGGAAGCTGCTTTGACAGCTGCCGCTGTGGCTCTGTTAGCCAATGAATTCCCTGCAATGTGAACGCCATCACGTTGATGACTCAGTGTATGTATCACGTGAGTCTTTCGTAGTTCTTGCTGTAAAAGAACTACTTGTTCCCATAGCTTTTTATGCTTTATTGTGGCACCTGTCTCATCTTTGTAACCGTTTTTAATCCAGGTCTGCATGCTTTTATTGTAAGACTGGACGCAGTAATGCGAATCGCACACTATTAGTGTGGGGAATTCGCGATCGGCATTTTCAAGCGCCATCTTTAAAGATCTTATTTCAGCTTGCTGAGCTGTACAGTTTCTGAGTGATTCAGTTTTAGTGATCATCGGTCTGAATTTACCTAAGCGCCAGCGACCTTTGATAATCTCGCATGCTGCATTGTAAATTTGTCTTTCCACAACATAGTGTTGTGCAAATCTGTCCGTGTAGATTACACAGGTGTATTGTTCGAGAGGCAGAATTTCGATTGACAGAGGACATTCATGTTCGTATTCCAAATGTTCTAGTTTTTTCATTTTGGGATCAAATGCGTGTTTCACTTCTGTTGTTGCAAGAGAATTTTCCCATTGTATCCATTTTGGATATAATGCCACAGCATTTGGAATGCTCTGTCTTGTTACTCCCCAAGTGCTGCTACTGCTGTTAAAACAGATATCCTCTTGCCTTGGGCTAGGGCTCTTTCTTTTGCAACAGCAGTTTGAACCGCAGTCAGAATTTTTTCAGTAGAACTGAATTTTATTTCAGCTTGTGTGTACAAGTGTGATTTATAAGCTATTGGTACCGTTTCTCCCTCATTAGAGGTCAGGTACGTGACTCCGCATCTTCCTGGGATGATTCGGATTACAAGGTTGCGTTCGTTTGCACGTGTTTGCAGTTTTGTTTTAGTTAACATGTCTGTTTGTAATGATCGTAAAATTTCTGTGTGTTCCTGAGTCCAATTAATTGGTTTGAAATCAGGTTTTATTAATTCGTAGAGAGGTTTAACCCTCTCTTCATAATTTAGAATGTAAGTTCATCCGAAATTCAGGAAACCTAGTATTGATTGTAAATTCTTCAGCGTTTTTGGTGCTTGGAGTACTGCACACTTCTCTAAGAAGTTGTCTGCTAGGCTTTTGCCTTCACTTGATAATTCATATCCTTTCAAGTGTGTCTCCAGGTCATCATCTGTAAGATAGATGTCATCGACATAAGATAATGCCTCATCATGGTACATTTGTAGTAACTCTGTTTTCCAGGCTGAGAATAATCCTGGGCTATTCTTGAATCCCTGTGGGAGACGACAGAATTGCTTTTGTGTCCCCATACAGGAGAAAGCAGTCAAATACCTACTTTCTGGTGCAATGTTTTGACAGAAGAAGCCATTTGAAATATCTAATGTCGTTTTATATTTTTTGCGCACGATGTTATTCATTAGTGCTGCACTGTGTGAATGTTGTACTGCAAATGTTTTGCAACAAGAGTTTAAGTGTCTGTAGTCCAAAACTAGACAATATGAATTGTCTGGTTTGGAGACAGGAAACAAAGGATTGTTCATTTGTGAGGTGGATGTTTCAATCACCCCCTGATATTCAAGTTGATCTAAGATCTCCCTGACATGTTTTTTAGCTTCTTGCTTAACAGGATACTGCCTCTGTGCAGTAGTTTGATTTTTTAACTGAATTTTATGGTGAGGAGAATCCTCATCCCATCCTACATGATTTTTATATAATGCAGGTGCTTGGGCCACTGCCCATTTTCTAGCATATGTGTATTTTTTATGAATTGGAATGTGGTTTGAGAAGGCAGGCATAATTATTTCTTCGCCATGTGGGCACTCCCTGACAAACTCTGGTGGCCAGTCTTTCTCTGCTAGCAGGATATCATAGCCTTTAGATAGGTTATCCCAAAAGAGACATCTTATTTTCCTAGTTTTGTCCCCCTCTATATGCAATGTTATTTCATATAATTTATGGGGTATGCTAACTCTGGTGTCTGCAGTTTCCACCTGAATGTATTCATTTGTGTCCACTGTCTCCAGAAGATTCATCAGGATCTTGCGAGCTATGGTCACTTCTGCTGCACTGTCTAGCATTGTCTGGGCCCATTCTCCATTTTTCAGTTGTGTCCTCAGAATCCTCGGCATGTTTTATTTTAATACTAGCTACCTTCTTTTTTGGAAATTTTAATTTTTTACTTTGATGAGCAGGTTCCTTGTCTTTGGACTTGACGTGCTCTTCTTTGTGTTCTGACCGTCCTCTTTTTTCCGATTTCTGTGAGGAATTCTGAAAAGATCGAGAGGGACGTGTATCAATATCTTGATATATGTCAGGTTTTCTTAAATTGTCCCTATTTCTAAGGTTGTATCTTTTTTCAGAGGGCTCCCTATGTGGAGACTTGCCTCCTCGTTCTGGAGATCTATCTCTCCGTTGAGGAGACCTTCCTCTGGATTGAAACTGTTCTCTACTGGGAGTGGTTTGTTTATTACCCTCCCACCTCTTTTTTGGAGTATTGAGATTATTTTTAATAAAGGTTTTTTCAGGATTTTCAGTTAGTTGTGGTTTTAGTGGTTTCCCACCCAAACTATCTCTACCTAATTCTTCATAGGATTTTTCAATTATTCTGGCAAGTTAAAAAGGTTGTTCTGCTATATCTGTTTCTTTCAATTTCTGGCGGCAAGTTGTACCGTCAATTGTCAATTGAACTAATTCTCTATATGCTTTTGTTAATTTTTTTGGCTTAACTAAAAGTTCCCGGTCTGACATTTTTTCAATGTCGGGATGTGGTGTATAGCTGGCTAGAACCGGCCATGTGGCTCCTGGTCTACCTAGTGGACCTAGCCAGGTAATGTGATTTTGATGTTTTAGGGCGCCTTTAAACCAGAGCTGGTGCTCTTGGTATGTTAGTGGAATTTCAACGTCCTCGAAAGGGGCGTATTCCTCTGGAGATTCTTCTATTTTGTAGTAGTGAAGCTTGCGTGTCACAGCATGTGCTGCTGGAAAGTGTATCCAGGAATAGAATACCTCTGTGGGCCTCTACCACAAATATGACTGTACCACCTCTTGATGATACTCCATTTTTTATAAGTTTCATAGTTATAGTTTTTCTTATATTGACCGGGATGATTATAGCATTCTGGTCATCATTTTGGAGACTTGTGTCTTCCGCTAAAATTCTCTAAGGATCTAATCAGCTCCGTACCTTGGTTATAGAATGAAGGAGGTCTTGTATCTCTTTCTCAGGACTCGATCTCCCAGCAATCCGCAAGGGTGACTGGAAAACACTGGAGCTGGATTTCTCGGCAGGAGAAAAAGACAGCGTCTCTCTCAGCGCGTCAATGGGAGGGTCGGCTTCCTTCGGCACTTGTTACAGCAGGGCCTTGGGGAAGTAGATAGCCGATCTGCTCCAAACCACCTTGTGTTTGCTAGGGCAGCTGTTGGTATATTTATACCTGGAAGGTGCAGAGTTTGACGTAAGGTTGGACATAAGATGTCACTAAGAACTCGCAGTTCTTTCAGGACTCAAGGAGTTCTTGGACAAATCAAAACAGAAGCAGGGGGAATTCCCGGGCTGCTGGAGGCTTGGTTTGTTTAAAGAACGCGTTGTACTTTCTAGGAGTCTATGGGAGTAGCCTTGCCGTATTTGGACTGCATTGGCTATGACTAAATATGGATATGATTCTAATGCCTTTATAAGGATATGATTTGTTATAACCACATAAGGGCATGAATCGGGAATATTTAAATAGGATCCTAGATACGTTCACAACACTATAATGAAGATTGTTTTAGAAAAACGCTTACCTACATTGATTTACAGCAGTGCAGCACTACGAGGTTAGGATTCTGCATTGCTAAGCTCAATCATTTCAAAAACAAACAGGCATCTTTTTAATTTACCCAAGAAAGCATATTTCCATCTCAAACCATCTAGAATTCGAGACAGGGAGCCTACATCAAATGTTGCTGTAAATTAAAAACAACATCAAATAGCTCCCTCAGCACAGTGCTATGGACAGCAATAGAAAATGGCCCATACACGTCTGCAAGGATATATCTTGACTCAGCAATATAAACTCTATGGGTGCAATCTGTCCGGCATCTTACAACTACCTACGTCACTTTTAAAAAACACACTAAAGGACAAAGTGGCCTTCGCTAAAACATCGCAAGCCTGGATAGTGTTAAATAACTATAACATTTTAAAAACCCACGCATTCCTGGTGAGTGGATATTCAGTGTTCTTAAAACACAAATTCATGGTCTTCCATTCTTGCAATTTACCATAGCTAATGCACAACCTGCTGTGGTTACTGAATAATGAACCATTTAACTGCAGTCATTTTTGTGTGGGTCAGCTAAAGAGGACATAGTTGATCAGGTCTGTATTTGCCCCTCATTTTTAAAGGACAGGAGAGATTTTTTGAGAATGGATTTTAATCAACGAGGTA
Organism: Lissotriton helveticus; assembly: GCF_964261635.1. Lineage (NCBI taxonomy): Eukaryota > Metazoa > Chordata > Amphibia > Caudata > Salamandridae > Lissotriton > Lissotriton helveticus. The sequence goes on from NC_136071.1 coordinate 279,814,023, forward strand.
TTCTATCTTGTAGGCAAGCTGTACTTGCTTGCTACAATCCAACGGACACTATTATCACTTCATACAATGTTTTATAAGGGCAGGGCATAGACTTAAGGCTCTTAAATGCTGATGTGGGAACACGCTGGCCCTGGCTACTTCTGCTCATTCAATTCTAATCAGCAGTCTTTTACTGTAAATACTTTCTTGATTAAACAATTCTTGATTAAACAACTCTTTTGTACATTTTCTTTATGTCAAGGCTTTTTTGTATGCAATTATTTCAATTAGTTAAGCACAATACATTTGATTGGATGTCCTTATCTAGGTTTCATGCCCCGTGGATCACAACCTCTATAACAGCTTGTTCTCCATTACACCCATACTTATCCTCATGCCGTTCATGGCTGCTCCATTCCTTAAGGATTGCATCATGTTCTTCTTTTCTTCCAAGTTCCAAATGGATCAGCCATCTCTTTGAAATGCTTAGAGCTTGGACATGCCCAACATGGTTAATCCCTGTGAACAAACACCTGCCACCATGATGGACCATTCACATCAAGCAATTAAGATCGTTCTCCTACCTGGCAGCTAAGCCATGGAACTCCCTCCCCGCACATCTACGACTGACCCAGGACCATCTCACCTTCAGGAGACACCTCAAGACCTGGCTATTCGAGCAGTAGAGGCCCCCCCCTCCCCCCCCTTTCAGTGCCTTGATACCCTCACGGGTGAGTAGCACGCTCTACAAATGTAGTGATTGATTAACACATTGCCCCTAAATGCCATCAGCAGGCATATCTTAGTGTCTCCAGAGACAGCGAGGAAGCACAAGAACCTTCTCATTTCTGGTTGGTGTTCAACGTTTTCAGGGAAAGGTGTATTTCTCCAAAACTCCACTCCGTTTGTTTCATGTTCTCATTTTGATTCCCTAAGTATTGTGCAAAACAGAAATGTAAATACCAGATTAAAGAACTTCTCCTTCAAACTGGAGTAAACATTTGGCAGGGTATCTCCAGCAACACCTCTGCTGCCATGGTTTCCTGCTCTGTTACTCTTGCCCATCATTCTAACATCATGTTTTACCTGCCAGCCATTCATAACCGAAAAACCATTTCCCAAAACGTGTCCATATGCAAATCTGTGCAAATGGTGTTTGGGGCCCGTCAGCCAGGTTATAGATGCCATCTCTATGCCACTCATAACAATTCAGAAATATTGGCAAAGATTTCTACACCACCCGGGCCATGCCTTCCAATGGCTGCTTTATAGTTCTTTACGATACATTTCTTAAGTCCTCAACATATACCAGTGGGAAGATCCATGCACCTGTTTTGCAGTGGATTTTTATAGAATTGCCAGCACTGATACAGCCGAATCCAGATTTTCTTTTTTCTGGATATTGGATACCCCAAGTCCTCATCCTGGGATCATCCCCTCCGCCTGGGACGACTCCTGGTGGCCCCCCGCCCTGGGCAGCGCACCCAAACCCACAGACCACGCACGCAACCTGGGCTTCATCCTGGACTCCTCCCTCTCCATGACCAGACAAGTCAACGCCGTCTCCTCGTCGTGCTTCAACATCCTGCGCATGCTACGTAAGATCTTCCGATGGATCCCCACCGAGACCAGGAAGACGGTCACCCAGGCCCTCGTCACCAGCCGTCTGGACTACGGCAACTCCCTCTACGCCGGAACCACCGCCAAACTCCAGAAGAGACTCCAGCGGATCCAGAACACCTCAGCACGACTCATCCTGGACATCCCCCGCCGCAGCCACATCTCCGGACACCTGGGAGACCTGCACTGGCTCCCGGTCAACAAGAGAATCACCTTTCGGCTCCTCACCCACGCACACAAAGCCCTACACAACCAAGGCCCAGGATACCTCAACAGCCGCCTCAACTTCTAGGCTCCCAAACGCCAGCTTCGATCGACCAGCCACGCCCTCGCCGCCGTCCCCCGCATCCGAAGAGCCACCACAGGAGGAAGGTCCTTCTCCCACCTGGCCGCCAAGACTTGGAACTCCCTTCCGACCCACCTCCGCCTGACCCAAGACCACCTCGCCTTCAGGAAGCAGCTCAAGACCTGGCTGTTCGAGCAGTAGCGGACCCCCTCCCCCCAGCGCCTTGAGACCCTCCGGGTGAGTAGTGCGCTATATAAATGCTTTGATTGATTGATTGATTGATTGATACCTTTGCGTAAAAGAAAATTGTATGTTACTATGGCATATCCTCCTTGCTGCTGCTTTGCGTAGTTGAACACTTTGCATTATGTGGTTCAGTGGACTTATTTGTAGGGGTTCTCTTCCATCAAATCAAGCAGACCTAATTGAAATAACCCTGCAACCAATCTACCTTGCTAAACAGCAAAAAACAACTCAATACCTTTCTGTAGCCTTATACATCAACATTTTACCAAAGTCCTAAAGAGCTCACTCATAAGTTGCTTGACTGTCTGAGTAGCAATTTAACACTACATAAATGTGTGTAAAATGACAAAACACTTTTGAAGCAACAGGCATGATACTTGGTGAGCTGCATTTACAGTATCAAGACCTCAATGTAGGACTAAGAGCCACATGTACTATCATGCTGGTTGCAAAAGATGTCACAAACTGGGTACCAACCTTTTACAACCAGTATTTGATTTTGCAAAGCAATCTATGTACTGTTAGTTGTGGCGGGGTCGAAGTAAGGGACCAGAGACCAGAGACCAAGTCATGGTAAATAGGGTTTTATTTTCTTAAAGGTTTTCTTATTACGATTGGTAAGTCTGTCCCGATTATACACTGATGGATCTGTGGTTGTAGGTGGCCTCAGTGCGCTGTCTCTTCGGCTTGGCTCCCCTCCTTCTGTGGTTTTAGTACCAAAACCGGGTTTCCTCTCTGAGGGTTATATGTGGAGGAAAGATAAAGAGCTATAGGTCAGATGTCCGCTCTATACGAATGCCCGGGGGACCAGGGAGTGTTGGGATCACCGCTGACTTGGAGAAAAATACAACACGTGGCACTCTGGGGGCGTGAGGTAGGTTTTGGTGAGGAGGGGGTGATTGAGGAGAGGGGAAGAGGGTGTAGGAACGAATATTTACAAAGGGAAGGCAGGGGAGGGGTCGTAAACTGAGTTATATTAGTATGATGAGTCTCCCCGCCTCACAACCCAGCCTTACAGATTCTGCCGTACCTGCTGAAGCCACGCTCCTCCTGGAACGTGGCTCGGCGAATCGCGGGTTTGTTGGCCTCCAGGCTCTGCCACGGCTCCCTCGGTCGACGTTCCGTCTTCCTCGCGGTCCTCTGCTTCCCGTCTTCGCTCCTCGCCTCCAAACGCCGGACGAACTCCTCTCCACGCCAGTAACTTCTCTCCGGTGACGCCACACACCGTAGTCTGAGCTTCCTCTATTTTATCCAATCCTGCCGTATGGATGTCAGAAGAGGGCGTGTCTTCTCCGTACTCGAATGCCCAGTTAAAGGAGCCTTTACCCTGTTCTTCCTCTTGGTTTAACCATAGCGGGTGTCTGTCACTGCTCCACTCGTTCTGAAGGGTATGGAGAGAGGGTGACAAGGTAGAATCAACAACCCACCATTTCCAGTTAGGGGAGCCCTCGTTGACCAGCCAAGTCTCCTGGTCACATAGGTCACTTTGTGAAATCACTAGTTGCAGGGGTTCCCAGAACGCCCTGCCTAATGAATGCTAATTATGCAGGTTGAAATATGCAACTTTATGTGATTGCCTGCAAACAAAGGGGTGGCGGCCTTCAAGGGACAGCAGACCACCATCCCTGTATTTGCATTCCCAAAAAGATTTTCTTTTTAAAAAAGAAGCCCATGTTCTTTAGAGGAATCAGTGAAGCTATTAAAAAAAGGTGTTCAGCTGTGGAAAACATCAGGGGGGAGCAGGCAGTGCTCCCTTGGACCTTGTCCTAATTCCGATGAGGCAGCCAAGATGATTTCCCAAAGATAAAGGGGTCTGAGGGGACCTGTTCCCCATTATGAATTAATTTCCACCTCCTTGAGGTGTTTTTAACTGTTCAATGATTTGAGCCAGAATTTCAGTTGCAAACCACTGATACAATGGATACCAAATCACAATTTGGGAGGAACTCACCGTTTATACTGATTCCAAATTGCTATTTGCCATGGGTTGTATAGACCACTTTACAAGTCGGAAAAACAATTCCAACTCATAAAATGGGTTTCGCCCACACAAGAAACAGTAATTCTGCAGTCACAAACCCAAGGATTTTGCAAACGCATGGTTTGCGATCTCAAAATTGCTTTGTAAATCTGGTCCCAAATCACCCTGAAAGAAAGTTCTACAGGCGGTCTGTGGTAGTATGAAAAGAAATATAGTATGGAGCAGTTCTGTGTGATTAATATAATAAACCCTCCTCCATGATCACTGTGGACGACAACACAATCTGGAGAACACAATTTGAAAAAAAGAGACAGCACTCCGGTTTAAAGAATATACTTTAGTTACATTGTTTAATACTGAAAGAATCTATAACTTTTACTCCCTCTCTCCCATCTGTATTATAGCACTGTGCAACAGGCCAGACAACAAAAGACACTGAATACATCATTATAGGATTAGCACCTCTAAACAAAGCTGGGCTTCTTTCCTTTGTGTAACCACGTCTACAACAGTCTATACGAAAGCTATGTACAAATTTCAGGTAAGACACTTGTCTTGATGCTATAGCACAGAGAGCTGACAAATTGTTGACCAGACTCTTAACCTGATTGGCTGCTCCATTTTCCTAAAGTGCCACATAGCAGAATCATCCAAACAAAGAGGACAGGAGCCCTTAGTTCTGGTCAACAGTGTATTCCTGCAATATATGAGGGGGGAAGGGGTATGAATGAGCAGCAGGAGAAGCAGGAAGTGGGGGGAGCTTGTCAAGGACAATAGGAATCTTACACACAAAAGCGCTATCTTACTTTTCCCGACTTTGACATTGTAAATGATAAATGAGGAGTCACAGAGATTAGTAATTAGTAAGGCATACACAACAGAGGATGAGGAGCGTATGAAGGACATCAAAAGAAAGGAAGACCTTGCAAGTCATTTAGGGGTAGAAACTACTATCTCAATGTTCTTCCTTGAAGCTTCAGTCAACTTCATGGCAAACCTTGTGATTTAATGTATACGTTTGATCTTTAAAACGTTAATATGCATTTACATTTTTATCGTTTTAACATTCATTAGTTTCAGGTGATTTTGCTGAACATATTCTTAACGTTTTCTTGTTTTAGGCTGCTTATTTTAATGTTGTGGTCTGGAATTTTTCCAATCTTTGTGTTGGAGATGTACTGAATGACGTTATCATTCTTGTGGTGCATTAAATAGTTCATACATATTACATAAACAAATAACAGGGAGAACGGACTAGGCCATTATCTGGCTCAAAGGTCATTTGATGGAATAGCAGTCACATGACATGTGATATCACTTCACTGACTCTATGGTTTTGGTCTAATGATGTCACTGAGATGGACAAAGATGAATGAAGGCATTTCTAATTAGAGAAAAAGACGAGGAGGGACACAGACAGCCTAAAAGGAAGAGAAACATGACATGGCAAGTCATCAAACAGAAATAGGTTGCGTCCTTTATGTTTTGAGCTCTCTCTAAATAATTACTTAGTAGCATTAGGATGTGGCACTATTATTAATACATGTCTACAACTTTATGTTTCCGATGATCTTGTATTCTTTACCTAGAATGGATTTTAATATTGTTGTAAATTTATAATGTGCTTTTATGGCTGTAATAGCCCCCAAAAAGTTTTTTTGAATAATCAGGAGTAACACTAACTTTTAGTCTCCAGAAAGCTGTGAACTAACCCATCTGAAAAAATATCTGAAGTCGCAGAAAGAAGATATGGCACCGTGTTGAGTAGGCAGAAATGGAGAAAGTGATGGTGGGCATCAATTATTGGCTTTTTCTTTAGTGTCTATGTAACTAAAATGGGAGTTACCCATTCACATTTACAAAAGATGGCTAATGAATAAATAAATAAACTATATTTATATCCCTTACAATCTGAAGGGAACATATATTTTTAAACTTTTAATTTCAAACAAATATATTTCTAATAACAGAATTGAGGGTACAGAATACTGGATCCATCAGAATTATGAGATCCGCGATAACAATGTGGATCTCTTTAGCTTCACCCAGAGATTTCAGCTGCTGAAAACAGGTGAAATCTCTGTATACAAGTGCAGAGAAAAACGAGGAATTACTGGGACAGTTTGACCAGAATTTCAGTAATTCCTCATTTCTTAGTGGACTCTCAAGATCCAACTTGTAATGAGCTGAATTCTCCCCATAGTTAATGGTACCCAGAATACCGGTTACTCTGGATGTGGGAGAAAATACGGCCCATTTACAGTCACTCAGAGTAAGGGTCTAGTGGGAAAATGGGCTACCTTGTAGGAGAAGATCATGGAAATGTGGGTGCGGTAAAACGACATCTGTGAAAGTAAGTAGTAAGTAGTGAGAAAGAGTGAGCAGGAAAGTGAGGGAAGCAATTGACGAGGAAATAACACAAGAAGAACCTTCTCACTACAAATCGGGGGGGGGTAAGATCTATCCATTTCATGTGCAGAGACTCAGAAAATTATACATTTTCAATGGTATATAAAGAGAACAGTGCTGCCAAAAATCTAGTTGGAAGAACTTATATTTATTTCTCCAGACACTATTATATTTGCATGTTAAATGTGTGTTGTTTAAATAATCCAGCACTCCACTATTAATAATGCATATTTTATCCAAACCGAAGCATCTTCAGCAATCTTGCTCGCCTTCCCAAACAATGGAAAACCAAAAACCAATGGAGACAATACATCATGATGTGTGCTTTGCACAACACTGATCTCAAGGAAATTACTTTGTATAGATCTGGCCTAGGGTGTCAGATTCAGGAAAAGGAAACTGCATTACCGCCAACATAGAGAATTTAAATATTACCCAACGCTATAAAAGTCTTTACAAGCAAATACTTTGATGAATACCCATGAATTTCCACTTGGAAGACCCATGAAAGCACGGGATTTCAAAGATATTTCATGTTTTTTAGAATGATTAAGCTCTTTTATTTGAATATGATACGTAAAATATTACCAAATTAAAAATGTGCATCCATTTGGTATGCAGAATAACATCAACCCGTGTGGGGCGGGTGTGAAGTTACTTCTAGGGACAGGTAGTTACTGCCGTAGAGGAAGAAGGTACACATTTGTGCACTTTGCCAGAAAGTGAAATTCATTACCTTTCCTTTGTTTGGAAAATTCGTAGTTTACCTTATATGTCATCATTAGTTCATTTGTAGCCTTTCAATTAACAAGTCAAAGAAAAACCCCCAAACCCTTTTTCTTTTCCACTAGAGCAGTATGTCACAGGTAAAAGCAGTAATTATCAGAGAAAAATACCGAACCACACACAAGTCCAAAAAGTCCAAAAAGCATTAAATGCATTCAATGAAAAACACGTTGCTTTCTGCAAAGTTGTGGTTGTACTGCATGTGATTTATTGTTTCCACAGTTATTCACATTCCTTGATCCAAAAAAGGTTCAGAACAAAGGGCCTTAATAAGCCTTTCGAAATGTCCTTAAATTGTGTGTATATGTGTTTGGGTAGAAAGTGGCCGATGCAACCCAGGACCTTGATAAGCCGGAATGGTTGCAAAGTCTCCAGAGTAAATAACGGGAAACAAACCCTTTTTCGTTGCTTGCAACATGTGGTTTGCTAGCACACAGACATTTTCAGTGAGGTGCTTTCTGCCCACGTGCTGAGTACTAATATTGCTGATTGCCAATTTCTTTTTCAACCTTGAAGAAGTCTTTATGACGAAACACGTGTCGGCTGCCTGTTTGTACTGGATAACAGGTCCGGATCAAGGAATGTGAATGACTGTGGAAACACAAAAAACACATGCAATACAACCTTAACTTTGCAGGAAAAATATGTTTTTCATTGAACGCATTTAATGCTTTTTGTACTTGTGTATGTGCTTCAGGATTTTTCTCAAATATTTGTGTGCCAAACAGGACTTCCCTGGTTTTGGCTATTACACTCCAGGTGGCAGGGTGTATATACCTGGAAAGCACCAATCTAGAATTGTGCTCATTGTATATACTGATGTCCCGCAATTTGTGTGCAGCTTGAGATGTGCGAAGACTTGGGCATAGCGACCATCATTCTTTGTACTGTAACAGCAGTAATAATGCTGGTGGGGCCAGCGCTGGCAATGATCACATGTGAGAAAATAGCCACTAATTCTAAATTTGTTTTTTTTTGGCCAACAGACGTGCAGTGTTGCCTGCCCTTATAGCTGAACCAGCAAATGCAAGTGCAGGCATGGTAGGATATTTCATATTCTAACGGGGTGGAGGAAAGCAAAGTTCACACTTGCAGAAGGATTACATCAGTATTGCTAGATATAGAAACTATAGGGCACATCAATTTTGATGGAAAACACCCTTATGTTGAGTATCGATCTCTTTTTGTTGGAACTCTCTGTAATATTAGTATGCTGATTATAGATCTACATATTAAGGACCTCTCGCCAAAGAAACACATCAAAACTAATTTTAAAGAGGTTGGCACATTGGTTTTGCTGCAAATTGCAGGAGGTGGGCAATACTCCCAGTTCATAGGTAGAGAGAAGAGGAGAAAAAGTGCATGCTTGAGAATGCTGATGTCTCTGCAATCCTACCAATGTGTCCTATAGACAGGACATAATGTTGATTTAACCACAGTTTGTAAATTGTTTTCCCCATAAATTAAAATTAAGGAGGCTTGAAGTAATGTAACCAACTGGTAAGGGCATTATTCTACAGTAAAATCTAAAGACACATCTATTTTGGAGACAGACACATATAAAGAACAAAGTAAAAGCATCTTTACAGCATATTCTGTCATCAACTGAGTGTCCCTGTTTAAGAGCGGCACTTCAAACTGCGGTCTCTCCAGGCTCCTCTAGCAGCCACTGGGTAGGACAAAAGCTAGGCTAAAACTTTCATAAATATTGTTGATGACTGAGCTGGTCTTCAGAAGAAGCTCACCATACTTCCCAAAATCCCCATCAACCTCCTCAGAATGTTGGTGCTGCTCTTCAGAAGAAGCAACCAAATATTAGTCTCAGTGTTATCTTCATAATGCTATCTTAATGCTAACTAGATATCATGTCTCTGTGTTGCTAGCCTCCAATAGGAGTAATCAAACAAGCAACAGCTCATACCTGCATGCCAAAATAGATCTTCTGGTGGAGTTAGGTTTTAGTCCAGAAGTGATTGAATAACAATCACATCCCCAATCTTCACCTAGATCTAGATATTTTGCTAATGAGACCTTTCAGCAGCTTTCAACAATTCTGAACTATAGAGCTTGCTTTCAGCCGAAGGAGCCATATGTCAGCTACTCCTATCTCATGTTAACCTCCCTTGGTGGACCTGGCCTCGAGAGGAAGTAAACAAATCTCATCTACAGTCTGCTTCTTCTTGGCGAACTTAACCACTCGCAGGACTTCTGGAGAAACATCCTGTTCATTCAGGTCCTTCCCTTCAGAATGAGCTAGCAATCCCAGCAGGCTGTGTTATACAGGGAAACACTGATGGCTCAGTTAAGCTTCCCAAATAAAACTGTTTTAGCTGAATTCCCTCTTGAAATCAATTAGTCAACCAGATGCAAAGATGAATGGACCAGAATTAATAAACATTATCAACAACCCCCCTTCGCTTTTTCACAAGGAGAGCTCATTAACATCAGCAACATAATAGTGAAGGCCAATGGCCCCGGATCCATAAGTGAAAGGAACTAACGCCCCTTGGCTTTCCAATATCCAATCAGAGGGCAACAATATGAGTCTCTTGGTAGCCAGAAAAGTGGGAAAAGACGTTTCCGTTGATGATTAACACATCAAGATGATGCTGACTTAACTTGTATGTGATACAATAGACAAAGTATTGCATGGCCTTTAAGAAGTGTTCCATTTAAAAGACTATGCACACTTTTAAGTCGTTGCTACTAGTAAAGGGTAAAGAAAGGATCACACAATTGATACAATACAAATGAATGGTTGATAATACAACATTTTTTATATGTTATGCACTAAGAAATGCATGACTGCTAATTACTGGAACTCCAGAACAAAGGATTAAAAATGCAGCCTAATTCTAGGAAGTAAAGCAATCTGAATGGGAGACAAACGAATGGAAATGACAACGCCAATATTACTATCAATCAAGGCTGCATTGACCTGTATTGGATTTAAAATGGAACAATGATAAGCAATGGCTCCTTCACATCTCCCCACCCCCAGTATTGTATAGCACAACACACAGAGACTGTTTGACATCAACAAAAGTGCTATATACTGCTCAGCAGAAAAGATAAAACACAATAGGTCTAAAAAACTAATATTTAAGCAGCATACTAAAATTCTGAGGGATAAAGGGGAAGCAATCGTAGCTTATCTTAGCTTATCTAATATATAATAAAGTGCCTTTTTATTATTAAATTTGCATTCACTCACCATACTTTTTACTTGGCATGTTGCTCATATAATGAATACCTTAAACATAATATACATCCAGGCGCCTCCTTTAGACGTAAGTTTGAAGCGTGTGTAGAATGTTACTGCGGTTTTCTTCTGAGGCAAATGAGAGGACTGTCCGCCTTCTTCTCTTTTCAGGCTCCTCCCACCATGAAAAGCTGCTGTGGTAGAACAGCCTTGGCTTAGCGGAAACCATGTGTTTGTCCATGTCATTGTTCTCTCATGGTGCCTGATGATTAGCTGGTCAGTAGACGGTCCTTCAGAGACAGGGGGATACATTTGAAACGAACGCAGCAGCTCTTGCCTGCTGCTAATATTGCACACCTCCACAAATTAAAATTCCATCAGAGCGGGCGGCCCTCGGTAAAATCCTGGTTTGGGTCCTGCCATCAGGTCGAAGGGTGTTCTGGGAATGCGCAGTATCAGGCTCATTAGAAGGTATTGTCATTCCAAGATTACTATGCCTGTTGAAATTTTGTGTTTAACTTTATTTCACCATGTTATGTCTCCCATGTTTTTCTTGCAGCAGAATAAACCATATTTACCACACGCATGCGCCACACACACACACACAAGCACAATACACTCACTCCTCTGAAGAAGGAATATTCAGATTTAAGCAGCGTGAAAATTAGCTTGATAAAAAATAACAACAAAACAGCTTAAAAAGAAGCTTATCGATCTGATCGTTACCGGTGTTGATCAAAAAGGATGTTGACAAATGGCTGAAGGCTGTTTGTGTAAAAATGCCTAAAAAGGGCACCAATCATCTTGGAACACACTACTGAAGCAAATGTTTACTCGAGCATTTCCATGTATGACAGAAAATGCAACTACAGACAGAGGGATCGTGGGACATGTAGAGACTTCCACAGCATGTTACTACTTCCCAAAATATAGAGTACAGGCTGTAGTCCAGGAGGGGGGAATGTATTGTTCTAATAGGTGAATTCTTTTTGAAGCTGACAGGGTGGCTGGTCTGTTTGACATATAGTGCAGATATTGGTTATATCTGTGTTCCCTCACACTGACTAATCAATAGATGTAGCGCTTTGGAAGATGTCTCTTTAAAATTAAAACAGACATGTATTTGAGCTATTTGTGTCATCCGAAAGTTGTAATATAATTTTGAGCTACTGACTGTGATGTGGATGAGATATCAGGGTTGAAGCACCATTTAATTTAGTGGTTTGACTCAGGATGAAATAGTAAAATCAATGACTGTATTCTAATTGAAATACTTAAAGTGAAAAACCATCCACTTGTAGGGATTTATTTATGTGTTGTTATACCATGCGCTGATGTTGGTTTCAAGCTTCTCTGGCAAGGAAGGGACCAAAGCATCATCGATAACTGGCTGATAAGATACAAAAATTGATGTTTTTGCAGTAAACATTGCCCAATATCAATGACAGTAATGTATCTGTTGGTAGACTTTTAAAAAAACAGCGCTACTGGCGGTACATGTCTTTTAATAAAAGTATTTGGATGAATGTTGTATCTGATATTTTTAGGCTGTTACCGGGCAGTCATTTAAACTACATTCGATTTTTTCCATATATTTTGTTTGTTTAAAAATTATATTTCAACAATTACGTTTATTCATATTGGGTATTGCTTTTACATTAAAGAAGAATTATAATGCCTGAACTTTGAGACATATCAAGAAATTAAAATAACTAAAACAAAGTCATAAGAATGTTTTCGAAAAACTGAATAATTGTTTTTGATATTTGGTACCTGCAGCAGAATTCTTACATCAGTACAGTGATGTGGCTGGCAGTAACAATGCTAGCTTTGTGCGGCACTATAGACAAGTCTCTGACTGCAATCTTTCCAGAAAAGCCGCTGAAAGGTCCACTGGCACTCCCACAGATCTCGACGATGGCAAAGACTGATGCCTGAATTGAGGGACATATGGCTAATATGAAGAAAGAGTGAGACCAAAATAATAACTATATAAAATATAAGTGCCAGCACTCATAAAAAGTGAAAACAGACTATACTCAAACACTAGCGCAATGAAAACTAAAGAAGAATGCTTAGGACTTAACAGCATAAGGGGGTATAGACAAAAGAGTGTACATAATGGCACTCTTTGATACACAAGGTCATTCACGTGATAACACTGGGCATGTTGACAGGAGGCAACATTAATTTAGTCAGCCACACTGCAACTTATGTAGGACCACACACAACAAGATGTACTCTAGACTGTGGTACAGCGTGCAACATTGTGTGTGCAGCTAAATATGAGAAGATATTGTCACCATGAAACATACAAATCTCCTGGTGAGGTTGCAAATACCCCTGCTGCACACTACAATACGATTCCAAGTCAATCCAAGATGAGGTGCATGCTCCTCATCTGACCCAGAAAAGAATGAAGTAGGTAGATGCACTCCCATTCTTGGAGATGTGGGTGATCTCAAGTAATTCCAGGCATGCCTAGTTACTGTGTTTTCAACATTAAGCATTTGGCCATCTTGATGGGTACATTAAACTCTACATGATGGTTCAGTTACTTAAATGCTGGAGATTTTATTCTGCTGTGATCTGCAGGTCACCTGTTCAAATCCTGCCAATACCAACTGATCCTTCCGAGGTCAGCAAGTAAAATACCATTAAATGGTATAATAATAGCACCTCTAATATATGGCACTTAAATCGTTAGCAAAACTGCTTTGTAAATTTATGTGCGGAGTCTTACACTCCCAATAGGACATATTTTGATAGATATCTATTTTTGTAATCTAAAAAATTACCAAAGTTAAACCAGGAACTGTGTGTCAGTTGCAGCTTTCCAGGTACAATCCACTGAAAAGTTTCATGATTTCCATTTTTAGGTCTAGCGTTAGCAAAGACCTTTTGTTTTTTTTAAATAAAGTATGTTGTATAACATACTATGCAATACATACTTACAGCAGGCTTTTCCATGGACTTCTTCATCTATTGGTCAGCTGGAGGTTCACTTTTACATTTGGCTTTCACGAACTACTGTGTATATGTAGGCTTTTCTAATGTTTGTTTGGGGTTGGCACTAGTATTTGAATGATACCTAAGTGTATGCTGGTTATAAATGGGTGCCTGGAGACATACGACACTTGAGATCTCCCCCAAACATTTTGGACGGGTAGTGCCTTTGAGACTAAACAATGTAGGGAATAGATCTAAAGATGGGTGTGGGGTTATGTGGTTTAAGATCCAGTGCAGAAAATGGCAGTTGTCTTTTAATTTTAATTGCTTCCTGGGAATGGAGTGGTTTTAAGTGCTTCTTCGCATGCTCCCTACTTTTTGGATTTTGTATTGAAATGTGTAGAGGAGAATGGAATTTGAATGCATTTTGGGTAGAAAGGGAAGTTCATTTTTGTATATATATTTGTGTTGCTGGTTGGACTTTCTTGATAGAGGTTTTGGTTTGAGCTAGTTGCCTCTGGTAGGACAGGTCGGTGAGCACGAGCACAGGAAGAGTATAAGAGTGGGAGATGGGTCACCAATGAGTGGGAATGCTAGCTTGTGGGTGGGGTGAAGGGTGTATCTGAATTTAGAGGCTGTGAAGGATAGAAGACAATTGGAAAGGTTAAATGTGTACGAATAGGGGAGGAAAAAGCAAAGTTAAAACTGTTGACATTTTGATGGGCTGAGGACAAATAACGTTGGGAAGGGGTGACAAGTGACAGATATTGAATAATTGGAATTTATGGAAATTGATAGGAAATCAAAGGTGGCAATTGTTTTGGGGATGTGTTTTGGCACTGGTTGAAGATGTCGCCTTTTAAGGTCAGGGACGGCCGTGGAGGGAAGTCAAGCCATTACTTGGTGTAATGCACCTCCAGCCTCCTTAACGACAACAAATGGGGGGTGATCCTCTCCTTTGTTGAGAAGTTAGCTCCTAGAGCTGTGACTGCTCTTCAGCTGGCATTTTTCTACCTGCAACTGATGGGCGCTCTGACAGGACTGTCGCACCCGCCATTTCGTTTATGCTTTGGCAGTAGTTTTACTTGCATTGATACTTGAAGACTTTAATTTAAAACTGCTTGACATATATAATGTGGTGATATTTTTTCTTCATCCTAACTGTAGCATTTTATGAATTCCACTTCCCTCACTCTGCATAGTGAATGCCATGTATTTACCATGCATTATCTGTTCGTACTACAACCACTGTGACCATTGAATTGTTTCTATCTCAACTTATGGGGAAAACTAGGCATTTGAAGCTCTACAAACCTGTGATGCCTATTCTTTCTAATAGTTTTGCAATTGTTGCTTCAAATTCTCTTTTGCCATTGGATAATAATGTAGGGATATCTAAACACAGTAGGACACTTCTTCTTCCTCAACTGGCCCTACTCAACGAAAATTACTAAAATGGCCTTAAATATTCCACTTTCCCAACTAATAAATGAGCTAAGAAGGATCCTCCATCTCCCATAAAAACACCCACCACTATTTCAGTGGAACTACTGCTCAACCTAATTCGAGCTCTTAAACCTTAAATGGAAGAAACTAATAAAAGACTCCAACTTCTAGGTAATAAATGGACTGTCAAGGAAAATGAAGTTACTCAAGTGGAACAACGTGTTAGCGACCTAAAAGATAGCACACAAGCTGGTAATCTCCTACAATCTGAAGTGTCATACCTGAAAAAACATGCTGAAGATTTGCAAAATCAAAATAAAGTGAACAACCTTCACATTTATGGTCTGGTGGAGGGCCAGGAGGGTCTGAACCCTACATCTTTCTTTCAATTCTTCCTTTCCAAAATCTGCCAGTCATCCCTCTCTTAAATATACAACATGTGCACAGTCTTGGTCATTATTTGCAACATCCATTGTTATTGCAAAAACCTAGTGGAGTTATTATATACTTTTTAGGATATTTTGACCTTTTTGAAGTAATTACAGCAGCCAAAGTCAAAGGTCGTATCTGATTGGTCTGAGTCCCCAGTAAAGAATTGTATCCTAGATTTACTCATTGCAGTTGCCTTCCAGCAAATCACAAAATCCTGGAAGGATTACTCTAAAATCTCATCTGAATCCTGGTGGTATGGTGTGTGTTATAACCATAAACTTGGCAGAGCTTATGTCACCCCCCTTTCCCTGGCAATTAAAAGACATATTCTCTGGTCACCAGTGAAAATGTTTCTAGATTCTTCAGTTCATTCCGCTAACTTACATAGACCATGAAGAGAGGAAGTACCCAAATCCCCTTGATTTTGTATTGCTGACAGATTAAACTGTTAATCTATCCATACTGTTATTATTCAATCAGTTGGCATGCAAATATGCTTTTCAGTCTTATCATTTACAGCAATGAGATTCATTTGTACAATGATATTGCAATATTTCTGTGTAAATATAAATTTTTGGGGGTTTTTCCCATTCATTTCTTTTTTATTTAAAATTTCTTGTAATATGCTATTTCTTAATTACAATGTTTCATGTCATGTATACTGATTGTTTCTACGGTTGTGAACATTCAATACATTTCTTCTTTAAACTAAAAAAAAGGTTGATTATTGCTTGGGAAAATATATTATATTAGTGAGATTGGGTTATTTTAGGATGTTATGTTTGTTGATAGGTTTTCTTTTAATATGCTGAACCTGCGTTATAAAAGTGGTCTTTCTCAACTATGTGTCAATCATAGCTGACACAGTCTTGGCTAATTGGGCACTGTCAAAACACACTGCCATTATGTAACACCATTTTGTTTCTCTAAGGGGAAAATATTTTCTCTATGGAAAAAACTCTTCTACTTACACCCCCACTTGTTATGGGGTGCTCCATTCCCCTTCCGATCCTGGAAAGGGATTTGCTCCATACCTTAGCAGAAGCAAATTCTCTGACCATTGCCAGGTGCAAAAAGGATGTAGAGAAAGATGTGGATGGCCACAAACTGACGTGTTTGTTGGCATTCACAGACTTTAAGACTAAAATTGCCTTGAAGATCCCACTCTACGCCTCTTGCAGTCTGATCAGCTGAATATTACACACGCCTGGGTAATAATCCATGGGAATAGAAAAAGGATTTATGATTGCACAGTCACCATTTATATATCTTTTATCGTGCACTTATAAGTCCAGCCACTTGCTCACCTGTATCTCATTTGCAAGGGAAATCGCTTTGTGAATCAAGCTCCACTTTTTTAATTTCTGGGTTATGGTGACCTGCTGTCATTCTCAGTCCTATAAATATTGGTAATGGAAAAAAGATCACAATTATGCATTAGTAACTCGGTGTGTGGATCTATTCTTTTGTGGTTAGTTGCATTATTTGTAAAGTGTAAAAAAAATCCCACAAAAAACTTTATTAGAGTAAAAAACTGTGCTCACTGCTACTGCTAAGCACCACATATCCTCCAGGGTCTCCAACTTCACCTCCTTCTTTCACCATGCATGTTTTAGCTACTTCTATCCCAAATTCAAAAAAATGCTTTACAGTTTTTAGTTGCATCAATTCTGAAGTTTTGAATACAATCCCAGAATGGTTTTTCTAGCATTCTATGGAACCAGTATGCTCTACACCTATTTTAAACTATAGTTTGTAGTTTTCTTCCGCTAAAAATGTGTCAGCCTCTTGCCTTGTATGTATTCACTTTAGGAATTTAGCAGTCACATGAAACACCCAATAAGAAGAATGTGGACTCCCGATGACTGACTAAGAAGACAATAAATTGAGAGAAGAGCTTCCAAACTTCTACTTGGGCACCTACGCTACCTCCACTCAAACTCACTACCTTCAGGACAAACTATTTTTACATGTTCGACTTTGTGGCTTTACATGGCGTCACTTGCTTAGACCACCAAGGCCTTTAAGGGGACTAACAAGAGGTTTCATGACTGGAATGACCGCTCTGCGGGTCAGCCTAGTAAAGACTCACATCCGTTCTTATACATTTTCACTTGCTTGAGGCCAACTTCTTTGAGCTGTGTTGCACGTTGAAAAGTCACTTCTTTGCTCCACTTATCACAATCCATCAAGGCCAGAAGGAATCATTGCATTATTATGAGGGTATCTTCAAATTAACATTTGTGCAGCAGCAGCAATGATAACATTTGGGGAAAACGTTTGCTTCTACTAGCTCTGTATTTTCTTCACTTGCCTCCTCTCCTCTAAGGCAATGTGAGTTATTTCACGAGTGCCAGGAAATTAGGGTGTGTAAGTCCTGTACCACACAGCGACCAGACATGTGAGTGACTGGGAACCAGGCAAGCTTGGATACATTTTAATCAATCTGGTGCATTTTGCGTACATTCACAATTTTGTATGGTACAAAATTCCTGAAAATAAAATTAATCAATTGAGATTTATTATCATGCAATTTTGTATAATTTTACTCCAGCAGAAAAAAAATTCTTTCACATGTGCATGCCCAGAATCTGCTTCAACAGCAGTCAATGTGCATCATCATCTCCTCGTAGCAAGTAGAGAATCAACCCACATAAGCAGAGGACTTTGAGGTATAAAGCTATGAGATCCCAGCCTAACTCAAAATTCACTGCCGTGTAATAGAGAACATGAGGTGACAATGACACTTTGGAAAGTGTTTTTGTCAATGTATATTTGTTCATGGCAATACTCTGTATTGAACCAGGCCTAAGCACAATGAAACCACAAGTCCAAAATCTCCCGGTTTGTGTGTTGTTTTTCTCTTTTATTCACTCTTATTATGCTCTAAATTTGGAACCAGGCAGCTACAGTAGCTTTCTCACAGCTTCTTAAAATGAAGATACTGGAGAAGGTATTTCACAGCTACTTCAAAGGTAGAACAGAAGGGTGTAGACCTCTCTTAGTTCCTCAAAAGGGGTGTCTGAAGTACCTCTTTCACAGTAGCTCAGGAAAGCGAGTCACAAGATCTTAGAGGGACAGAGTTTACTAAGGTCGGACTGGGGCAGAAGACAGGCCCAGGCACCAAAATCAAAGAGTGCCCCATTAGTGAATTAGATAGGTAAAAAAGTGGCCAGTGTTTGCAAATTGAGGTAGGTTTGAACTTGTAGACACATGCTGGATAGGCGTCTTGCAAGATATGGGAGACTGAAGGCATTTGTGCTTGCTGCAGACCATGTAAAAAGACAATTTGTTCCGCTGTAGTCAAATAGGTATTGTACCAACAGTTGTTTAGTAACTGTATATAAACGATATGAATCTCGTACACAATAAAGCATGGAATGATAAAGCACACAGGGGTCTGGTTACCATCTTTTGATATATTCAAACAGTTTAAATTAGATGAGCAAAACATGCACAAATGAATATTTATGTAGGCTGCTTCGAAAGTGCAAAGTAAAGGTGCTTGTGCAGTGGATCAAGTAAAAAAAGGCGAAAGGGAATACATATAAACAAAACAACAATGGACGTCACAGAGTCAGAACATAGAAATGTAATGGTAAGGCTGTCCAGAATACTCAAATTTGCACGTCTCAGTTATAAAAAGGCAATGGGATATAACTGCACTGTCATATGCTGGACTTTGTATTGGGTACAGGCAATATAATTCAACTGGCGACGTTTCGACCCTCAAGAGTACTTGTGTTGAGGTAACATCATAATGGGTCTTCATCAGGACTGGGTGCAAACCAAAGCAACTTGTGTAGTATTGGGAGCTAAGCCCACGTGGTGAGAGAAACAAATCTGCACCAATCCTAGGAGAGGCAATTTGGTCCCAAAAGATGGTAACCAGACCCATGTGTGTTTTGTAATTCCATATATTAATATGTAAGGGATGCATACCATGTATATACAGTTACTTAAAAGTTGTTGATACAATACCTATTTGGCTCCTGCAGAACCAATTGCCTTTTTACACTAACCCATGTTAGTGTAATACCCAGGTTCTGACGAATACAGGGTTTCCCTATTGTAGCCTAATGCTGCAGACAATGTTTGTTTTAATATCCAGGGAATCAACAGAAAAACCGACTGAGCAGACCATAAAATAAGCTGACAAACAGCCAAAAAAGATACCACACTGTGACCTGCCAAGCTCTATGAGCACTGCCTGATTGCCCTTAGACTAATACCAACCGTGTCTGATCCCTGACCCAGTAGATAAATATCAACTGCCCACAGCTTAATAAAAACCTAATGAAACAGTGAAAGCTAGTTTTTACCAGGAATAAAGACATTCACTCCACCATATCCTACTTCTTAAAAAAAATCTTTTTCCATATAACAACAAAAATAATAATAATATTAATTTCTTATTAATGCAGTGCTTTCACTCAAGCACTTTAAATGGAACATTTTAACACCCAATGATTACTATATAATAAAAATTGGAATTTGTTTCAAATGCCTGTGATGACAAAAATTTAAATATGGTCCCCTCAGGTTTGAAACTGGTCGCTTGCCCCACACACACAGATCGCTGCATCATCTGCTTAACTCACCAGGGGCCATATTACAGAAAGTGGCCTGAGGGTGCAACGGACATGTGCGCCTGCTTTCTGCGCCCCCGGGGCACTTTGGTATTACAGAAGAGGTCAGGCACAGACACTTTTGTGACCCCGTCTGTAATACAGATAGAGCGTGTGCACATGTAGCACCAGCGCTATCTCAAGAGGGGGCACCCTCATTTGTATGGGTCCACACCTCCTTATTTTGGACTTCTCTTTTCCCGTATGTTAAGTCGCAGCACATATATTCTCACTGCTTTTATAGTGGTGATGATGATTAAGCATACCCGGTAATTCCCTAGATTTCCCCTTCAGACTTCATATTTACAACATTTTTCTCTGAATCTGTGCTAGGCTGCACAGTCCTTCTGTAGCATATCAATACAAGTGCAAGCATCAGTAAATCATAAGCCACAGTGCCTCCTAGGGTAGCGATGTAAGAAAAATATCTCAAACTCATCAATAATTCCAAGATGCTTGCTATGTAAGCTGAATGACAAGCAGTCGTTGTGAATACAATACTTAGAAAATGTTCCGTAACAAATAAATACTCATGTCAACCAATTAATTGACCAAATCCCCTGTGCTTGCTGTATGTGCCTCAAAATTGTTTCTTTAACTCTTGCCCGGCATCTGCATCAGACGCATCACAAAGTCTATTACAAGGAATGGTCATGGCATCCAAGTAGGGAGTTCTTCTGGCAAAAGAGGATGTAATTACACCCAAACAATAAAGAAAGTCAAGCAGCAACAAACAAATATTACAGACCATTAAGGACATCAATTTTAAGCTTTGAAAAAGCAGGCCATATATTAAGGCGAAACGTGTCAGATGTCTTACACACAAGTTTGGATCTTGTTTGTATGAAGAAATAAATCATGAATTAAGAAAACTTCCTTGAATGTTCTATAATATGTGCTTGGTGCTTCTAAATTTGCTTTTCTAATATGAATGTTATGAAGTATAAAACTAGTGGATAACTCGTGATCAGGAGTGCAGCCAGTGCAGAGCCTAAATATACCCTTATATATGTACCTATTTTTTATATGATTAAAATGTATGCAGCATCCATACTGAGGCTTAGAGGTACTTTCTGTGAGCATATAATGTGAAGCAAGCTGGTTTCTAGCAAGCATTACAGTCACAAATATTAGGAAGCTGAGTTCATATTGCCTGGGTAATGTGCTTTCTTGAACTTTCACTATGAGGAAAACTCCTCTAACGGAAAGTGGACACCAACGTGCATTTTTGCAATTAACTTTTTTTAAATCTTTCTGCAGGAATAATGCCATTTCCCAATTAAATTTGAGTGTGTTCAGCACCCATTCCCTCAATGGACACGCTATGTTGCATTTCAAAGAGGAGACACTACCTGCTAGGGGTATGTACTTCAAATTTAAAGGTTTCTGTGTGTCCATGTATTTTACACGTTAGGCCTATCAGTAATACAGGCCTGCCAAGTATCATGCATCAGGCGTGACTCTAACGGATTTCAGTGCGGTATTCCACATCACCGCACTGAAATGCATTGTCATGCATTGAAATATCACCCACCTCTGGCTCATTCACACCTTTAAATGATCCTTCAGTGCGTGACTTTCTCTGTTGTAACTGGACGCACCTGACTAGACCCTGCCTCAGTGCCCGGTGCCACTAGTTCGGTCTAGGCCAAGACTTTCAGACAAAGAGGAAGTCTTGATATCACCACATCACCAGGCCTGGTTGCTGTGGGGCTGGGCAGGTAGCAGCGTACGCACTGGGCCACGGACCGATCCAGAGTTATTTTTTATGCGTTGACAACTCGTTTTTGAAATAAATACACTACAGTGCCCTGGCTGCCGGCTGTGACCTAGGTCACTGTGTGCCTCGGCCAGCCTGAGGCTTGCCCAATGCCCAGCTTGTCTGTGGAGCTGTAGTCCGCGAGTCACCTGACTGTGTTGACGCCTAATTTTTTTAATTAGGCAACTGCTGAGACAAGATCTGTGTTGTTGTGGCCTCACATCAGGCCGGGTCCCACGTGGGTCAGAGGGCCCGGAGTCCACACTGATGCTCTTCATCTGATTGATTGATTGGCGGCAGCAGGGTGGCCCAGGAGACAAACGCTGGGTTAAGGTAATCTTTGTTTAAATTGGTTTTCTGCCTGCCCGCCTGGCTTCACTTAGTAGCTGAGAAAAGAAGATCCATGTTGTTCGGGCCTACATGGCGAGAGGTGTGCACACTGTGCTAGGTCTCTGCATGTGATTTAATGTATTAGTTTGAAACTTGCTATGTTAATTTTAAGCAGCCCAAACATGCAGCTGTTATCAGAGTCAGTGCCGTGGACTGGACACAGCTGGCCGCATTAATTATCTGAGACCACACCACGGCTGCCAGTGACGCCTACCTACTACCACGAAGGTTGTTTTAAATTGAGCAGTCTGTCTTTGGCTTCAGTAATGCTGAAGTGTGGCAGGGACTTCTCATTATCAGACAGTTTTGTTTGCTTGCCTATAGTGCCACGTTTGCCCTTAACACCTGCAAGGTCTTCCTCATATTTCTTGGCAGTGGTGCTGAAGCAGCCAGTACATTTGTAGTGTCCGCATACCATTTCACTGATTGTTCAACTTTCACACACATTAGAAAATACTATGTCTAATTCTTTCATTTATTTTGTGCCTAAGCAAATAATATTTTATTTATTTTATTTATTTTATATTAAAGGTTTTATATAGCGCTGGCTAGACCCGGAGGTATCAGAGTGCTTTACATGAGCATCAGATCATAGTTACAGGTTACATCGTTACAAAGGTTACACAGTTATTAGAGCATGGCAACATAGTTACTTCTAATTCTTTCATTTATTTTGTGCCTAAGCATTTGTGAAATACCATGTACGCCAGGCTCGCCAAGAAGTAACTGTCCTTCTACACACCCACCCGCCAACTACGATCGTCCAATCAAGCCCTCGCCGTAATTCCGCGCATCCATAGATCCACCATGGGAGGAAGATCCTTCTCCTACTTAGCGGCCAAAACCTGGAACTCTCTCCCCACTCACCTCCACCTTACACAGAACCACCTCTCCTTCAGAAAGCAGCGAAAAACCTGGCTTTTCGATAAGTAATGCACCCACCCTCCCTTAAGCGCCTTGAGACCCCCTGGGTGAGTAGTGCGCTATACAAATTACTGAACTTGAACTTAAACTTGAGACTGAGAAACCGTATATTCTCCTAGTTGCACTTGCTATGCTACAAAATTTTGCTTTTTAGGCTAGGTTGCAGTCATGAATAGTCAGGTCAATGCGATCATCTTCTGAGCAGCTACAGTGCTTGCCTTCAGTTACTGAGAACTGCATTCACGCAGTCTGTCTCCGGTTAGTGCCCTTCCATTTCTGGTGCTTTGCAGCAGTTTTAAGATCTTTCTAATGTTTCACGTTGCTCAAATGGGTGTAATTTCTGATATTTATATGTTTCCCTTGTCTTCATTGCTTGAATTTGTTCGCAAGAAAGTGTCACTCATAGTTGTTGAAATGTCACTCATAATTACACTGAAATTATGAAAATGTCATACATAGCAATCTGAAACCTTGGCAGCTATGGTAATACCCAACAAATCCGCCCACAATCTTGATTTTACAAATGCAGAAATGTTATCATACTCGCAGATTTTCTGTAGTAACAAATCCCATTTGGAAAAGTAAATTTTTGTCAATACCAATTCTGTGAACTCAGATTTGGGATTTTGTGATCGCAAATGGGATTATACAGGTAGCTAAAATCATAAATGTACCAAAAAAATGTTGCACTAAAATATTTAAAAAAAATCAAATGTCTTAAGGAACTAAAAATAGTAATGAGCGGGCTGTGGCGTCCAAAGAACTTGAGCCTGTTGGAAAAGTAAGTAATCCTTGAGGCCATAGCCTTTGAGAGAAAGTAAATGGCAAAAAATATATTCAATAGCACATTGTGAAAAAGTGAATAATTAATACCAAGCCAGGGCAGCCATTTGTCAACATCCTTTCTATGAAAATCTCATTCATTCTGCTCACACATAAAAAAATCACGGTCACCCTAGATTTATGAACCCACCCATGATCAGATAATATTTAAGAAAGAAATATTTGATAAACTACATTTTAAAGGATTTTTTTTCTTTTTGCAATGAGTTTGGATCACATTAGAATGTGGAATTTTTGGCCAAAATTATTGTTCTGCAACGTCCTTTATTTTTGAGGGTTTTTTTTATGGGAGGCTTCATTTTTTGTCATTTTATGTTTTTTTAAATGTTGCTCCAGAGAGGGAAATTGGGTTCTTCGAAGTGTTTGGACAAGAAACGATCCATTCTTTCGACATATCTATGGCGTTAAGGTTGCCTCACACTGCACTCGAAGACAACATAAAACTGAAGAAAAGTTAATAATCTTTTGTAAAGGATTTTTGTGGAAAATTGCTGTTTGAAAGTTTTAACAAAAAGGAAAAATCTTTAATCGTATACATATGGCTGATGCGTATATCCATGTGCAAGGCAAAACCTTGTACAAGTCCTTCGTTTTTGATTATTATTTTTTGAATGGGAGGTTTCATTTTCGTCATTCTATGCTTTTTTTAAATGTTGCTCCAGAGTGAGTTTGAAATCAGTTCCCTACGAGATTTGTGGACTAAAAAAAATGGATTCTTTTGACATATTTCTGGTGTTAGAGTGGCCTCACACTGCACTCGAAGACTACATAAAACTGAAGAAAAGTCAATAATCTTTCGTAAAAGATTTTGTGGAAAGTTGCTATTGTTTTAACAAAAAGCTAAAACTTTCATCGTAGACATACGGTTGAAGCGTATCTCCGTGTACAAGGCAAAAAGTTTGATAAAAGTGATGACATCATGAAAAATAATTGCATTCAGAAATAAAATAAATAAAACACGCAAAGCAAATGCAATGTTCGCTGGGCACTTCTGAAAGGTTGATTGACTTCTGTCCATTTTCAGTCATCGTTAGTAGAATGGATTCTGCTAGTTGGAAATAAAGGAGGTGGCGACGGTAGGTGAGGGGCTGGATGGAGGCTATGGGTGAGAGAATGAAGGTGCGCGGAGGGCGGCTGGTGGGGAAGCCCTGCCAAATGGGGTGGGAGGCAAGGGTTGCATTGATTAGGCGGAGTGGCACTCTCTTGAGGACTAGGCAGAATCATGGGGTGGGCGGGTGGAATGAGGTCGGAGGTCATTGGGTTGCTGACCCGGAAGCACTTTTCCTTGTGGGCCTTCAGCATGTTTGAGAAGCGGAATCTCTGTCCACAAACATCGCATGGGTACGGCTTCTCCCCTGTATGTGTTCGTCGATGTCGCTTCATATTGGGCCGACTGGTGAAGCTCTTGCCACATATTTCACAGATGTAGGGCTTCTCTCCTGTAATGACAAATGTCCAAATAAATCATTACTTTTATATTTCATATGAGGCATGATGAAATTGGAAATATGAATCTCTGTATCTAACCTTGATATTCCCTCCTTACACGAAGTGCAAAGTGAAATGACACAGATGTATCTTTTCCTTGAGTAAATAGGGAAAAAGTATTACGTGATATAGCATCCAACTGAATTTCAGTTGCTGCCTTAGGGACAAAATAATTCCATTTAAAAGCAGGTCCACAAACTTACACTGAACAATACCACTGTCCATTGGCTAGAAGAATCACCAGTGTGCCAGGCGACCCAAAGCAGTGATGTCAACAGGATAAAAGGATTATATCAGTCTCCTTGTGTGTGAGCAATGTACCTCAGGTATTACTGTCACCAGTCTCAATATTAGGAGAAAAAAACAGGCCTATTCACCATCTATCTTTTACCTGCAAGGGCACAGCAATTGGGCTATGTCAGCAGCATCCCCAGTCTTGAGAAATTCTCCAAGTCTATGTGTGTCACCAATTAAACACAATGTTTCAGGAAGGCATAAATACATGGCTGTTCATTGCTGTATTTCCTTAGTGCGGCTCTGTAGTGCCATGTAAATATAAAGGGAAGTAACCACCAGCTGTAAGAAGGGTACGATGAAACACTTTGACAGTCTCCCAACAAAAAAATAGTTCCTTTTTCTCAATGACTCTGATGTCTGTTTCTGACATCCTGATCAAATATTAAAACAAAGATGCAAATAATATTTTATGTTCTTCAGAGTAATTGCTTTTAGTCACTGAAAACATCTTTAACACCAAGCAGACTAAGATATTCAAGGTACATATGATAATAACACCACCAACAGCAATTACTACTATTGTTATTATTATAAGGTCTCCTGTATTAAGTTCCAAGTTCTGTATTTGTAAAATCAACAGTATTATATAAACTCATACAACTAATTCAGGACAGGACTCAAACTCCTCTGTTACTTTACTGTTGTGAAGAGGCTCTTAGACAAATTACAAAAATAATAGTAATACTTTAATAATAGTGATACCATTGGTAACATTACTAGTAATAACAAAAATACCAATAAACATAATAACAATAAATATAATGATAATATTCGGTCCTCCACAAGAAATCTTCTTCAAGTGCCTAGATTTGCCAAAGCCAGATGGGGGAGGCAAAGCCTTCTCCACTATTGCACCTAAGCTCTGGAACTCCCTTCCTCCTGACCTGGTGGGGCAGTCTTCTTTGGCACTCTTTCGTAAGGACTTGAAAACTTGGCTATTCCGAGAGGCTTATATTTAAGCCATGGACTTGGCGATTCTGAGACTTGTCATTTGATATCTGCACTGTCTGGCGCCTTGATGCCCTTGGGCTAAGTTGCGCACTACAAATCCCCTTTCTTTCTTTCTTCTTTCTATACAAAAATAACAATACAAATAATATTATGAATAACAACAGAAACTATCAATTACAAATTCATTGGTCTGAATATTCGGATCAGAACATGAGAAACAGTGCCCCAAAGAGATGCACCTAATGAGTAAGGATACCCATCAGTCACCATCCGATACCGTCCTAGTCATCATCTGGGCTTCCTTACACCCCTCTTATCATGAATCATAGAAAGATGTAAATGAGGACTAGATGTATATGTCCACCATCTAATTATGAAGCACGGGTACATGTTAAGTGAAGGTATCAAATGATGGGTGAGAGATGAAAAAATGGCAGTGCGTAAAAGTGTGTGAAACATTCAGTGAATTAAAATTGGGTAACTGAGAGAAACATGAGTTTATTATTATCGCTCAGTTTATCCAAGGCTAAAAACAGTGCAAAAAATGGCAGTTTCAACAAATATCTACCAATAAAGTTTGTGTGGTCAACATGTTTCAGCAGAAAAATAGGACACCATTGTCCTCTGCCTTCGTCAGGACCTTAATAAATGATTGCTACTGCAATAAGTGAAAAGAAACAGAAATTGATCAAATCAATTAACCATTTCACCTGAAATCCTAGGTATCTGGTCACTCCTCCTGTATGTGGATTTCTCAACCACTGTTGTAAAATGATGTTGGTTCCATGTCATAACAAAGAAGAAAACACAAGCGAAGGCAGAGGACAATGGTATCCTATTTTTATGCGGAAACATGTTGACCAAACAAACTTTATTGGTAGATATTTGTTGAAACTGCCATTTTTGCACTGTTTTTAGCCTTGGATACACTGAGAGATAATAATAAACTCATGTGTATCTCAGTTACCCAATTTTAATTCACTGAATATTTCACACACTTTTACGCACTGCAATTTTTTCATCTCTCTCCCATCATTTGATACCTTCACTTAACATGTACCCCGTGCTTCATAATTAGATGGTGGACATATACATCAAGTCCTCATTTACATCTTTCTATGATTCATGAAAGAGGGGTGTAAGGAAGCCCAGATGATGACTAGGGCGGTATCGGATGGTGACTGCTGGGTATCCTTACTCATTAGGTGCATCTCTTTGGGGCACTTTCGCTCACGTTCTGATCCTGTTGATTTTGTTGGTTCATGTCTTATGAAATTTGATTTGTGTTAGACCCGTGGACAGTATGTGTTTACTACATTGACTGTTGGGGGCTGTGTCCATGCTTGGTCTAGAAATATGCCCTAGGACCCTTCTTTATCGTATTGTTTTCATATACTGAATAATACCATAAATAATAATGGTAATATGAACTATAGTCATGTTTAGTTAGGCACCTGCTAGCATTATTTATTTATTCTAATATTTATAAATGTAGTTACATTTTTATATAGTGATTCGTATGCAAGTCAAGTCAAAAAGGCTTTATTTCGATAAAAATTTATCATAAAAGCTTCACATAAAATTCATAGGTACGGTAAGGAAGCCAAGAATAAAAACAAGTTACAAAAGAGAAAAAATTGTACATAGCAATTATTTACACATCACAAGTTAAAAGAAAAATTAAACAATTGATTTCAGCCTTTTGGCTCGGATTAACCAGGCCCAAGATAAAAATTTGGCGAGAGCACAAGCATAGGTAATACGGCTGTCAGACATTAATATACGAATTGCGTCTGAATGGCACCTAGTACCCAATTGGTGACAGAGGTGTTTAAGCCATATTTTCCTTGGTAAATTGTACTCTCCACATTCGAACATAAAATGTGCCAATGTTTCTCGTTTAGCTAGACATACTGGACAAAGCTCAACAGTTTGTGCCGGCGGTTTCCAACTTGAAGAAAAAGTATACAATGGTAAAGTTCCTGCTCTAAATTTAAAATAAAGAGCCCTATCAAAAGGTTTGCCAATAGCATCCAGGTAAAGTTCACATTTTGGAGAGTCCTTAAATTTTAAGAACTCTTCAGTAAGTCTGCCCAAGGAAGCATTAGTATTTCGTTGTAACATAACCCAATTCCAATAAAGTTTCTTGAGAATTGCCTTTGGAGGAGAAGATCTATTAATCCATGAATCATTTAGACCCAAATTGAATAGTAAGCTTCTAATGTCACTCAACCATTTGATTTAGTGCCACCCTGGCGAGGACATAATTTCTGTGAGGCCTTGCGCATATTTATACAGTTCAGGCACTCGCCACAATCGTGCCCATAGTAAAAGTGGACGTAGTCTTGCTAGATCTTCGATAGGGCGACGGCCCAAATCAAGCATTAATGGGACCGTAGGGGTACCCTGTGGGAGTGACATAATCGCCCTACAAAACTTCCTTTCGGATACTGGCAATTCATTGGAAATGGATGAGGCCCAAAGCTCCGCCCCATACAGAGCAGAACTAACCCCTTTAGCTTCATAGATGTCAAGAACAACTGCTATTGGTCTAATTACACAGGAGCGTTGCTCTTTAAGAATTGCTCCTGTGATCCTTTTGTGGGATAATAACATTTTATCCAAATGTGGAGACCATTGCATTTTATGTGATAGTCGGATACCAAGGTAATCAAACACCTCTACTCTCTCCAAGGGTTCAGTATTCAAGATTGGAGGATATGCTAATTTTTTTGGGGGATTCAACACAAGATATTTAGTCTTGCCTGTATTGATTACGAGGCCCCGTTTAGTGCAGAAGGATTGGAAATTATTTAGAAGCCTTTGGAGGCCTATCGGGGATTTCGATATTAGAAGCGTGTCATCCGCAAAGAGGAGGGTGGGTATACGTTCACCAGCCAGGGATGGTTCATCTGAAGGGTGTTCTAAGAGGTGCTCCACCACCCCGTTAATATAAAGAGAAAACAGGGTGGGAGCGAGGACACATCCCTGGCGGACCCCTCTCTCTACCGGGATGCTGCTAGTTTTCTCCCCTCCTGGACCCCACCTAATCTGGGCAAAGCTATTTTCATGCAGCCTAACCAATAATGTGAGTAAATAGTGTGGCAACCCCATATTGGCCAGGACTCTCCATAGTGTCTCCCTCGGTACAAGGTCAAAGGCAGTCTTCAGATCGATAAACGCGAGATAAAGACTGCCTTTGCCTAGGACCACAACCTTCCAATACACCATCATGAGCCTAAATACTTGTTCGACTGTCCCAGTACCCACTCTAAATCCTGCCTGATAGTCGGAAAGAATTTTATTTTCTTCTATCCAGTCCAGTATTCTAACCAGTAGAACCTTACCAACTACTTTTTGAGTAATATCCAGCAAACTAATCGGCCTGTAGTTGGACGGCTCGTCTCTGGCACCTTTTTTAAAAATGGAGACCACCTCCGCCCCTTTCCATGACGAGGGGATCGGAGCACCCTTACAAATGGCAGCAAGTAAGGAATAAATAAATTTACCCCACTTTGGGATATCTAGTCTCAGAAGGTCGCCCGGGATACCATCCGGACCAGCGGCTTTCTGTGGCTTAATCGTGCTTATGGCATGTTCCACCTCTTTGATTGTAAAGCCAAGATCGTCGGGGACAGTACTACCAACTAGTAGTTTCGTTATTGGAACCACATACCTCCCTTCCACATCAGTGGGTGCCTCGGTGAGTGGCAAATCATCATGTCGGGAGTATAATTTTGAAAAGTGGTTGACCCACGCTTGGCTTGGGATGTTACATGAGATGAGGTCCATGTCCGGCCTATTTCTGGCTCTAATCGTATCCCAGAAACATTTTGGGTCTTTTTTGAGACTAGCTTCCTTCAGAGTAGACCAGTACTCTTCTACCCATTCTTTTTTGGCATGTGCCAGCGTAATCTTATGTTTCTTCCTAGCAGTCTGTATCAAGGATTGGGATTTGCTTTTGACGGCCTCAATCAAAAGGGACTTTGCACGTCTACATGCAGGTGTGTACCAATCATGTTTTCCCTTGGGTTTAGGATGGGACAAATTCCCCCCTACAGTGCCCTTAACCAGAAAGACCTCACCTATGGATTTAACCGCTGATTCGTATGCTATTAACCTCAGGTTCTCAGAGCTGTAGTATCATACAGTACTACTGCCTAGACCACTGGTTCTTAACTTGTGGTTGGGAAACCCCTGAGGGGCCACAAATCCTACTCAGGGGGTCTGCGACTTCTTAGAAGATTAAATATTTTTAACAAATGAATAAAGTGTATGCAAATAAAGAAGTTATTTAGGTTTGTAAAATATTTTGCAAACATGAAGGAGTCTGAAATTGGAGGCTAAACATTTATTTGCTATTGTTAGGCTGATTTGTTGGAGCAGTGAAAGCATCAAACAGAATATAGAATCCACAATGAGTGGCCTCAGTTGAATTTAGAAAAGCTCCAACCTTCTTATAAAAATTAAGATTTTTTTTATGTTGGTGAATTAAATAAAATACGACGTCATTTGTATATTTGTTTGATGAATGTTTGTTTTTGTATTTATATGTATTGTTTTGCTGTTCAAATCATCGAGAATGCTTAGGCTGGGGTCTTCAGCTTCCAGTAATGGCTAAGTGGGGGTCACCAGATTCCAATAATGTTTGGGTAGGGTCCCTGGATTCATGTAATGATTAATTAGGTGTTCACAGAACTCAAAAGTTTAAAAACCACTGGCCTAGACCAACTGTCATAAGTTTAGATATCTTGGAAGATACAGGCAGTGGCACTCAGCAAACCGGATACTCAAAGTTTTGCACAGTTAGGGAGCCGCCTAATTTAGTGCTTCACACATTTATATGCAAATTATACTTAATGTGTGTTAAACAATAATAATCCGTGCAGTTATTATTAATCAAATGTCCCAGGTGGTTGTATTTACCTTAGAGGAAAGTCACACATATATTATTGAAAGGTAATCAATGGATTTACTCACCCTAACTGTACTTGCTTGGAAGCCATGTTTTCTTATGTTGGCCTAATGTGCAACCAGGCCAGAAATGCATGAATTTTACGTCTATAAAATGTTCTACCAGTCTCATGTTTTTCTCCTTCTGCATGTGCCTTATGAGGCTTCTCATTAGCTAGACTAGACTTTTTGATATTGTACTGAAACTGGTAGATGATTAGGAATTAATTGGAATTTGGTTGAAGACACACAGTCTGTGTGATCTTGGGAGAGATCCTCCTGTACTTGGCAGACCTGACCAGTGATACATCAAGGTTGGGCAGATGTGTGTTTCATTGCCCAGTGCTGGGAAACTAGGGAGTCTACCTGCGCCAAAAGGAAAATATAGCGACTGATTGGACTGTTTGATCAGAACTGATGTGGAGAGGCTTCTAGAACTTTCTTTTAATTATTAAATATGTTTTGTAGCATAGTTTAGCAGTCCCTGACCTGATTTCACTTAGAGAAGATCTCTTCTCAACTTTGCTGACTTTCCCTGCCCTGGGTGTTGAGCTTCATGCCTATCCGCTGAACCTTAAACTTGGTTCATTTGATGCAAACACCTTCATCTTAGAAATGCCCTGTTCCCCTTTCGATACTTATTTAGAATAAGAAAGTACCTTTATGGAACCTGTCTGCCTAATATTCCGTCTGCTGTATGTCAACACATTTTTCACTTTTTGCTAGATAATATACAAATTCAGTTTGCATGACCATTTGAATATAAATTAACTAATTTGCTGATTATTGATTGAATTGTTACATTCACTAAATTTGATAATAACCCTCATGGTTTGAACACCATCCTCTTAGTCGCCCTTGTGGAGCCACATTGGATTTCACTGTAATTGACATGTATTGCTTATGCTAGCTCCTTTCTTATGCTTCATGTTGACATTAAAAGGCTCATATGACCAACAGAGGATCCTATTTGATTACTACAATAAGACATTGAGATTTAGGGACACCCGCTCTATCAGATATGAGCCACAGAAGCACTTCATGGGAGCCAAACTGGTGTTAAAAAGTGCCCTTGAGGAGAAGCCTACTTTTAAATACCTCTGCCATAAATGCCCAGAAGGGGCTATTTTGAAACGTGGAACTTCCTTTATGTGGAACCACAGGCACTATTTCAGAACGTCTGTCTGTTATCTCTATGACAACAGATGTAAGATCTGGGTTGAACCTCAAATTGGTATTGGTAATTCCTGAAAAGGAAATTCCTGATACTCATTATCTTAGCATCTAGTCTCTGCCTTTCAAAGACTTCTTTATAAGAGATCATTTTCCCCTCGGTAGCCATAGTGTCAAGAACAAAAAAGCCTTACATCCATTTTAAGTAAAGGTAATCACAGAGCTACACAAAGCTCACACGGTTTTATTAAATACTGCCACCCAAATTTATGAGAATTAGAAAAAGAGAATTACAACAACAATCTGGCTGTATCTGCCAACAACAGTGGATGTGGACATTCAAAAATGTTACAAACATATTTACTAAATCCAAGAAATGACTTAGTAAACGGTTGCAGAGATAAATTTGGGATGTTTGTTAGGCACTAGGAAGGGACTTTTAAATGGGAGTTGGACAACATTTAAGAGCCAGGCAAAGGGTTTTCTTCATCTTCCCCTATTCTACACTACCTTCCAATTACAGATCGATTGCTTTCATGGATGGAGAGGCAAAATACTTAGCAAAATGTTTTCTTGCCATATTGACAAAATGGACCGACACAAGTTGATTGGTGCCATGGAATCAGATAGGGGTTATTAAGGGAATTGGCACAACCACCAACACCCAGATTCTGGACTTATTAATCGAACAGGCAAGGTGCTGCTCTTTAAATCTACATCTATGGTATGTGGACTTTCGTTCAAGTCTTTGATGTAGTGCAGTGAAACATCTTGTGGTCCAAGCTGCTAAGCTGGGGAATTCCTCCTCTCCTCTTACGAGCTACTTAATTGTTTACACAGATACCTGGCAAGGGTAAGGCTGAGAAAAGGTACGACGATTTAAAAAAAAAAAAAACATCCCAACAATAAACGGCCTAAAACAAGTGTTGGTATTAGCTCAGCTTTTATTTAACTTGTATCTTGCGGAGAGGATATCTGTCTTAAATAGAGTCAACTCTCACAATGGCTGGCTTTAATGCTTCGCATATGTTGTACACTGACAATGTCATCCTGATTAGTTATAGAAAAGTTGGTTTCCATTGCTTAATCAATACAGCTGCTCCGTACGCCGCGAAACATGGGTTAAGAGCTAATCTTAATAAAACAATAACAATGTTAGGGACAAGGAGAAGATCCTTACCACCCACATTCTACATAGATGGGTCAGACTTGGAAACCATGTCTGAGTACAAGTATTTAGGGATGTTGTTTTACTCCAGAGGTGCATTTACAAATCAGTGCAGTGCAATACAAAGAAAAAAAAAAGAATGCACTACCTGCTAATTTCTATTCATTACGGAACTCTTTAAAAGGCCTGTCCCTCCAGCCACTCCTGCAAGTAATGGCTGCTACACCTGCTCCCTCTCTTATGTGCGGAGTTTGGGCTTCGAGAGGAAGAGCGGAAAAACAACTGATAATGCAATTGCAGGGACATATGAACGCCTGTTCAATCTTCCTCGCTAGGCCTCTCCTGCCCAAATTTGTTCAGAGTTCCACCTTAGGAGGCACGCCATATGAAGTTTGGGTGCTTACTTGAAATTCTGCTACAAGCTAAGAAATGACCGAAGACCTACCTCAAGCTCTATTGTGTGGGAATCCATAAGTGACCCAAGAAACACCACGGCTTACAATTATATAAACCTGACCGTACCCACCTACAAGTCTGAGGAGCTCTGGGCCTTATCCCTCTCAGCGCCTGCATTAAACAAAGTCATATTTTCATATGGGAAACAGATCTCATCCCTATTGGACAAAGCTGTCCTGGTTAAAGATCTCTTTCATGGATGGTAATAGGTTCACAAGTCCCCCTCAAATTTCAAACATACTTACTGCTGCGTCTTCAATTTGGTGACTTGCAAACACATGTTAATTCCCCTGTTTGGAGGAGATTGACCATACAGTCTTCATGTTGGCTCTGTAACTATCCTAAGGAAGACATTTGTCACTTTGTCTGTACTTGCCCAGCACTTAAGGTGGAACAGAGAGGGCTGTTGAGACAGTTCTTTATTAGAAACACCATATGTACATGGCGGCAAGCAGTTATAGCCTGTCTCCAAGGGAATGATGTGATGTTCTGTGGGAAAGTCCTTACGTGTATGTGTATTACAGAGTTAAAACTAGCAAAATATGAATTATAATGACAATCTGCTTGGATTTTATCATTCATTCTGTTAAATTTGAATGCGCAAAGTATGATTGTTCATGTAAAGTTATAATGTTTTAGATTCTGTAGTTTGGTAGTCAAAAGAATAGTTTTACTGGCAGATGCATCAAAGTAAATACCGGGAGCAAATGGGCAGATTCTCAGAATCTGCACCTTTGCTCCCGGTATTTTTGCATTTGGGATGCATCATCCCAAATGCAAAAATCGCAATTTAAGGAATCTCTAAATTAAGATTCCTTAAATTGCGATTGCATTTAAGGAATCCCAAATTGAGGTTCCTTAAATGCAATGCATGAAAGTAAAAAAAATAGCGAATTTGCTAATAGGGGGGCAAATTACCTTGAAGTTGGACTTCATGGTAATTTGCTAAAACTTTGAAAAAAGCACTTTTGTGCATATTTCAAAGCTTCCTGTTGCGCACACACATGCCCTTAGGGCATGTGTGTGTGCAACATATGTGCATAGATCAATTTCAGGGGTGCAACAGGGTGTCATTTTGACACCCTTGCACCCTTGAAATTGCATGAGCAATTTGCGAGTACCTACTGGTACTCACTAATTGCTCATGCAATCTCCAAAACATTCCTATGGGCCTGTAGGCCCATAGGAATGAATGGGACAGCATTCCTTAATTGCGACTCGCAATTTGCGAGTAGCAATTAAGGAATGTTAAGGAATCGCTATTTTAATTGCAATTCCTACATGCATAGGCTTTTGCTATTCCTAAATAGCGATTCCTTAAAAATCGCTATTAAGGAATAGCAAAAGGATACGTTGATGCATCTGCCAGTTAGTAGGAAGTATGAAATTTAGGAAATGCACCTAGCACTTTTTTCCTGAGTATTGTGCACTAATTAGATACGTATGCTAATCGTATTTATTGGTGTTTCATTTTAGTGTGAATCTGTATCTGTGTTTGTTCATATATGACTTACATGGTTCATTCCTAGAAAAAGGTTTTAATGCACAAATCACTTTTATTTTAAATACTCTCAATTGTGTAAATATAGCATAACTATACTTTATAGTTGGTGGTTTTAGGATTGGGAATGCTATCACGTGATTCATGTCTTAAGTTAATATCTTTCCTTTCTTGGGTTGAGTGTTCAAGTTAATCAACAAATTGGTATTACAATTTAATCATAACAGTATTTTTATGATCATATTTATTGGATGATTTTTTAACTTTTGATCTTATTGTGATAATGTTGTATGTTTTAATCAACTGAACAATAAAGTATTACCTTAACTATTACCTACTCTGCCCTTATTATTTGACAGGGCTAATCTTTTTTTTCCCTCTGCCTGTGGGTCAATGGTTTTGTCGAACCTCTCAGTTCTACCTGGATGTATGATGTTACAACGCATACTTTTACAACGCCTACCTTTACATCGCAAGTTTTACAACGCATGCCATTACAACGCATAATGCTTTTGGGCGCTGGATAGTGAATAGTTTAATTTACTATTCCAACTCCAGTCCCCGTGGATAGTAGGGAAGGTGTTAAATAGTACATTAAACCTATTCCTTATCCAAGAGCGCCCCCCAGCGCTATTCGTTGTAATGGTTTGCGTTGTAAAAGTTGCGTTGTAATGGTAGTTCATTGTAAAAGTTTCGTTGTAAAGGCTGTATACCGTTCTACCTCATTGTTGACTGGGACATGCACTGTGGATTTTGTGGGACTAATCTACAGTGCGCTCACTACAAAAAGGGTTCAAAAGTGTTCAAGAATAGAAGTTATAGATCCTGTAACAGCATAAGACAGGGTGTCTGTCAACATTGTGTGAAGCATAAGGAGATATTCAAGGCTGTTCGTCTTATGCACAATTCTTCTATGAACAGGAAAAATCTTGCTTCAGCAAATATTCAATAAGCACTCATTTGTTAGGTACATACCCTCTGACTCAGCTCATTACTACATGCCTGCAACTCAAACTTGGATACGTTGAAGGCTGCTCCATCAGTTACTAAGGCTAAAAATATGGAACAGCTTTCTATAAATGGATGCCGCATCAGAGACATCTACCCTTTAGAACTGCGGTACTCAAAGTCCGGCCCCGGGCCACTTGGGGACCACCAGGCCTTTCCATGTGGAACCAGTGGAAAACTACAGCTGTCACGGATTCGGCACCATTTCTGCGTGATGTGATTCCTCTGGCCGCATTCGCCAGGAAAAGCATGAAAGAGTATGAGCGGACAATCAGTGTCTTGCATGCTCACCTACATCCCCTACCCTCATCTGCTTCTGTGACGTCACTTGCTTGCGGCGCAACAGAGGGCTAGGCTTTTTAACCCCTTCCATGCTGATGACGAGCTCAGCTCGTCATCAGCGTTACCTGCCGTGTGCTGATGACGAGCTCAGCTCGTCATGTATCGCGGTAATTTCAAAAATGCCGCACACAGCGGGAAAAGCCGCCGCACGCATGCGGTTAAAAAAGGCACGCAAGTTGCTAACTTTTTATTCCACCGCACTTTTACCTGCCATAAACTTGGCTGCATCATTGCCAGCTGCGCCTAGCCCACAGATAGCGTTGCCTTGCTGGGCCCCTCTGGGCCAAGCTGGCTGTAGAAGGGCATGTACTCTAGGATCTGCGTTAGAAGTTTATCTTTCAAAAGTAAGTCGGCTTGCCAGGAGATTGGATGTACAAGGGAACAGTGAGGAGGGTGGAGGTAGGGTTTGGTGAAGTGTTGAAGCTCCAAGGATGCAGAGACGAGGTATTAAGGAGCTAGTGCATTATTTCTAAATGCTAAACTATGATTAACATAAGAGATAGTATATTGTTACTGTTTAATGAAGGATTAAATGTATTTTCTTGCCCCGTTTTCAATCTTTAGTTTTTGTAGCCACCCAACATCTGTTTTTTGTTTTGGTTAGGTTTTTTTTCTACCGGAAGTTCAGCTTGCCTTCAACATACAACTGCATTCAGTCCTACCATGCTGTGCTGGAGCATAGTGGTGTTCCTTGGTAGGTTTCTCCTGATTTACACAACCAATGATGGGCATAAATAAGGTGAATATTGTCTATGATTTCGGACTTACATGATCTATCAGGCGTGGAACTTTCAATGACATCTAATAATGTGGTGGGGATTCCTTCGCCGATAAATGAGATTGTAGGGGCAGATGGGTTAATGAGCGCATTCTCTAAATTAGAAAAAATCCTATCCGCAATTCTCTCCCTGATGGAGAAAAGCACTTTAAACTCCGACGATATTCTGAAAGTTCTCACGCCAATCTTAGGAGGGGTCTTGGATCTTAAAAATCATAGACCGTTATGTGTGAACTGTGCTACTTCTACATCTAGTAAAGCATGTCAAACGCTTAACGTATCTCTTAATGCTGATAAAGTCTCAGGGGTAGGGGGACCAAAAGAACTGCAGGCAGATTTTGTAAACTTACCGTCTGTAGGAAAATTAAATTCAAGTCTGTCTAAAGCTAGCTCTAATGCTCCTCTAAAAGCCCTTTCCCTGAGGGAAGAGTTATCGGAAAATGCTTCCCCTAAACTAGATGCTGTGCGAGTTTTCCCAATTTTTAATATGAGTAAGCCAAATAAAACCATATTACAACAATCAGATGAAGCAAAAAACATCTTAGAGAGCTCAGCTGTAGGAGAAGTCTTACTAGATACAATCTTAAATATGAGTAAGCAGAAGAAACCTATACCACAACAACTAGATGAAGCAAATGATATTTCAGAGAGTCCAGCTGAAGGGGAAGATTTACTAGTAAGAAAAGGGTCCATTAAGAATGGTTGTAGGAGGAGGAAAAAATTATGAAATACCGCAGGTTACCAAAACGCAAACATAGAAAGTTGCGTTTTGAACCTGAAAGTGAAAAGGAAATTCCTTACATAGCCCCTGTTGACAAAAAGAACAAAACGCCCTTGGGTCATCTGAAATTAAACATGAGTTCTAACCACGAGCAAGCTCTTGGTTCTCAGATGGGCAGCATATCTGGTAGGCAGAATGTCTTTCTGGACAATGTTGGGGGGGGTCGAAGGTAGTATAGGAGGTGGTAGCAACTTGCATAGTAGTACTGGAAATAAAGTGTCCACGGAAAATAGCTCTGAAATTTGCCCGAGAGTATAACTAATTGGCGCTGCACTTGACTTGGCTGTGCAAACTCCGCTGACAGTGAATCTTGATATAAGTAAAGATGGGGGAGTTAGCCGGAGAATGATTCTAACTACTAATAAAAATAAAGGGGGGAATTTACATGATGACTCCCATAGAAGTGTGCAGGATGCTAATCAGGCTAAGATTCCAGTGACATGTGCTGGGCAAGCGAATAGGGATATTATTTTTATTCCTCTCTTTGATGCTGAGTTAATAACTTTAAATAGAAGTGCTCTCCTAAAAATCATTTCAGAAATAGATGATCTAAAGCTAATCTCTAGTAAAGATATAGAGTTAGTCCATTTAGATTGGAGGGATAAGCCATTTGTAACTAAAGCTACTTTTACATCAGGGGTTTTTGCTTCACTTATCTTAGCTAATGCGGACGGCTTTAGGAAAAGAGGTATTGATGTCCTTATTAGTTTAGGTTCATCTGATGCCTCGTTTAAAAACATCAAGGTACCTAGCCATCTGCAAGGGAGTGAATTTTTGGAACATAAGGGAGAGAGAACATGCATACAATATGAGGACATAGAAATAACAGTAGGAAGGGCACCAGGTGTAAGATCAATTACGTTTTTGGCACCGGAGGTCCAAGAGGTCCATAGTACAGACAGAGAAGATGATGCAACAAAATGGAGTTGGATTGCAAGCGCTCTGAATGGGGCAAAAACAACTTCTATAAAAACAATAGCGCGGGGTAGCCTGCCGTGTACAATTGTCTCATGGAATATGGCAGGGCTAGGAAAAGAAAACCAGAAGCTTAAATCATTGGCCTCCCTAGACCCAAAGATAATTTGCCTCCAGGAGACGTGGGCTAGGGATGAGTTCCAGTTGGAGAACTATTATGTGCACTGTGCTATGGCAAAGAAATCTATGAGGGGGCGTGCAAGGGGTGGATTAGCCATTCTGCTGAGTTGTGATTTAGCATGGGATGCAGTGATAGATATACATCCCTCAAAATGTTGTATGTGTGCTAAGTTGAAGATGGAAAGGAATCATAAGGGTTACAGTCGGTCTCTGTTCTTGGTAAATGTGTATATTCCTCCGGGGAAGGCGTCGACCCCATTGATTGACTCCATTTGTTCTTACATGCATAATTTATGTAGGAGTGAAGACAGAGTGTGTATAATAATGGTCGGTGACTTTAACGCTAAAATAAGTAATAGTTCTATTTTGGCGTTTTCTAATGAGGATTTGGAGGAGGTTTGGTGTATACCAGATTCTGTATTCCCGCCCAATTTAAAAGCCGATAAACGGGACCTCTCACTTTTGCAAAATCTTAGGGAACTTGGCCTCGTTTTATTAAATGGTAGATTTGCAGAAGATCTACCAGCAGCACTAACTTGTCATGGGGCTTTTGGCCACTCCCTTCTTGATTACATGGCTGTGTCGTTTCAGTTGTTTGGGGCATGCTCGCAATTCAAAGTGGTTCCAACGAAGTTGAGTGACCATGACATTTTGGCGGTAAATCTAGCTATATGTATCGAGAAGCCTGAACTCTGGAATCAGAGGAATGACAATATATCCTATTCTCGAAATAATGGTCGCACTTTTTGGTCATACAAGAACCTTCCGAATTTTCAGTGGGTTTTTAAAAATATTGTACCTGATCTTGCTCGGAAGAACTTGATTGTGGGATATGAAAAACTTATGATTGCAATAAAAGCGCTGGGTAAAAAGCAGCATAGTGGAAGAGGCACCCCCTTAGCAACTCTGCCGAGTGACATTAAAATATTAAATAGAAAGATAAATGAGCTGATTAGAGCCCAATTTAAAGACCCTATAGCTCTAAGACAAAAAGAGATATATAGATTAAAACAGGTCCGGAAAAGGAAAGTAGCAGCAGATCGTAGGGCTGCTGAAGATGAAAAATGGGTTAAACTCCGGAAGTGGCGCTCTCAGGGGACAGCAGGAAATATTGGGCGTTAATAGCCAAATATTGCGATAATGTAGTAAAATCCCAACCCATGTTAATTCCAGAAGTAGAATGGTCAACTTGTATATCTCTATTGTATGCCACGAATACAGGGGCTGAAGATGATGACGGGTTTACTAAAATCTCTCAATTGGTAGGTGATGTCGAAGCCCCATCAACGAAGGAAATTGAAGGATATATTAAGGGGACATGATATTCTGGGGCAATGGGGCCTGATGATGTCCCCGTGGCCATCATAAAGAATGATTGTGGCGATTGGGCAAAATTAATACAACCACTGTTTGCCCATTGTTACAATCTTGGGGTCATCCCTTACTCTTGGAAGGGAAGTATTATAGTTCCGCTATATAAAAAGGGCCCAAAAAACTCTCCGGCAAGTTTCAGGCAAATCTCACTTTTAGATGCAACTGGAAAACTATTTGCAAAAAGCATCTTGGTACACCTACAAGAGTGGGTTTTTGGAAATAATCTAATTCCTCTTGAACAATCAGGGTTCCGGAAGAATAGCGGTACGTTAGACAATATATCTGTCCTGCAGACCCTGATCGATAAATATCCCGTGGGTCGGAGGTCCCCATTGTATACTGCATTTATTGATTTCTCCACAGCGTTCGATAGGGTGGACCGAGGGACGCTGTGGAGGAAATTGCTTGCTATGGGAATACCCGGGAACTTTTTAAGAGTAATAATAGCACTCCACTCATCAACATGGACTCAAGTCTTGTTAGGAGGGACTCAGGGCCTTTCAAAGAAAATTCCCACTAATAATGGCCTGAAGCAATGGTGCCTATTAGCCCCATTGCTTTTCTCAATTTATATAAATGATCTACCAAGCCGGTTAGGGGAATGTAAGGGGGATCCTCCACAAGTGGGTGATCTAAAAATAAGCTGTCTGCTATATGCGGACGATGCAATATTAATGGATCTAACCCCAATTGGACTCCAGAGGCGATTAACAGAATTGGTCAGGTATACTAAGGATTATTTTTTAAAGATAAACATTTCGAAGAGCAAAGTGATGATGTTTAGTCATAGTGGCTGTAAGGTTAGACCAAACTTGAAATGGTTTTTGGGAGATGAAAGAATGGAAATAGTAAAATTTTATCAGTACTTAGGAATTTTTTTTACAAATAGGTGCTCTGCTAAGAGACATTTGGACCATTGCAAAAGTAAAGCCATCTCGCAAGCATCTGGTATTAATCGCCTTTACTTGCAATGTGGAAAAATACATTTTTCTCACACTATTGCAGTATATAAAATAAAGATTCCTCCGACTCTAAACTATGCAATTGAAACAATAGATGAAGGTGAGTGGACAATGTTTGAGAAGGTGGAAGGAAAAATCTGGCGCCAAATATGTAATCTAAATTATTCTGCGCCCATTGCAGCTCTTAGACTTGAATTTGGCCTCCTTTCTACATATGTGCTTTCGATGGCAGCGTGTTTGCGGTGGTGTAAGGCTCTGCAGAATGGGCAGTAGAATCTATTAAGGGCTGCATTGTTCAAGGAAATTTTCGTTAATCTGCTAAAGAAAAGTGTAATTTTTTGAAATTATTTAAAATCTTTGAGTATTTTTGATCTTGATTTTGAAGAAGTACTCCGTTTAGATAAATCAGCTCTAAAGCTTATTATTAAAAAATCTATATATGATCTCAAGTAGAAGAGATCAGCAAACATGTAATGCGAATGGAAGGCTAGATTGCATTATGGGGAGCTTTATTGTCAAAAAACCTCAGCCATATGTATTTTGGAACCTGTATCATGGAGCACGCCGAGTGCTCTTATTACTGAGATTGAACATGCTTCCTTTGAGGATTGTGACAGGTGCTTGGGAGGGTATCCCCAAAAATGAAAGACGCTGTAATCTATGCAATGGCGGTGTACAAGACCTTAATCATGTCCTGATTGTGTGTCCAGCACTCCATCTAATTCGCCGTAAATATTTAAGGCATGGTTTTTTACAGTATAATATTGCAACGGCAGATCAGGCCCGCAATTTTCTTATGTTCCCCCCATCCGAACTGATGTGTTTTAAAATTTTCTGCTTTTTTAAAGAATTTTTAAATGTTTATTAAAAGAAAAATGAATGGGTATGGGTGAATTGTAGATATTTAAAAAAAATATTGTGTGTAATCATTTTTTGTATCAGTATTTTATTGAAGCACTATTGTCACTTTGATAGACCGTTAAAAATAATAATACCATTCAACCCTTACTGCTTCAGATCATATTTGTGGGAATGTTAATTAACTATGTGTGTTGCATTACAAAGTACTAGTAAAGCATTTGCACTTTAATTAATGCATTAGCACTTTAGTTAGTACTGTTGAAAAGAATTGCTGCTATTTTCGATTCTCTTCTTGACGAGATCACCTCCTAACAAAAAAAAAAACTTTTTTAACACCCTTTGTCTTTCGAAATGTTTATCTTTGCTGATAACTGATGATTTTTACACTAAAAGCCGATTGATATGATACTTTTGCCTTTCAATGTGATGTATTAGATTACTTACCCTCGCAGTTGAAATTTAGTGAAAATGAGTTATTAATTTTTGTATTTTAACAACTGATGTTTTTTAGTAAACCAGATTTACGAGGCTAATTATATTGTATC
This sequence comes from Lissotriton helveticus, assembly GCF_964261635.1. Taxonomy (NCBI): domain Eukaryota; kingdom Metazoa; phylum Chordata; class Amphibia; order Caudata; family Salamandridae; genus Lissotriton; species Lissotriton helveticus. The sequence continues at coordinate 279,857,636 of NC_136071.1, forward strand.
GATAGGTGTAATTATGAAATTGTTTTTTATTTCTTTTTTTGTATGAAAAAGCTGTTTTTATTCTGTATTTTATGTGGAATTCCATGGAATTCCAAATCATAATAAAAATTGAATAATGTTGAATATTGATTTTGTTTGTTTTAAAATTCCACATAAAGGATCATCAAGCTAATTAAAACATGTGTGCTGTTGGTAGGAAGGAGTACTGTGTTGTAATGATTGTGATTTAATTAAGTCGTATTTTGCCACTTCATTTTCAGTAAGTAAATTAATAAACCAAGCAACATTATTTTATTTATTTATTCATTCATTTTCTAATGACAGGCAGTTGTGCTTGTTGTAAGGGCAGTCCTGCTAAGTATCATGCATTGGGGGTCCGACTAATGCATATTAGTGCTGATGTCCGCATCACTGCATTAAAATACATCAGTAACGTATTTATAGTGTCCCTTGTACCTCCGTATCGAGGTCTGCTAGAGAGCTGAATTATATACTTAATAATCAGGGCCTTCCAGACAGCGCCTTAATATTGCGTGCTCTGCAGGCTGCGGCATCTGTAAATCTGCAACTCCATGCCCTCTAAGAACCATGGCTTTTTGGTTAGACAAGCACATTTTAGTACCGGTGTCCACATAATTGCACTACAATGCCATATCGCACATTATGAAACACAGTGCAGTGCAGCAGCTCAACGTGTGGAGCAGTCTGCTACACGTCAGAGCGTCAGCCGGGCCCAAGGCTAGATGTGACTAGTTTGCTATGTATGTATGTATGTATAAGCTTTATTCGGACAACTTGTGTCAGAAAAGCTATAAAAAACAGTTAGAATAACAAAGGAATAAAAAAAGTAAACAACTTATGCAATAACTAGTTACAGTTAAATATGTACGAGCAATTCGTCTTATGCGCGGCTGCAACAGAGGGGCAATATGAAATGTTCGACAAGTCAACGATAAAAAGCAGCTTTAAAACAACGATAAAATGATAAAACATACCTTAAAACAATATAAATGTGAAGAGGAGGAATCACAATGTTTTCCCGTTTGGGGCCTATGCAGGTGGACCCAGTTCCCAATACCCAAGGGGTCTTATTATTGATTGCTCTAACCCTCCGTGGGGCAACATTGGAAAGAGGCTATAAACGTTAAAGTACATGTGCATAACGTATAGTTAAGAATGTAAAATGCCACCTGGTGAGCACTTATGTGGCTATGTCTAGTCCTAATCCTGGGGGATACTATGCCGTTCCTACCTGGGCCTTCTGTTTTATAAGCTGTGCATGGCTTAAGAACTTGGCCACTCCGCAAGCAAAAAGTGGTCTAGGGTCCGATCTTAAAATAAGCAAGGCAACCCGAAGGTTCTGTTTTCCAAGTTGCCGGAAAATTGGTGTTAGCCATTTCATCTCTCGGTTTGGCATATGCCGGACAAACAAACATAACATGGGCAACACTTTCCACCGGGTTCTTGCAGCATGGGCAATCTTTAGATGTTGAGTTGTATGAGTGCCAATTAGCTGTTCCCTCCCAGACAGGAAGTGTTCCAAACCTAAAATGGATGTGTACAACATCCTGTTCCAAGGAACCTGAATTATGTCTAGGTAGGATTCCAGGTGTATATTTTATTTGCGGAGAAGGAATTCTGCAGTAAATTTTCCCAGGTTGGGTTTACTGGATTGTTGGTAGGCCAGCCATTCCCAATAATGTAGTTTGAGCACCTCTTTCCTCAGTGGATCCTGCATGGCCCACTGGGCTTGACGCCCTAGTGCAGACATCAGCTTTCTGGCATTGGTAATCCAGACTACCTTATTACCTGCATCTAGCCAGATAACCTCAGTCAGAGCTTCCGTATAAGGTAGGAGCTCAGGGGTCCGCCTGATGTGAGTCCAAAAAAGCAGCGGGCAAAGGCTCGCTATATCACCAATGGAACGCCTACCTATATCGAGCATTAAGGGGAGTGAGCGGAATATTTTGGGGCAGCATCGCTAGATCCCTTAAAAATGTATGCTCGGATCTACAGAGATCATGGATCTTTTCAAATCCCCACCACTCTGTACCATACAGAGCTGTACTAACAGACTTTTTTTCATAGACCCGAGGGGCTGGGGCTACCGGTCTGCTATGTGAAGTGCAATGCTCCTTTCCTAGTAAGCCCATTACTCGCTTATGGCCCAGCAACTTCTTAACTAGGTTGGGCTACTATGACATTTTGTTTGAAAGTCGAACACCGAGATAGTCGAAGGTGTCAACTCTTTCCAAGGGAGTACCAACTAGCAAGGGGCTGCTTTTGTAGAACTTGTGGGGGTTGAAGGCCATAAATGTGGTTTTAGATGTGTTAATAACCAACCCCCTAGTGGCGCAGAAGGAGTGGAATCAGCTAAGTAACCGCTGCAACCCCGTTGGGGTCTTCGACACCAGCAGGGTGTTATCTGCAAACAAGAAGGTCGGGACCTTATCGCCCCCCTAAGGTTGGTGCATCTGCTGGTTCCTCTTGCAGAAAGCTCAACACTCCATTCACATAGAGAGAGAATAGGGTGGGAGTCAGGACACAACCTTGTCGAACTCCCCTACTTACTGGATGTCAGTTGCCCCTGCACCCCCCATCTGATTTGTGCATAGTTCCCTTCGGGTAACTGAACTACCAGATTAAGGATAGGTGGGGGAATGCCCATATCTTTTAGCGCCAATCACAGTTTACCCCTGAGGACTACATCAAAGGCAGGCTTTAAGTCAATGAAGGGTAAGTAAATACTGCCTTTGCCGATTGTTACCACTTTCCATTAGAGGAGCAGAAGCTGAAATGCCTGAACACAAGTCCCTATTTTTACCCTACAGCCAGCCTGGTACCGGGATAAGATTGCATTATTATTGTCCGCCCCCAATTGGATCCTCTGCAGCACAATTCTGCAGAAGACCTTCTGTAGGGTGTCAATCGGGCGAATGGGCCTGTAGTTTGAGGGTTCATCTGTAGCTCCTTTCTTATAGATTAGGACCACCTCTGTGCCCGACCAAGACTCAGGGACTGGGGCACCGCTAACTATTGCATTAGACAAGATTAATATGTAACAGGCCCAGTTTGGAGTATCAGCTAGAAATAGGTCCCCCAGGATTCCATCAGGGCCTGCAGCTTTGGACTGTACTATTCTGTCAATTGCAGCCTCTATTTCTCCCAAGGTGAAAAAAGCATCATCCACGCCTCCCAAGGTGAAAAAAGCATCATCCACGGGGTACTGTAGAGGTCAGCTGCCTCCACTGTGGATGTGTCCCCAGAGGTTGTATAGAGCTTCCAGAAGTGCTCATGGCATTCCTGGCCAGTGATAAAGTTAGGGGGTGGTTGGGCTCTGGTTTGCTACGGTGGTCTCAGTTTTAGCCTTGCTAAGGTGGTTACTCTTATTTTGTTAACATTTAGTAACATATAATTGCCTCTGGGCACAGGTCAGTCCTCGTCTCCTCACATGGTTACTCAGGAAATGTCCCAAGCATCTTCAGTCCTCTGTGCTGATCGCGCTGCAAATATAGAGCTGGCAGGAATACCAGGCTCAGTTAAATGGAGCAGCATGTGCACACTGAGGGTGGCTGTGATCAGCACTAACTTTGTACAAACAGTTTCTCATTGCTCAAAAGAGGGTATTTCTGATATCTATGCCTTTACATTGACTTAGTGGCTTGGGTTAAATCACAACAAAGTGTCCGTTGCAGTGTTACACACTCGGCAATGGAATGTCACTCTTGCATACACCGAAACCATGAAGATGTCACACAAAAGCAGTCTGAGAACTTTGCAGCTATGGGGCTTTCCCAACATGCGGAATTGCCGTTAGGAACAAAGCCTATTGAAAAAAGATGTTTAAATTAAGTGCCACTGAAAACGTGGTATTTTACTTTTACAGAAAGCATGGGACTCTAAACCATTGTTACCCTGAAATATTTTATAGTATTATGTAATTCCCTTATCCAAATTGTGAATTTATACTTAATTTCACATCCTCTTTGACAATTTGAGTGACATTTTTGCACCTGTAGCACAATCACTCATTTCAATAATGAACGTCTCTATTGAGTTCTTTTTGTAAACTGCAGTGATCTCTAAAACCCTTTCAATACACAGAAAACCTCCCAAAGTTCTCCTGCTGAGGATTGCCATGTGGCAGGTTTTTCCTGACATAACTAGCATGTTATTGTCTTGGCAGGTGCAGAAAGGGAGAAAAGTTCCCCAGGCCAGTATATTTATCTTGTTATCATTATCCACTTAACACAGTGAACATAGTGAGCAAATGTTAAAAAAAATGTTCTAAAGCTGCTTTTCTTATCCATGCCTGATAGACAGTGGTAGCAAAGCCATGGTAAAAGTGGTAAAAGTGATTATGGAAAATTTCATACAAATTCGCTTTTACGTATCATGCCCAGGCCTTCGCAGAATCGAATACAAATTAGCTGGTATTTATTTCTGGGAAAGGTGGCACCTATACTTAGGATAAGTAGTGACCTATTTTCTTTGCGAAACAGGTTCTTAATGTTTGCTGCACCAAAATAAGCAACTGAGTAAACTGTGATTCCTTTCTGACAGGCTTGTTGATGCCAAGAACTAGGAAGTTCATGGCCCAAACACTGGGGTAGATTTACTACACTTTGACATATCGCAGAAAGGTAAGTCGCTGAATTGTGTCAAAGGGAAAGAACACAAATATGCCATGTCTACTAAGATATGGCGCAGTTCTGCTCTCTTGTAGTGCTAGTACACTTCTGACTGCCAAGCGCCAATGCAGACACCCTTGTGCCCAGACGCAATGGTGTCTGCACTGAACCCAGCATAGCTTTTTTTCAGGAAGGAATACCTTCCTGCATGAAAACTATTCTTGAAAGCGTATTCTTCACAATGTGTGTGCTGCAGAAGGAAACACTCATGCAACGAGGAAGTAACAAGGAGAAATAAAGATAAAGAGAAGTGTACTTTATGCTATTGTGTGCATTTGTGGCTTGTTCATTGGGGAGGCAATGATGAGTTAATCATGAGCCAGCACAAGTTGTCTATTTAGCCTACCTAAAATATCTCGTACTTTTTGAGAAGGTTGGGGTGCGTTCATTTATTATTATGCGATAAATGGCAGTCATATGTGACCTGCCAGGGCCTCTAGACCACAGCTTGCCAAACTGTGTGGCGCGACACGTTACTGTGTCGTGCCCCATGTGTGGGTGTGTCGCGAGATGCGACGCGATGACGTCTACATCTGCGGCCGATATTAGGGGAATGCGAGCCTCAGTCAGGACGTGATCGTGTTTGCGACGTACAGGCAGTACAGGCGGAAGGGAAGTAGCAGCGGAGCAGAGTGGAGCCTCATGGTCCGGAGCTCGATTCCCTGACTGTACCAAGGCTTAGTGGGAGCAATGTCCGTGTCTTAGAAGAAGTATTGTATTTAACCTCCCCTCCTGTAGTGCTGCAGCGCTGCTCACGGCTGTTACCTGAGCGCGCGGCCTGTTGTGACTCGGTGACCTCGGAGCCACCTCTACCCCCTTCCCAGCCCCTCGTCTGGTTCTGCTCTGTGCCCTCTGCGAAGATCCGAGTTAAGCAAGTGTTTTTTATTTACTCAACTCAACTCAGGAAAGTACTATCCGCGTGCGTGCCCGCTGCATTAGCAGATATTGGTGCAGTGTTAGAGTATCTCTCTGATATGAGTGAGTTCTCCCATGCCTGTCCGGTTAGGGTGCACTCAGACATGTCGCAAAGTGTGCGGCCTTTTTCTTCCCTTGCCTTATTACTGACGAAGCGAATGATAGTTTACATGTGAGGGAAAAATTGGGCCCCTGCTATTAAAACATAACTGACTAATTTAATCAATTGAAATGAACAATTGGAGCTTTACTGTTGCGCAACTTCCCACACAAATAAGCCAAGAAACATCCTATCCTACAATCCTATTTGTTACATGGGGACATGATTACACACTGAATTAGACCAGTGGCTGACGAACGCCAGAGTGGGGTATAATAGTGCCTGGCTACCAACTTGAGGGACTTTCACAGGTGTGACGCTGCACCGGTTGACTCTGTAGGATACTTAGCTTCACATCCTGTGCAGCTCGTCTGGTTCTGCCCTGTGCCCTCTGCGAAGATCCGAGTTAAGTGTTTTTTATTTACTCAACTTTTCATAGGCCCCCTATGCATCTTTCAGGAAAGTACTATCCGTGTGCGTGCCCGCTGCATCTGCGGTGATAGTTTGCCCTCCGACCTCCTCTTCCTCATTAAAGAGGTCTTTAGCAACACCAAGCTGTTTGCGAATGGCTTCGCATATGGTTGCATTTCCCTCGTATTTCTCTCACAGTGACAGATGCCCCGTAATTTCAGGCAGAACAAAAATTAACTAATCATCAGGGAACTTTTCCGGGCTGTTTCTTTTCACCGTGAAAGTTAATGTCCCACAAAATGAAAAACATGTTGGTTCATAGAACCGGGGTTACAGTACCTGTTGTCAGACATGTAGATTGAAGTCCCGTTCTTGCTGGAAGAGTTCTCTGTATTAATCCAATTGCATCCACCAAACACACCCAAACCCTGGCCCCCACCCTGAGCCCTAAAACACCCCCAGGCCAAAATTCTACCCTGACGCAGTCCCTTGCCCTCAGTCCTAAAATGGCCCCAAACCCCCAAAAAGTTCCATGACCCCTGCCCCCCCACTGTAGGAAGGTAGATCCCTGACTATGGTTGCCCCCAACTTTTTGCCTGGTGTTTTGCTGGTTTTCTGACTTAGTTGACCTGGGGCCCTGCTATTCAGGACCCCAGGCCTACTGCTCTCTCTGTAAAATGGATCCCATGTACCTTAGGTACATATCTAATTGGATACGGAGTCACCTTATCAGTCCCTGTACAGTGTACCTTAGGTACCCAGGGCATAGGTGTACCCAGGGCCTACCAGGGGCTGAAGCATGTATTATGCCACCCCTGGCTGGCCATCCAAAACTGACACAACTGGCTGCTTGACAGCTGGGGCAAGGTGGTGTAATCACCCTTTGCTTTAGATATAGTATTCCTATATCTAACCCTAAAAGGGACACATATATTCCTATCAGTCACTCCTATGGCAGGCCTTAACAATCCTGAAGGCAGAGTGCTTGGAATAATGTGAAATGGTGCTCTGGCATAAGCTGAGCCCGTTTGCAGCTTGCGGAACCAAGTCCTAATAGCTGTTCCATGATAACGCTATACCATATACTCTTAAGTGCATTATGTACCTCGCGGTCAAATGCTAACTTTGGTATAACATTATCAAAACATGTCGAGTAAGGTGTCATACGAATTGGAATACTAACCCCTCGCCAATTCTGGCGACGGGGTTAGCATTCCACCCTTCTAGAGGGACACGACATGTTGGTAACCTGTAACCCCGGTTAAAGTCGAACATAGCCTCAGCTCCACAAGATGGATGCTGCCACCGAGACACAAGTCTGCCCTCCTGCTGCTGGGAGTCCTCCCAGAGCAGGAGGCAAGGACAAAGGGTTTCCTGCCAGGGGCGGTGCCAGCACCGTCCCAGACAGGGTTTTGTGTATCCCAGGTAGGCAGGGCTATAGAGGAAGATGACTGCAAGTGGCACCCCGGTGCTCACTGTGCATATGCCGGCTAGAACCAGTTCCAGGGGCACACCAGCCCCTGAGCTGGGGAAAGCCCGGCATGGGAGAGGGGTGTAACCACCCCCTTCCTAGTCCCACCCATAGGGCAGGACTTAGTCGCGTGCCAGCCCCCTTTTGCAGGATAAAGGCAGGAGCAAGCCCCCTTCCAAATTAGATCATCTTTGAATCCTGAAACTACTTTCCACGAAAGGAACTCAAGACTTCTTCTCAAGATTTCTCCCTTGTGACTAAGGAGTAGTCACCCTGCAGCAGCAGGCACCATCCAAGCATCGCGGTTTGCTGTAAGTCTCTCCTCCGGATCAAGACTGCCCCAGCACGACGAGAACCGGCTTCCCTGGCACCTCTGACCTCAACCTACATCATCAGCCCAACTGTGATCCGTGGGTGCGACGAGACCTCGAGGGACCGGCCATCTTCAAAACTGCACGACGCTTGCCCAGCACGACTTCTGAGGAATCCTCACGTGAGTGCTTTGGGGCCCGAGAAGCCCCGACCCTGAGCAGCTCCAGCACCGAAGTCCAGCCCCCTTGCATCCACGAGATCTGCGTGGGGCCCTTCTGCTCTTTGCTGCTCACCGCGTTGTCCAGGTCACTTGCCCGTTGGCTAGTGGCCCTCCTGACGACGAACTTCGATGACAACACCGCTGGTCTGGTTGCTCCAGACTGGCCCTTGCTCCCCTCCAACAGAGGAGCACCCCGGACCCTCCTGGTCCACTCCTGACGCCATTTTAAGTCCACCGCGTGGGCTTGCATTTGCCAAGACTTGTTGCCCCAATCCTGGGTCCAGCGACGTAGACAGCAGAAACCTTCGTGGGACAGCTCGCACCTCCATCCTGGTCGCCGACAACGCCTCCCGGTCCGAGAGACTGCAGAGCCCAGCAGCGCCCACTCACCTGGTCGAGGTGACTTCGCCCGGTGCCATCCTGGTGCCCACTTAATCACTGGCTAGTGATTCAGAACTTGGTCCCCTCTGCTTACAGGTCTTCTCCTTCCCTGATCCAGGCTTGGATCTCCACGAACTTCTTCACTGGCCGCCTGCCAGCAACTTCTTTATTCAGGCTCCTGGTTCGTCAACGAGGGTTTCCGACGCAACTTGAACCCTATGCAGCCGCAGCCCCTGGGCTAGGTAAACCGAGTACTACGGTGCTCCAGCATAGTCCAACACTCCAAGTGTTCGGATCCACCCTTGTTTTCGACCCACCTAGTCGGGTTCGCCCGAGAACAGTAACTTTGTGATTGCTAGTATTCCTAGACTTGTTCCCGCATTACGCGTGAGAGTTCCCACTCTGCACACGGCGTTCCTAGGCCTCCCACTCCTAATCTAAGGGTTCAGCATCGTAGGCCTAGCGTTTCTACAGTCTAGAAAAGTATTACTTACCTGCTAGTAACTTCGCATTCCACTTGTATAGTATATGGTTTTTCGTGCCCCTCGGGCATTTGTGTGAATTGTGCGACTTTAAGTATTTTCTTAAGAGTTTTGTTGTGTGCTTAGCTCCCTGTCTCATAAAGAGCCAGGGTAGTCTTGTTATAAATAAATATACAGTTTATTTTCATAACAACTTGTGTGGTGTCCTTTCACTTGGTGTTCAAGGAGTAGTGTGATGGTAAAACAGCTGGCTTAACACGCCCTCTAGAGTTTAGCCTAAAGACTGCACGTGTCCATGCTACTAGGATAGCTGGTCTATCAGGTTGACTTACAACCAAACATCAATAAGGGTTGTTTGGACTGATACATAGTGATCACTAGAACAGTGAGCACTGCATATCAGGCCAACTTCTCACATTGGTGAGCAGCGGTTGGGATTTGAGCTTGCTGTTGTTTTACCACACGTATCCTAAGAATATCATTTGAAAGATCACATAAGTACCAAGGTACATATAACTTAGCTTAGAATACTCTGAGTTCTACTGAACCAGCTGTTGTAGCTCCTAGGGCTTAGCACACCCTAAACTACAACTCTAGCAAGGGATCAGTAGGTAAACATATAGTGTAGGTAAGTGCACCACTTACACCTCACTAGAAAAGCATGTCTACCCATGGAGAGTCTTCAGAGACTCCCCTAGAGGTTATTGACCCTCCACAGGTCATCTCAAGATATGCAGCTCTCAATTTCCAGGAGTTGAGACACTTGTGTACCTCCAGGAAATTGAAACAGGGGTCCAACCCCACCACTCCCTTTCTGTTAGTTCTCTTAGAGACATATGATGCTAGGAAAGCATCTCAGGGAGATGGGAATATGCCAGCCCTAGAGGGACACCTTGCTGATCCAGACCTCCTTGACACAGAAAATGCAGTTGAGGAGGAGGAAGAAGAGGTGCTCTCTGGGGATGAGGCAGACAAGGGTCCTGAGCTAGTCAGCAGACTCAGTAGGGCCAACTTAGACCTGTTTGGGAGAGGAGCTGGGGGACCCCCAGTACTGACCCTAATGAGGCCTAACCTTGGAGTTAGAAGAGATAGATCTCATTCTAGGGACTCCAATAGATCTCTGCACTCTAATGCCTCTTCTCAGAGGAGAAGGATTTCTCCCCAGTGGAGATTTACTTCCCCTCAGAGAAGAGAACATGAAGCTAGGATGAAACAGGCTGCTCTGAGGATTGAAAGGGAAGAACTTGCCCTGGCCAAAGAAAAGCTTGCCTTTGCTAGAGAGCAGCAGATGAGTGGGATAGTTCCCACTGGTGGCAGCAATCTCCTAAGAGATAAGGAAAGGGGTTTAGATACTAAACACCTGAGTAAGATAGTGCCCCCCTTTAAACAAGGGGATGACATCCAGAAATGGATGGCTGCTTTGGAGAGGGCCTGCACTGTGCAGTGCATTCCCCAGAGTCAGTGGGCAGCTATACTGTGGCTCTCCTTTGATGGCAAAGGTAGAGATAAGCTCCTCACTACTAGAGTTGAGGGTGCTAACAATTACCAAGTCCTGAAAAATACACTGGTTGATGGGTTTGGCTTCACCACTGAGCAGTACAGGTTGCTGTTCAGGGATACCCAGAAAACTCAGTCTCGGGATTGGTCTGACTTCGTGGATTGTGCCACTAAGGCTTTTGAAGGCTGGATACTGGGTAGTAAGGTTACTGATTTCAAAGGATTGTATAATCTAATTATGAGAGAGCAAGTCTTAAATAATTGTCAGAACCAGTTATTACACCAGCACCTGGTAGACTCTGATCTGACCTCTCCACAGGAATTGGGTAAGAGGGCAGACAAATGGGTCAGAACCAGGGTTAGGCCTAAGAACCAAGGTGGTGACCAAAAGAAGGAATCAACCAAGCCTCAAGAGAAGGGTGGGAATAAATCTTCAGATCAAACCACATCAGGGCCCCAAAAATCCTCTGAAGGGGGTGGGTCCCAGAATCCTTCCAATACCCAAAAGAAACCTTATTGCCAAACCTGCAAGCAGGTGGGTCATTGGAAAACTGACATCAGTTGCCCAAAGAACCCCAATAAGGAAAACATACCCCCAAGTAACACTTCCAAGCCACCTGTTACTACTAGTAGTAATCCCCCAGGTGGTGGGAGTGCCCCCAAGAATTTGGGTGCATTTACTTTGGGAGTTCCTGGGGACTCTGGCCTAACCAGGTCCCCTGACTTAGATACTCTTGTCTGTGAAACTGGCATGGGGTTTGCCAACTTCACTACTTGTCCCAACACTTTGAGCAAGTACAGACAGGAGCCCCTCATAAATGGTATAAAAGTTGAGGCCTATAGAGATACAGGGGCTAGCATCACCATGGTGACTGGGAGCCTAGTCCCCTCAAGGCAACTTTTTCCTGGAGCCACATACCAGGTAACCAACATTGATGGAGTGCAGAGAGATCATCCCATAGCAGTGGTAAATCTCAGCTGGGGAGGTGTCACTGGCCCCAAGAGAGTGGCAGTGTCATCAAACATGCCTGTAGATTGCCTACTGGGGAATGATTTAGAGATCTCAGCCTGGGCTGAGGTAGAGCAAGAAACCCATTTGAAAATGGTAAACCTCCATGGTAAGGTTAGTAGGGCAGTGATAGCCACAGCCCCAGTCCAAGATGTCCTCCCTGAACAGGTTGGTGGAGTTGTGATGGCCACAGCTCAAACTCAGACAGATAATAGTGTTGTGAAGCCTGAAACTATGGATCACTCCACTCAGACAGAGAGCATTGAGGAGGAAGAGAAATCTCCCTCCCACCAGACTTTAGGAAAGGATCAGCCTCCTCAGGGAACTGATCTGACCCCTTGTGAAGAAACTGCCCCAGAGGTAGTCAGGCCTAGCCTGGCAGAACCCCTGATGTCAGTGGACCCTTCCAAGGTGGGACCCAGTCTGGAGCAGGTAACCTGCCCCTCTCTACCCTACCTCAGTCAGCCCAGGGCTGTAGAGGTCAGGGAGGCCAGTGGTGGACCCCAAAGGGCCCCCTGTCCAAAAGAATTTCCCAATCAGCAGATTAAGGGCACTGAAGCTAGCAGACCTAGCCAAGTGAAAATAAAACACACTCCTGAGGGATCCCCCTTAAAATTAGTTAGGGACCTCCCCCAGATGGACACTGTTGGGCACAGCCAAACTTGGGACCTGAGGGCCCCAGACCTGACCTGTCCCTCCAGTAAGCCAAACAGAGGGACCCAACCTCCAGCTGTAGGTAGCCAGAGGTTGACCCTGAGAGCCCAAAACAACTCAGTCTTGGAAAGAAAGGCCTCTATGGTGGATAATGATTGGAGGAAGCTGAGCCCCAAATTAGTGGAGCCTCACTTCAGTACTCCATTTCAGCCCCAGCCTTTTACTTTGCCAAAACACACCACAGGTAGAGATTCCCTATGGTGGAGACCCTCAGACACCCTTAGGGTGAGGGATTGCTTAGTGGACCATGAGATAGGGGGTAACCATGCCAGTGCTGGTACTTCCTTATATGGCCACTCAGGCAATATAGGCTTACCTGGCAAGGATAGCCTTATCTCCTTTCGTTTGGGGGGGGGGGGGGGTTATGTAGGAAGGTAGATCCCTGACTATGGTTGCCCCCAACTTTTTGCCTGGTGTTTTGCTGGTTTTCTGACTTAGTTGACCTGGGGCCCTGCTATTCAGGACCCCAGGCCTACTGCTCTCTCTGTAAAATGGATCCCATGTACCTTAGGTACATATCTAATTGGATACTGAGTCACCTTATCAGTCCCTATACAGTGTACCTTAGGTACCCAGGGCATAGGTGTACCCAGGGCCTACCAGGGGCTGAAGCATGTATTATGCCACCCCTGGCTGGCCATCCAAAACGGACACAACTGGCTGCTTGACAGCTGGGGCAAGGTGGTGTAATCACCCTTTGCTTTAGATATAGTATTCCTATATCTAACCCTAAAATGGACACATATATTCCTATCAGTCACTCCTATGGCAGGCCTTAACAATCCTGAAGGCAGAGTGCTTGGAATAATGTGAAATGGTGCTCTGGCATGAGCTGAGCCCGTTTGCAGCTTGCGGAACCAAGTCCTAATAGCTGTTCCATGATAACGCTATACCATATACTCTTAAGTGCATTATGTACCTCGCGGTCAAATGCTAACTTTGGTATAACATTATCAAAACATGTCGAGTAAGGTGTCATACGAATTGGAATACTAACCCCTCGCCAATTCTGGCGACGGGGTTAGCATTCCACCCTTCTAGAGGGACACGACATGTTGGTAACCTGTAACCCCGGTTAAAGTCGAACATAGCCTCAGCTCCACAAGATGGATGCTGCCACCGAGACACAAGTCTGCCCTCCTGCTGCTGGGAGTCCTCCCAGAGCAGGAGGCAAGGACAAAGGGTTTCCTGCCAGGGGCGGTGCCAGCACCGTCCCAGACAGGGTTTTGTGTATCCCAGGTAGGCAGGGCTATAGAGGAAGGTGACTGCAAGTGGCACCCCGGTGCTCACTGTGCATATGCCGGCTAGAACCAGTTCCAGGGGCACACCAGCCCCTGAGCTGGGGAAAGCCCGGCATAGGAGAGGGGTGTAACCACCCCCCTTCCTAGTCCCACCCATAGGGCAGGACTTAGTCGCGTGCCAGCCCCCTTTTGCAGGATAAAGGCAGGAGCAGGCCCCCTTCCAAATTAGATCATCTTTGAATCCTGAAACTACTTTCCACGAAAGGAACTCAAGACTTCTTCTCAAGATTTCTCCCTTGTGACTAAGGAGTAGTCACCCTGCAGCAGCAGGCACCATCCAAGCATCGCGGTTTGCTGTAAGTCTCTCCTCCGGATCAAGACTGCCCCAGCACGACGAGAACCGGCTTCCCTGGCACCTCTGACCTCAACCTACATCATCAGCCCAACTGTGATCCGTGGGTGCGACGAGACCTCGAGGGACCGGCCATCTTCAAAACTGCACGACGCTTGCCCAGCACGACTTCTGAGGAATCCTCACGTGAGTGCTTTGGGGCCCGAGAAGCCCCGACCCTGAGCAGCTCCAGCACCGAAGTCCAGCCCCCTTGCATCCACGAGATCTGCGTGGGGCCCTTCTGCTCTTTGCTGCTCACCGCGTTGTCCAGGTCACTTGCCCGTTGGCTAGTGGCCCTCTTGACGACGAACTTCGACGACAACACCGCTGGTCTGGTTGCTCCAGACTGGCCCTTGCTCCCCTCCAACAGAGGAGCACCCCGGACCCTCCTGGTCCACTCCTGACGCCATTTTAAGTCCACCGCGTGGGCTTGCATTTGCCAAGACTTGTTGCCCCAATCCTGGGTCCAGCGACGTCGACAGCAGAAACCTTCGTGGGACAGCTCGCACCTCCATCCTGGTCGCCGACAATGCCTCCTGGTCCGAGAGACTGCAGAGCCCAGCAGCGCCCACTCACCTGGTCGAGGTGACTTCGCCCGGTGCCATCCTGGTGCCCACTTAATCACTGGCTAGTGATTCAGAACTTGGTCCCCTCTGCTTACAGGTCTTCTCCTTCCCTGATCCAGGCTTGGATCTCCACGAACTTCTTCACTGGCCGCCTGCCAGCAACTTCTTTCTTCAGGCTCCTGGTTCGTCAACGAGGGTTTCCGACGCAACTTGAACCCTATGCAGCCGCAGCCCCTGGGCTAGGTAAACCGAGTACTCCGGTGCTCCAGCATAGTCCAACACTCCAAGTGTTCGGATCCACCCTTGTTTTCGACCCACCTAGTCGGGTTCGCCCGAGAACAGTAACTTTGTGATTGCTAGTATTCCTAGACTTGTTCCCGCATTACGCGTGAGAGTTCCCACTCTGCACACGGCGTTCCTAGGCCTCCCACTCCTAATCTAAGGGTTCAGCATCGTAGGCCTAGCGTTTCTACAGTCTAGAAAAGTATTACTTACCTGCTAGTAACTTCGCATTCCACTTGTATAGTATATGGTTTTTCGTGCCCCTCGGGCATTTGTGTGAATTGTGCGACTTTAAGTATTTTCTTAAGAGTTTTGTTGTGTGCTTAGCTCCCTGTCTCATAAAGAGCCAGGGTAGTCTTGTTATAAATAAATATACCGTTTATTTTCATAACAACTTGTGTGGTGTCCTTTCACTTGGTGTTCAAGGGGTAGTGTGATGGTAAAACAGCTGGCTTAACACGCCCTCTAGAGTTTAGCCTAAAGACTGCACGTGTCCATGCTACTAGGATAGCTGGTCTATCAGGTTGACTTACAACCAAACATCAATAAGGGTTGTTTGGACTGATACATAGTGATCACTAGAACAGTGAGCACTGCATATCAGGCCAACTTCTCACACCCACCTTGAGCCTTAAAACGGCCCCCAAGCCCAACAAGCATTTGCAATGCAATAGATCTCGCATTAGGAAAGTTAGAGCTATTGGTATTGTAAATGACAAATTTGTTTTTTATGTGTTGGTTTTGAAAATAGCGAAATTAATAGCTTTGTCATTTACAATGCCAATAGTTTTAGCTTTCGCAAATGTGACACCTATAGCATTTGTAATGCAATATGTATTGTATTAACGTGACTTAGATGTATTGATATTACAAATAACAATGGCTTTAATTTATTTTTAATAATTAATACTTCAATAAAAGTTATTGTAATTTATAATGGCAATAGCTTAAACTTTGGTAAATAACTTTTGTGAAGATTATGTTCAGTGTATTTTATTGTGACTAAAACCCAAGAACAGAAGTGAAATATTAATATCTTTTTGTGAAATTTGTAATAAAGCTTGAAACATTGAGATAACATATTTGAACCAGTTGTTGTTGAATGGTTGCACAGATTGATGCTGTGGTGGCGCTGAGTGATGTTGTGGTTGCGACGAGTGATGCTGTGGCTTTCAGTGATGCTGTGGTAGCGCATAGTAGTGATGTGGTGCCCCTGAGTGATGCTGTGGTGGTGCTGAGTGATGCTGTGGGGATGCGATAGAGTGAGTGCGATAGATAGATAGAGGGAGGGCGATAGATAGATAGATAGAGTGTTGGCGATAGAGTGAGTGCGATGGATAGACAGATAGAGTGAGTTAATAATTTTCTGCTGTCGGCAGCGTGTGTGTGTGTGCGTATGTGTGTGTGCGTGCCTGCATGTGTGTGAAAGAATTAGCACTAAATAGCACGTGTGTGAGTTGGTCCTGCCAGGATGTGAACTGAAGACCTTTATTACATAACTGAAGATGTCAGCAGCGAGCGTTTAAAACACAGAAAAATCTTGCTGTGAATGTGTGTGTGCGTGCATGTGTGTGAAAGAATTAGCACTAAATAGCACGTTGGTGAGTTGGTCCTGCCAGGATGTGAATTGAAGACCTTTTTTACATAACTGAAGATGTCAGCAGCGAGCGTTTAAAACACAGAAAAATCTTACTGTGAATGTGTGTGTGTGCGTACGTGCATGTGTGTGAAAGAATTAGCACTAAATAGCACGTGTGTGAGTTGGTCCTGCCAGGATGTGAACTGAAGACCTTTATTACATAACTGAAGATGTCAGCAGCGAGCGTTTAAAACACAGAAAAATCTTGCTGCGAATGTGTGTGTGTGCGTGCATGTGTGTGAAAGAATTAGCACTAAATAGCACGTTGGTGAGTTGGTCCTGCCAGGATGTGAACTGAAGACCTTTTTTACATAACTGAAGATGTCAGCAGCGAGCGTTTAAAACACAGAAAAATCTTGTTCGAATGTGTGTGTGTGCGTGCGTGCATGTGTGTGAAAGAATTAGCACTAAATAGCATGTGTGTGAGTTGGTCCTGCCAGGATGTGAACTGAGGACCTTTATTACATAATTGAAGATGTCAGCAGCGAGCGTTTAAAACACAGAAAAATCTTGCTGTGAATATGTGTGTGTGCGTGTGTGCATGTGTGTGAAAGAATTAGCACTAAATAGCACGTGTGTGAGTTGGTCCTGCCAGGATGTGAACTGAAGACCTTTATTACATAACTGAAGATGTCAGCAGCGAGCGTTTAAAACACAGAAAAATCTTGCTGCAAATGTGTGTGTGTGCGTGCGTGCATGTGTGTGAAAGAATTAGCACTAAATAGCACGTGTGTGAGTTGGTCCTGCCAGGATGTGAACTGAAGACCTTTATTACATAACTGAAGATGTCAGCAGCGAGCGTTTAAAACACAGAAAAATCTTGCTGTGAATGTGTGTGTGTGCGTGCGTGCATTTGTGTGAAAGAATTAGCACTAAATAGCACGTGTGAGTTGGTCTTGCAAGGATGTGAACTGATGACCTTTATTACACACCTGAAGATGTCAGCAGCGAACGTTTAAAACACAGAAAAATCTTGCTGTGAGTGTGTGTGTGCGTGCGTGCATGTGTGTGAAAGAATTAGCACTAAATAGCACGTGTAGATTCTTGAAAGATGGCAGCCATTATTTTCAACACAGCTTGGGCAACAGTTTGATTTCCCAACCATTTAAGAGGTTTCAAAAACGTGGTCCTCCAACTTAATTAGCATTTCCCATGGGCAATGTTGGCATGATGCTTCCACCTTCAATGGCATGTACTCCGCGTGGCGCACTGCTACCTCATTTAGGTTGCCTGTCTCTGGTCCAGTCAAAAAG
The DNA here is from genome assembly GCF_964261635.1 of Lissotriton helveticus. Taxonomy (NCBI): domain Eukaryota; kingdom Metazoa; phylum Chordata; class Amphibia; order Caudata; family Salamandridae; genus Lissotriton; species Lissotriton helveticus. The sequence continues at coordinate 279,875,211 of NC_136071.1, forward strand.
GCTTCAGTGTCATAGCAGAGCAATATGTGGTTGTTTCTTTGATTATCTCTTGGTTGTTTCCAGTTCAAATAAGTACATTAAAAATGAGACATTGATTTGTTTTTTTAGGAAAGTAAGCAATCTAGTTTGGTGAGGAAGACCATGGCATGGAAATGTAAGGGCCTTCTGCTATAGGATGGAAGATAATTGTGGGTTCGGGAAAGCTCACTTGGCATTAGGAGTCTGCCAGAGCCAGCGCCTATACAGTTATCACTTCTGTCCCACCTTATGCTCAGAGCTCTGATTTCACATGATTATCTACTACTCAAATCCTGAAATGTTACTGGAGAGAATGAAGACTGTAAGCAAGGCATAAGATTGTTAAACTTCGTATCTTATGTTCTTCCTATCTCTAGATCTCCACATTTCTTCATTTTCGCGGGAAAGCAAACAGAAACTCAAAATGGATACGTTTATAATTCGGAAGCGAAAAGCTGGTGACGATGACGTTTGCGAAGAACAAAATGTAGCAGCTATTGAGCAAAGTACCCAAGAATCAACTGAATGCTCAGTACGTAAGAAGTGTAAAGGGAAAATCGCCAATCCCCGTTTATATAACAAAGCCTATATGGAACTGGGGTTCACATTTTCTGGTAATGAAAACCATCCTTGTCCCCAGTGTTTAGTTTGTGGGGAAATACTTGCAAATGAAAGCATGGTACCAAATAAATTAAAACGCCATTTTACCACAAAACACAGCCATTTGTCAGCAAAAACCAGTAGAATACTTTATTGAACTTGCGAAATCTATAAGGAAGCAGTCTGCATCATTCACAAAGAGAATGAAGACATCAGAGAAAGCTCAAAAGGCAAGTTACTTGGTTGCTCAAATAATTGCCAAAAACAAGGAAACACACACTGTTGCCGAATCTACCATTAGGCAATCTTGCTGTGCTATTGTTCGAACAATGTTTGGGCCAGAATTTGAGATTGAAGTTAATAAAATCCCTTTGGCAGATAACACAATCGGAAGACGGATTCAAGAAATGTCTGCTAACGTTAAGCTGCAAATGAAGGATATTTTTCAAGACTACAATATGATCTTTGCATTGCAACTAGATGAATCAACAGATGTCAATGGGTTAGCTCAAATACTGGTTTTTATACGTTTTATTCATACTGACAATTATTGAGCAATTCCTGTGTTGCCTAGAACTTCCATTGAGAACTAGAGGTGAGGATATATTTCAAGCTTTAGATTGCTCCATGAAGGAAAATAATTTGCGCTGGTTAAATTGTGTTTGGATATGTACGGATGGCGCACCATCAATGGTTGGCTCAACAAAAGGTTTTATAGCTTTAGCAAAGTAAGAAAATGAAACTATCATATTTACTCATTGCTTTTTACATCATGAGGCACTAGTCGCGCAAACCATTGGGAAGGACTTAAGGGAAGTTATGGACAAAGTGATTCAAATGGTGAATTACATTAAAAGTCGACCTCCTAAATCAAGAATATTTGCTCATATTTGTGAACAAATGGGTGCAAGGTTTAAAAAGCTCCTATTGCACACAGACGTTCGTTGGCTCTCAAGAGGTCGAGTGCTTTGTCCTGTATACGAATTGCGTGACATGATGCTTAAACTTTTTGAGGACAATAAGCAGCATGAATTCTGTGGTCTAATTCAAAACAAACTTTGGTGCACAAAATTGGCATATCTTGCTGATATATCCATCTTCACCTTTCATTGACTATCATTGCATAATCGATCGGGAAACATTGTGCATAAAAATAAAAGAAGGACAACTAAATGATGTACTGCAGCAAGTTGAAAGACGTGTTAATTTTATTCGAGCAAAAGCACTCTACCACAGACTTTTTTAAATTATTGCTGAAGGATGCCGAAACTGAATATGCAGACCTGTTGTTGCATGCTGAAGTGGTTGAGCAAAGGTAGAGTTCTAGAAAGGTTTATAACTTTGCTTTCAGAAACTGAACAATCTTTAATCAGTAGATGACAGTCCTTCCTAGAATTGTATGACTTGCAAAGGCTCACCATGCTTCATTTTCTGTGTGACATTTTCTCACATTTCCACACTCTCAATCTGACACTTCAAGGTAGACAGAAACTTGTGTCCTCAATGATTAGTGTTGTATTTTCCTTTGAAAGTAAACTTGACCTGTTCCGAGAGCAGCTGGAAGATGGTTATCTCACGCACTTTGCCAGGTTGCAGGCTTTAACCCAGAGGGTTGAAAAAACTCAGGAAATATTGTGGAGTCTTAATCTGTGTGCTTATCTGGGGGACATTTCTGGGGACATTAAGAGGCATTTTTATCTGTTTAGAGTTCTCACCCCACTTTTCAGGCTTGTAGAAATCCCATGGATGGTTAGTGCAAGGAATCTTGAAGCTGTTGAACTACTTGGTTTGAAAAGGGCACAAGCTGAGATGGAACTAATTGATATGCAATACAGCTCTGTGCTTGAGTCCTTTTTCTTGGGGAAGGAACCAGAATATTTCTGGCAAAGTGTGCCCTCTGAAAAATTCTCTCTTCTTTTTATCTTGACACAGAAAATACTTTGCATTTTTGGCTCCACATATGTGTGCAAGTGTTCCTTTTCCACAATGGGTGTTCTAAAAAATAAACTAAGAAACAAACTGACTGATGCACTTCTGGATCACTTCCTGAGACTTTCACTTTCTGAAAAGGTTTGGAGTACAAGAAATTAATTGCGGACATAAAGTGTAAAATGAGTGCGTAAACTCTGTACCTTGGAAACAACTTTTCTTGCATTCTGTGTGCCTTTGTACTTACTGTTTTACATTCACTAAAATGCTTTCAAATCAGAGTAACACTACTTATGCAGCATCAAGATTGGGAGAATTGCACTGCAACTCTTGCACAATGGAGATAACGCTGCATGTCTTCTTCACTGAATCTATTCATGTGTGATATGAAGGAACTACTTATAACTCAGCTACTTTCTGTTTTCGAATATTAATTTGATTGACGTTTCTCCAACCTTGCCAGTGATACCTAATAATTAGAATGCATTAAGTATTTAATCCAAATGCTACTTTTTGAACAGAATAAAATACATTTTAAAAAGCGATGGGTTGAATGTACTTCCAATAAACAGAGCTTATCATTCTTACATCAATGTGTGAGATTTATACCACATGGGGCACATTTTTCATGAATTAGTAATCATCATCATCACCATCGTAATCATAGTCATCATATACCTTGTCCAGTTTGCAGTTTGGATAATTTCAAAAGGGTCTTCAGGTGCATTCAAGAATGTATGGAAGGAAGGCATACTCTAGTCCACATTGTTGCTCAGTGGCAGACTCTCTCTTGTTGAACTTCCTGCATGATTCATCTGTACAAAAGGCTCTAGACAGGCCAAAGTTACCCCCAAGTGAATAAGTAGCACAGTAGCAACATTGTACTATGAAATAATAACCCGGGATCTATAATGGCACTTGCTGTCATAGCGGGCAAATTGGAGTTACCGACAATGTAGAAACTGTTAAGTATTTTCTTACCAGTATGCGTCTTCATGTGTTCATCAAAGTACTGCTTCATGTTGAAGTCCTTCCCACACCACTGGCACATAAACTGCTTATGTCCAATATGGATACTCATGTGCGACCGCAGCTGGTACTTGTACTGGAACCGCTCGTTACAGTTCTGAAACAAAGCAAAATGAGCCAAAAATTAAGATTACCTTTGAATCTGACAAAGAAACACTCTGGTATGGAGGAGGGGAGTAACAAGACCAACCAAAGTTAGTAATAGCTTCACATTAAACTTATTTCAGTGAATTTCATAGTTTTTTTCATTATACACTACATTCAACTTCTACAAAAGTCTATCCTAACTTTACTATGAAAGTGTGCCCTAGGAATGTATGACATTACAACAAAAACTATTACAACGCAGTCAATACAACGCAGCTTCCATCACAACACATGCCACTAGAACGCAAACCATTACAACGCATATTCCATTACAATGAAAATTACTATTCTAACACCACCGGGTGCTTACCTCAGGGAAGGTGCTGATCACTGAGAGATATGTGTTGTAATGGCATGCGTTGTAATGGCATGCATTGTAATGGATCCTGCATTGTATTGACCGTGTTGTAAAGGCATTGCATTGTAATGCCAGCATTGTAATGGATGTTTCCCGTGCCCTAGCCCTTGAATACAGCTAATGGGGCTGGCCTTGAGCCCAACCAGCTACAGTGGTTCAAATGTTGCCGTGCCTGGCCTTCAGCAGTGCACAAAGAAGGTTTGTCAACTCTTGCTGCACATGGCTTTTTTGCTGTGCACAGCATGGGTTGGATGCATGGCCATACCTTTGGCAATACCCATCGAACCACTCGCCACTGGTGACCAACCCATTCTTTTGAGCCTGCCCCCTGACAATGTTTGTAAAGGTTCATGGACACATGTTGGACCTTCTTACCACTCCGTAAAACGAGCATATGGTCCAACATATGTCCATGAGCCGTTGGTCACGGGAATCTTAATTTCCATCACCCTTGCGCTTAGCTAACAGAGATTGTTGCAAAGGATCCCCTAGTCCACCACAAGCAATTCAATCTTTTGCTCCAGGGAGGCTCTAGATTTGTTGATGGTCTCCTGAATTTGTTCCGTTGTGATGTCTGCTGATGCCTCGGCAGCAGGACCCCAGTTATCTCCGCTGCCCATTCTGATAAGTCATCCTGCAGTGGTGTGGACGCTGGGCTAGATCTAGGGCCCACCGTGGACTCCTGAAGCGTTCTAGTGTGCCCTATCACGAAGGAGACCACACTCAGGATAAAGTACCCCCACCAGGGGTAAATGGAATGTCTCACTCAGGCAGAGATTGCACCAGTAGGGCATCCCACAATGTCTGGGGAACCACAGTCGATTTTCCCCCAGCCACTAGCCAGCAGGAGCCCAGCAAAGGCCCAAGCACAGGGGGGCACCCCTGTAGCAGCTGTGGTCTTTTATTGGTTTATCATCATTTGAAGTCACACAGGCAAGGATAGTTCGCTTCCCAGAAATGCCGGGCCCCAACCAGTCACTCGTGGTGGGTCACAGGAGTTCTGGGCCCCAGCAGCCACATTAAGAAATTCCACTCACTTGTCTCTCAGGTCCAACACTTCCGCTGGGGCCACCCCCCATTCAGAACCCATGGCACAAGCCCCCCCAATGGGCTCAACGTCACTGCCAGGCCTCCTCCTGCAGGCTGCCACCTAGGCTGCACTCATGTGAAGGAAAGGAAGCCCTTCTTCTGCCACCTCTCCCGTCAATATGGTGTGCTGAACGTGGCGAAGCCCAGGGTCTGGGCCACCACACTGGGCACTGCCGTTGGCATGCAGTGGGCCCATGCAGTGGGCCCCCACTCAGTCACCGACTGAGTCCTGCCTCACTGTTGCTGCCACCTCAATTATGCGCCATGGGCAGAGTCCCCAAGTCTTGGGTCCGAACTTCCCCCGCACTTCTGGATGGGGCTCCGCTAAAGGCGAGACCATCCTAGGCCACCGTTGGACTCCAAGCACCCCTGGCTGCCCTCCAACTTCTCACTGTGCGGGCAATGGGCCTCATTGTCATATGGGGTGCCAGCCGAGTCACATAGCATCACGGCGGCCACCACCATTTTGTGCTGTGGGGCCACCGCAGCTAAATGCCCCAAATTTGCCAGGAGGGCCCTCTGCTCCTCCAAGGAGGCACCACTGGGGCAAAACGCCTCTGCTGCGCCCTCTTCTATCCCTCTGTGCTCGTTGCGCTGGGAATGTTGGGGTGGGCGACTGGGAGCTCTTCTAGGGTGTGGCCATCTTGCGCAGCCCTCTGCCATGCCCACCTCTGCTCAAATTGTGGATGGGTGTGCACTTAGAGTAATCCATCATTTGTAGTAATGTTTGCCCATGTTCAAGTTTACAAATATAATTTCCGAACATTGATTAGTGATATCTATGGGGCGCACTTCTTATGCACTGTTGCGCTATAAGTGTGTCAAAATATGACTTCATTGTTGTGCCAATGCCAAACAGGCTGGATATTTTTACAATATTGAAAGCCTTTCTTTGGTCCAAGTTGTTCCTAGGTTCTTGTAACTGTTTTGAGCTACTTCACTTTTCGCCAAATCCCTGGAAGATCCTAATTAAAAATCCTGATGATCCCATGAGCTTGAAAACAAAGTTTAAACATGAAATTGTTCTTTACTAAATTCCACATGCATGAGGACATGCCGTTTCAAGCAGGGTATTCGAAATACGTTAGTCTTTGGTTACAAATTGCCAAAGATTGAGGCAGGACAAGATTTTTTATTACTTAAGGAAAGTGTCATGTAAACATAATCAGGTTGAGTCATTGTATAAAATATATGCATATGATCAAAAACAAAGTGTCAAAAGTTTTTAACTCTGAGCTACTATGAAGCCTGTGCTTAAAGACCATTCTCTCTTTAGTTCAACTTTTGACAATTATGAACTGCATTTATTTTAAATATCACTCCTGTAGCTGGGCTGTGGTTTATTGTGAGTTGTCAGAATTACCTTATAAATGTAACCTATAATTTTAAGTATTGCACCACATAGCACAAAGGTCTCCCCAGAATCTGGTACCGTCATCAGGCACAAACACCTACACCGTTCTATGGCGCTGAGGGAGCATGGACCACTCGACTTGCCAGTCAACCCTTGGGTGCAGAGTTTGAACCCTGCCAGCACTATGCAACTCACAAAGGGGTGTCATGTGTTGATTTTGCTTAAAATCAGCATTCATTCAATTTTTTTAATAATCATACTTTTACCGTATACTTTCGGCTTGTGCGGCCGGGGACTACAGCCAGCAACAGATCCTGTACTTGAAAGCGCTGTCACAGCATCAGGAAGAGGGGAGGTATCATTATCCCCCAAAGCACTCAAAAGTGCCATCACACTTCCCGCTACGCTGGAGCATGACATTTGGGCCAGTGAGACCAGGGAGTACAGCCCCCAATGGACCCTGCACTTGGAAGTACTGTCACAGCATCAGAAAGAGGGGAGGTGTCATTATCCCCAAACATGCTCCAAAGTGGCCTTGCACTTCCTGCTGCTTTTTACCACAAACTTTGATCCAGTGAGACTGGGGACTACAGCCCCCAAGAGACTCTGTGCTTGGAAGTGTTTTCACAGCATCAGGAAGTGGGAGGTGTCATTAATCCCCAACACGTTTAAAAGCGCTGTTGCACTTCCCTCTGCATGGGATATGTGCGTGGGGTGCACAGGCCAAGGGCGGGCCCGTCCTGCGCCCGTCATTGCCTGGAAAGAGGGTGGGCCACCCATCTTGAGCCTACTAGAAAAGGTACTGTTATAACACAAAATTGGTGTCCTTTTCCGGCATTTGCTCCTGTTTCTTACTTGGCCTATTATTATAACTTGGTGCACATTTTCGATGAAGATACTTCCTATTGGTTCTGCATACATCAAGGGTAGAATGCCTCATTTCTATTATATGCCCTGAAACCCCAGACTAATATTTGTTATCTATTTCCAGCTAAAAGGGTCATGAAGTATCCTCATAGATAGCAGTTTTCACAGTGTGACCAGTTTTATTCTTCTAGTGTTTTTAAATGTTACTTTCTTAGATACAGAGTGGCACCAAACTTTTATTTTGTTTTCCAAGGTGGGTGACTTACATAATACAGTCTGTTCATAAATATATGCCTGATTATCTTTGCCTTGATCGTCCCTTGCAAGACTGTTGATGTTGGGCAGGGCCGTACTGGGAACTGAAAGCAGCCCTGTCAAATTTTGCAAGACCAGCCCCCGTCCGGCGCGTAATGGACCAGTCCCCGTCCAGCGCGAAGTGAGCGAGCGCAGCGAGCGAGCCCGACGGCCACTAGGGGGCTTTGGGGGGGTTTTCCCCCCCCAAGAAAATTTTGAAAACGACAGACCAAAATGGTGAATTTTACAGCACATTTTTCATTACATATTCAAATTGTATCAACTTTCAAAGCACAGTAAACAGTAGATGATGACCTTAAAGAACATCAGGTTACCCACCCAGTCATATGTATTCATAGGCATTCTTTCAGAGAGCACCAAATATAGACACATGTAGTGAATCAGAGAGAACAAAGTAAAAGTGATACCAACCCCCACATGGTGTGTAGCGAGCAAGCGCTGTGAGCAACGACTAGGGGGAGTTTGGGGGATTGAACTTCTACCCCCCAAGAAAATTTGGGAGACAGAAAGGCCAAAACAAATCATTGTTCAACACATTTTTTATTACATATTAGATTGTTTAAAGCATAGTAAATGATTACCTTATAGAGCACCAGGATACCCAATCATAAATCACAGACCCGTATCTTGCATGTTTGGCACCCGCAAACAATTAGGATCTGAACATTTGACCTGTAGGGTGTACGAGGTAGGTATATAAACTCTCTAAGCTATTTATATCGGTTCTAATTCAGAGCGAGGAGTTAGCACAGCGAACGCCACAATAAGTGCATTAACCATCTGACCTATCCTATTATACACTCAAACTTGCAGCATACACATAGATACAGTCCATGTGCTTCAACCCTCCAGGACATCCGATAATGTGGTCTGTTTGTGACCAATATAGCTAATCATGAACACCTTTACCGCTAGCATTTCTCCTTGTGAATTGACATGAGGGCAGAGTTTGTGAAAAAAAAGAATCCATATGTCCTGGGACACCATAGGCTGAGACTGCATCCACCTTTCAGGACTGGCTTTCCCGCTCTGGCGCTGCCACCCCCTCCCCCCTACCCCCACCTCAGTTCCATTTCCAGTACTTAAGACCTAATGTTCCTACATTTACTGTTTAGGATATTAAGAAACACACAATAATAATGACCATCATACAAAGTAGTTACATTAATTCAATCCAACTTAAATGGTTTATACCAAACACGAGCTTCTTAAAACACATCAGAACCTCCACACAGCAACACTTTGACGTCCATTTCATTTAACTTCTGTCACAGCAATTACCATAACCAGAAACCCCTGTTTGCATATATCCTCCTAGACCTAGAGACTAATCTATAGTCACGCCGCGGCAGGACACCGTGTAACCGGCAGGAGGTTTTTTAACCAGGCATGGTCAGGTTATAACTTAGGCAGCTTGCGAGTTGCGAGACGAGTGCGAACCTAATTGCACAGTTCTATTTCAAAGAAGCAAGCAAGCAGCGCTGACTATGTACCTGATGATAAGTTATAACCTCTCGGGCCGGGAGGTTTTTAACCAGGCCTGGTCTGGTTATAACTTATCAGGGGTACATAGTCGCGGTCGCGCTGCCGCTGCTTGCTTCTTACAGAGTCTCGGGGGGGGGGGGGCGGAAAAACGGACTCAGTATCCCAAAGCACCGAACACTACCATGCCACCCACAATAACTGAGCGGTGAGATAATAAAGCTCAATATCCAGAGCAGCCACACCATCCTCGTCCACCATCAATAGTAATTTCTGAAAAGCCACCCTGCGCCTCGAGGTACCCTAATATAATGTAAGAAGGATGCTATCCGGTTTCTGGTAGAACGCTTTAGCTAGTTCCACCAGCAAAGCTGCATACAGATAGGGAATCTGCAATAGAAACATCATATTAGAAATGACTATCCAACCACTGACTGATATAGGCAAGGTACTCGAAAAGGACACCAACTGTTGATGGCAGACAGGGCCCGGGCAAAGGTACCTTCAAAGAGCAGCTCTGCAGATTTATAGACATCTACCCCCAAGTAGAGAATGGTAACTGACTCCCAGCACAGCGCCGACACGGCCCTGAGCAGGTCGAAGTGGGTAGGTGCAGGACTTGTGCCAGTTAACCTCCAGGCCAGGCAGTTGCCTGAAAGCTGACAAAGCCACCACCACTCCCTCCAAGTCAGAGGGCTTGTCACGCATATACAGCAGCATGTTGTCCGCATACAAAGAAATATATAGGCAGCCTCCCAATAACTGCAGTGCGCGATAGTGCCCACCCTGCCATATAGTAAGAACAAAGGTCTCTTAAGCTAGAGCAAACAATAGAGGGGACAAGGGGCCCCACCCCACCTCGCACGCATCTGATATTACAGACCCAATCCTAACCCTTGCCACCAGTTGGTATACAACGCCTGGGTCTATTTGACGGAGGCTACCCCAAACATCGTCCTGAGAAGGGTGGCATACAAGAACTCCCAGCGATGGGAGACAAATGCTTTCCGGAGATCAACAGATAATGCTAGCGAATCCGATGGGAGGCTTCCTGCATGCCCAAGATATGAATCCGCTGGCGGATATTAGGCAAGGTACTAGAGATCGGTATGAAACCTGTCTGGTTGGGGTAAATCAAATTGTTCATATGAGTCAAAACCATGTTTGCCAGATTCTTACTCAGGATTTTATAATCCAGGTTAAGCATAGAGAGGGGGCAGTAGGAATCAATTAACACCAGGGCATTGCTCTTCTTGGGCAGTGACACAATTGTGGCCTTACACAGAGTGCAAAAGACACACAACTGATGGACTGACCTTGCCTGGCAGTTCGGGCTGGACTGTTCCCATTGGGCGCAGGGTCAAGACTGATTTGCATATTACTGGGTCCAACCTGGAATGGCATGGTGAGCAAAAAAACAATGGATTTAGGCCCAGATCTCTGTACTGGGGTGAATGTATGACATTGTTCTGCATTCTGTCCATAAATTGTTCTTTTTTGCATCTTACACAGAGAGGGCAGAAGTCCTTGCTGCCATGCTCCATTAAAAAAGTACACAAGCTTAGGGACAACGGCAGCAGAGAAAGTGGAGTAGAATTCCTGTGAGCAACCCATCAAAACCGGGGACCTTGCCCCAAGACATCTCCTTAAACGCTCATCACACGTCCTGCACAGTAATATCAGCACCCAGTTGCTTTGCTACAGAGGGATCTAGGACCGACAGGGAGGAACATGTGATGAAACGCAGTACGTTTAACTCACTAACTTCAGTGCCCACAGAGTAGAACTGGCAATAGTAGTGCATAAATGTAATATTAATTTCCTCCTGTGTGAACATGTCCTGGCCAACTGAATCACGAATATGTAAAACAGTGTGCCCCCTCGTTTTGTCCTGGAGAAGCCAGGCTAACATGCTCCCCGACTTAGCCCTCTCCACGTGAGCCCTTGCTATATAAGCCCTGTAGTAACATTACTGCAATCGCTCTAGCATCGCAAACCGTTTTCCCCGTTCAACGAACAGCCACTCCCTGCCCTCGGTATCTCCCCCAGCTCCAGGGGCAGCCCATCAAGGACCGCCTCATGCTGCCTAATGTCTAAGTGCAGTTAGATGCACACACGTATCTTCTTGGAGCTACGGTAACTGACTGTGCACGACTACCTTCTCAGGCGGGCCTGCTGACTAATTAGACACAGGGGGGGTCGGGCTACTACTCCTCCTCCGTCGTTGGGGACGGGTTAGGTTGCACTTTCACATAACATCATTCAGCTCAGCTGACTATGTACCTGATGATAAGTTATAACCTCTTGGGCCGGGAGGTTTTTAACCAGGCCTGCCTGGTCAGGTTATAACTTATCAGGGCCAGGGTACATAGTCACGTCGCGCTGCTTGCTTACAGAGTCTGGGGGGGGGCAGAAAAACGGACTTACCTCAGGCATGCTGGCTAGTAGTGACTACTACAGACACAGTGGGATCGGGCTAGGCGGCGCTAGCCTACACAATTAGGTTATGTGGCCGACTCACCGCTCCTCGCTCTCGTCACTCCCGGCAGTCACGCGCACAGTAATTGCAATGAGCATGCGGGAATTACACCCCCCCCCCGCCGCACCCTGGAGGCGCGCAGAGACGCGGTAGAGGAGGAGACAATTCTGCACACTGCGCGCACAGGCACCTCCTCCTCCGTCGCTGGGGTTAGGTTGCACTTGCACAATACTGTCAATACATCAATGCACCGGTAAATCAGGCTTGCTGGCGCTACTGCTATTCTATAGGACCGAACTGCCTCGTAACTTGGAAGTCTGTCCCTAAACTAAGTGAGTGACGTTGTGTTGTGGCTGGGGCCTGGGGGGCCGATTTTCAGTCCGACCGTCACAGGCTGTGACGGTCGGACTGAAAATCGGCCCCCAGCCACAAAACCGGCCCCCTTTTAAAAAACCGGCCCCCCAACCCCTCCAGCCTACCGGGGGATTGCCCGGTGCCCAGACTCACCAGTCCGGGCCTGATGTTGGGGAAATCAGAAAGGTAAAAAAAACAAGCAAAAAATGCTGCCGAAAACTGTACCCTCAGTGATACTGAGGTTCTCCGTGAGGAAGGGGAGGAGTTGAAGGTCGAAAAAGATAAAAGGGCAGTTTGCTGTTCAACTAAAACCTAAAACACCCATAAAGTCATATTTGACTAAACCACTCTCCAGTGTAAAAAAAAACAGAGGAATCTGGAGTGTCTGTGAGGAATAAAACTAACGTCACTATCTCTAGTATAGTGCTGGCCAACGCAGCTGAACCAACTCCAAGAATTAGGCCGGGGAATACCCAAATAATTCCACTCATGGCTATAGTTTATAAATAGGTTTTCAGCTTTGCCCCCGCTAAAAGATCCCCCTTTTACTAGTGACCCACTCTCAAGTGACTAAAGCCCACATACAAATCAACCTATAGAGGCTGCTTCTAAAGAGATGCAGATTATGTCGTTCAGGGAGGAAATAGGTGATCTAGGAAAAGCCATTGCCTTCTTTAGGCAGACCCTGACAGAAAAAGTGGATACAATATTAGCACTGAAGGAGAATTTGGTTAGGGGGACAATCTTGGAGAAGCCATAAGGACTAATACTGTGATTTCCTATCCTAATGTGCATAGGAAAAGCACCGGACTATGCTTATTACACACCCTCCCCCATCATTCCAACCCATCACTCCTAAAACTGCTTGGATAGAACACCCCCGTCAATTATTATTATTATTATTTTAATTGTATTTTTGCATTATCAAAATACATATAGCAGCGTGCACAGGTGCGCAAGCTGCCTCAAAACAGGATAATACAAAGGATACAGGCTTTTATCCCAACCCCCCCTTGTTACAACTTGGAATATGCAACTAGTTGTGCAGAGCAATGTAGTGCATTCACATCACATGCGTGAATATTTACACTCAGAAGTCCTGTATACATTACAATCATTAAAAATGGCAACTATCCATGAGCATTTTTTTACCATGTCAGGATGTTCCAACAAGTATGCAGTCAATGGAGACTAAGGGCCATATGTATCAAGCACTAATGAGTTCGCAAATGCCAACATTCGCAGAATTTCGGCGTTTGCGAACGCATTAGTGCAAAATGGTATGTATCACAGAAATCTGCGTGCAAAATAAGGAATTGCAAAATTTGCGATTCCTTATTTTGCGATTGCATTTAAGGAATCGCAAATTTTGCGATTCCTTAAATGCAATGTATGAAGCATAAAAAAAATGCAAATTGGCCTTAAGGAATCGCAAATTACCACCAACTTCAAGTTGGTGGTAATTTGCGAATTCCTTGAAAAATGCACTTTTATGCATTTTTCAAAGTGCAATGTGAGGCACATACATGCCCTTAGGGCATGTATGTGCGCCACATGTGCACCCATGCTGATTTCAGGGGTGCAACAGGGTGTCCTTTGGACACCCCTGCACCCTTGAAATTATTCTCAATTTACGAGTCTCAAATTGCGAATTGCAAATTGAGAATAACTTCCCAGAAAGGAATGGGAAAGTATTCCTTAATTGCTAATCGCAATTAAGGAATACTAAGAAATCGCAAAAAAATTGCGATTTTGTACATACATCCCTATTTGCGATTCTCAAATAGCGATTTCTAAAAAATCGCTATTTGAGAATCGCAAATCAGGTTGATGATACATATGGCCCTAAAAGTCCTTAGGACTGGACGCCTCTGGCACTCTTCAGCATAAATATCCATTTGTTTTTTACAATACACCAGGTCTTTCATTAATCTTACCAGAGTTGGCACAGTCCCCCGCCCTCCCCAATGCATTGCGACAACTTGTTTTGCGAACAGGGTAGAAATAGCAACTATGCGTCTATTGCTAGCTTTTACCTTCTTCACTAACCCCAACAAACAGTTCCAGCGTACAATCAACCGTTTCCATTGTCGTATCTGATGATACCTGAGTAACTTTCAGCCAAAAGTTATGAATAGCAGCACATCTCCTGGACAGGTGTACAAAGTTCACCCTCTCAGCCCCACATCTGAAGCACCTTGCATCTTCCCTTAGACCGAACCTCATCTATTGCGCGGAGTGTAATACAGCTGATGCAAATATCGAAAGTGTATTGTTTGGAGGTTGCAGTTGGGGGTCAATCTCCCGGTCAGTGCACAACACGCCTCCCAATCCTCCCAGACTATAGGGACCACCAGCTCATTATTCCACTTCTCAAGGGGTGGGGAACAAGACACATCATTTTCTCTCTGAGAGGCACACTATAACTTAGTTATCAGTCCCTTGCTCTCCCCAACAGTCAACACCAACTGCAATGCTTTCAACATCTTCGGCTCTTGAGGGAACTCGGATACAGTGTTCGAACTGGATGCGTAATCTGAAGTATGTAAATCCATGCAATGATTTATATGCTTGCCCAGCAAGGAAATTCTCCAGGATCATGAAGAGGCCATTCCTATACATGTCCCCTAGCGTGGTGACCCCTGCATTTTGCATTCCATTTAGTGCCCCACATTCCTGAGCAGCCGATAATCCTGGGTAAGAGGCTGTTGGCATGGCAGGTGCATATAGATATTCTCTCTCTCCACGAGCACCCAGAGCCCACCACGCCCTGACAGTGCTTCTGACCGGGTTAATCTCCTTTCTGTGACCCCCATTATCATTAAGCAAAACCATAACAGTAAACTGGACCCGGAAAGACGTATCCGCCTCCACAGCTAAATGTGGCAGAAACCGCAGATTTTTTTTTTTTTTTTTTTTATTTTAAAGAGTTTTATATAGCGCTGGCTAGACCCGAAGGTATCAGAGCGCTTTACATGAGAATCAACAATGTAACAGAACAAATTCAACACTTACACAATACATCAAAAAATAGGTAATTCAATTAGGAGGGGAGAGAAAGGAGAGAGAAGTGGTGGAGGGGGCAGGGGAGGTGAGAGAGGGAGGATAAGGGAAGAGACAATAAGGAGAGACGAAAAGAAATCTGTCAAAAAACCGACTGGGTAGGTATGACCAAGGAGGGAATCCAAGGCCCATCTCCCCTATAGCTAAACCAAGTAGCTCCATCGGGCATCTAATACCAGTAATGCGTGAATTTCACCTGAGCACACAGATAGTAGAACACCCCCGGTAATTAATGTCCCACTATCTGGGATGTGAATTTAGGAGCAAGATTGCTCAGCAAAGACATGTACTAGGACACCTTTTGGATCTGTTGCCCCTGTTGGCCAGCCCACTGAGAAAAGATGACTGGGCTTCTAGTTTCCAACAACAAAGGATAAGAGGAGAGGAGAAATCAAGTGGCCCTTTTTTTTTTTTACAGTGTTATATAGCGCAAACTAGACCCGAAGTTATCGGGTATCAGAGCACTTTACATATCACCAGTTTTGTTACACAAGGACACATTCATTTTTGTTAGGCACAGGGAGATTAAGTGATTTGCCCAGAATCACAGGATATTTAGCGTTGTTGACGAGACTTGAACCTGGTTCCCCAGCTTTGAGGTCGACCGCTCCAGCCGTAAGGCTACATCCTCTCCCTTGCACGAAAGGAGAACGGGGATAGTTTAAATTTGGGCAAGGAGATTTTTTTGAGTAATGTCTCTAACCTGGGTCCAGAGTCCTATGAAACCAAAGAAGCTCTGGTTAACAAGAACATTCACTGGTTTCACAAAGAATGCAATTGCAGATCCATAATTAGGGACGACATTGTAGAAGTCAGGTGGTACACTAGCAAGTCTGATAGTTTTGTTCACATTGGCATACGTTTTGCTAATAGTAAAATTAATGATGGCCGAATTGCCCTGGAACACAGACCCCCTCTACTCAACATCACAAAGATACACATTAAAATAAAAACTCCATTGTTTACTTCTCTTGCAACTAGCAATGGTGCAGTTCAATCTCAAAAATTGGTATGTGAACGGATGGTCAAAAGTTCGGCCATTTCGGTCACATCAGACATTGATTGACTTCCACAGAATTCTTCCCAGGTTGGTATTAGTACCAATAGCATGTTTGCCTCAGTATCTGATCCGGGAAAAAAGATTATGCAGCATGGCCATTGGTCAGTGGTCTCCTTGAGAATAGGCCTTGAGGTCACTGTAAATGATCCCGTGAACGGCATGCTGCCTTCTCACTGTACCCCTCTGGACACTAGCCCTTCTCAGATTCATTTAGCTGCGGACGCTGGGTATGGTGCTGTATCAAAATGCATGTCATGGAATGTGGCAGGACTCCATGCTAAACAAAATGATCCTGAGTGGGGTGAATTTATTGATAGACACCAAATAATTATATTCCAGGAAACGGGGGCTATTGAAACACTGTACAGTCCTGGATATTTAACTTTTTTTGCTAGTGCCATTCCATCTAGAACGGGGAGAGCATCTGGAGGCCTACTGATTTGGATTAGAAACACAAATTATTTTAAGATGAAAGTCCTAGCTACAGAATCTAAAGACATCCTAGGGAGCCTCTTGACATTCCAAAGAGCAGCCTGGATTAAACACATAGTTGTGTTTAATATCTATGTATGTTAAGTTCACAACAGTGCAGAATCCTTGACCATACATGACCTCCAGACCTTACTTGAGGATAATGTACAACATGCTTGGCCAATTATTATCGCAGGTGACTATAATACCAAGTTTTAACCCTTAGATCTTCTTTCTACCCTTATGGCAGACAAGGATAAGAATTGGGGTATTCTTACTCTTGCTAGTGCACCAGCCACGAAATGGCCAATAGTCGTAAGCCATTTACTGCATCTCTGCCTGGATCATGGCCTAAGAACCATAAATGAATGATCCATATCTGACTGTTACCCCCACCGTACATTTAAAAAGAGGATTGTACACTAGCCATGTACACTATATCCTGCTAGATTTGAGGTTATAATATTATATGGTTGACATGAAGGTTGTCACATGTGTCAATAGTAACCTACATTCTCTTGTTGCTGATTTTAGCCTGGTCTTATTTTTCAAGCCTCCTGGGCAAGCCAGTGATATTTTTCAATGCTGTTAGCCCTTACAAGTAGCTGCAGAAACATAAAGTAGGCCAATATGAACAACAACACTCATGTTAAGAGTATGATATACCAAACACTAGTCAATCACTTTTATGATTACCTTAGTTTAACTTCAGTTAGGGTTAGTCTTAAGCATACTGATTTTTTTGAAGGTCTTAAACAGTATTTCATGAAACAAGGCAAAAACACACAGGTTATCTCTACAAGGTCACCTTGGTTCACTAAAGAATGCAGGGGCGCAAAAGGACGCTTGATTAGAGCTATTAAGAAGGGCTCAAAATCAGGCATCTTGCAAGCCAGAATGTCTTACAATGCAATATTGACCAATTCCAAGGCAGACTGGGAGGAGAAACAGTGGGCTAACCCTCTAGAGGTGCTCGGGAAACAGGATCACAGAGCATTTTGGATAATAAATACTGTGGACAATAACTGCGCCTAAACCGCTTCTGATGTTTTTGTCCCTGTTGATCATTGGGTTGTCCACACTTTGCAGCATTATACAAGGATATTCCTAGTATGAAGCATGGCTCCCAGAAGAATGCTAGGAGAGCCTGTCATTTGACGACTCCTGACTCACTGCGCGAATCCTCAATTGTATCCACCCTAGAGGAAACTAGGGAGGCTTTCTCACATATGAAGAAGAAAAAAGCCCACAACCCCAACAGTATTCCAGTGGAATTATTTGACTCTGAACCAGACATCTGGATCCCTTATTTTAATACTCCAAGCAATGCCATAGCAAGCGGGGACAAGATCCTAGTGTCATGGCATGGTGCCAATATTGTTCCTATCCATAAGAAGGGCTCAAAAGACACCCCAATAAATTATAGGCCAATTAGCCCCATTGACAATACCCTGAAAGTTTTCTGTAGGCATATTTTGCTTCGACTACAGGATTAGAAGAAAGAACACCAGGTCTTTTCAGGCAGCTTCTGTGAGAGTGTTGACACGATTGACCAGACATTTCACTTTATGACCATCTGTTGGAAATATATTAACATCAACAAAGAACATCTGTATGTAGCCTTCATGGACATGAGGGCTGCATTTGATCTGGTACAAATAAATACTCTCTGGAAGGTCGTAGCTCAAATGGGAATCCCTCATGACCTTCTTCATCTTCTTATTAGGTTACACACCGATGCATATTCTCAGGTCATATGAAATGACCGGGGTGATTTGTCGCACAGGATTCCCATCCAGCGTGGTGTGAGGCAGGGGTGTGTAATGGCTCCCACACTGTTCTTTCTCTCTGTTTATGAATGGTGTGGTTGACGCATTAAACAAGTGTCAGCATTATGCCCCCAAGATAGCTGGCACTTGTACCCCTGTTCTGCTTTTCGCTGATGATACCCCGCTGCTCTCTTATACACATATGGGCTTGCAGGAATTGTTAAATATTTTTGGGGATTTTAGTAGGAGTAGGGGCCTAGAAATGAATGCTGGGAAATCTAAGTATTTGGCCATTAAGCCTCATCACACATTTTCCAGAGTAATAATATCGTGGAGGACGCGTCAGGAGAACAAGTCAGGAGATTTGACTACCTAGGAGTTAGGCTCACAGACAAGCTCTCCTGGGGTCTACAGCTGCAAAAAAAAACATTTCTATACTAACACATAGATCAGCAGCCCGAGTGAGAAAGCATACAATATTAACTAATTGGGCAGTGTCTCCAGTCCTTGAGGTTTATAGAGCTGTGGCCACAGGTGGTGCTTTATATGGGACATAAATCTGGTGCTATAGTGACACATCATGACTAGCTGTTACAAAAAATACATTTGTTAGATCTCTTTTTAATGCCAGGAATGTTCCTGTGAGAATAACACTTATACCCCTAAGATGGGACCCGAACCTAAACAGGAACGACCAACCTGCCCGCCTCAAAATCTTGTTTTATTGTGTCTGAATTTGGACAATTTAGGACCTGGGACCTTAGAGAGCTTCCCTACAGGATTAATTATGTTAAATAAGCACTGTAGCACACCCTGGTAGAAAGCTGTTAAAATCTTGCACAGGGAATTCAAGCTTGAGGACTTATGGCAAGACCCCAGTAAGCTGAGAAGAAAATCAGCCATGCAGATCAAGGGTATTTATTGGGAACATGTTCTTCAGAAGGTTTGGTAGGAGGTGAGGCAAAATGGCCTGACAGATAAATATCAAAGCCATAAATGCAACCCG
This sequence comes from Lissotriton helveticus, assembly GCF_964261635.1. Taxonomy (NCBI): domain Eukaryota; kingdom Metazoa; phylum Chordata; class Amphibia; order Caudata; family Salamandridae; genus Lissotriton; species Lissotriton helveticus. The sequence goes on from NC_136071.1 coordinate 279,894,601, forward strand.
CATTTGGAGCAGTATATGGATTGAATTACCCCCTTCCCCAAGGAAAAGTCCTTATATATTTTCTTTCGAGCTGGTGCTCTACCCCTCATGGCTTTTACCTTGAAGTGGGGCAAAGAGGGGGATGTGACAGGGGACTGGCCCTTCTGCCCTAACACAACAGAAACTGAGGCGCATTTCCCGTTATTGTGCCATTGTGTCACAAACACAAAAGCCTGAGATTCCGGTGCATTCTCTCATTATGTCGCAACATAGGAGTAAGGCATTGTTAGCTGGCCCTGCCTATTCTAAGATCGGATACATCAGAGCCTATTGTGTTTGGTCTTTCAAGATTCTTATTGTGGGCATGGTCTGTCAGAGCAACGGTGGTGCAGGCCTGGGCTAGAGGTGTTATAACTTTATATTTGCACTCTTTTAAGTGTGACAAGAGTACGTGTTCCCATTTCTTAATTTGATTAACTTTAGAGCTGGGCACTAAAGTCCTCTCACTGGAAAATGCCATTTGTAAAGACGATCAAGGGGCCGGAGTTACTACTAATTGTGCATTGGGATTGTCACTAATGGTCTTCTAAAATCATGTTTTGGAGATTTATTTTCAAATGAATGATCATTAAGGTTAAGTTAGTGTGTTGTAGTGTGGTATTTCATCTACTCTTGTCAACCAAATGTAAGCCTGATCACAAGGTTTAGTCTGGATCTGCATCTCATCAATACTAACAGTAAACATGAGACTGGTCAGGGCATATTCCTAGCAAGACAACTCACCTTCCCATTATAGATAAATGTGGTCTCCACTGTTATCACATTTGGAGAAAATTGAAACATGTCTGAACCAAGACATATCTAGTTACAGAGACCACCACACACACAATATACTGAATCTAGTATAATCCAAATCCTGCATTTCAAAATGAACAAAAATGGCCACAAGGCAGATGGAGTGCCTTATATTGTGACTGCAGAAATATCCAACTTTGCATCAGGTGGAGTTCTCAGATAGGGTTTGGGTAAATCCTCATTAACAACAAGGAGATACAAATCATGTTTGCGGCCATAGACAAAAAAACAGAACAGAGTACGGAGAAGTGAAATAGAAAAGAGGCAAAGAATAACAAATGTTATGCTAATGAGACCAGCAAATAAGTAGCATATACCCAGGGTTTGAACCAATAAAAAAGTAGTCATCAATTTATCAGAGAAAATACTAACAAACAAGGAAATCTGTTTCCTCATGCTGTGTTTTTGTTTTCACTGAGTCCTGACATTAATGTGCCTCAAATAGAAAATGGTTTTATTTATATTCATCAGAAAACAGATGCAGCATAAACTCCATCAGAACATATTAACATATCATAACACAGAAGTGCCTGCAAATAATGATTTGTCATCTTTGAATTAGAGATGGGACAAATCTCTTCACATTGGAACACAGACAAAAACTGAGGACAATGTAGATAGTTAACTAAGATTTTGACAAGCTGAGCTATGATCCAACCACTAGCCAAGCTGGCTTAAAGAATAAATGTAATTTTTGTTCAAGTAAAATTGTGGATGCAAGGATCAATACATTTCAGAAATCTATCTATGAGGACTGCCAGACCAAACTGACTAAAACAAAGGAGAAAAGTAAAGGAAGATATAATTTAATTATCTGCCAATAGCAATTCTTTGAAGGGATACAAGATGATTGAGTTTTGTGACATTAATGAAAAATAGAAATTACACTGATGAACAATGCTATCTGATATTGACAGAAGATCTGACTGTGAAATTCAAAGACAATTTAGATTAAAAAAAATTAATACAGCGATTAGCATATCATCTTTGGATTCTGATAAATACGTTTCTTTCCAAAAGTGATTCCTTTGATCACCACTCTTTATCTACTTTGAAAAACACAAAATCAGTAATGAATTCCCTTGATAGATTAATATTAGAAAGTATTGATTCATTGACTCTGCAGATGTAAGTTTACATGAATAAATTACTTGCACTATGCATTGCATTTCCGAATTAATATGAGAGAAAGTATGCTTTAACTAAATGTAATATTGTACTTCTGAGTCCAGATCAGCAGTGGCTCCTCTGCAATGGCTGCGGAGCGTCACCCCACTGGCTCAGAGCCAGTAAGTGAAAAATAAAGCAATATCTTATCGTTTTATTTTTCATTTGCTGGCTCTGAGCCAACTTGTGCGGGGAGGGGCAGGGCCGGGCCGGGGCATGGGAGGGGGGAGGAGGAGTGCTATGTGCACTTTTAAGTGTGTGTGTGTTTGGCCGGCCTTCTCAGGCCGGACAAACACACAGGCCCACATCGGTTTCTCCAGCCTGGCTGTATTGGGCAGCTGGTCTGGTGAAATCCTACAGACTCCCTGTCCTGAGCGGAGGTCTTTTGAGCCTGCTCAGGCCAATCCCTGTGCTGCTCTCATATGAAAGCAACGCGGGATTCGATGTGAGTCGTGATTCGTTTCCAGGGACTTCAGGAACTGCAGCAGAGGAGTGCAAGGTGGACGGTAATTATTTTTATCATTAACCCCGTTTCCCCCCTGTTGCATGCTCTCCACACGTGCTTCCCGCTGGCCCCCTCTCACCCTCCGTGCTTCCTGCTGGCCCCCTAACCCCCGCACCCCTCCCCCTCTCCACCTTCCATGCTGGTATTTTTGGGCATCCGGCGTCACTGGTCCAGATTATACTAATGTTACCTTGAATGGAACATCACTGTACACAAGTATGAGGCGTGAAGGTTGCCTAATGGTATTGAGATACTCCCTGAGTAATCTTCATGTTACCATTTATATAATCAAATGTTTCTAGACATGATTGAGTTCATTCTTTATCATAGTACTTTACATTTTATGAGAAGTTCGTACTTGAAACCGAAATCACAAACCATTGGCTCATGTTTGGAAGTTTTAGATGCACATCTAGTCCTGTGTTACTGGGATCAAACAGTAGTGTTGCACACCAGCCTGGATAAACGATACAAGCATGTAGTCCTGGGAATGTACCAGATCAATGCCTGGCATTTTATTTGGGATACAGTTACCATAGAGCTATATGAGTATTTGAATCTTAATTAAAATATTTGACATTTAAATGTAACATAAAGGTAGAGAGAGGAGCAAGAGAATATCGAATCTGAAAATTAAAATAATTTGGACAGTTTTTCTCTCAAAAATGAGAGATTAAATATCTAGACTCTGAACACATTAATCCGCCAACTTTGATTACAAGTATACAGTACAGTAAATGTAAAAGAGGAAAACTGAGCTTCAGTAAAAAAATAAATTTTCATAAACTGGCGAAAAATATAAAAAGGAAAATTAGGTGACATAGGATTTTCTCATTAAATATTAGTTTCAGCATGGGTAGGGTATCAAATAAAATGTGATGATGAAATTTTGATTGAGAAACTAGCGAACAAAGAGAAGCAAAATGTATACGGTTCATTAAATATAACAAAACCACTGGAAGACATTAAGAAGTCCTATAGAACCGACACACCTTACAACTGGATTTGTTGCTACAAGGCTGTATAAGACACAGATTTAAAAGAACTTTCAGCACAGCTCTAACATTAAAGACATAAAAAGTAAACTCAGCTGAAATTTAGACCCTCTAGCATTGTATGGTTATTGAACTCGTAAGGGGCGTTTCATAACTGTGACAAACACAATATGTGTCATAATGGTATGAATTGAAACAAAAATCCTTTATTGAACACACAAACAACTAGATTGAGAGCAGACTTTTTGTAAACTGTGAGATCATATTTGTTGCATATGAAGGTCTTTGCTCTTGCATTCTAATTTACTTTGTTAACATCATAAAACGTGTGAACACAAGAGGTGGAGAACAGGTGCGAGCCATACAAAGAATTATCAACTGTATTCAGCAGCCACAGATTTTAATGTAGGGCATGAAAGTAGATTGTAGAGTCTATGTTTTGTGGAAGGACATGAAGTCAGTACCACAGAAACATTCTACAGAAGTGTTTACACACCACACAGAGAAGGTGAGCGAATATTTGCTGGAACCTTTTGTTAAATACTGCATACAACAGTGGGTGTTTTTAGGTCTGACTTGACACCGCATCCATTGTTTGGCCTTATGTGATCAAAAGAAAAAGAGCTGTGAGAACACTACTGAGAGATGGGCTTTAGCTCCGCTCACATGTTAATCTTACTCACTGCTCAGCATTTAATCTGGCAGAAGTTGTATTCTTCTGCTGAAACACAGGTTTAGTGTTTGTATTGCAATATTTTATTGTTACTGTTTGTATGCTCAACATGGAAGGCCTGTGTTGGCTTTGGTGACAAGGCAATAGTCAAGGAGGCAAGCCTGATTGGTTAGTTGGGAAATGCTTTGTCAGATGCCGTAGAACTGATTTGTTTATTATGAAAAGCTATTACAAAGCCAAAAGGCCTGAATTATTTAGTGTGAAAATCATGTGTTGAGTCCAATAGGTCTGTAGAAATTGGGTTGTTGGTTGACTGGAGAGTGATTCCTCATCCTTGTCAGAGTGAGGCACAAGCCAACCTTAAACTAACCTGTGCTAAACCCTCTGGTAGCTTGACACACAGCAGTCAGGCTTAACTTATAGGCAATGTCTAAAGTATTTGTGCTCAAGGCAAAACAGGGGGGGGGGAGAGGGTTTAGAAGCTAGATCCGCCCTCCATTCATAAACTGCAAACCATCTCAAATTAATGGGAAAAGGATCTAGCAAATCGGTAGGAATGGCTATCCTTATCAAACTTGATAGGAAAAGCCTACAGGAAAGAAAGATTTCTTTCTTGAGTCCCCTCACTCACCAGTGACATGCTTCATCATTGGGGCCATCTCAGCCCTCTACAGGCTGAGGCGTGCTACGACTTGCGAAATTATGGAGGAGCACTAATTGGAAGAATATGTGTAGTGCAGAATTGTAGTGGAGTGGGTTAAGTGAATAAAAATACCTTCCTAGTGGGCGAGAATAATTTATTGTTGCTCCTAGATTGGTATATCTAAAAACGGGGTGATACCAGGGATCCTAACTATAATGGGCTAGTGATTCTGGATATGTGTCACATAGTGGAGGTTGCATGTGCAGGTGATAAGGTAAACTAAAAACAAAACACAAAGCGTAGAGGTACTGATAGAATCACCCTCCTAGCAGAATTATATAAACAAGAAGATTCTATCAAAGAGAAAAAGTGATAATTTTTATTTTGTATTTTATTTTGTTTTCTGAGGTGATGCTAGGCTCTCTCTTAAGTTGGAAAGGATGAGAGCACAGTGGTCTTGTTAAAATACCCCTCACACACTAAAAAAATCCTTTAGTGTCATGCTTCATCATAGGGGTCTTCCCGTCCCTATAACGGGGCGGGGCGTGCTACGACCAGACGAACTACGCGGGAGCACTCTAGTTGTGACAGAGGCTATGTGTCAGTGCAGGGGTGTCAGTGAAAGTGTAGGGACCTAACTAGTGAGTGTGAAAAAATTCCAAAAAGGTTTAAAAATTCCCTGGCTTAGTAGAAAAAAAATTTTTATTCACTTCTCTAGCTGGGAACATTAAGAAGGGGATGGTGAGGTAGAGCATTAGCTTGCTACCTAGTCGACATGTTTCGTAAGCAGTCCCCCACTGCTTACTCATCAGGACCATATCATGATGTCATAATCATACATTGGGTCATTAGAAATTAAAAAACGAATGACATTTTTTTTCATGCCCCATAAAACGAACAACAAATGGCAGTTGCCCCCTTTTTTAATTAGTTTTTTAATTTCTAATGACCCAATGTATGATTATGACCTTTGGAAACATCATTATCCTCTGCAAAGCGGCTTAACTGTATTTAATATCACAGTATTTGTTTGATAACGAAAGAGTAGAAAGACTTCCGTTTTTTACACCGTACCGTGCCGAAAAGCGGCAGCCATCTTGGGTTTGAGCGCACTAGCTCTCTCGGAGCAGCCGCACACATACGCGAATGACGATGCGGAAATGAAATCTTTTTAAAAGAAGCCAAACACACGAGACCGGCTAACCACAGAGCAGCACGGGGGTAGGAATAAGGAGTTCTTCTTCTGCCGGTAATGTGAGTAATAGACTCTGACCTCGAGTCTTTAATAAATGGGTCACAAGGGCTTAGCAACATCGCGGATACATTTCCGTAAATGACATATGGGTGCGGTTTTTATTTTTTATTTTTCAGTCAACCGCGCTGAGTACCCCTCGCCTGCAAGCTCATGGGGCATTGAAAAACTATCAAAAAGAGTACGTATATTGCCAGTGTTAAAGGTTACACTATTTAATTAATTCCTTTCGAGAAAAGACGTTTCGAAAAAAATGCAAACGAGGGTCTCCTGATTATTTTTCATGTGTGAGTTTGTTTTGAGTGTATGGAGTCGCGATTGTCTGTATGTATGACGCGACTATAATGAGGGTTTTACAACCTATATCTGGTGACAGTCAGCCAGTCATGAGAGGTGTACTGCTTTTTGCCTTTTTATCACATAAGGCAGAATAGCCGCTTTTGGATGAACAGAGCGTATAGGACCATATGAATTTTTGGTGTTACCAATCAGATTGATGTATTTACAACGCATTTATGTTGGCTTTTCTCTCTCTTTTTCTCCCTCCTCTCTTACAGAGACCGCATTAGGTCAATATTTTTGGTACTCATTGAATTTACCTCGCTTCACCTGGGCCAGCTCATGCCCTGAAGCCCAAACAGTCAGCCTATTTTTGCTGCATTGTTTGTAGGACAGTAGGCATACCTCTGTAGAACTGAGTTTTTAGTGGTAGGGATCATGATATGGTCCTGATGAGTAAGCAGTGGGGTACTGCTTACGAAACATGTCGACTAGGTAGCAAGCTAATGCTCTACCTCACCATCCCCTTCTTAATGTTCCCAGCTAGAGAAGTGAATAGAATTTTTTTTTCTACTAAGCCAGGGAATTTTTAAACCTTTTTGGAATTTTTTCACACTCACTAGTTAGGTCCCTACACTTTCACTGACACCCCTGCACTGACACATAGCCTCTGTCACAACTAGAGTGCTCCCGCGTAGTTCGTCTGGTCGTAGCACGCCCCGCCCCGTTATAGGGACGGGAAGACCCCTATGATGAAGCATGACACTAAAGGATTTTTTTAGTGTGTGAGGGGTATTTTAACAAGCACACTGTGCTCTCATCCTTTCCAACTTAAGAGAGAGCCTAGCATCACCTCAGAAAACAAAATAAAATACAAAATAAAAATTATCACATTTTCTCTTTGATAGAATCTTCTTGTTTATATAATTCTGCTAGGAGGGTGATTCTATCAGTACCTCTACGCTTCCTGTTTTGTTTTTGGAATTATCGGCAGCGCACAGCTGCGGAAGCTTACCTAAAAAATTGCAATCTTGCTCTCAACTACTACAAAAGCGATTCTGCACTCTGCGGCAAACACTTGATAGATTGAAGGACCCCTCCGAAAAAGACTTCTTTCACGATTGAAAATGGCAGATCTAGGCCTAGCTTTTACAGAAGATGAGATTTCCAATCTGATGTCAACCGTGGGAACTTTTGAGGGTCTGAACACCGCAGGCCCCACAACGAAAAATAACGACTGGGATGAACTAGAAGAACTAAGGAGAACCCAGATAAAAACAGCAATCCATGGCCTATTAATGTCTGAATACCTAAAAGTAAACACTGCACCATCAGGCCTCGTAGTTCGCAACGAACCCTTTATCTTTCTACATGATAAAACTTTCAAAATCGACTGGTCCAAAATCTCGTGGCGATGCACCCGAGACTGGATTGTTCTCATCATAAAGACTGCAAGCAGGTTGGCTAGTGAACTCAAGGTAGAGATACATACAATAGAAATACGTCTAAAGAGTTATGAATCTCCCGCGGACATCAAAAAATATCTGGATGAGATGAACAAATCATTGAACGAGTTTGAAACCACTCTCAAAGAGAGTAAATATGAAAAACTGAAAAAAGACACCAGTCGGTGGACAAAGGAGAAAACCTACCCCTACATCAAAGATGAGTATAAATCAACCAACGAAAATGCCACTGATGATGAAGTATCCGACTCAGGATCTAATGGCTCTAATTCCAGTCGGAATAGAAGTCCAAGATACCGGGGGAATAGGAGGAACTTTCGCAGACCCAACTTTCAAGGCACAAGAGGATGGAACAGCTTTCATCCACATCCGATGTACCCACCACAACAACAATATGGTCCAGCACCTTTCCCACCTTGGGGATACCAACAGCAAGACTATGGCTACTTTGATCAATCAACTCCTTTTTTAGGGGCGCGCCAAGGACGGACGAAGGGAAGAAACCGGAGGGGCACGACGGTACATTGGAATACCGAAGAAGAAGAAACCCCCCGGGTATCAACACGGAGCATGCCAGGCGCCACAAGGAACCAGAAGTGAGTTTGGTGGTAAACCTCTCTGACACTGAACTAACAGACCCACAAAAAAGAGTTTTGGAAAAGGGGCTAGGATACGTACCCACAGCCAACATGGATAAGTTCCACCTCTGCAAAGAGGTACAAGAATTTATGCGACGCCTGAAGTTGCAAGTCTTTTTCAAAGACAAAGATGACAAAACGGAACATGGAGATACGAACTTGAGACCAAAATCTAGGTTCACCCCCATGGATAACACTCTTCCAATTGAACTACTAACGTTTGAAAAAGCAGTAATGAGGGAGCTGGAGGATATTAACCCTCTAGATAAACGCGTCTTCCATAACATCACCAATGAAGAACGACAAGCATTACGAGATCTGAGTAACAATAAGGAAGTCATAATCAAGCCAGCTGACAAGGGCGGCGCTACCGTCATACAGAATATAGAAAACTATGACGACGAATGCATGATACTGCTACAGGACAGAAGGAACTATGAGGTCCTCCACATGGACCCCACTGAAAGAATAAAAACCAAGATTGGGACAATGGTGGAGGAAGCAATAGCACACGACTGGATCACCAAGAAGGAAGGGGAATTTCTCTGTCAAAAGAATCCCAAAATTCCATACCTATACACCCTACCCAAGATTCACAAAGACCTGCAGAACCCCCCAGGACGACCCATCGTTTCAGGCATCGGGTCTATTTTAGAACCAGTCTCAAGATTTGCAGACGCCTTCCTCAGACCCATGGTTCAAAAAACATCTATGTATCTGAGAGATACTAAAGATGTATTGAATTTGCTCGAAGAGGTCACCTTCGACCCAAACACACAGCTATTAATCAGCTGTGACGTGGAGAGTCTCTACACTAGTCTTCCACACCAAGCCACTTTGGAGATCATTGAGGATGTACTATTTGAAGACTTTTGGGAATATCAGACACCACGGAATGTGGTGATGGACTGCTGCTCTCTGGCACTAAAAGAGAACTTTTTTGATTACAAAGGCACCCTATATTTACAGAAACACGGTACCAGCATGGGAAGCACATTTGCTCCTAGCATAGCTGGACTCTATGTGCACCATCTAGAGGTGACCAAAATACTAAATCACAACAACCCTTTCAGATCCAATATCAAGTTGTGGAAACGATACATCGATGATATCCTTATCATCTGGGATGGAGATGAAAGGAATTCCGAAGAATTTCTAACATGGTTGAATCTTCAGGATGATTTCCTGAGATTCACGAGTATTACTTCTAATAGTAATCTGGTTTTCCTAGACCTGAATATCTTCCCGAAAGATGGAAGATTAATGACCACAACCCATTTCAAAAGTACTTCTAAAAATTGTCTTCTAATGTACAACAGCTTTCATCCCAAACATCTACGGGATAACCTCCCGTACGGTCAGTTTCTGCGCCTTCGCAGGAACTGCACAGAGATTGGTGACTTCAAATTACAATCAGAGGATTTAAAAAAGAAACTAAAAACACGGATGTATCCAAACCGAATCATTGACCAGGCATATACATGAGCTAAAAACAACTGCTGTGAAAGCCTTTTGGAAGCAAAAGTACAGAAGGAGGAGGAGAAAAGACCCATTTGTACGACCACGTACAATACCAGTTCAAACCTGGTGACTAAAATCATCAACAAAAACTGGAAAATTTTGAACAGTGGTGGACTGCAGATACCGATGTTCGCACACAAAAAAGCACAAAGCATAAGAGATGTCTTGGTCCACACAAGACCTAAATTGAACAACATCAATGCACAAAGAACACCCAATTTTGTACAAGGTCACCATCCTTGTGGAGGATGCAAAGTTTGCTGCCTGACTACGAAGAGTAAAAAACTAACCTTCAACAATGGCACTGTTTGGGAACAAAGAGGTTTCAGCAACTGTAATAGTGCCAATGTCGTATACCTGATCACCTGTCCCTGCAAACTTGAATATGTGGGAATGACAAGCAGAGCAGTAAATATCAGGATAGGTGAACATAAGAGCACTATAAAATGCAGGAAATCAAGCACCAAACTCACCAATCATTTCCTAGAAAAAAACCATAAACCTGAGGAAATTTCGTGGACTGTGATAGAACTAGTGAACAATGAAAACGTTCTCTTAGAGAAAGAACAAAGATGGGTGTTTCGCATCCAATCCCACAAAAATGGACTGAACGATGATATACCTTGGGGACAGCTATGAATCAGCGCTCCTAAGAAATAACCGAGACATTTTGCTATAAACTCCTGATCAATACTCTTTTTTCATGCCCCATAAAACGAACAACAAATGGCAGTTGCCCCCTTTTTTAATTTGTTTTTTAATTTCTAATGACCCAATGTATGATTATGACCTTTGGAAACATCATTATCCTCTGCAAAGCGGCTTAACTGTATTTAATATCACAGTATTTGTTTGATAACGAAAGAGTAGAAAGACTTCCGTTTTTTACACCGAACCGTGCCGAAAAGCCGCAGCCATCTTGGGTTTGAGCGCACTAGCTCTCTCGGAGCAGCGGCACACATACGCGAATGACGATGCGGAAATGAAATCTTTTTAAAAGAAGCCAAACACACGAGACCGGCTAACCACGGAGCAGCACGGGGGTAGGAATAAGGAGTTCTTCTTCTGCCGGTAATGTGAGTAATAGACTCTGACCTCGAGTCTTTAATAAATGGGTCACAAGGGCTTAGCAACATCGCGGATACATTTCCGTAAATGACATATGGGTGCGGTTTTTATTTTTTATTTTTCAGTCAACCGCGCTGAGTACCCCTTGCCTGCAAGCTCATGGGGCATTGAAAAACTATCAAAAAGAGTACGTATATTGCCAGTGTTAAAGGTTACACTATTTAATTAATTCCTTTCGAGAAAAGACGTTTCGAAAAAAACGCAAACGAGGGTCTCCTGATTATTTTTCATGTGTGAGTTTGTTTTGAGTGTATGGAGTCGCGATTGTCTGTATGTATGACGAGAAAATGAGTATAACCCGACTATAATGAGGGTTTTACAACCTATATCGTCAGCCAGTCATGAGAGGTGTACTGCTTTTTGCCTTTTTATCACATAAGGCAGAATAGCCGCTTTTGGATGAACAGAGCGTATAGGACCATATGAATTTTTGGTGTTACCAATCAGATTGATGTATTTACAACGCATTTATGTTGGCTTTTCTCTCTCTTTTTCTCCCTCCTCTCTTACAGAGACCGCATTAGGTCAATATTTTTGGTACTCATTGAATTTACCTCGCTTCACCTGGGCCAGCTCATGCCCTGAAGCCCAAACAGTCAGCCTATTTTTGCTGCATTGTTTGTAGGACAGTAGGCATACCTCTGTAGAACTGAGTTTTTAGTGGTAGGGATCATGATATGGTCCTGATGAGTAAGCAGTGGGGGACTGCTTACGAAACATGTCGACTAGGTAGCAAGCTAATGCTCTACCTCACCATCCCCTTCTTAATGTTCCCAGCTTGAGAAGTGAATAAAAAAAAATGTTCTACTAAGCCAGGGAATTTTTAAACCTTTTTGGAATTTTTTCACACTCACTAGTTAGGTCCCTACACTTTCACTGACACCCCTGCACTGACACATAGCCTCTGTCACAACTAGAGTGCTCCCGCGTAGTTCGTCTGGTCGTAGCACGCCCCGCCCCGTTATAGGGACGGGAAGACCCCTATGATGAAGCATGACACTAAAGGATTTTTTTAGTGTGTGAGGGGTATTTTAACAAGCACACTGTGCTCTCATCCTTTCCAACTTAAGAGAGGGCCTAGCATCACCTCAGAAAACAAAATAAAATACAAAATAAAAATTATCACTTTTTCTCTTTGATAGAATCTTCTTGTTTATATGATAAGGTAAACTACCCCTGTTGTGTTGTTCTATAAAACAGGTAGGTCTCACAGTATTGAGACATGAATTTAGGAGTTTTTCACTATCAGGACATGTAAACCTCAAAAGTGCATGCCCAACTTTTTAAATACACTGCACCATGCCCTCTACAGTGTCCAGGGCCTACCTTACCTTATATGGAATAAAAAGGAAGGTTTGGGCCTGGCAAGCGTTTTATATTGCCAGGTCGAAATTGCAGTTTAAAACTGCACACACAGGCTGCAATGGCAGACCTAAGACATGTTTAAACTGCTACTTAAGTGGGTGGCACATTCAGTGCTGCAGACCCACGAGTAGCATATAATTTACAGGCCCTTGGCACAGGTAGTGCCACTTTACTAGGGGCTTACAGGTAAACCAAAAATACCAATTGGGTATAAGCCAATCTTACCATGTTTTAAGCAGAAAGTACAATCACTTTAGCACTGGTTGGCAGCGGTAAAGAGTGCAGAGTCCTAAAACCAGCAAAAACGAAGTCAGCAAACAGGAGGTTGAAGGCAAAACATTAGGAAGTAAACCACGCCAAAGGTGCCAGGTCTAACAAGGACTATATGGTGCAGCATGCTAAAAGACATAGAAAGTGGCTTCAACATTATGAACTCTTTTGCCAAACACCATTGGCAGGGGCTTTACATTGAGAACTTTCTGACAAATCCAATAGGATGGGGTTTTGTATTGTGAACTCTCTGACAAATGGAATCAGAAGGCTTTAGTACCTACATACCTTTGGAGGTCCTGTCAGAGTAAATGGCTGGTGTTTCCAAAAGAAGAGCTAATAGTCATGTCCATGTATACTTCTTGTCACCAAAATTGTTTGATGGGTCTCTCGAGGCAGAGACAACATTGTCATGCTTATGTTCATTATAAAGCCAATACGTTTAACTTATTATTGATGTTTCAATGTGGTGACAATAGCAGTAGGAATCTAATTTTACATTGAGAATGTTTTGAGAATTCCAAACAGCCTAAATTAGCTTTTCGTGAAAAGCTTTATGTGTCGCAATTAGCTCGTATTGGGGCATTGCTAGTTTTAAGGGTTAGAGCCTGTTGGTGTGCAAATAATCACCAGGTACTACTCCAATATTGGGAACAAACTAGAAGTAACAGGCGTGTTGGCCTTTGTGATATTTCTTTGTAGTATGTGATTTGCACCCTTTGATTCTGCCAGGACCCTTTAGAAGGGTGTTTCAATATGCAAGTCTACTTGAACTCTTTTATATAGTTGTTATATGTGCCAAGTATTTAGCTGTGTTCCAATTACTGTACTTTTCTCTTTTAAAGGAGCATTAGCTAGACATTTATTTATTGTTACTTCGTGCATTGCTAAGTTTTGATTTCCTAACCCACACTACCTCCCTGAGTCAGCCTTTGACCACTGGCCTCATTATCTTAAGATCAAAGTGCTCAAAGGGGTACTTGAGGGACCCCAGGAGAGAAGATTCAGGACACCAAAGGAAAAAGAACCCCGTTTGGAACAACTAGGGTCCATTAACTACCAACTGCCCAGGGACATCCCAAACCAGATTTTTTAAATACAGTAAGAAGTGGTTTTGCATTGTCAATTCTGACACACAGAATAGGAAGGACATTTTGATTGTGAAGTCCTTGCCAAAAACAACAGGAAGAGGTTTTTATACGGTGAACTCTCTGACAAATACAATAAGTTGTTGCCAACCCTCACAACTACAATAGGAAGGGGTTTTACAGTGTAAACTCTGACAACTTCAATAGAAAGGGATTCTAGATTGTGAACTCCCTCACAAATGCAATAGCAGCAGGTATTACATTGTAACGTCTGACAAACGCAACACAAAGTGGGTTTGCATGGTAAACTCTCTGACAAATACAGTAGGAAGGGATTTACATAGTCAACTCCAAGGCAAACACACTTGGAAGGGCTCTTTACATCTTTAAATATCTGACAAATACAATAGGAGGGGGGTTAACATTGTGAACTCACTGAAAATGCAATAAGAAAGGCTTTAAACATGTCTCTTTCACAGTCTGGTACTGCAAAATGCTCAGTGTTTGCAGAAGGAAATTTAAGGTTCATGTCAATGTATACTTTGAGTCTTCCTGAAATTAAAAAGGCTTGCCTCACTGATTATTAAATGTAGTGACAAATGCATTATCCCTCACATTTTACATTCTAAATGTCTTATTGAAGCCTGAAGGCTCAACCTTTTTTGTTGTGAAAAGCCTCACATTTTGAAAGAGCCTATTTTAGGAGCATTGTGGGTTTCCATGATTAAAACTGATTGTGTGCAAATTGCTACAAGGTAGCTCACAGACAACGAGGGCAGGATACATTTAGAGGGTTAGTTGTCCTCTACAGCATTTCTTTAGGGCACATGAGCTGCACCCTGGTTAGTCTGCGAGGCCCCTAAAGAAGGTGTTCCAGTTTGAAACTTCATCTAAAATTTTGTAACTAGCTGTCATTTTGCTTATAATATCTAGCTGTATGTCTTTTAAGGTACTTTTTTTTAAAGAAGTAACATTGATTGGACCTTTTTTGTTGTGAAAAGCCTCACATTTTGAAAGAGCCTATTTAGGAGCACTGTGGGTTTCCATGATTAAATACTGCTTGTGTGCAAATTGCTACAAGGTAGCATACAGACAACGAGGGCAGGATACATTTAGATGGTTAGTTGTCCTCTACAGCATTTCTTTAGGGCACATGAGCTGCACCCTGGTTAGTCTGCGAGGCCCCTAAAGTAGGTGTTCCAGTTTGAAACTTCATCTAAAATTTTGTAACTAGCTGTCATTTTGCTTATAATATCTAGCTGTATGTCTTTTAAGGTACTTTTTTTTTTAAAGAAGTAACATTGATTGGATATTGCTACATTGTGTGTTATTTGTATGTGTTGCTCAATGCAGAATTTCTAGCCCACAACAACTCTTTGAGCTAGTCTTGGTCTTCCCTGCCTCATTACCCTGAAAGTCAGACTTTACATTTCAAACATTTTGCTAAATGCTCTGGGAAGGGGGTTTACATTGTGAATTATCCGGCTATGCATCATTCAACATTAATTGACCTTACTAAACAATGTACAGTTCAGATGGTGCTAGAGAAGTCTAGGTTTCATTGGGAGAATTTCTAATTTTATGTATAGTAGTTAGTTGTATGAATAAAGGTACTTTTTTTAAATTGTTTTAAATACAATGGACATTGATTAATTAAGGATTATTCAGCACATTATAGAGTTCTTTAACATGTATTTAAACCCTTTACTTGCTTTAATATATTTTGGGCCCTTACTTTTTTCAACAACATATTAATATTCAATTCATGATACACCAAAGTAGTTCTTACCTTCCCCTTTAACTCCAGGAATGTCTGCTTCAGCATCATATTTTATGACGAATAGCCCTTTGAAGTTGAAGGCAGGAAAAACAAAGTGTTGGTTCTAGGGAATCATCATTAGACCTGGACTTCCATTTGGTATTTACTGGCTTTTGGCCCGCTCTAAGCCCCTGGTACTATGACAACAAATGTTGGTGTTACTATCAATGCTGATATTACCTACTGTCTACATGTCAACATGATCTCTGGTGTGTTACTCTCTTTTGATGCACTAATGGAAAATTCTTCCTTACCTCTCAGTTAAAGGAAGAAGATTGGCGATACAGGCAGCCATCTTATCCTATTTAGATTAAAAGAGCACAATGTTGCTTGACTCACCTAAATATCTTATGTGCCACCTTCAGATTGCGCAAAATGCAGCTGCCACATCGGTTACATATTTTACCACAGAGTGTGTTTGCTATATGCCAACTGGACTTCCACAGGGATCCAGTAAATAAAAGTATCTTTTAAAGTCACTTTGAGGCATATTTACAAGCCCCTATCACCACCAGAATGTCAGTTTTCTTGGACGTTGTGGTGACGATAGGGGCATCGCCTTATTTACATGGCAGCGTTAAGCCACTCAACGTGCCTCAATGCTGCCTTGTATATAAGGCAACCTTTTACGCTATACTTAGCGTGAAAGGAGAGGGCAATGGGTGTTGTTGTGGGTGTTTCACCGCAACACCCATTGATTTTGACGCTGCCCCATATATACAAGGGTGGAGTAAATATGGGGCAGTGCCACAATTAAAACCAGTGAAAACCTGGTCTTACCCTGGCGTAATGTGGAGAAATGTTCAATTTCTTCTTGTTTTTGCTGTTTCCATGTGTGCTGCGTTGTGCAGCACACATCGTAACAGCAAAACGCCAATGATTGTTTATGTGCAGAAGGGTGTCCATTCCTGCAGAAAAACAATCTTTAAATGGCGTTTTGTACCTTCTATGTGTGCATTGAGCAGCACACATAGAAGTTACAAAATTCCCTTTAAAGATTGTTTATCTGCAGGAAGGGACACATTCCTGCACATAAACAATAACTCGCCTCAACGCAGGCACCCTTGCACTATGGCGCAAGGGTGCCTCCGTTGATGCTAGGTAGCTAAATTTAGCGCAAGGGGAAACACAGGGCTGCAGCATATTCTTGTAAATATGGTGCAGCCCTGCATTTCTAAAGTGACGAAGCATGCCGTTAGCCTTCTTGGCTTAACGACACGCTCCGCCACTTAACTTGTAAATATGCCCCTTTGTGTGGTATCCAAAGCACTTTAAGGCACGTGTCCTAACTAGCTCAGCTATCAGCTTCATCTCAAGTGCCCTCCCTCATGCTTCATTCCCCTTCTCCCACTCTTTTGTTACGGCTCATATTCCATCATACCAGAGCCTGCAGACGTTCTTTCTTGTTTCTCGCTCCTATTCCAAGTTCACCAGAAAGGGAAGACTCTGCCAATGTGACTACAGAGTAAGTGATGTGCCTGTGAGAGAACAGGCTTTAGCATATTAAAGCCAGACCTATGGACATTGACAATACTTGTTTACTTTTTACTCGACATAAAAGTGAGCTGTTTGAGCACTGTCTTACTAAAAGAGAAATCCAGTGAACTAAACTTCACATTTGAAAAAAATACATTTCTTACATCAAACCATTACAGGATCTCTGCTAGGTTATGGATCTGGAGTGGATGGAAGAATTGGGGGAAAGAGACGACTTTTTTCAGAGATGACAGAACCAGAAACATTGAGATGTCTCACCTCACACTTGAAGGGCTTTTCCCCAGAGTGCTGAAGCGAATGCACCTTGAGGGACATGCTCCGCTTGAATGACTTTCCACAAGTCTCACAGGTGAAAGGCATGTCCTTGGTGTGTGCTGCGGAAAGAGAAGAACCGAAAGGCATGAGGACACGCGTGACATATTCCACAGAAGACTCAGCTCACAAAATCCAGTCAGTAAATATAAAATACATTCAACATCATTGGCATTGCTGCACATCTAGTGAGCGCATGGGCTGCTTCGCCACACCCTGGCAAGAATGCATGGAATTGACAAAAGAAAATTTGACTGACTGCAAAACGAGGAAATGTCCAGTTATTATGGTCTCTTTTTAAAGAGGTGTCATTTCAACCATCACCAGAGATTAAAATCACTCTTAAGGTTCTGTCTCTCTAGATGCTGTTTGCTTTTCCCCCATTTATGTATTTTATTTTAAGAAATGATTTCTTCGCTGTTAAATGAACGATCACTGGTTGAAGCTGCAGAAGCTATTATTCAGTTATGACTTAGTACTTAATTAAATGGTTTATTATATATTTGGTACTTAATTAAATGTTTTGTGCTGCAGTGGGGGTACCTGTGAAAGAGGTGAGGGTCGGGTGGGTTGAGTAATCTACAGAAATGTGTATAGCCTTTGGCTGGCATTATTGGAAAAGAAGATATTCATGAGTAAGATCAATGAGTGATGGTTCGTGATCAGACCTGTTTTGGGGATTATATTATTCATGATGCAAACTACATGGGTATATTCTTTGACATGTACGCTAACTTTCAGCAGTTCTGCTCAAGATCATATCTTTTATCCTATGCTTTTATGATAGATGATACACAATCAGCACTGATGATAATTAAAATAATCAATGTAATTTAAACCGTAAAAATGAAATAAGTTATGTCACTGAAACAATTTTCTGATCATTGTCCCTAATGTTATGCTGCACATAAGCAAGCAGTATGGTAGTCCAATGGCTGGCAGGAGCAACCCTTTTCAGACGACACACACGTTTTTGTCCATTTGAGAACTAAGATGGCAAAAACATAAGCTATGAGGGCACAACGCAATTTCTGATTTGCAGAATTTAAAATGGTGAGATTTTGTACTTCCAAACGGCATTTGCTCACACAGAAATCCTGTAAGTAATGGGGGTGAGGGGACACCATCAAAATTAAGAGTGATCTGAGGTAAGGTTTTTCTATACACAAAGCAGAAGCAATTTTGCTTCATGGGTAAATGTGAACCTGTTTTTTTTAGGTATGCAGAAATAGTTGTGCATGTCAGTATTCCTAAAAATAACCTGCAGTTGCACATTCCACCGAGTTCTCCGGGAAATCTTTGTGAATTGCTAACAAAAGCAGGGACATTTTCTCTAAACGAAGGTGTTTTCATGGTAAAGTTATGACATTTGTCTTTGGCTGTTGTGTGAACTTGGCCCAAGATGTAGAATGCAACATACAATGAAGCCTAAAGAAGTACGAAATACAAACTAACACATATTTGTGTAACTGATACACAACAGCTCTCCATTAAACAAATTTCCTGATTCAAGCCATCTTCTCATACACCTCTATGTTCAATATGGGATGGACCCTCAACCCATATGTTTGAGACACCACTGACTGCCTTATGTGTTCTAAGAGTTGGAGTTCTGCCTTGATACCATTGAACAAAATAACACACCTGATGGAAGGTATGGGTGAAAAGAAAAACATTGAATTGGTCATTTGGTTCCTGATCGCATTCAGCAAAGTGGCAGCCCTGAGTCAATACTCACCAACCATGTGCTTCCTGACATGGGCCATGGTGTAGAACTTTTTTTCGCAGATCTCGCAGGAGAACTTCTTCTCTGCATAGCCGTGAACTATTTTGTTGTGTTCATGGAGGGACCACAGTTTCTTGAAAGGCTTCCCACAGGTGATGCACTGTCAGGACACACACATGGAGAATCATTAGGAGTAAACCCACACAAATGTCATTCTTTAAACTGAAGCTATCCACAAACTTCCCCTCCAACTTTCTTATTCTCTACTTTTAGTAATATTTTTCGGTCTCGTCCAGAAGTATTCTTGTCTTTTATTTAGTTCCTCTCTCAAGGTTATTTATCTATGTATTTATATTGAAGATATATATACACCACAGACTAAACCAGGTGGGTCTCAGAGTGCTTTACATAAGAACAGTTACAAGTACATCAACACTTTGGTTTTGTTAAATTACATTTTGCTGACGACAACTTTCATGTTGCAAGTTACAATAAGGCGTGATTTTTTTTATTTAAAGAGTTTGCGCCTGATTCATAAAGGTAAACTTAAATTTTTGTGGAAGTTTACGATTGTTTGCTATTCACTAAGGCATTTTACAAGTTGTAGATTTAGGCTGCTGAGTCTCGCACACAAACCAATAGAACTGTCCTTTCTTTTTATGTGCGTAAACTGCGCACTCGTAAAGATACCACTTGTAAAATACCTTTATGAATAGCAAACGATCAGAAACATGCACAAAAGTGTAAGTTTACCTTTGTGAATCGGGCAATTAATGTATAGTTTGTCAGGTCCCAAAAAACAGTGAGATATTGAACACAAAAAGTCTGGCCCTTAATTAGGCAGGAATGCAGTGCTTAATTTGAAAAAAAAAAAAATGGAAAAATGAAGTACCAAGGCCCAAAATATTGATTGCGAGTCTGCTACAGCTGACCCCGCTCCAGCTCCTGCCAAATGCCAATGACACAATGACAGCAGTCTATCTGCCAGTTTAATTTTTTTTTATATATATATATATATATATATATATATATATATATATATATATATATATATATATATATATATATATATATATATATATATATATATATATATATATATATATATATATATATATATTCACTGAAAAAACCAAAGGTTATAGACCATATATAGTTAGGAAATAGCATTTAGAAAACCTTATTTTACTCACACAAAACCATTGAAATTCCATATATAGTTAGTTGCACTAACTATATATCGCGCACCTGCAATCCACTGCTGATGATGTCACATATTACATCATTCATGACATGGTCAGTGACATCACTGATGACATCACTGATGACATCTCAAATGACATCACTGATGACATCACTGATGACATCTCATTTGACATTACTGATCACATCACTGATGACATCATTCATGTGATGATACAATGAACCTCTTCAGACTCTAATATAACCTTAGATACACTCAGTGTAAACAGACACTCACAGACTGTCACTCATCCATGGAGTTACTCACACACCTAGTCAGTCTTGCAAAGAATCAATCACACCTCGATTTCCTCAACTATATAGTTATACACACCTTACTTATTGGAACATATAATAACACATATTTACTCTGTTATACAATCCCTGATACAAGTTCACAATAATCCATACAGCCACTCACACATTCACTGGCTCTTATGCACAGTTATTTATATATGTCAACTATCACATGTACTGTGTTTTACATATGTACTTACTTTGACATGTAGCACTGAGATATCCATTCACTCACCAATACACTCATGCACACAGTCAACCGCCCATACAGATGTTTCCACATGCACTTTTGAACCCATACATCTAGTGAATCAACTGCTCACACATCTATGCACAGAGTCATACACCTCCCAGACACCCACACACACACTCAGTCTCCCATACAAATACTTGGGCAACTAATCAATAACCCATATAGTTAGTCATATAGCTAATGATCAACACATGCATCAGATTACAAAACAACAGACACAATGATGCACAATTTAAAACAGTTTAGTCACTAACCCATGCACTCAGTGAGACACATTTAATCACTCACTTATACAGTCAGTCATGCACCTACTAAATCCTTCATCCAGACACTTATACATCCACTCATTCTTCAATATGTAAGACATATTTTAACTTTACAGAAGCATACAGTCACTGGATGTTGTCATCAGTGATGTCATCAGTGATGTCATTTGAGATGTCATCAGTGATGTCATCAGTGATGTCACTGACCATGTCATGAATGATGTAATATGTGACATCATCAGCAGTGGATTGCAGGTGCGCGATATATAGTTAGTGCAACTAACTATATATGGAATTTCAATGGTTTTGTGTGAGTAAAATAAGGTTTTCTAAATGCTATTTCCTAACTATATATGGTCTATAACCTATGGTTTTTTCAGTGAATTTTCAAGGTTTTGTAAATGCTAATTCCTAACTATATATGGTCTATAACCTATGGTTTTTTCTGTGAATTTCATTGGTTTTTTAACAGCTAATATCTGTAGCTGTAAAACGTATTCTTCTTTAAATCCAAAAATATATTTTATATGTTTATGAATAATTTTTTTTTTAAATATTTTTTTTTCTTCGTTCCCGCTTCGCGAATCGGGAAGCTTCCCGTTAGCTGACCTTGATGCCGCGAAATAGACCGCGAGCCGGTAAACGTTTCTTTACCGCAAGTGCCGCGTTAGAAAACAACATCGTGACGCCTCCCGTCCGCATGACGTTCCACGTTGTCGCTTGATACGTCATATGACGTGCTACGTTAGCGAACTGGTACGCGAAGCGAGTGCCAAAGCGCAGGTTTCTGGAAGCAAACCGGGAGGCCCTGCAAAGCGCTTAACGTAAACACAGCAAGTCATGTGACTTGGTAATAACACTTTTCATTGGTTCATTTCACTTTTGGTTTCCTAATGATGTAAGACTAGGTCATATAATCTAAAATGAACACTTTTGATTGGTTGAGAACTCTTGTTTTTCCCAAATGATGAAAATCCCTCCTTCTTTCCTCACTCTGACTTTCATCATTGTGAGAGAAAGACCCTTTGTGATCACTGAGCAATGGCTTCTTTAGTAGCTTCAGCTGGTGCTTGCCCACCACCTCCACCACATCCAAGGAAGAGTGGACCACCTGCTCAAGTTGTAATTCAACAAGAAGAAGAAGAAGAGGAACAGGAGGACGAGCACGAAGAGAGGCAGTTTTTGCCTGAGCAGCCCAAGACGTCTCACCGGAAAGAAAACTTCATTTGGCAATTTTTTAAAATTCCCAAAGGTCAGAAAAAAGTAAATGCAAGATACGTAACTTGCCTTATATGTCAAGATAGACTGTCCAGAGGGACCGACAAAAAATACAGTTTCGGAAACTACACAATGCATCGCCATATGACTAGGTGGCATCCTAACAACTACAGTGCTGCACAGTTTCGGAACGACCTAGATAATCTCCCTATTATGGCCAGAAGATCTGTTGTACCGGAAGTAACGGGACCAGAGGGCAGGGAGATGGTGCCAAATATACAAATGAGATTTGGTGAAGTAAAACACACCTGCGTATTTTGCGATGGATTCATTTCCTACGGAGAAAGAAGCATCACTCTGATCAACAGAGCTATTGACTAAATCCCTGGCACACTTTTTTAAAGTTGTTACCAGTGGTCTCGTGACTTCATTTGAGAAAATCTTTGGAGTCATCCCTGCTCCCTTTCATTCCATTTTCTCCACTCTGGTTCGTGGATTGCATTTTTACTTGCATTACCAGCGGACGCTCTTGTGCTTTTTTACATTTTTAAATATGGATGTCCCTCCTATGCAACCTCCGACCTGCAGCTGCTGACACTGTTCCGCAATCGCATGCTAGAATATTATGGCACAATGCCGTTGGCGATATTAAGCACGGCATATGGATTATCTTTTCGGTTCTCCTACTTCACCTGTGTCCAGCCTGTATTTCACTGCCTGACCTGTGATTTCGATTGGGCCATTGATTTGTGTCTCTGCGGACCGGTTTCTCCTGACGTCGACTTTAATCAGCTGATGACTCCTATCATTACTCACGAGTTGATTTGTCCTGGCGAAAGGATTATGGCTGTGGCATTGATGCATGGACTACTTGGTCCCTGGAATTTACTGGCGGCAGCACAGTCTTTCTTGGAACACAGCTTTCTTGAAAACCCACCGAGCTGTCCTCTGATGGTGATAGAGGATCCGGTGCTGGGAGAGCACGTATGTTCTTTTCCGCTTTTAAATTGGATGGCTGAACTGTTTTCGGATGAAGACGGTGACTTCCTATTGGAGGCTGTTGCAGCTTATTTTGCATACACAGTTATGTCATAGACCTTTTTCATGTTTGATATGCTGAGTACTAGCATTTCATTGACAATTCATTGACTTATTTGTCAAGTTTTTATTATTTACCTTGCCTATTGGCTTAAGACTCGATAAAGTACTTGGCTGTTTTATTTTTCTTTAGCATTGAATTTTCCTAGTTTTTAATGCTTTACCTTGCGGACCGTCCACATATAAACTTGCAATCTGCTCTCATGAGATGGCACTTCTATTATCTTATTCAGTTCGTTTCCGGATCATGAGGAGGTGTCATCTAGGTCCTGGATATCTTTACACCGTGTTAAGTTAGCATGGGCTCATTACCGGTTTAAACGCCATTTTTCCTTTTTTGCAACTTCTGCACACGACACTTAGTTGTTGCTTTAGCTTTCCACCTAGTAGTTCATCGTGGTTTACATGAGAATAATATGTTATTGGTCTACTATCTGCTTTACTTGTTAAACTATATCTGTACAGCGAGTGCTAAAGTTTCAAGAACAACACGATACAGAATTGTTATGAGGTCTGATCTCCACGACTTCATACTCATAACATAAGTGCAACTTCTGCCAATTCTGGGCATGAGGCGGGTTTTATATTGCTTTGCCGAACACACATACACAACAGTTGATGCGGTTCACATGAAGAGAGAGCTGGTGTATGCTGATGTGATTCCTTCAAATCTAAGACACTAAAGTATGGACACGCCCTAAACCAACACAAAGAGACCTTCTTAGCAAATAATATAATATGTGTATTAGGGAGGGTGAGATATAAGCAGCCGCGGGCCGTGGAGGGAGTTACGATGGGGCAGGGAGGCGGGGAGGGGGAGAAGCAGGGTGGAGCCCTCTCTACCTTGCCCCTCCCCCTCCCCGCCTCCCTGCCCCACCGTAACTCCCTCCACGGCCCGCGGCTGCTTATAAGTGTTGCTAACTCTTATTCATTTACAGCATGTTAACATACTGTCACCATTCGCTTTTTATGTACTAGTAACTATGCTGGTAATTTTGCTACTGATAATATGTGTACTTGTATTCTCCACCCTGCTTCTCCCCCTCCCCGCCTCCCTGCCTCACCGTAACTCCCTCCACGGCCCGCGGCTGCTTATAAGTGTTGCTAACTCTTATTCATTTACAGCATGTTAACATACTATCACCATTCACTTTTTATGTACTAGTAACTATGCTGGTAATTTTGCTACTGATAATATGTGTACTTTTATTATCTAAGGTACTACGCCTGAGAAGACGGCATTAGTAAATAAACATTTCAAATACACATGTGTTCTTCTTAACTCCATGTTCTGGTTTCTAAGAAATATATAACGACCGACTGTTCATGAGTTCCACGTATCCTGAGGTACTATAAGTTCATATTCTGGATTGTCTAAACATTGAGAGTTTGTTATATCCAATGTGACACTGTACCTAGCTTGCTAAATAGTTTTTGATTACTAACGTGAGTTTTGGGACACCCTAATTCGCCGAGGTTCCAATCCTCTGTCCACAGTTCTGTGTGAGAACAGAAACCCTGCGACAGGGGCACCCCCGACCCTTGCTGGAGCTTCATCACACTTGCGATACAACTCCAGCAATGCGCCACCTTTACGGCACAGATACATCACGCATCTGTGCTGTTTTTGCCCCATGATGCGCCGCATTGTAAATGCAGCACACCATAGGTGACGGAACAGCGGCACAGAATGACTAACACATCCCTGGTGATGCGCCAGTCATCATAAATCTATCCCTATGCTTCTTATCTTGTTAGAGATGAACCGCCATATGTATCATCAAAGTTATTTGCATTTCCTAAATAGCGAACTTTAAGGAATAAATAGCGATTCTTTACCATTCCTAGTTTGCGATGAGCTATTTGCTAATTAGCCGAATGTAGCCCAATGAAGCCCAATGTAGCCCAATGTAGCCCAAAGATGGCCGCCAGACACACAAAAAAACAAATGTAGCCCAAATATCAGCCAGATGTAGCCCAACTATAGCCCAGTGACAGAATGACCAATCAGCTTCGCAAACCTCCGTTACGCGAAGCGGAGCGCTGTTACAGATATATATCTTTTTTTGAACGTTAATTTCTCAAAATCCACTGGAGCACATATATTGAGACCTAGCAAAGGCACATCGGGCTACCAGTCCCTAATATTTTGCCAAGTTTCGTGCAAATCCATTCAGCCGTTCAATTATTATTTTTATTATTTTTTTTTGCCCCGCGGGGCCCTTTTAAAACCTCCACATCAAACCTAGGGGGTCAGCGAGGATCTACTATGCCCCCTTATAGTTATTTCCCCCTTTGTTTTGACCTCCTCTTGTCTCTCGATCCTACCGAGAGACAAGATGGCTGCCGCTACGGACTGTTTGGAATGTTGACAGACGCCGGAGAACCAATCAGCTTCGCTTCACAAAGCTCCGTTGCGCGAAAAGTCCGCGAACCAGAGCGCTAACCGGTCCGCTGTTACAGATATATATCTTTTTTTAAACGTTAATTTCTCAAAATCCACTGGAGCACATATATTGAGACCTACAAAAGGCACATCGGGCTACCAGTCCCTACAATTTTGCCAAGTTTCGTGCAAATCCATTCAGCCGTTCGGGCTAAAAGTGAGGCCAACCGCCCTATGGAAAACTCAATGTTAAAAACACGTTTTGGGACCCCCCTTTTTTCTCGGCCCCCACTGGACGAACCCCCCCCAAATTTTCAAGGGCTGCTCAGAAACAAAATGTGCCATTTTCCTGAAAATTTCAGCCAATTCCGTCCACAAACGCCAAAGTTATTAGACATAGAATTTTCAAAAAACCCATAGAGAAAAAATCCTAACTATATATACCTACTGGCGACCGCCAGTAGGTAATATATATATATATATATATATATATATATATATATTTAGGGGGACACGGTGTGGTGATCGTGGACGTTTGGATCCTATCCTGGAGACATTTGCATCACCTATCTGCAGAATAACAGCGAGCCTACACCGATGTGTTTTCCTTGCTTCCCATGCCGCCGACCTGGAGACATAGCCATGATGTATTCTGGGAGTTGCAGTTGGGACATTCATGCAACGAGCAACAGGTGTGCTAAAACATTTGGGGAGGGGCATTTTAGGCACGCTTACTTACAGCAGCAGTATTGGGCTAATAGGATGCAGGACTCCACGCAGTACAGGGCGCTGAGGAAGGCAAGATGCCGAAATGCATTCGCCGCTACTGTTTTGGTCCAAAAATAAACGTGTCTCCGTGCTGTGAAAACCCCTCTGGCCTCTGATTGCTTTCTTGGAGGTGATGTTTTGTTATATTTATATATATATATACATATATATATATTAAATCATCTATGAGTAGTTGTACTAAAACAAATAGGCACACAGCGCCACCGTGCGGTGGATGAGTGCATGCTGGTGTTTAGAAAAAGGTTCCTTTGCCGAGCACAGGCATAGTGCCAATATCGGCACACTCTCCATCCCTCTATCACTCCCACAGCATAACAAATATGCCAACATGGTGGGTTATCTTACGGGCGATCCCAGGGCAGGCAGCCCATCGCCGCCTGCCCACCTGATGAGCCAAAATTCACCGTGGCCCTAGCCAACCGGTGTTTGTTAGATTTGGGGGAGGGGATAGCCCCTCCCACCGGTGGACCACCAGTCCACCCCCTTACTCACGCCCC
This sequence comes from Lissotriton helveticus, assembly GCF_964261635.1. Classification (NCBI taxonomy): domain Eukaryota; kingdom Metazoa; phylum Chordata; class Amphibia; order Caudata; family Salamandridae; genus Lissotriton; species Lissotriton helveticus. The sequence continues at coordinate 279,921,825 of NC_136071.1, forward strand.
CCCCTAAGAGGGGCGGAGCATTAAGGCAACCCCCAGTTGCTCAGGTCCACAACCGCCCGTAGGACTAACGGGGCGCCGTCGCTCCTCCAGGGTCCAACGCGAGGACCTCCCTGGGGATATTTGGCTTTAGCGCCCTTACTGTGCTCCTGCAGAGAGTACCCTTCTGTACCTTACAGCCTCTGAATCGCCCTGTAACTCCGCCACAGCACTGGGTGTGGCCATCGTCACCCCAGGGCCCCCCACCAAGGTAGGCATCTTTACCTATATCCTTCCGATTCCCAGGCCTCTTCCCGGTACAAGGTCCCCCCCACCCCCTCCTGCCCGGAAGTGACACGGGCACGGGGAACCGACGAGGGTCCCAAACACTGGAGGGCTGACCCATTATGTGCCATACTGTGGCACTAAGGGGGGCCGCCCTCTTAGGAGGGCCCCCTGCGTGGCCCGGGGCAGCCCTGCAAACACCAGCCCAAACTAATGACTGCTAGGTGCTGCTCGCCGTCCAATCTCAGCTCCTGCCTTGCTGCCGGGGAGCGAGGTAACCTAGGCAGGGGTCCAGCGGAGCGGAGTCCCAAATCTCCCATTTAAGAGCAACTATTGGGTAGAAATATAGGTAACTCTGTTTACAGCTTATTTGTTATGACGCAATGAACAGTTTTGTTTCTCGGCAGTCTAGGAGTAGATAAACGACATGATGACGCATGAATCGTGGGGGAGATATATGGCACTTCCAAAAGTGTGCTCATATTGTTGATAAGGAGATTGTAATGGATTTTCAAAAGCTAAAATAAGCGAGTGGCTATGTTGACTTCTAATATGTATAACGACAGAGCTCCGCCCTATTCATTAGTACTGCAGCACCCTGCCATTATTTGAACAGCAGGCATTTACAAAACTCCCTCGATAAAACACAAGTATTTATTCATCCACTCTGCTTTTCATTACAAAACGTTCTTCCCACTGTTCATTGAGCACTTGGCTGGACCCCCAAGATAGCTGAGGATTTGTTGGTTGGATGCTTGGAATCCTGTTTGGGGGGAGGGGGGTTCTGTGCACACAGAGTCTAAAAGTATCTCTCCTTCCCAGCCCAGCCCACGTGGAGCCCACACTGCCACGCGAGCTGCCTGCTCAATGGAATGGCTATGCTGCGCATGTACGTCTGCTCTACTGGAATGTGTGTGCGCATGTGCATTGGAGCAGGCCATGCCGCGCGACGGTCGGTGTTCCTTCCTTCCATCTGTGCTTCACAGCTGAAACTATGGTTGAATCGGAGCAGTGCCTCACAGAGCTGTTGTTTCAGGGTTTGACGGATTAGTTACAGTCACAAACCTGACTGATTTCCTGTCCGCCTTATTACAAGTGCATTATATCCTAGAGTTATGAAAAGGTGGACAGGATATACGTCTCGATTGTGATGGAGTAACCTGTCTACCAAGCTCTAAATGAGGCGCCAAGTGATTACTTTGTGCACCTCAGCCATAGGCTCCCATTGAAGGTAAACTCAACGTGCCTTCGCCTGAGAGTGGGGCAGGGACAAAAGAGTTGTGGGAGTGTCATCGGTGCTGCTGCCCTGTCCACATGGCAGTCCACAGTGGACTTCGTGACATGACATAATATGTGGCTTAAGCTCCATACTTGGACTGTTGAAGGGGCCTGGCACAGCTCTGGGATCACAAGCTACTGCAATCTGAACCCTGGCACTCATGAATACCAGCCATTGAATACTTTCAATGTTGAAGCCACCATGGGTCAGCTGTCCTCGCATGGCTCCAGCCTACGAGTCAGACCTCTGAAGAAGCACAAGGCCAGCTGCTGCAGATATTTTATTTCCCGTACACTCAGATGTTTTCCTTGCCGAAGACTGGAAGCATTTGAAACCTGGCCAGACCGCGCGCTTTATGTACAGGGGCAATGGCCTAGATCACGTGCTTCTTGTACTGGACCAATGCTATTTAAGCATCCATTTTCATTTTTAAGGCTGATTTGCATTCACACTGAACAGAAATCTGAATGCTTATAAAGCACCCATACAAAGGAATTAATATGCTTAAATATTTGAGAAACACTCTTACATATTGGTTCACCCTGTCATATAATTCAGATCTGTGGCATGAATATCAATAGTATTTTGTTTTCAAGCACATGCTTGGAGGGTGTTCTGCCAGAGAAAAAGTGAGGGATATTCTTCCCAGTATTTAAGACTGGTATGATTTCTCTTGATATGGGATTTTCAAGGGGTGTTTGGTCAAGTGGTCCACGGTTATCAGAAAGGCCCTGCTTTTCCTGGAGCACAAATATATGCCCGAATGTGTAGCGGGAGTGTTTTTGTATGGGCACACAATTCATTTTTAGGCATATATATTTTGGTTTATCAATATTTGGGCCCCAGTGAATTATGTTTATTTTGTGCCAATGTAAATTTCTGACACTGGGACACATTTAGTAGCACCTGCACAGTCTGCTTTCTGTCAGAGTAGCAACACGCTGGTGGCAAGGGGGCTTTTGCATTTTAGTTTCCAGTTGGGCCCAAAACAAATGCTGAATTTAGGATGCCATGAGCCCCCCGTTTCAGGGGCGTAGCTTCAGGGGGTGAGACACCCCCAAAGAAATGCATTCTTGGCTTGATAGTTGGTGCTATATGTTTGTGTCGGTTTTTCTCATCGTGCACCAAGAATAAAAGACAAAAAAAGATGTTTTGTGGCTGAAATTCGAAATCTGAATTCAGATAACAGGGACTCAATACCGGCTTCCCTGCTTGTCCAAATTGTGTGAGCCTAGGCCAATATTATATTTCACACAGCCTCCTTTTTAGGTTTCGACTTGGCGAGGGGCGAAGCCCCTCCCAGCTCGAAATCTTTTGTTTTCAGTAGTGATGTTAGAACCGCCTCTGCCTCTCATTGGCTAGCTCCATAAATGGAGGCTAGCCATTGGGAGGCAGAGGCTGTCAATCGCGCTTTCTCTCGAAAACGCGATTCGGGGGCGTTTCTGGTGCTTTTTTTAAGCCCCGCCCCTTTGTCCCGGGCCGCGCTGCGATTGGCTGCCGGCCCGGGACACCCCTGTGACGTCATTCCCCGGGCCGCGCTGTGATTGGCTGCCGGCCCGGGACCTAACTTGTTTTTTTTGGATCCATTTCCCGGCGCAGACACGGGCAGACAGAAGCATTCATGATGTACCTCATGCTAGACTTATGGTAAATGCCTAGTTTTCTTTCCACAGAAGCGGCGAGGTTTGTGCAGAGTTCCGCGTGCTCCAGGAAACTGCAGAGTGTAATAAAATTCCAGGCAGCCGGGAAGAGTGCCAACATCACTTTAATACGCCGCGTTATTACGGAGGTGTGCTGCTCGAACGGCAGTAAAATACAGTAGATGACTCTGAAAATCGCATCTCTAAAAAAATGTAACCAAAGTTAGGATAAGGCTGCAGCAGTAGAAAACATCAAAATTAAAAGCAGTTGTGAAATGCTGACACCATTAGTACTCGGTCACCACAGCTGTAAAGCCCAGCCTCCCACCCCAGCGCTGCGCTCACTATTCCACATTTTGGCTTTCATTCACCCTCTAAAGCCGGTATGTTTCTGTGGACTGACCGCGCTAATGAGGGTGTAACAGACAGCTGTTCAGCTCAGATTCATGCCCGAGATTTGAGGTGGATAAACATGATGCTCGGCGGTACGCAGGGCACGGCGGGAGAACAGCTGTGCGTGGCTTCGAAATCGCGCCGTGGGCCCGAGGCAGCGAGGCGGAGGTCTCCCCCAGCACGTACGCTGCAGAGTATGTGCGGTCCCAACTCCCCAGGGTCCACGCTGCTGTCCTACAGTACAGTAAACGGGAACCTTCACGCGGCCAGTGTGTAAGTTTGACGGAGCAGTAAGACTCTTCCCTGCCCTGTGCACTCGGGAGTTTTGCTTTTTGTGTCCAGCTTGGGGAAAGCACCGCACCCAAGGATGGAGAGAAGGTACTACTCGAATTTTCAAAGGATAAAGTGGGGACGGACGGGCGGGAGCGAGGCGGCATGATGGATCTGGCTGTAACGGAACGAGTCAAAGTGGAAGGGAGAGACAGGCAGGGGGAGGGTGGGAGACAGGCAGCTCGGGGAGCAGGGAGGGAAGAGGTGGGAGTTGCGCTGGCGTTGCCTGCTCAGAGCAGCATCCGGCAGCACTCCTGCGCCCCCAGCTCTCAGGAGGGACCAGCGCCGAGCAGAGAACTCGAGGAGCTGGGTGGCCAGACGCCTCTGCCTGTACCTGAAGGGGGAGGTAGCCCCGGGTAGGAGCACGCCCTGCAACCTTGCCAGAGCCGCAGTCTTGACCCAGAGGTAATGTAAAGCCTTGCTATTAAAGTACCTACCACCACCGATGTACAGGTGTAAATGTGTTTAAGGAATTTTAAAAAGGGGGCTTTGGGCATATGCGAGGTGGCTCTCTGTAATGTCTATTTGAATAAACGTTACAAGCACGTTTTTTAACGAACTGCTAACAAAATTCGTGTAGTATCTGGGATACTTGTCTAAATTGTTATACATTCAAATGTACTAATCAATGCTAATTACCGATATCGGATAGCATGGTGGTCTGTCTTGAAGGGTTAGCGCAGACCGGGTGCACGTTTTTGGCTCGTTACCGCGGCACCACGCACAGGTGTAGCCCGCATGTTCCTGCCTCTCTGCCCAGTCCACCCAGTCCTTATAGGCATGCTGATATGAGTTTGAGAGGCGTCCTGTTACTGCCCTTTCAAACACCCGAGGGCCCTATCAAGAAGTGATTTTTTTGGCGCAGAGCCGAGCACGTGTTTTAGGAGCCTCCAGTGCGTAAAGTGAATTAATTCAACCTAACATGTCCCAGAGATTGCGCTTTATTTTTAAACAACTCAACTCATAAAAAGATAGAGGAGAACCGTGTCCACAGTTTCCGAGCTATACTATCTGAAAATGAAACACCAACTCTAATGTGAGAAATATCGGGCAACATGAATTCACTTTACACACCGCAGGCGCAATTACACAGGGGTGCAATGGCACATTTAATCAATCTAGCCTTAGCAATGTACTCATCGGAAGTTTCATCTAATTTACATGCTTGAATACTGCAATGGATATCGAAAGGTGGGAACAAGGATGCTAATTTAATTTAAGCAAAGATAACAGGGGTACTCCGAATTTTGTTTACGGTCAAGAGGTGGGAGTAGCAAGTAGCAAAAAAAAACAGGAAAAACCTCTTTCAATGACCTAAAACTAGTCAACAATATTGGCAACCAACTCGATTATTTATACAAAGGGTGCATCTGGTGACACAATAGACTTGTCTCATATTTATTGTTTTTTTATTTATTCTTCATTATGCAAAAAAATGTCTTTTATATATATATTTTTAGATTTTTCAACAGTTTTCTTTTACATGACATACATAAATAATACATTTAAATAACGATTCACATCCAATTGTTCAAGTGCATGATATTTACTAAAATAGATGTTCTAAATAGAACCCCTTATCAGCAAGTGTGAGCATTCATTCTAACATACATACACACCCTTTCTCACATGCAAACAACAGTGACAAAATACATAAAAATTTGCAGGCTTTATAATGGAGTGTTATTGTTGTCCAATACAAGACTCCTCGTAATGTAGTCACAGTCTGTCAGAAATCATGAAACAGTACTTGTAGAATCGTTGTGATCTATCTTTGTATTATTTTCCACTTTTAGTTTTCAATTTATCATATCCGAGGGTCTTTGTATGCGTACAAAGACCCTCGGATATGATGACACCTTTCCACAAGAGGCCATGGATTGAATGGGCAGTAGGTGTGGGCTCTCTTCCGACTCCTGAGCAGGAAGGGTGCAATCCAATGTCCAGCGTGAGCAGGTGGCATTGTAAAGTTGACAAATATGAGGAGAATTGTAACAAGCATTTTGGAAAAGTTTGAGCTATTGGCATTGTAAATGACAAAATTTGTATTTATGTGTTGGTTTTGAAAACAGATAAATAAATGGCATTGTCCTTTACATTGCCAATAGCTCTAACTTTTCCAAAGGCGAAACCGTTGCATTGTAAATGCTTGTTCTTTATTGTCCCATATGAGAGCACACTTTTAAATAATGGAGTCCAAGATGTGCGCTCTACAACCTCTTATGTTTGATTTAATGGATTATAATGTTGCTTCATCTATAATAAGAATCTAAGCCACATTCAGGGCTTACATGAGCACTAACTTGTTTCCTAGTTCACTAATGGCATTGTCATGGGGGGGTAAGAAATTAATGTTTCTAAATTCATGTTTAAATACAATAACTGTTAATAAATGTCTATCAATGCAGTGACAATCTGATGTACTAAAATGAAACGCTAACGCATGTTAAAGAAGTACACTTTTTTAATTTTGAAGAAACTATATTATATGTTTACATTATGTTTGTTGCGCAATTTACATGCCAAACGTTTTCATGGCTTGGCTTGTGCATGGACTCTTACAGCCATGCCATACCTTTGGCTCGGCTCATCCTATTATTTTGCTGGTGCACACTCTTCTTTTTGCAACTTGAGCTTAGTACATAGGGCCGTCAGTCACTTGATGAATTGATTTGTTAGAAGCGAGGACTGGAAGCATGGAGCTCCCACCTACACACACTGATTTGACAACTCCTCCATCAAGGCTTCTCGTAGCTAAGATGAAGAGTGTGAGCAGCGAAAATGCATTCAAAATAAATAATCTTAGGGCAGGGACTGCAGTCCGTTGTGTTGTACATGACCGTAGTCTCCAGAGAGAACTACCAGACCCAGGTGGGACCGGCTGGGACGTAGCTTGGAAGGGGAGGGGTATTTCTTGGGGCGTGACACCCCTAAATGCATTCTTGGCTTGGTAGTTGGATCTTTGGGCCTGGAATCGGGTTTGTTCTGTCTGTGTCAGTTTTTCTCTTCATTCTCATTTTGCTAACAACCTTTAACTTGTACATGTTTGGAGTGAACTTAAATTTATATAGTGATGGTGTACCAAACAAATAGGTAATCTGCACCCACAGAAGTACTCCTTGATTGGGTGCAAATGTACTACTTTTTGGAATTAACAAATATTGCCAGTAGTAGGCTTGGAAAGCTGTGAAATTTCAAGTTTCCGGGCATTCTACTGGTGACCAAACACCAAATAGGTGGAGGGATAAATGCTTGCAAATTGTCTAACCAGTGGCAGTCACTCAGAGTAGCATTCCAATCCATCAATTTTTGCCCACAGTGACACTCTAGACAGAGGCCCACCTAATGTAAATCAGTACTGATCATGTTCCTCATGGAATCAGTCCATCCAAAACTTTGGTCATCTCACCCCTCCACTCTGCAGCTTACCCCTTTTTAGATGGGGAATTTGAGATTCACACCACCTGAATCCTACTGACTATGCTATAAACCTGCTTTTTTTGCTCGAGTTTGATCTTCGCTGAGAGGTATTTGGAGCCCACATCTAGATGCCAATGCTGTGGTTCTGAAAATTCTGGATTCGTATAATCGTTCTGGACTCGAGAATTAAAACTTCGTCGAAACATGACGAATTTGGTATCAAAAGACCGAGAATGACGACCGCACCATGTACATATATTTTCAGCACATTCAAGTGACGATTTCACCTCAAAATCGTCATTTGCGTTCTGAACCCTTGGCTTCCATTTATGTGTTGCCCTTTACATAGGCCTTAATCCAGCTGAATTCAATTCCACAAGGACACATACTCCTTAATCGACTTTTCTATGACCTGTACAAATTGGAACCATTGCCCCAGGCCAAACTCGTTAGGTCAGTTCCCCTCCCAGTGGCCGAGCAAGATAGCATCAAGGCTCAACAAGCCATAAAACCAATTCAGCGCGCACACCTGCCGTATCTCGCTCACATCTGTCTCCACTCCTTTTCTTCATTTTCTTTATGATGGGGAGGTGCCCGTTTTTATTGAGCGTCCAGCGATATCTGATGAAATGTTGGGCCTTGCGAGGTGATTTGTTATGGGCAGCACGACGTGAAATATGTACATGTCATCATGACTCTGCTTTCCTTTTGTAACCAAAACCTGTAAATGATATATTGCAAATTCGAAGAATGTTTGCCTGAAGCCGAATATTCTGTATAAAGAGAGAAGCCTGACTTTGTAAATTCGAGCAGTCTCCTGAGAATATACTTCCTGTGTGTTGTACTTCTAGGACACTTGTTACCTTGGTTGCAGCCAATAAATCGATCTTTGACTTCACCTAGAAGACTCTGAGTTTCTGTGGTCTGGATCAGGAAGAACCCGAGGTCTCTGGGTGTACCCTGACACCGCTGGGTTACCGGTTCTGTGCCGGTTCTTAAAAACCCAGTACCTCAGCTGGCGCCCAACGTTTGGGGCGATTCCAGTGGTACCAGTCAGCCAGAGGTTCGTGAGGAGCTTCGTGTGAAAATTCCGGAGGACGGCCAACCACCTCATCGACCCCTGCATGTCGACGTGGTCCGAAGGTCTTTGCTGCGAGGTTCCCCGCTTCCCGACGGCTACAAAGGACTGCTGCCCTGGCTATCGCCCTGATTTGGACCCTTGAAGTTTGGTAGAGCGAAACACTGAGACGAGTCTTCTGGTGACGTCATCGATATTTCAGTTAAGTATAAGTGGAGCGTCTCCCAGTCCTTAGTTGGTCTTAGTTTTTGGTATCCTTTGGAATAATTGTTGGTACTTGCAAGCACCAAAACCGAAGGACTCGTGTATTCACGAGAAATATCGTAATCGATAATCCTTCGACGTTTGGAACTAGACTAGAGAGCGAAAATGCCTAGTCTTAGACTTGGAAATTTGTTTTGTCTTGGTGGTAATAATAGGGACTCCCGATTGGAGGACTCATGTCCGGTTCCTCCGGTTGGAACTCCAACTTACGAGTTATATGTGAAACATGGGGTAGGCCCCATCACATACAACGAAGTATGGATCAAATACACCAGGAAAGATGGTGTTTTAAAATGGCCCCAATATGGTAGCTTTGATACCGAAATTCTAGATAACCTTGAAGTTAAACTGTTCAAAAAGAAAGCCCGGCCGGCAATGTTTGACTCTTTCCGCCTATGGCGTAAGGAGGCCAAACAAAAGGAAATTAAATTAGCGAAGAAAAATAAGAGAGAAGGGAATATGTCAGTAATGCAAGCTGCTATGCAGTTTAAAGACAATGAAGAAGAACAGATGAGTGAGCAGTTGCACAGGCAACATAAAATGGTAATAGATAAATGTTATCCAGTTTTGCCGTCTCTTCAGCAAGAGGCAGCAAAAGAGCCTGAAAAAGATCCATTAATGTCGCATTTATTAAGTTCACCACCCCCCTATGCGCAAATGCCACCGCACCCCCGCAACCTTTAGTTGTGCAACCTACGCCTTCTGTTCCTCTACAGCACCCACCAGCTGTTCTTCAGCTGATTCCTGTCCCTACGGTGCAGCCTCCTCCAGGCTCGCTGACCACATCTTCTCCACCTGTGCTTTCTACGATTTTGCCTACTGTACTTTCTACTTCTCCTAATGCTCCCTCTACGATTTTGCCTCATGCTCCTTCTATTCCTCCCGATGCCTCCTCTGCTATTGTCTCTGCCCCTGCCTTGTCTCACCCTGTTTTTCCACCCGTTCTTCCTTCAGTTTCACCTTCCATTCGGCAGAAAATGGCCAGCACTGTTACTAACCTTTTCTCGCCTCTTTTTGGGTCGCCTACTACGACCCCTAACATGGAACGCAGACAGTTGCGAAGTCGACTGCCTGACTATCAAGAGAGAGACTCACTGAATCGTTTGGCACGGAAATGGGTCATGGACACTGTAAAATATGATGTAGAGTCTGTCATGGAAGTCTTCCATCAATGGGAAGCACCGACGCAGAGATATGTTTTCGAACAGATGTGTGTTTTCCTCTGTGAGGATTTGGAAGACAATGATTTAGAATGCATCCCACAGGAATTGTGTCATGTACGGTTTAAGTTTGGAGAGGGTATGATTGTAGGTCCCGATGTCGAGAAAGCGGTTGAAATATTGTTATCATATCGGTGTAAGGGGAGCAGTTCTGGGTCACAATCTGAGCCTAGTGCGTCTGGTAGGAAAAAGGCGCGACAATACCCTATGAGGGAAGTTCCCCCACAATGGAGAGAGGGCGACACAACCGCTAACCCACCTATTCTGCCACACTTTCAGCGTGTATGGGTACATGTCCCATGGAAGCGAGCTGAAGTTTTAGCACTCAAACAGACATTACCTGATCCGCGAAAAAATCCTGCAGGGTATTACAAAGAGTTGTCACAAACTGCTGGATCATGTATAATGAATTTGGCTGATATCGATATGTTATTTGGGAATGTTGTTCCACAGCCTTTATGGGGAAAAATTTGTCATACCGATCATGATCAGGAGTTAGGTGACTCATGGGCCAATATTGCTGCCGCAGATGCCCGACAAGTTGGTGGTGCTAAGCCTGAGCTTTTGATAGCAGAGCTTCCTGGTAGAATAGTTGATTACATGAAAACGATAATGCCTGCAATACGTGTAAATTGGGATAAGTTGTCTGCATGCAAGCAGAAGAAAGAAGAGACAGTCTCAGATTTCTTCACCAGGTTTGAAGAAACATTTGTCGATCACAGTGGTCAGGATATGACCACTGAAGGTGGCCAGAGATTGTTCGTCGATAAGTTCGTGCACAATCTACTTCCAGAATTGTGTAAAAAGTTAAAGGATTCAGAAAGTTCTTGGGCAGTCTCATCTTCAGCGCAGATATTAGCCACTGCCCAATATTACGAGAATAGAGACAAAGACGAGAAAGATAGAGTAGAAAAGAAGACCAAAGAATTAAAAACGAAGGTTTTGCTACAGCAAGCATATCCGCCACGTGGTGGTGGTAATCAAAATAATAATGGTCAGAATAATTATCAGAATAATTTTCAGCAGCCTCAACAGTATCAGAGAAACTCGCAAAGAGTTGAGTACGCTCAACCCCGTGTACCTGTAGGCCCAAACCAGTGTTCATATTGCAGAGAAGAAGGTCATTTTAAGTATAATTGCCCTATTTTGTTACAGCGTGCAAATGGTGCCTCTGGTGTAAGAGGTCGTAGTGTTCAGCAAGCGCCTAGAGGTAGAGGACGCGGAAACTTCCCCCAGAACACACGTCCCCTTCCACCACAAAATTCTATGAATAGGTTTGATCAACAGAATAAAGCATCTGACAGGACAGCTCAGTACTACGCTGATGATTACTATACAGAAAGTGAGAATTGGGAAAGTAATGATTGCTAGGACAGCCATAGACAAAGAGAGGGAGTTGTTTCAGTTCCAGTAGATCAGAGTGGACCATACGTTGAGGTAATTACATCAGGTGTGTCAGAACCTTTTCTGTTGGATACTGGTGCTACAAAGAGTTCTATTATGCACTCCAAACTCCCTGGCGCACCTTTGTCTGGCGAAATGAACGTTTCTGTAGGTTTTTCTGGCGCCCCAGTTAGAAATCCGATTTCTGACCCTTTGTCCCTTTCTGTTGGTCCTTGCGAATTCGAAGCACCCCTCATTCTGACAACAGGTTGTGGTGAAAACTTGCTAGGATTGGATTTATTAAAAAGATTGTATGCGACTTTGTACTGTTCTCCTTCAGGAGTACGACTTACTTTAGGTGAGAAAGTGGTTTCTCCCATGTATTTATCAAGGGATAAACTTCCAGCAGAATTGTCGTTTCTCCCAGACATTCTTTGGGACGCTGGTCCTAATGATGTCTTTTAGAAATTCCACCATATGTGGTAACATTGAGAGCCAACGTTAAAATGCCACGAATTCCCCAATACAGAATATCTAATGAGGGTGAAAAAGCTTTGCTAGCGATTGTTTACGAATTGATTGAAAAGGATGTGATTGAAGAAACGCGCGGCAACGTTTGCAATAGTCCTGTTCTGCCTGTTTTAAAACGAACTGACCCTTCTCAGCCACCTGTGTACAGATTCGTGATTGACCTTAGAGAGGTGAATACAATAGTTGTGCCACAATTCCCAGTTGTCACCGACATTACCACATTATTGACTATGATTCCAGCTTCTGCCTCTTGGTTTTCGGTGATTGACCTGAAGAATGCTTTCTTCAGCATCCCAATTGCTGAGGAGAGCAGGGATATTTTTTCCTTCAGTTTAGGAGGTCGCAGCTTCCGCTTTAAACGCGCTCCTCAGGTGTGAGAAGTTGGCCTGATAGGTGATGTTTCCAATTCTGGAACCACCGGTTATCAGACCAAACAATCCCTTATGGTGTCTGGTTGTAAGTCAACCTTGTTAGACAAGCTATCCTAGGGATAGCATGGACTAAGCAGCCTAAAGGCTTAACTTAAGAGGTCGTGTTAAGCGAGCTGTTTTACCACATACAATCCTGTAATATCAAATGAAAGGACACCACACAAGTATATATTATAAAAATATATGTATTTATTACTAAAAACAATCCCCAGTATTCTTTATGAATAAAGGGGCACAAGCGTTAAATCAAAAGCACAGTTTAAACATACAAAGTTGCACAATTATGGATGAGGGCGGGGGGCCACTCAAACCATCTACTAAACAAGTGGTATAAGAGATACCAATCGAACAGTGGTTAGGCCTAGGGAATCGCTGGGAGCAGTCGGGACAAGCAATGCTGAAGTCGGGAGAGGCCCACGGGATTCGGGAGCAGTGCGGAAAGCGCACGCATGCACCAATGTTAACCAATGGTGCGTAAAAGTTGTAAAGTTAAAGTTTAAGGACACTTCCGCTGAACCTAGAGGAACAAAACTTAAGACACAGACCCTAGAGATGTGTACCAGTGTGGGAACACCGGCGGAGCAAAGTTACCTCACCCACAGGAAGCGGGTGCACAGGGTCGAAGTTGAGTCGGGTTTCGTCACGCAGGCTCTTGGTGCTTGAAGCTGAAAGGGCTGCAGGCGGGGTGAAAGAGAAGTGTCCGGTGGAGTCCAAGGGTGGACTCGAGTCGAAAAGTACCTGAAAGCAGAGGGGACAGAGTCTGGGTCACTCAGCAGTGACCAGGGTGGAACCAGGACGGAACCAGGCAATGTCGGGCGCAATCAGGTGGTCGTCGAGGAGCTTCTCTCCGCTGTCACGTGGGCTCTGGGGCATCTGCGACGTCCAGGAGCGGGTCACGATCTGTCCCACGAGGGCTCTCACCGTCGGCGCAGTCGGCTTCAAGTTTGGAGCAAACAACACTTGGCAAGAGCAATCCACGCGGAACCGGGAGATTGCTTCTCACTCGAACCAGGAGGGTCAGAGTGGGGGCTCCTTTTCAGGGGAGCTGGTGCAGATCTGGAGCAACCAGATTCGCAGGTCGAATTTCAAAGTTCGTCGGCACAGGGGCCACTAGCCGGCTGGCAAGTGACCGGGCCAACGCGTTGAGCCAAAAGAAGCAGAAGGGCCCCACGCAGCACTCATCGAGTGTGGAGGGCTGAACTTTGGTGCAAGTGTGGCTCAGGGTTGCGGCTTCTCAAACCCCGGTGTACAGCTTCGAGGGTCACTCGTGGGCTGCACGGTCAGCGTCTCGTGGTCTTTCCAAGATGGCGTGCCCCATGCTTCCGGTCGCCTCCACGGGTCTCAGCTCTGCAGGGACTGTGGATCGGGATGTAGGAAGGCAGGCAAGCTTGATCTCGTCGATCTCTGTCGCTCGAGTTCCGGCGGGAACTGCAACAAAGCAGACGTCGAAGGCTGGATGGTGCCTGTTTGCACAGGGTGGTAACTCCTTGACCACAAGGGAGATTCTTCAGTCTTCTACGTTGAGTAGGATGTCGAAGGGTCCAGAGTTTCGTTTCTTATGTTTCATCAGGATAATCTGAAGTGCATTGGCACTGCTCCCAGTCTTATACTAATTTTGGGGGCTGGATTACCTGCTAGGTCCCCTCCTATGGGTGGGACCCAGGAAGTGGGTGGATACACCCCCTTCCTTTGATCCAGGCCGCCCTGGCACGAGGGCTGGAGTGCCCCAGAACCGGTTTGGCCGGATTATGCAAGGGGCAGCCTTGTGCGCCCCAAGCAGTGTCTGGTTTCTTTCAAACCTCCCTGCTACAATCCACTATCTCCTATCTGGAGGGTGGTAACACCCCCCTGCGACAGGAAACGCTTTGTCCAAGCCCCATTTGGCTGAGTTTCGGTCAGCTTCAGGGGGTCAGACTCTTGTCTGTGGCAGAGGCATCCATTTTGTGGATCTAAGGTCCTTTTAGAAATTAACCGCATTTAAGTAAAGCAACATGTCTTACCCCTCTAGAGGGGTGGAATGCTATCCCCGTCGCCAGAACTGGCGAGGGGATAGTATTCCAAATCGTATGACACCTTACACGACATGTTTTGATAAAGCCAAACCAGAGTTGCTATATAACCGCGAGGATTATAAGGCACTTAAGAGTATATGGTATGGCATTATCCTGAAACAGCTTAGGGAGTTGTTCCCGACAGCTGCAGACAGGCTCAGCTCATGCTAGAGCTCCATCTCACATGAAACCACGCACTCTGCCTTCAGGATTGATGAGGCCTTCCATAGGAGTGGCTCACAGGTTAATATGTGTCCAGATATAGGTTTAGATATAGGTATACCATATCTAAGTAAGGGGTGATTACACCACCTTACCCCAGCTGAGTGATCAGCCAGTTGTGTCAATTTAAGAACCAGCCAGGGGTGGCAAAAGATATGCTGCAGCCCCTGGTAGGCCTTGGTGGCCCCTATGCCCTGGGCACCTATAGTGCATTATACAGGGGCTGACAAGGAGTCCATTTCCAATTGTGGTATGTGCCTATAGCACATGTTTCATTACTTTAGTGAGAGAACAGCAGGCTGGGGGTCTGATCAGCAGGCCCACAGCCTCAGTAGTCGAAAACCAGTGAAGCAAAAAGCAAAAATTTGGGGTGACCATAGGATAGCAGACCCTACTCTCCTACACAACCCCCCCCCAAACGCAGGGACATTAAACTAACCTTGACCAGATAAGTCTTCATGTTCTAAGTGGAAGTACCTGGAGAGACCATCTGCATTACCATGGTCAGTCCCTGGGCGGTGCTCCACTGTAAAGTCCATCCCCTGTAGGGAAATGGACCACCTGAGCAGTTTGGGATTTTCACCCTTCATCTGATTGAGCCACAAGAGGGGCTTATGGTCTGTCTGAACTAGGAAGTGAGTTCCAAACAAGTAGGACCTCAACTTCTTCAGGGCCCAAACCACAGCAAAGGCCTCCCTCTCAATGGCTGACCAACGTTTCTCTCTGGGGGTCAGCCTTCTGCTAATAAAAGCAATGGGCTGGTCTTGACCATCTTGATTAAGTTGTGAGAGCACAGCTCCCACCCCCAACTCAGAAGCATCTGTCTGTACAATGAACTGTTTGGAGTAGTCAGGACTCTTCAGGATAGGTGCAGAGCACATGGCCTTCTTCAGGTCATCAAATGCCTTTTGACAGCTAACTGTCCACTGAACCTTTTTTGGCATCTTCTTGGATGTCAAGTCATTTAATGGTGTCACTATAGACCCATAGTTTTTCACAAACTTTCTGTAATACCCAGTCAGGCCCAAGAAGGCTCTGACTTGTGTCTGGGTAACTGGAGGAGCCCAGTCCTGTATGGTCTGGATTTTGCTCTCCAGTGGTTGAACCTGACCCCCACCTACTAGGTGGCCCAGGTACACAACCTTACTCTGCCCTATCTGGCACTTAGTAGCCTTGATAGTTAGGCCTGCCTTTTGCAGAGCCTCCAAAACCTTCTTCAGGTGGATCAGGTGATCCTCCCAGGTGGAGCTAAAGACAGCAATATCATCTAGATAGGCTGCACAAAAGTCATCCAACCCAGCAAGGACTTGGTTCACCAACCTTTGGAAAGTGGCAGGTGCATTCTTCAAACCAAAGGGCATTACCACAAACTGATAATGTCCACTAGGGGTAGAGAATGCTGTTTTGGCTTTTGACTCCTCAGCTAGTCTGATTTGCCAGTAGCCAGCTGTCAGATCAAATGTGCTCAGAAACTTGGCAGAAGCCAATCTGTCAATGAGCTCATCTGCTCTTGGAATGGGGTGAGCATCTGTCCTAGTGACAGCATTGAGACCCCTGTAGTCCACGCAAAATCTCATTTCTCTCTTTCCATCTTGGGTATGAGGTTTTGGCACAAGGACTACTGGGCTGGCCCATGGGCTCTCTGATGGCTCAATCACTCCAAGCTCCAACCTCTTTTGCACCTCAGCCTTGATGCAATCCCTGACATGGTCAGGTTGCCTGTAGATCTTATTCTTCACAGGCAGACTGTCACCAGTGTCCACCACATGGGTGCACCAGTCAGTCTGGCTGGGTGTGAGTGAAAACAAATGCCTGTGGGCCTGCAAAACTTGTCTGCAGTCCATCTGTTGCTGGTCAGTGAGGCTGCCTGCCAAGGCTACTCCATCAACTGAACCATCATCAGGGTTCTGAGAAAGCAGGTCTGGGAGAGGGTCACTCTCTTCCTCCTGATCCCCATCTGTGGCCATGAGCAAGCTCATGTCCTCCCTGTCCACAAATGCTTTCAAACGATTCACATGGATTACCCTGTGAGGGCTCCAAACGATTCACATGGATTACCCTGTGAGGGCTCCTAGGGGTTCCCAAGTCAACCAGATAGGTGACTTCTCCCTTTTTCTCAATGATAGGATAGGGTCCACTCCATTTGTCCTGGAGTGCTGCTGGGGCCACTGGCTCCAGTACCCACACCTTCTGTCCTGGTTGGAACTCTACCAGTACAGCCTTTTGGTCATGCCAAGCTTTTTGTAATTCTTGGCTGGCCTCCAGGTTTTTGGATGCTCTCTCCATGTATTCAGCCATCCTGGAGCGGAGACCAAGTACATAGTCCACTATGTCTAGTTTAGGCTTTTTGAGAGGTAACTCCCATCCTTCCTTCACCAAACATAATGGACCCCTCACAGGGTGGCCAAACAAAAGTTCAAAAGGGCTGTAGCCAACCCCCTTCTGTGGGACCTCTCTGTAAGCAAAGAGCAAGCAGGGTAAAAGAATGTCCCATTTCCGCCTAAGCTTCTCTGGTAATCCTTTTATCATTCCCTTTAGGGTCTTGTTGAATCTCTCCACAAGCCCATTGCACTGTGGGTGATAGGGTGTGGTAAACTTGTAGTTTACTCTACACTCCTTCCACATTGCCTTCAGATAGCTGGACATAAAATTTGTGCCCCTATCTGATAGTACCTCCTTTGGAAAGCCCACTCTGGAGAAAACTGCAATGAGGGCTTTTGCCACCACAGGTGCTGTGGTGGTCCTCAGGGGAATAGCCTCTGGATACCTGGTGGCATGATCCACTACCACCAGTATAAATCTGTTTCCAGATGCTGTTTGAGGATCCATGGGACCCACAATATCTATTCCAACTCTTTCAAAGGGTATCCCCACCACAGGTAGTGGTATGAGGGGGGCCTTTGTTGTGCCACCTGACTTACCACTGGCTTGGCAAGTGACACAGGAGCGACAAAACTCCTTGACATTTTCTGACATATGAGGCCAGTGAAAGTGTGAAACAAGCCTGTCCCACGTCTTGTTCTGACCTAAGTGTCCTGCAAGGGGAATATCATGGGCCAAGGTAAGGAGGAAGCCCCTAAACTTCAGAGGTATAACCAACCTCCTGGCTGTACCAGGCTTGGGGTCTCTAGCCTCTGAGTAAAGGAGTCCATCATCCCAATACACAGTATGGGTACCTTGGGCATCCCCAGCAGCCTCAGCAGCAGCCTGCTGTCTGAGGGGTTCAAGGGAAGGGCAATCTAATTGAGCCTGCCTCAGGTCTGTCCTTGAGGGTCCCCCTGTCCCCAGAAACTCAACCTGGTCAGGTTCAAGTTCCTCAGAGTCTCCTCTTGGACTGCAGAATCAGTTTCCTCTGAAACTTGATCCTCAACCTGGGGCAAGGTGGAAGGCTCAGCCTTTCCTCTCTTGCTCCTTCTCTTGGGTTGTGGTTGGTCTATTGTTTCAAGATCCACCACTGGTTCAGGAAGGCACTTCTTAGCCTGAGACCTTGTCACTGCAAGGACATGAGCTGAAATCCCTAGCATTTCTGCATGAGTCCTGTACTCCACTTCTGACCAAACTGAGCTTTCAAGATCATTGCCTAACAGACAGTCTACTGGGAGGTCTGCACCCACAACAACTTTCTTTAGGCCATCTACCCCTCCCCAGGAGAAGTTCACAACTGCCACACTATGGGAAGTAGTGGAGTTGCTTGCATTGGTCACTAGGTAACTCTCACCTAGCACAATCTGTCCAGGGTCCACAAAGTCAGGTGTCACCATTGTGACACTGGCACATGTGTCCCTGTAGGCCTGAGCCAGTTTCTCATTAATTAAAGGCGTCTGCCTATATTTGCCCAGGTTACTGGGACTCACTGTAGTGGACAAAGCTAGGTCCACATCATATAGGAGAACTGCCTGAGTAGGGATTCTGACTAGGCCAGATCCTACTTCAGTACCCAGGGTCAACCCTACTACACCCTTTGGCTGTGTTCCACCACTGCTGACTGTACTAGGGGGTGCAGTTGCTTTAGGAGCTGCAGTGGTGGGGACTGGATTTGTCTTGGTGCATTCACTGCCCCAGTGTGAAACTGATTTGCAGTTATTACACCAAGGTTTCTTTGGGCCATTATTCTTCTTCTTTTTGTTTCCATTTTGGGAACCACCCTCCTTACTATTAGTTTGGGGGCCTGAAGACTTCTGGTCTTTTTCTTTATCTTTCTGATTTCCACCCTTCTGGTCTGTTTTCTTCTGGTCACCACCTTGGTTCTGGGGTTTCTGCTTAATCCTTGTTCTGACCCATTTGTCTGCCTTCTTTCCCAATTCTTGGGGAGAGGTCAGATCAGAGTCAATAAGGTATTGATGCAACAGCTGGTTTGTACAGTTATTAAGGATCTGTTCTCTCATGATAAGATTGTACAATCCTGCATAGTCTGAAACTTTACTTCCCTGCAACCAACCCTCCAGAGCCTTAGTGGCACAATCTACGAAATCAGTCCAGTCTTGAGTCTGTGCTTTTTGGGTGTCTCTGAACAACAACCTGTATTGCTCAGTGGTTAGGCCAAACCCTTCAATAAGAGCACTCTTCAAGACAGAGTAGTTTTTGGCATCCTCAGGTCTAACTGTGAGGAGCCTGTCCCTCCCTTTCTCAGAAAAGGAGTACCATAAAATTGCAGCCCACTGATCCTGAGGAACCTGCTGTACCATGCAGGCTCTCTCAAGAGCAGTCATCCATTTGTGGATGTCATCCCCTTCCTTGTAGGGGGCCACAATTTTTGTCAGGTTTCTATTATCATAGCTCCTGTCTTTTTCTCTAGGAATATTGCTGCCACCAATGGCATCTAAGCCACACAATTTCTGCTCTCTTGCCAAGGCAAGTCTAGCTTGAGCCAAGGCTACCTCCTCCCTCTCTATTTGGAGTTTGACAGCCCTCATTCTGGCCCTATGCTCTATCTTCTGAGAGGCAGTCATACCTCTCTGAGATTCTCTTGAGGCACTAGAAATATGAGAGTCCCCTGAGGGAGATCTCACTCTTCTGTTGCCTGGGAGAATTATATGGTGGGATCTGGGGAGGTGCAGTTCCCAGTAGGTCTAAGTTGGCCTGGTTTAGCCTGGCAACTAGGACCTGGCTACCCCTCTGATCCTGATTCTCTGGGTCCTCTACATCTGAGTCCTCCTCCTCCTCTTCCTCCTCTTCTTCTTCTTCCTCTGGAGGGGTATCAGTTACAGGGGGGTTCACTCCTTCTCCTGACTTTAAGGGAACTGCATTCGCCTTCTCTAAGTCATCCTGTTCTAGAATGGCTATCAGGATAGGACTGGTGGGACTTCTGCCCCTTTTTAACCCTCTTGAGATGCACAAGGCAATCAAGTCCTTTCGGGTTAATTTGTCATAGCTGGAAGTTGCCTCTGTAAGGTCAACTGTCACAGGAGCAGACCCTGAGGCTTTTCCTGTGTCAGACATGACTCTAGTGTGGTGTAAGTGATGCACCTACCTACACTAAGTGTTTCCCTACTGTACCTTGCTAGTGAGTTGTAGTCAGGGTGTGCTAATCCCTTTAATCTACAACTACTAAGTTCAGTAGAACTTAAGTATGCTAAGCTTTTGATTTTATATGTACCTAGAGGTACTTGATGTGATCTTTCAATTTGATAAAAGATTGCAATGGTAAAACAACAGCAAGCTCAAATCCGCACCGCTGCTCACCAATGTGAGAAGTTGGCCTGATAGGTGATGTTTCCAATTCTGGAACCACCGGTTATCAGACCAAACAATCCCTTATGGTGTCTGGTTGTAAGTCAACCTTGTTAGACAAGCTATCCTAGGGGTAGCATGGACTAAGCAGCCTAAAGGCTTAACTTAAGAGGTCGTGTTAAGCGAGCTGTTTTACCACATACAATCCTGTAATATCAAATGAAAGGACACCACACAAGTATATATTATAAAAATATATGTATTTATTACTAAAAACAATCCCCAGTATTCTTTAGGAATAAAGGGGCACAAGCGTTAAATCAAAAGCACAGTTTAAACATACAAAGTTGCACAATTATGGATGAGGGCGGGGGGCCACTCAAACCATATACTAAACAAGTGGTATAAGAGATACCAATCGAACAGTGGTTAGGCCTAGGGCCTAGGGAATCGCTGGGAGCAGTCGGGACAAGCAATGCTGAAGTCGGGAGAGGCCCACGGGATTCGGGAGCAGTGCGGAAAGCGCACGCATGCACCAATGTTAACCAATGGTGCGTAAAAGTTGTAAAGTTAAAGTTTAAGGACACTTCCGCTGAACCTAGAGGAACAAAACTTAAGACACAGACCCTAGAGATGTGTACCAGTGTGGGAACACCGGCGGAGCAAAGTTACCTCACCCACAGGAAGCGGGTGCACAGGGTCGAAGTTGAGTCGGGTTTCGTCACGCAGGCTCTTGGTGCTTGAAGCTGAAAGGGCTGCAGGCGGGGTGAAAGAGAAGTGTCCGGTGGAGTCCAAGGGTGGACTCGAGTCGAAAAGTACCTGAAAGCAGAGGGGACAGAGTCTGGGTCATTCAGCAGTGACCAGGGTGGAACCAGGACGGAACCAGGCAATGTCGGGCGCAATCAGGTGGTCGTCGAGGAGCTTCTCTCCGCTGTCACTTGGGCTCTGGGGCATCTGCGACGTCCAGGAGCGGGTCACGATCTGTCCCACGAGGGCTCTCACAGTCGGCGCAGTCGGCTTCAAGTTTGGAGCAAACAACACTTGGCAAGAGCAATCCACGCGGAACCGGGAGATTGCTTCTCACTCGAACCAGGAGGGTCAGAGTGGGGGCTCCTTTTCAGGGGAGCTGGTGCAGATCTGGAGCAACCAGATTCGCAGGTCGAATTTCAAAGTTCGTCGGCACAGGGGCCACTAGCCGGCTGGCAAGTGACCAGGCCAACGCGTTGAGCCAAAAGAAGCAGAAGGGCCCCACGCAGCACTCGTCGAGTGTGGAGGGCTGAACTTCGGTGCAAGTGTGGCTCAGGGTTGGGGCTTCTCAAACCCCGGTGTACAGCTTCGAGGGTCACTCGTGGGCTGCACGGTCAGCGTCTCGTGGTCTTTCCAAGATGGCGTGCCCCACGCTTCCGGTCGCCTCCACGGGTCTCAGCTCTGCAGGGACTGTGGATCGGGCTGTAGGAAGGCAGGCAAGCTTGATCTCGTCGATCTCTGTCGCTCGAGTTCCGGCGGGAACTGCAACAAAGCAGACGTCGAAGGCTGGATGGTGCCTGTTTGCACAGGGTGGTCACTCCTTGACCACAAGGGAGATTCTTCAGTCTTCTACGTTGAGTAGGATGTCGAAGGGTCCAGAGTTTCGTTTCTTATGTTTCATCAGGATAATCTGAAGTGCATTGGCACTGCTCCCAGTCTTATACTAATTTTGGGGGCTGGATTACCTGCTAGGTCCCCTCCTATGGGTGGGACCCAGGAAGTGGGTGGATACACCCCCTTCCTTTGATCCAGGCCGCGCTGGCACGAGGGCTGGAGTGCCCCAGAACCGGTTTGGCCGGATTATGCAAGGGGCAGCCTTGTGCGCCCCAAGCAGTGTCTGGTTTCTTTCAAACCTCCCTGCTACAATCCACTATCTCCTATCTGGAGGGTGGTAACACCCCCCTGCGACAGGAAACCCTTTGTCCAAGCCCCATTTGGCTGAGTTTCGGTCAGCTTCAGGGGGTCAGACTCTTGTCTGTGGCAGAGGCATCCATTTTGTGGATCTAAGGTCCTTTTAGAAATTAACCGCATTTAAGTAAAGCAACATGTCTTACCCCTCTAGAGGGGTGGAATGCTATCCCCGTCGCCAGAACTGGCGAGGGGATAGTATTCCAAATCGTATGACACCTTACACGACATGTTTTGATAAAGCCAAACCAGAGTTGCTATATAACCGCGAGGATTATAAGGCACTTAAGAGTATATGGTATGGCATTATCCTGAAACAGCTTAGGGAGTTGTTCCCGACAGCTGCAGACAGGCTCAGCTCATGCTAGAGCTCCATCTCACATGAAACCACGCACTCTGCCTCCAGGATTGATGAGGCCTTCCATAGGAGTGGCTCACAGGTTAATATGTATCCAGATATAGGTTTAGATATAGTTATACCATATCTAAGTAAGGGGTGATTACACCACCTTACCCCAGCTGAGTGATCAGCCAGTTGTGTCAATTTAAGAACCAGCCAGGGGTGGCAAAAGATATGCTGCAGCCCCTGGTAGGCCTTGGTGGCCCCTATGCCCTGGGCACCTATAGTGCATTATACAGGGGCTGACAAGGAGTCCATTTCCAATTGTGGTATGTGCCTATAGCACATGTTTCATTACTTTAGTGAGAGAACAGCAGGCTGGGGGTCTGATCAGCAGGCCCACAGCCTCAGTAGTCGAAAACCAGTGAAGCAAAAAGCAAAAATTTGGGGTGACCATAGGATAGCAGACCCTACTCTCCTACATCAGGGCTACTGTGAAAGTCCATCAATATACAGTCAAGCTCTAAAAACACAGCTTGATACGATTGTTTTGCCTAAAAGTGCTACTCTTGTACAGTATGTTGACGATTTACTTATTGCTGCAGATACTGAGAAAATTTGTAAGAAAGCAACAACGTCGTTGTTACGCCATTTGTGTGATTTACATCATAAGGTGTCACTTTCCAAGCTTCAATATTGCCGACAAGAAGTGACCTACTTAGGTCACCTCTTATCGAAGGAGGGAAGGAAACTGACCCCAGAAAGAATTCAGGCAATAGCGAAATTGAATGAGCCACGAACACAGAGAGAAGTGCGTGCTTTCTTGGGCATTACATCATACTGTAGACAGTGGATTCCAAATTTCTCGTTATTAGCTAAACCTTTGGTGGCATTAACATGTAAAGGCACACCCAATCCTGTACCTTGGTCTGAAGAGTGTCAGAAAAGTTTTCTCGAATTGCGCACAGCATTATGTTCGGCTCCTGTGTTGGGTACCCCCGACTACAGTAAGCCTTTCACATTGTATGTCCACGAGAAGGAGGGCTGTGCATTGTCTGTGTTGACTCAGTTGTTCGGAGGTAGGCAGCGTCCATGCTCCTACTTTTCGTCGACTTTGGATCTAGTAGCTAAAGCATTGCCAAGTTGTTTAAGAGCCACAGCAGCAGCAGCTTTTTCTATTCGACAGTCTGCTGGTCTGTTAATGAATAATACACTAGTCGTGATGGTCCCACATGCAGTAGACACGTTGTTAAATAGAACTAAGACACAGCACTTAACTAGTGCTCGGTTGTCAAGTTACGAATTAACACTACTAGCGAGTCATGTGCACATAAAAAGGTGCAGTACTTTAAACCTAGCTACGTTGTTGCCAATTGCAGAGGAATCCGATGTTTCAGAACAGCACAATTGTTTTCTTAGAACAGAGGAAGAGACGAAAGGGAGAGTAGATTTATCTGATACTCCTCTTGCTGAATGTGATGGTACATTATGGGTGGATGGTTCATGCTTCAAGCTCCCGAGTGGCGACACGACTGCAGCATATGCTGTCACGACTTTGCATACAATTGTTGAGACTGCACGTGTGCCACATAATTCAGCTCAAGCAGCGGAATTAATTGCACTCACGAGAGCATGTGTGTTGTCTAAAGGAATGAAAGTGACTGTCTACACTGATAGTCAGTATGCATTTGGAGTGGCTCACAGTTTTGGACGATTGTGGAGAGAACGTGGATTCCTGACTTCGCATGGAGCTAAGATTCAGCATGGTCAGTTGGTGAATGAGCTTCTTGAATCACTGACCTTGCCCCTGCAAATGGCGATTGTGAAATGTAGTGCTCACAAGAAGGTGACTGATGATGCAGGTCGTGGAAATGCATTTGCTGACGAGGTCGCGAAGGAAACGGCAAAGAATGTAATGAGCCGAATGTATGTTGCAGGCCTTGCAAGATGGACTGGTGATGTTGGAATGTGTGAAGACACAATAGAGAGTGTGAAGTCCATCCAAGCTGAGGCCAGAGAGAAAGAATTGAGCACATGGAGAGAAAGTACGGGTAGAATGGATGCAAATGGGTGTTGGATTGAATTATCAGAGCATCAGGGATGGTTGTTACCCGATACATATGTGTTTGCGGTAGTTTCAATGGCTCATGGAATGGCTCATATCAGCGTGAAAGGGATTTGCGAGTTGTTGGCTCCAGTATGGAAGAATTCAGGGATTCCCAAGTGTGCAGAGAATGTCGTCAAGAATTGCTTGGTGTGTCTACAACACAACCCTGGTAGGGGAACCCCAACTCCAGCTGGTCATTTTGCACCTCCTACGTATCCGTTTGAGGTTTTGCAGCTAGATTTCATACACATGGAGAGGTGCAACAACTTAAAGTACGTGCTCGTTGTTGTTTGTGCTTTCTCAAGATGGGTAGAAGCATATCCCCTAAAAGACAATACTGCCTTGTCCACAGCAAAAGCCCTTGTGAAAGAGTACTTCCCCAGGTTTGGAATGCCTAGAATGGTCTGGTCTGATAACGGAAGTGAGTTTGTGGGTCGTGTGATGAAGAGAGTGTGTGAAGGGCTAGGTATTAGGCAGAAGTTCCACGCTGCAAATCACCCCCAATCAGCTGGATTAGTAGAATGCTACAACGGCACTTTAAAACTTAAACTGGCCAAAATCCAAGCGAGCACAGGTCTTAAATGGCCTGATGCTCTACCCTTAGCACTCCTGTCCACCAGAATGACTGTGCATTCACGAGTGAAACTTAGTCCATATGAGATAGTTTTTGGCCGTGTTCCAAACAAAGAAGAGAGTAAGGGAGTTCGTTCACCCAAAAGTGAACTAGAGACTTCTCCTATTCCCCTGGGAGGAAATATATCAAAAACAAAAAGAGGAGTATCCACTATGAATTTGAAGAACAGACGTATCTGGAGGACCGGTTCTTGGCAAAAAGGAGGAAATTCATCCTTTTGATAGAAACCCCTCACTCACCACCTAGTGGTGACATGCTTCATCATCGGGGTCCACCTTGGCGTCCTAGCGACACCAAAGTGTGCTGCAACACCTGGACTACAGTGGAGCGGGTTGTGGCTGTAGGTGCAAAAAAATGTTAAAAATTGTCCTGGTTGTACTCAGAAAAAGTGGTTTTAATTATAGAGCAACTGAACAATGTTTTAAAAAATATATATAGGCGAGATCCTGGTAGGGAGGGTTACGTCCAAGGGATCTCTATATGTGTTGGGTGGTCAACATGTTTCTACCATAAGGGCTATTGCCCGGTATTCGTCAGGACCAGAAAAAACAGGTGGACAGGGGGTGCGTGCTCCCTAAAAAGCACACCCGGCCTTGATCCCCTGTGTGCCTACTGGCAAAAAATGCCAGTGGTAGGTGCTGCTCAATAAAATAAGTGAGCTGGCGAATAAAAAAGAGACCTGTAAGGAGAGAAGGGTAGATAAAGAACAATCAGGTATTGAGTGATAGACTTACTCTCCTGTAACGTCGTGCAGTCTCTCAGTGCAATGGAAATATAGTGCCAAATCACCCCACCGTACATTCACCTACAGTGGTAGAGGTACCACCCTGTCATTTAATACCTTGCGAGTAGCCTAGGCACCACGAGACAGACATGTTCCGTGTAGCACAAGTATTTTATACTCTATACTCAATCCCCCCTGGGCCGTGCTCGCACCGCATGCAACTCGCGTGCACCCATCCTTTGGCATAGATGTTGACTAGTATCACACTCCTTCACCACGGTATTATGTATATCTGGAGACCCAACCCCCCCCTTTTGGCACTATATTTCCATTGCACTGAGAGACTGCACGACGTTACAGGAGAGTAAGTCTATCACTCAATACCTGATTGTTCTTTATCTACCCTTCCCTCCTTACAGGTCTCTTTTTTATTCGCCAGCTCACTTATTTTATTGAGCAGCACCTACCACTGGCATTTTTTGCCAGTAGGCACACAGGGGATCAAGGCCGGGTGTGCTTTTTAGGGAGCACGCACCCCCTGTCCACCTGTTTTTTCTGGTCCTGACGAATACCGGGCAATAGCCCTTATGGTAGAAACATGTTGACCACCCAACACATATAGAGATCCCTTGGACGTAACCCTCCCTACCAGGATCTCGCCTATATATATTTTTTAAAACATTGTTCAGTTGCTCTATAATTAAAACCACTTTTTCTGAGTACAACCAGGACAATTTTTAAAATTTTTTTGCACCTACAGCCACAACCCGCTCCACTGTAGTCCAGGTGTTGCAGCACACTTTGGTGTCGCTAGGACGCCAAGGTGGACCCCGATGATGAAGCATGTCACCACTAGGTGGTGAGTGAGGGGTTTCTATCAAAAGGATGAATTTCCTCCTTTTTGCCAAGAACCGGTCCTCCAGATACGTCTGTTCTTCAAATTCATAGTGGATACTCCTCTTTTTGTTTTTGATATAGTTTTTGGCAGGCCAGCCAATATATGGGGAGTGCCTAGACCCACAAAATTTAGTGAACTGGAACACCCTGTTTTGCTCGATTATCTGTATGAATTGACGGCTAAATTGCGTGTTTTGCATCAACAGGTCCACAACACCCTGCCTCCGGTCTCTGAGACTCCGGGTCACGCCATTGACCCTGGTTCCTGGATCCTTGTCAAAAACTTTCAAAGAACAAAGAACGACCAGCCTAGGTGGACCGGGCCTCACCTCGTCCTTCTTTCTACAAGATCTGCGGTCCGGGTGGAGGGGAAGGCCAACTGGGTCCACGGGATCCATTGTAAGAAAATCCCTTTTCCTCTGCCTCATGACCAGTGGGTCCAGAAGGGTGTCACTGACCCAGAACCTGATACCGTGTCACATGCCGTCCCTTTTAATGATTTGCACGTAAAAAGAACTGACTCTGAACCAGAAAAGGAGAACCTTTCGCACAAGGCTGTGCCACCATCCAAGCTATTGAACACTGCAGAGCCTGACCTTTTGTTTCCGGATCAGACAATACCTGGGAAACAACGATATAATTTGAGACCGAGAAAAACGAACTAATAAAACAATTTCTTTTGCAACTTGAGAGCAAGATCCATAGACTAGTAAACAATTTCTTTTTCCCCCCAAAGTGCAGCTCTCCCATTTAAGAAACTTGCTTATTTTTGTTTTTCGAACCGCCATCCGGGTTCCGATGCTAGGGCCGCGGTTGATTAAAGTCTTTGGGGTGCAGCTGACGACGTTAGGTCGGTAGTTCTGGTTGGTCCAAGGGAGTTGCCCTAGACTGACAGAAGCATCCTTTAGCAGAGGCAACCTCCCACCGCGGGCAGCACTTTAGAGAGGATGGAGTTTCCTGATGTGGAGAGACCTGCCAAACGAACGAACTTTAAGCACAAATTATGCAAAGTAATGACAAAGAAAAGTTTTTAATGTTGTGCATTTGTATGTTATTCAGTATGATGATATTTTTGATAAGTTACGTTTTATTCTCTTTTTGTGTAACATTTGCACCCACTGCATCGCCCATACCTTCTCCTACTGTTTCCTCTCATTCTTTTCACCCCCTTCCTGACCATGAATCCAATAGAAGGTTAGAGTTCATTAATAACTCCTTCGTTCAGCTTTTACACCAACACCAACTAGTAATGAACACAACCAACTGTTGGGTGTGTGGTCTTATGCCTCACACTACGGGTAAAGGTATCCCTTATCTAGTTCTGCCTTTCAGTCATAATGGCTCTGTGTGGGCATACAGAACAGTGTTCATATATGCACGAGAAGTCCAACCCCTACGTTCTGTAAAAGACAACCTCAAGACTAGCGCCCTAGTCAAAGGTATAGTTGACATGATTAAGGAAGTAATTTCTTATGAAAATACTCCTGATGATGAGATACTTGCATATGTAGGTTGGAACGTGACCGGATATGGAGCTACCTTAAGTGAGAAACAGCAAGCAAAGAGATCCTCCCCAATCTGGATTGTACCCCATCAGGGTAACCTGTGTCTGCAAGGTATTGGCAAGAATCCCAGAGCTCAGTTAGGGAGAAGTGTCTGTACAGAAACGTATGTTTTTGGGTCTCAGACTTCCCCTGCGTTTTTAGCAGCTAAGGGTACTTATTTCATCTGCCATGATAGAGCCTATACATGGTTGCCCCCTGACTTTTCGGGCTCATGTTTTGTTTCATTCCTGTTACCTCCCACCTACACAGTAGCGGCGGATTACCACAGGACAAGGGTAGTTAGAGGTGTCTTGAGTAAAGAAGACACTGCAGGTCAAGAATTTGTGGACTTTGCAAAGGGTTTTCTGCCGTTCTGGGGATCCATGGCTAACAGTAGGAACATAAGGCAATTGACAAGGGTAGTTGAATCCACCGTGACCGAAACTGCTGGTGCCCTTAGTAACTTGACTGCTGAGCTCCAGTCGGATCGACTTATGACCCTTCAGAACCGGGTCGCTTTAGATGTTATACTTGCAGACCGAGGTGGGGTATGCAAATTGATCCAATCGAGCTGTTGCATTTTCATCCCAGATAACGCTCCAACGGTGTACCAGGCCATCTCCAAACTACATAAGATTTCCGAATCTATTCATGTGGATAAAGGAGATTGGTCGTTAATGGGATGGTTCTGGGAACTGATATCTGCCTGGGGATGGAAAAATCTAATGGTCATTGGGATGGTCTTAGCCATTCTTTTCCTGTTCTGTCTGTGCATACAGTGTGCTCCTGCAATATGTGGCCTCTGTGTTACATCATGTGTAAGGAAGCCTGTGTCAAGAGATGAACTAAGTACTAGAATGATGTTACAGCAACATCTCAATGACTTTAGGAATATAGATCTGGACTCAGACTAACATGAGGATAGATTAATTGCCTATGTAAGGGCAAAAGGGTTTGTGGTTCTGAAAATTCTGGATTCGTATAATCGTTCTGGACTCGAGAATTAAAACTTTGTCGAAACATGACGAATTTGGTATCAAAAGACCGAGAATGACGAGCGCACCATGTACATATATTTTCAGCACATTCAAGTGACGATTTCACCTCGAAATCGTCATTTGCGTTCTGAACCCTTGGCTTCCATTTATGTGTTGCCCTTTACATAGGCCTTAATCCAGCTGAATTCAATTCCACAAGGACACATACTCCTTAATCGACTTTTCTATGACGTGTACAAATTGGAACCATTGCCCCAGGCCAAACTCGTTAGGTCAGTACGCCTCCCAGTTGGCCGAGCAAGATAGCATCAAGGCTCAACAAGCCATAAAACCATTTCAGCGCGCACACCTGCCGTATCTCGCTCACATCTGTCTCCACTCCTTTTCTTCATTTTCTTTATGATGGGGAGGTGCCCGTTTTTATTGAGGGTCCAGCGATATCTGATGAAATGTTGGGCCTTGCGAGGAGATTTGTTATGGGCAGCACGACGTGAAATATGTACATGTCATCATGACTCTGCTTTCCTTTTGTAACCAAAACCTGTAAATGATATATTGCAAATTCGAAGAATGTTTGCCTGATGCCGAATATTCTGTATAAAGAGAGAAGCCTGACTTTGTAAATTCGAGCAGTCTCCTGAGAATATACTTCCCCGTGTGTTGTACTTCTAGGACACTTGTTACCTTGGTTGCAGCCAATAAATCGATCTTTGACTTCACCTAGAAGACTCTGAGTTTCTGTGGTTTGGATCAGGAAGAACCCGAGGTCTCTGGGTGTACCCTGACACCGCTGGGTTACCGGTTCTGTGCCGGTTCTTAAAAACCCAGTACCTCAATGCTATGGAGGAGAAACAAAGGCACACAGCTTGTTATCACTCCATCATTTCACAAATACTTAAGAGAAGCTACAATTTGGAGGCAAGTTTTTCCACTTTGTTCGCTCCATGTACATAAGAGATATGCATGCACTGTAAGGATGTTAGATGTGTCAGTCCGTACGAATATTTGAACAAATAATTTAAATAACACTACTTTTTCAAATTTCTTCTATAGCGCTACTCATTCCATTGTAGGGTGTCAGAGCGCTTTACATCAGATCCACACATTATATATTGACAATAAATAATGCAAGTGTGTAAATCAATGTACAGGATTGTTACATAAGACATTGAGGGTTACAAGGTATAGGATTCACCTATTGTCCTTCATAGCTCACTGTTCTATATTAGAATGTAATGTAAATGAATTTGTAGAGCGTAGACCAATCACCCCTAAGGGTCTCTAGGCACTAGAAGGATGGTAATTTATTAACTGCAACTGACATAAGGATCTCTGTATTAAAGCAGTGATCCACTTACCTATCTACATAAAATAAAAATCTGACAACTGCATGTTACACAGTGTGCTTTGCAGGAGACACATTAACCATATATGCTACTTTGGATCAAAACTGTGACTAGACAAAACACAGATCTCTCCAGCAAATGCATTACCATCTGAGTTATCTTACTATTATTATTCCATGAGACTTACTAGGCCCACAAAGATTTCTGAGACAGGTGCCTTAAACGAATAAGCTATTTTGTAGAAGATGAGGTCCAAATTAACTTAGACTTGTGCTGTCTTGCGTTGCCTTGCGCCAAGTAGGAGTTGCATGGTGGTGCAAGGGCATTCCTGTGTATCCACCAATTCATGCACCAATAAGCATTCGGTGAACTCCGGAGAAGACATGCAAGCTGATTCCCGGGTCCTGTGGCGCGCGTAAAGATCCAAGATGCCCTGACTGGCCGAGATGAGGCCTGAGCCAGTGCTGCAGCAGGGGTGTGCCGGGCCTGCTGGCGACTGTGGGCCGGAGCACGATCTGCGGCCTGAGGTGCGGTGCAGAGCTGGGTCCTGGGCCCGGGACACAGGAGTGGCGCATATCGGAAGTCGTCACGGAGGCCTGGGCTGGCTGTATCAGCTGTGAGTGCAAACCGAGCGGGAGGCATGGAGCCGCAAATAGAGACTTTTTAGTGCCCGCACTTCTGGAGCTGCATAAGAACGGGGTCAGTAGCAGTGACTCGTCCATGAAGAAATAAGTGCCATTGGGCCCAGGTGGAGTCAGTGGCCTATCTCCGGCGTGACGCAATGGGCTAATAGTTTAAGTTGCTGGGACCAGAGAGACATTGCGGTGGCACCGACCAGTGGCATCAATGATGGCCTTCCCTAGGAATTTTCGCAGAATAAGGTGAGGCACCTACTGGGGGGAGGGGCATGCTCCTGGTGCGGCCTGTTGGGGGCCCTCCTTCGGCCTCCACTTATTGCTAGAGGCCCCAGTCTGGGTGTGGCTCCGGGGCCCCCTTTTGGATTCAGCTGGATATGGTGGGCTGAGCGTCCTGCTGGAAGGACACGCAGGCCAGTGGGGGGTGATTCGGACCGTGAAGCCTGGTCCGTATCACATCTCCACTCCTCCGTCACGACGTGGAGTGGTGAACTCTGCAACCGGAGCGCCACTCTGCTGCCTGGTTGCTCGCACAGTGCTTGGCCTGGTGGCGCGACTGGAGTTACGAGGGTACCGGGGGACTGCTCGGATCCCTGGGCTGGGACATAGGTGACCATTCAGCAGCTGAGACCCTGTGGCTTTGTGTGTGCTTCGTGGTCGAGCGTGCTCATAGGGCCCTGCTGCAAAAAACCCCGGGCAAGACCACGGTCCATGATCACACAAATTCTGCTTAAGGCAGATCTTTCATATGATTCCCATCGAATCATGATCTTTCCGGACTACACCAAAATGGTCCAGCAACAGCGTCAGTCTTTCACCACTGCCAAGGCTTGGCTGCGAGACCTAACAATCCCCTACATGCTCCTATACCCGGCCCACCTGAGGGTGGTCTTTGAACCCCGCACCATCTGTTTTGACACCCCGGAAGAGGTTTTCGCATGGACAGATGAACGACCCATTAAACCACATACTCCGCCACATAGAGACTGACTCCTCGACGGGGACTCGAGCCTCCCACAGCCAAAACCCAAAGACAAAAGTCGCCACATATCCAGATCGACATGGCAATCCAAAAACAATAAACAAGATCCAGAGAACATGCCGCCCTCAAAGAAATAATGCTGCGATTTTTATGGTTTGGACCCCCGGAGTGGGTAGCCTGGGTGTTCTTCTCGCTCGTATACTGGTGTTCAGGTTAAATATGGGTCGATTGCATGGGTTTGCTTCAGCCCCCCAAGTAGGACTTGGGACACTGTAGGGTCTCGGGGAATCCATTGGGAAGGCTGTACGTCATCCCCCTGTTGGGGGTGGGATGCAATCCTTCCCGCGATAGATACTTTTGCTGTTTTGAGGAATTGGGTGTGGGGATGTTATGGATGTTCTGGTTTGCTTCGTTTTCTTAGTTAAGTGCTGTGTAGCAAACAAGCCCTTAGAACTATTTAGTCTAGGATTGTTTGATACAACGATTCACCTCCCCATGACACAATGGCGGCAGAACCTATAGTACACTCCTCAGAGAAGCTATACACAACGAGCTGGAATACAAGGGGCATGTCGGATAAGATCAAGCGGGGTGCGGTCCTTCGACAGGCCAAGCACATTGGTGCAGATGTTCTCCTATTGCAGGAGACACACATGCTTGGTACTATGGCCCCCTGGATTCATACACGCTTTTCACGCAGGACTCACTAGGGGTTCCAGGGGTGTTGCCATTCTGATTCACCACAGAGTTGCATTCACACAGATACAGAAGTGGGCTGATATACATCTTAGTACATGGGATGGTGGCTGGGGAGCACATTGTTATTGGCAGCCTTTACGGCCCCCCACCCCTTGGTCAGAGCTTCCTGGACCACCTGGTGTGGTGTGGGGCGCTCTGCTGGAGGGACTTGCGGTGGTTGGTGAAGACTGAAACAATGTCATGTCCCCAGTCATTGATAGATGGCGCCATGCTGGGGCAGTCATCGGGACCCCCGATACCAGATTACAGACTCTAGCGAACATGGTGGGATGGGTTGACACATGGGGGGTACATAACCCCATGAATGCTAGCTACACATACTTCTCCCACACCTCCTACTCTAGGTTAGACTGCATATTTGTTCCAGGTGCATTTTTTCATAGAGTACCGGCGGCTGTGATTCTACCTAGGGGCTTACCAACCACTCTCATCTGGCCATCCCAATTCTGATAGGCCCTTTCAGGTGACGGCTCTCCTCTTGGAATTTGCAGAATCCAAAATACTGTGCTCAGATCCATGGCACGCTCTCAGAATACATCTCTTATAATGAAAGGTCGGTGATTTTGGCGTGTACTTTTTGGGAGGCCATGAAGCCCACGCTGCGCGGGGTCCAATTTTAGTTTTTGCACCGCTGAACTCAGACATCGAAGACAGTCGCTCATTCAGTTAGAAGTGCAAATTATGACCATGGAACGTCGTGCCCGTGGTGAATACGGGGCTGCGGCGCACCGGCAGCTGCGCCTTTTTCAGCAGCAGTATCATAATGTGTTGATGGACGAGGAGTGGGGGGCATGGCTCGCTATGCAAAGCACAATATATCAGTGGGGCAACCAATCCAGCAAACTCCTGTTTAGATTATGTCAACCAGCACAGGCGCATACCCCATTTACGGGACTCAGAGATTCTGTAGATGCACTAGTGATGGACCCAGCAGTGCTCGCTGATAGCTTCGCGAGCCACTATTGGTCTCTATACATGGCCCTTGAGGTTCTTGATGCCTCCGAGATTGAGCAGTTCTTGGTAGATCTCCCTCCGCGTGCCCTCTCTGAGAACTTGGAACTCGCTTGAAGCTCCTCTAACCCTGGAGGAACTGACCACTGCAACTGCCAATTTGCACTCAGGAAAAATGCCAGGCCCCAATGGCTTCCCCTGCGAATTTTATAAAGCTTGCATGGCCCTATCGGGCCCACATTGCCTTGTGGGTATACAAGAAGCCGCCCAGACCACATTTATGCCTCCAGATTGGAGGCACGCAGAAATTGTCATGCTCCAAAAACCGGAGCGTCCGCCGGAACTTCATGCTTCCTATCGACCAGTCTTCTTATTAAATATAGAAGCAAACCTCTTAGCCAAAGTGCTCGCCACCAGCCTCTGGCACATGCCCCTGACCTGGTCCACCCAGATCAGGCAGGATTCATACCTTGACACGCCACACACCACAACATTCGTCGGGTTCATAACAAGATAGCCGCCGTGGACCTTCTTGGTCGCCCTGCAGCACTCCTTCTGGCCGACATTGACGAGCCTTTGATTCGGTCAGCTGGACATACTTATTTATCCTTCTGAAGCGTCTCAACTTTGGCCCCAAACTGTAGTCACATATTTCATGTTATATCATGGGCTAACTGCCTCTGTACGTATATCCGGCAGGGTGTCCTAATCATTCCAAATAAGTTGAGGTACCAGACAAGGGAACCATTTGTCTTCATTATTGTTTGCTTTGGCCATCGAGCCGCTTGCGGTGTGGGTACGCATGCATGCCCAGATCAGGGGCTTCGTATGGTCTGCTGTGGTCTCCAACAGAATCTCGTTCGCGGATGACGTCCTCTTCTTCCTAACTGACCCTCAGAGATCGGGCCTTCGCATTCTTCCAATTATGCACATTTTTGGGTGAGATCTCTGGGCTCTTTATGAATGTTAAGAATTCTACACTATGGATTCTGCACGGGTCCACGGCCGATTACACATGGGCCTCAGACCTTTGTCAGACCCGGGAAGGCATTAAATATCTGGGGGTGTTCATAACTGACCGACAGGAGATAGCTAGAGCACGAAACGTTGATACAGTCCTCGCTAGGGTCAAGGTGGAGCTAAAGTTGTGGGCAGATTTGCCCTCATCCTTGTACGGCCGCTCGGCAATCTTCAAAATGGGGGATTCTACTCGTGCACACGCTGACACACCTGTTTGGAGCCGCTGCTGGGGATATCTTAGGACGCGACCTTCTGTCCACAGCCCACCACCGCATCCGGTCTCTCCCTGCCGCCGCCGCAACTCCAACTCTTGCGCGGCCGCAGTGGGGGGGGAGACCGAGGGGCACAAAAACTACACCTTCCAGGTGCCCTTGCGGCCAGAGAGCCGCTTCCGGTGGAGTTCGCGCCAGGAGGCGCTTGAAATACGGACTTCCCCTTGGCGGAGCGGGGATTCTACTCGTGCACACGCTGGCACACCTGTTTGGAGCCACTGCTGGGGATATCTTAGGACGCGACCTTCTGTCCACAGCCCACCACCGCATCCGGTCTCTCCCTGCCGCCGCCACAACTCCAACTCTTGCGCGACCGCAGTGGGGGGGAGACCGAGGGGCACAAAAACGACACCTTCCAGATGCCCTTGCGGCCAGAGAGCCACTTCCGGTGGAGTTCGCGCCACGAGGCGCTTGAAATATGGACTTCCCCTTGGCGGAGCGGGGATTCTACTCGTGCACACGCTGACACACCTGTTTGGAGCCGCTGCTGGGGATATCCTAGGACGCGGCCTTCTGTCCACAGCCCACCACCGCATCCGGTCTCTCCCTGCCGCCGCCGCAACTCCAACTCTTGCGCGGCCGCAGTTGAGGGGAGACCGAGGGGCACAAAAACTACCCCTTCCAGGTGCCCTTGCGGCCAGAGAGCCGCTTCCGGTGGAGTTCGCGCCAGGAGGTGCTTGAAATACGGACTTCCCCTTGGCGGACGGGTATTCTACTCGTGCACACGCTGACACACCTGTTTGGAGCCGCTGCTGGGGATATCTTAGGACGCGACCTTCTGTCCACAGCCCACCACCACATCCAGTCTCTCCCTGCCGCCGCCGCAACTCCAACTCTTGCGCAGCCGCAGTGGGGGGGAGACCGAGGGGCACAAAAACTACACCTTCCAGGTGCCCTTGCGGCCAGAGAGCCGCTTCCGGTGGAGTTCGCGCCAGGAGGCGCTTGAAATACGGACTTCCCCTTGGCGGAGCGGAGATTCTACTCGTGCACATGCTGACACACCTGTTTGGAGCCGCTGCTGGGGATATCTTAGGACACAACCTTCTGTCCACAGCCCACCACCGCATCCGGTCTCTCCCTGCCGCCGCCGCAACTCCAACTCTTGCGTGGCCGCAGTGGGGGGGAGACCGACGGCACAAAAACTACACCTTCCAGGTGCCCTTGAGGCCAGAGAGCCGCTTCCGGTGGAGTTCGCGCCAGGAGGCGCTTGAAATACGGACTTCCCCTTGGCGGAGCGGAGATTCTACTCGTGCACATGCTGACACACCTGTTTGGAGCCGCTGCTGGGGATATCTTAGGACGCGACCTTCTGTCCACAGCCCACCACCGCATCCGGTCTCTCCCTGCCGCCGCCGCAACTCCAACTCTTGCGCGGCCGCAGTGGGGGGGGAGACCGAGGGGCACAAAAACTACACCTTCCAGGTGCCCTTGCGGCCAGAGAGCCGCTTCCGGTGGAGTTCGCGCCAGGAGGCGCTTGAAATACGGACTTCCCCTTGGCGGAGCGGGGATTCTACTCGTGCACACGCTGGCACACCTGTTTGGAGCCGCTGCTGGGGATATCTTAGGACACAACCTTCTGTCCACAGCCCACCACCGCATCCGGTCTCTCCCTGCCGCCGCCGCAACTCCAACTCTTGCGTGGCCGCAGTGGGGGGGAGACCGACGGGCACAAAAACTACACCTTCCAGGTGCCCTTGAGGCCAGAGAGCCGCTTCCGGTGGAGTTCGCGCCAGGAGGCGCTTGAAATACGGACTTCCCCTTGGCGGAGCGGGGATTCTACTCGTGCACATGCTGACACACCTGTTTGGAGCCGCTGCTGGGGATATCTTAGGACGCGACCTTCTGTCCACAGCCCACCACCGCATCCGGTCTCTCCCTGCCGCCGCCGCAACTCCAACTCTTGCGCGGCCGCAGTGGGGGGGGGAGACCGAGGGGCACAAAAACTACACCTTCCAGGTGCCCTTGCGGCCAGAGAGCCGCTTCCGGTGGAGTTCGCGCCAGGAGGCGCTTGAAATACGGACTTCCCCTTGGCGGAGCGGGGATTCTACTCGTGCACACGCTGGCACACCTTTTTGCAGCCACTGCTGGGGATATCTTAGGACGCGACGTTCTGTCCACAGCCCACCACCGCATCCGGTCTCTCCCTGCCGCCGCCACAACTCCAACTCTTGCGCGACCGCAGTGGGGGGGAGACCGAGGGGCACAAAAACGACACCTTCCAGGTGCCCTTGCGGCCAGAGAGCCGCTTCCGGTGGAGTTCGCGCCAGGAGGCGCTTGAAATATGGACTTCCCCTTGGCGGAGCGGGGATTCTACTCGTGCACACACTGACACACCTGTTTGGAGCCGCTGCTGGGGATATCCTAGGACGCGACCTTCTGTCCACAGCCCACCACCGCATCCGGTCTCTCCCTGCCGCCGCCGCAACTCCAACTCTTGCGCGGCCGCAGTGGAGGGGAGACCGAGGGGCACAAAAACTACCCCTTCCAGGTGCCCTTGCGGCCAGAGAGTCGCTTCCGGTGGAGTTCGCGCCAGGAGGTGCTTGAAATACGGACTTCCCCTTGGCGGACGGGTATTCTACTCGTGCACACGCTGACACACCTGTTTGGAGCCGCTGCTGGGGATATCTTAGGACGCGACCTTCTGTCCACAGCCCACCACCACATCCAGTCTCTCCCTGCCGCCGCCGCAACTCCAACTCTTGCGCAGCCGCAGTGGGGGGGAGACCGAGGGGCACAAAAACTACACCTTCCAGGTGCCCTTGCGGCCAGAGAGCCGCTTCCGGTGGAGTTCGCGCCAGGAGGCGCTTGAAATACGGACTTCCCCTTGGCGGAGCGGAGATTCTACTTGTGCACATGCTGACACACCTGTTTGGAGCCGCTGCTGGGGATATCTTAGGACACAACCTTCTGTCCACAGCCCACCACCGCATCCGGTCTCTCCCTGCCGCCGCCGCAACTCCAACTCTTGCGTGGCCGCAGTGGGGGGGAGACCGACGGGCACAAAAACTACACCTTCCAGGTGCCCTTGAGGCCAGAGAGCCGCTTCCGGTGGAGTTCGCGCCAGGAGGCGCTTGAAATACGGACTTCCCCTTCGCGTAGCGCGCGGGCGGCGTCGGGCTAAGCCCGGGCAAAGGGCGGGCCCTCTATGGCCCTCAGAGGCCAGAGGAGGCAGGGCTGGGCCACCTCCCCAAAATCCAGACTGAGAGGGCTGAGAAGCAATACTTGACAGGTGAGACTGTGGCCTTGATCTTGTACACATTGACTATTGGCCCCCTACAGCTCAAAACGAGATGGTCCCCAAATTAAAGAAAGGGAAAAAGACTGAACCAATGGTATCAGGTGGCAGTATAATTGGGACCCTAGAAAGTTTTTTTGCACGGACTGCTGCCATGGTGGGGAGGGAAATAGAAATAACGGAGAAGCGGCTATCCCTTGAACTCGGAACTACTAAAAGATCGTCTCTTGGTGCTATAAAAGATGCAGGCACTCCAGAGCATAACGATGGTCCTAGATTTGAGGCAGCAAACTTGATATCCCCAGGAAATGAACTAAACGAGACAATCTCCACTATTTCCACTATTGATGATAATTCGTCAACTTGTAATAGTATCTCCTCAGAGGAATTCCATCCAATTGTGCTAAATAGTAAAACTGTGCCAAAAGGTAGCAGACCTGTTTGCTCTAAGCAAGCAGGGAAAAGGAAAAGGGGAGGGAAGCGCCAAGTAGGTGGGAAACCCAAGATACCGAAAACTACTACCAAACTGGTGAAATCCTATCTGGGTAAAGCCTTGGCGACACCCGCTACCCCTCCAAGTCAAAACCCGCCCCTAGTACTATCTACACCCTCCCCAGTGATTGATCATCAGCCACCAGCCAGAGTCTACAGTAATGGGGTTTGTACTATAGCACACATGGAGCACCTATTAGGATCATTCATACTCCCACTTAATGAGAGGTTGAAGGTCCTAACTAACAAAGTGGACAATCTCCATAAGGTTGTTATGAGCAACAGTAACGGGCCAGGGAATCCTGTACCTATTAAGCAAAGCAGAGGATCTGCTAAAGAGCAAAGTAAACAGGGTAAACCTACCCTCGTCACTCCTTGTTTGAAACCAGCTAGTGAAGTTGCGAGGAATCGACCGATTAGGACAGAGAGTGATATAGGAAACAATACAGGGAATAAATAAGGTAATGAGAAAAACACTAACACTAAAGAGCAGAAGAATCCTGGGACAAACTTCTGTTCTTTACAGGATGAGGGTGTAAGATGTGTATTAGAAACAACAAGTACCCCGGTTAAGCTTCAGACGCTCAACCTTCCACCACAATCTGCTCCACTGGTCTTTGTGCTTGCGAATTTGCCTCCCCTTAAAGAGGGAGCCAGTGAGAATTACACTCAGCTGAGAAATAAGGTTATGATTTGGCTATCTAGTAATACATCTGAGGGTAAGATGGTAGGGCCAAATATCATAATGGTTAGACGGGTGTTCTGGCTTGGCAGATCTAAGAAATCAAAAAAGGGTGACTGTGTGGTGATCAATTTTAATAGCCAAGCACCAGTTGAGAGGATTATGAGTGAAGTGGGGTGGGGGGGGCGGGGGAATCAGGGGTCAAGGCATAGAGATCTTACGCTTAAGGCTAGTTTTATAGGCCATTAAACCAAGCCAGACCAGTTAATGGAAATAAATGGCAAGAAGTGAGGAGAGCCCCCCACTGTCAGGTAGGATATCAGGGTGGGACACTAGGAGGACAGGGATGGGGTATACAGGGGTTTAATAGGTACTCAGGGCCTAATAGATTTGCAGCGTTGTCAGGTCTGAATGACTGCGACTGACTGTGTGATAGAAATAAAGGCAATATTAAACACAAGGGCTGCGTCCCAAAGCAGAGCGAGGGTAAGGCAGTATTATCCCTGAAAGGAGACGATACAGGAGGACCATCCTTAGAACCCTATAATGCACAAGATTGTGTATTAGGATTTACATAATTCACGGAGACTTATGGTAATGCAGCTAGTGGAACCCCTAATTCCATGAGAACGGATCCAACTAACCAGAATAGAACACAGGTAACCCCCAAAGCGAGAGAAGTTAAGCTCGTTGAGAAACCAGCCTGTGAAGCTGTCCCTGCGGCAAAGGTAGCTGCGCCATTGTCAAACAGAAACATTAACCACCCACTAACCAAAACAGTGGCATCACGAGATAGGGTAAGGGTTGTTTTCTGGAACATCTGTGGTTTGGAGAATAAGGTTTCTAATACAGCATGGAGGGACCTTATAAAAGACTTCGATATTCTTGGTATCCAAGAAACATGGCTTATAGGTGAAAAACACCTGGATGGCTATAAGACATTCCACACCCCGGCGGTATACTCCGCACATGGTAGACACAAAGGGGGAATTTGTGTCTATGTATCCAATTTGCTGAGAGTGCGGGGCATAAAAATGCTGAAGTGCTCCCCCTACTATCAATTGGTGTCCATCCATCTTACATCTGGGTTGCGCTTGTTGGTGGTGAACTTTTACAACAATACTAAAGGAATGTTTGAGGAGGTATTGAATAATCTGATGGAAGACTTAAACCATTTGTACCTCACCAATGAAAGAGATATAATTGTTGTGTGGGGAGGGGATTTTAACATCAGTATCTGTAATTCCTGTGCTTGTAATGCTAGAGAAGTTGAGTGGGAAGGGAGTAACGATGTGAGTCATTTTATACACTCAGGGAAAGGTGAGAAATTAAATGATATACTAGCCACCCTCGACCTTGGGTTCGCAAATAAGATGAGCTCTCCTGTGGTGGAATTTAGCCCGACCTTCATTTCAAGGGGCTTACAATCGGTCATTGATTTTATATTAGTCCCCAATAAACACCACATCTGGGTAGAGATGTTTGAGATCCATTCAAATGGCCTCAGTGACCACATGCCTATTAGTCTTAACTTATCCCTACCTGTTTCCAATAAATCCACCACCATCGAGGCTCTGGCATGGGTGAAGGATATTGAAAATACCAGGAGCCTAGAGGGTAAAGCTGGTCATAGGTCGCCCTCCACTCACGATGCAATGAATACACAATTGACCTAGACCTTATAGGCACTTATACATTAGTCCTTTTTAGGAAAAAGTGTGTGGGAGCGAGATGCCATCTCGCTCCCACACACTTTTTCTGTTTTCTTTGTGTTATAATCTAACACTAGGGTGTGTGTGTTTTTGTTGTCTCGCAACTGGAGTATTACTTTCAGGGAATGGGTGAATGTTTAAGGAGGCACCAATTTTGGATATACCTACTACCCCAATAATTAAAGGAAGGGGAGTAAAGTTGTAATGTTCATATAACATACGGTATACCTAAAAAGGACTATTGTATAAGTGCCTATAAGGTCTAGGTCAATTGTGTATTAATGGGTGAAGGATATAACATTAGCCCGACAAAATGGCTTTAGCTTAAAGTGGAGTGTGTTAGATCCAGTGGAAACAAACAAGGGGATTATTGTCAATGCTCGGTCACACATTCAGGTCTGTCTAGACGAAAAGGCCTCCCATAAAGAAATATTGGATGCCTTTGGAGGTATCACTGCGATAATACAGGACACCCTCACCAAACCTAGTAATAAGCGTGTTAAGTCCACAGGGTGGTTTGATACCAAGTGTACAAAGGCATATACTCAATTAAAAGCCGTGCTTAGTACTAAAACTAGAGATCTTGAATTAATAAGGAATTGCAGAAGGGTGTATAACCTAGCAAGGTCTCAGCGGAAAAGGGAGCTTAAAGAGCAAGCATGGCAAAATCTGCTCCAGGCCTCTGAAAGCAGAAACCCTAAACTGTTCTGGCAAGCAGTAAAAGCACCTTATTTCATAAGGGAGGATAAGGCAACAATAGAGGTTGCCATTGACGAAGGGACATGGATCAACTTCTTCTCCAATGTTTACAAAAGGGAGGGGGAAAGACTGTGTACTACTATTGAAACCGATGCACCAATTTTGGCCCACTCACCGATAGACCTAGAAATTCGCCTTGATGAAGTCCTGGTGGCAATAAATAGTAGTAAAGGAAATAAGGCTCCGGGCCCGGATCGAATACCGAATGACGTTTTTAAGCTGACTCCGGATTTGTGGGCCCGAATATGCTTGCGTGTCCTGCAGGCATGCTGTGCTGTAGGATTTATTAAAACCTGGACTGAGTCGGTGATTATACCGATACATAAAAAGGGGGATAGAGAGAGCCCTTCTAATTATAGGCCAATTTCCCTATTGGATTCCCTTATGAAGTTAGCAGGTAGGGTGGTCCTAAATAAACTCCATATATGGACAGAAGATAACAACATCCTGAGCCCCGTACAATATGGTTTTAGAGAAGGGATGGGTACGGTGGAACAGGTCCTCAATTTTGTAATCATTCAAGGGAAATACACACGGGCGAAGAAAGAACGCTTATATGCCATCTTCGTTGATCTCACAGCCGCTTTTGACTGTGTGGATCATGCAAAGTTATGGCAAACCCTTGAAGAAATAGGAGTGGAACCAGCCATAGTATCATTTCTTCGCCAGCTGTATTCTGGGGCTACAGCAAGGGTGAGATTTGGGACTAAGGGAGAATGCACTGGGCCCTTCCGCATTGAGAAGGGAGTGAGACATGGCTGTGTGCTGGCCCCATTCCTATTCTCCATCTACACCAACGCATTGGAGTGGGACTTGGAGGCCAGCACCATTGACTCCCCAAGATTTGGCAAGAGACAGGCTGTCTCACTCCTTTATGCGGACAACGCAGTGCTTATGGCCCGAACAAAGATAGGTGCTAAAAGGGCATTAGAAAAATATAATCACTTCATGGGGTCAAGAGGGCTGAAAATCAACGCAAAGAAATCATTTATGATGGTGTGTGGGAAGGGGCGGGCCGAACATAAGGAAATTAAGGTGGATGGCCTCACAATTGGATGTATAAAATCCTTCACCTACCTGGGGGTATTGCTCGACGGTTCAGGCCTGTGGGGGGCAGCCATAAAGACCAGGGCCCTGCTATTTAAACGTTCTATAGCGGCCCTCATGAATTTTGCTAAACAGCTGGGCAAAAGACCACCGGAAATCCTTCTAAAAATCTATATGGCTAAGTGTAGGAGTATTGCCCTATATGGGGCTGGTATCTGGGGGATCCAGAATGCACCAACCATTCAAATAGTCGAAAACTGTTTCTTAAAATATTTATTAGCACTGCCTCAGGGTGTGGCAACATTTAACTGCCATGCAGAGTTAGGTCTGGAACATATTTCTGATCTTATTAAACTCCAGCCAATATTACTCTGGCATAGGGTATGGACGACGGAAGCTTTGGGACTTAATCGGGACATCATAAAGGATGCGATGGCCCTTGATAATGTTAAATATAGTCCTTGGTTAATGTATGTTAAGAATACTCTCTCTGACTTGCAAAGACCAGAGCTATATAGTAACCCAGTTAATAATTTTGGAATTTCAAGGAAAGATTTGAAAAAATTATGTATGAGTCACTTTGAAACATTGAGAAGTTCAGGTGAACTCTTGAAATGTTCAGTCATCCAACACCAAGGGACCCTGATATGCCAGTGGATTCAACCCTACTTATCCATCTGCACTGTGGGCTTTGACCGTTTTATATGGTATACAACCTTTACAACGAAATTTTTACCACGCACTACCATTACAACGCGGTCATTACAACGCAAACCATTACAATGCATTGCGCTGGGGGGCGCTCTAGGATAGGGAATAGGTTAATTTACTATCCAATAACCTTCCCTAGTGTCCACGGGGACTGGAGTTGGAATAGTAAATTAAACTATTCACTATCCAGCA
Organism: Lissotriton helveticus; assembly: GCF_964261635.1. Taxonomy (NCBI): domain Eukaryota; kingdom Metazoa; phylum Chordata; class Amphibia; order Caudata; family Salamandridae; genus Lissotriton; species Lissotriton helveticus. The sequence continues at coordinate 279,965,972 of NC_136071.1, forward strand.
CCCCAAAGCGCTATGCGCTGTAATGGTATGCGTGGTAAAAACCGCGTTGTAATGGTATGCGTGGTAAAAGTATGCGTTGTAACATCATACATCCGTTTTATATTAACGCGGTTTAGGTTTGAGCTATTCTTCCGCCTGGTAACCTTTCCACTAAGAAACAACTGGTCACGGAACTTGGCACCCTGTACCTGTGATAATTTGTCGACACAATCTACTTTCGATCTGATCCTATTTTGTAAATATTACAATGTTGAACGTAGAAGGTGGATTAGACAATATTTGAGACAGGGCCACTGGCGACAATGTAGACCAGCGTATTTAAGTCTATTGCAATTAGGGAGTGAGAAATGTATTATGGTTATGATTGACTTCTTAAAAAGTATTTTGAAGAAACGGAAATTAATGATGTTAACTGATTGACGATCTAACTGAGATAATTAGTGTATATATTATGATTTGCTTTATATCGTCGATGTACTAATTTAATCCTTTTTTTAAATTAACTGTTTTTATTGGATGGTGATTGTTTTATGGAATGTGTATTTGTATTGTGAAGCTTTTATGATTTTATATTTTGTTTAAATCGAATAAAGCATTTCTGAATCTGAATCTGATATCCCTTCCTCAGCTCCTATATCAACTACACAACCACCCCCACCCTATGCCACAGACATGCTTAATGGGCTCCTGTGGGATGGAGAAGCAATCAGAACAGCGATTCGCACATGTTTCCTCTCTACTTACTGTGGGGGCATCGCGGCCGCCGACATTCAGTCTTACTACGCTGCTTCTAACCTACAGGTTCTTAATGACTGGTGTTATTGCCCCAGAGACGAGCCAGGCTACCTGCTGGAGCAATGGCTACTGGGCGATCTGTCACTGTATAAATACTTGTAAGGCAGTGCCAACTCCCATGCTCTTCACCTGCTACCAAAGTGGTACTGGCGGTCATATGGCGTCAATCTCTTCGCCGAATAGGTTGGCTGTACCATCTGACAGGTGAGGCCCTGTTAAGATGTAATCGTCTTCTTCCACAGCTGCAACAGTTACAAGGGTTCCAAGGCTGGGACCGAATCGTTATCTCCACACTAGCAGACGTTCTCCAGGGTCTCGCTCTCAAATCCTTCTCAGACCTCCAAGAAGAATATTCCATTCCACGCACCCAGTTTTACAAATATCTACAGCTCTGTCATGCAATTACTCCCTATCTCAGGGATCTTACAGCCCTTCCCGAATTTAGTCCACTAGAAGGGAAGCTCCTTATGAGTGACCTGGTTGATCACAAAATATCTAAAATATATTAAAACACTTGTCATTCATAGTGCATCAACTCTGGAATCCGTTAGGAAAGCTTGACAGACAGATCTGGGCCCTATCGACAATGATGATTGGAGGGAGGCGCGAAGTCCCGTCGAGGAGCTGCTGTCTCCTTTCGACTATGATTAATACTGTTGAAATACCTAATTTAATAGACAGTGGTATAGTTATAGGTTGTACGGCGCCTTAGGAACAATTTCACACGTATCAATTCAGGATAGTATTGAGTTACGGTGCTGTAAGGTGAGGAGAACCACCAACCTCCCCCAAAGTTGTGGCCAAAGCCAACATAAAAATTCACAAAATCCTCAGCACACGTCTGTAGAGTAATATTAAATACCAATGCAAATATATACAAATTATAAACGCAATTTGAGAAATCTTCTCTTTCTTTTATTCTTTTCTGTCTGATCAGCCAACATGTGTTTCATCGCACAAACTGGGAAATCGTCCCACGACTTTCTCAAGGCTTCAATGTCATTGATAGCAACTTTCCATGTGGTGATAATTCCATCCCACACGCTTTAGACTGCGAGTGAGTCTAGTATCCTTGCTTCGAAGTGAGCAAACCTGTAATTTTCAGTAAAAGCACCCCGCTCCGCGCCATAGTACAGCTGCAACTCAATCACTCAGTGTGGACATGCACAGTTCTTGACAGGTTTTCGAAGGGTGTGAATAGATGTCTAGCTGATGTGCTGGGTTGGGTCATCCAAGTACACCACGGCTAGCGTTGCTACACGTTACAGAGGACATAGGGGGTAATAGATATAAACTACATGTATTGTTACTAGGTATGACTGTAGCTAAACACGACAAAGCCTGCTCCTGGAAGGCACCATCCCCACCCCTTTTGGAGGGTATGGAAGCGAGGATTAGATTTCTGCCTAGGGTTGGAGGAGCCGGTCCTCAAAGCTGGTGGCAGCCATCACGAACATACACGCATATGGCAGCGCTGGGCAGATTACAGAGGAAATATTGTGACACAGCAGCCCACACCATTTTACATGGAGGTTCTGCCACACAACTAAAATAGTTTTACACACATTGTCACCAAATTGATGATGGGATTGTATCATCTGAATAGAAGCTGCAGACCTGGGCATTTCATAAGGACAATATTCCTACTCTCTTTATCGCAGTCATTTTTTGTTTTGTTATATCTTTCTCCTTCTCTTCTTCTTTTTCTTCTTGTTCTATTTCAGTGGTTACACATAAAATGTATAATATTGCTCATGCATACCAATACTGTATTTCACTTTATTTACATACAATACTGCTTTGTGAACATATTGTGCGCAAGAAAAACATCAATAAAGTTTGTTCTTAAAAAAAAAAAACACATCACTTATCTCCACTGTGCCAATCAAGATTTAATTCTGTGGCTCTATGGTTACACATAGACCTCTGCAATGCATTAACTAATAGAGGTTGCATAATGTACTACAGTGCATTTCCCACTGAGTAACAAGTTTTAAATTGTATTATTCATTTACGCTACACATTATTTTATATGTAGATGCCTGATGGTGAAAGACTTAAAAAACTTACAGACTATTTTGGGGCTTATTTATGAGATGCTTGCATCGCCAGAGCATCACTTTTTTTATGCTCAGGTGGCACAAGCATCTCAACCATACCTATGAGGCAGTGCAGAGTCGCCCTGCATGGCTTTGCATGGCCTCATAGATATGGAGTAAGACATAGCAGCGCAAGTCACTGTGTTGCCTTACTCTGCATGAAGGAGGTATTCCATGGACTTTGCGTGGGGTTCCCACGCAAGACCATGGATTTTGATGCTGCCCCATATTTACAAAATCAAGTAAAACTGGGGCAACACCAAAAACGGACACCTCCCCAGTGGAGCCAAAACAAGAAGAAATATTTTAATTTCTCTTTGTTTTTTCACATACAAAAGAGGAAAATGCCTCTCTGGATTGTTTTTGTGAAGGAAGGTGTCCCTACCTGCACAAAAACAATCCTGCCTATGTTGGTGCTGGACAACAATTTGTGTGCCAATGCAAGTGAACAGGACAGGAATGCACCTTATTGCATAAATACGGTGCATTCCTGCCCTTTCACATTGGTATAGGGCAGCGCTGCAAGAAGACTTTTGGTGTTGCCCTGCGCCAATTCATCATAAATGAGGCTCTTTGCTTTTATCTACACCTTTAACTACATCCCCACGCTCACTGAGCTTTTGTTTCCTAAACACTGTTGAATATTATTTTCCAACCGATTTGCTGTGGGAATTGGGGGGCTTTTATGGCTGTCGATGATGAGGAGTACCAGGTTCTAAAAATGTTTGTCAGAAGGGGGTCCTTGCTCCTAAAAAAGTTTGACAATGGGGTCTCGGCATCAAAAAGTGTGAAGACCTCTGGGTTAGAGTGTGGGCAGCTGACAGAAGCCACATACAAGTCAATTGTCATGTGCACCCTATATATGGCCTAAATTCTTACTATACATGGAACGACAGTATAGTTGATTAAATCAGACAAAAGTATAATTTGCTTACCACTCATACCTAATCCACAGTCCAGTTTTCACTTATTGCTGTATGTTTGAGAAAGTGCATTGACAAAATATGTATGTTCTTAACTTGAACAAATCGTTTCATGTTTGGTCAGTACAACAGATTCATGTACACTTTTTTTGCCAACTTGTAGAGATCAAATTTTCGCTTGTTATCTCATCCAGCCTGCAACTGTGCATTTTTCACTTTAAGTAAGGGCCGCCTTGCATAATCCTGCTTCTCCTCCATGATGCAAACATTTCAGTTTTGTGTAAAAGTATTCATCACACCAGAACAAAAAATGATTTCCAAACATTTGAAATTAGGTGTTTCAGTTACCAGTTCCAATCAGTAAATGTTGGAGAGCTGTTTTCCTTCAAAGGAAGACAAGGTGCTTCTTTATAACTCTGGATATTCAAGAGTGCTGGATATGGCTCTGTTACAGTTTGCCAACTTGTTACACTGCCTTGGTATGGCTGGTCTTATTCTTTGCCCTTCTCAACCCTACCTACTGCAGCTTTACTGTACAGTGTGTGATGTAGTGTATTATTACACAATAACACAGGGTAGATTTGTTGTTACTATACTCCTACGTCTGGCAGACTGTTGTAATTCAGAGATATGCTTTTATGAGATGTAGGATCGCATGTGCTTACAAAGGGTTGGCCCCTTCAGGATTAGGTTACAGTCAACACGTGAGCCCACAAGTCGGAGCTACTATAAACAAGTAGGCTTCCTACACTGCCCCATATTGGAAGTGTAACATGTCCAGAATGAGCAAAGTTCTTATTAGCAAGGATAGTGTAATGTAGATTTGGATTACAGTTTGTGGTGTCTTTTGTTGCTCCTATATCTCCACACGTGTATACTTGTTATATGCAAACAAGCAATATTTCCTTGTGCAGGCCAATATTTACTTGAAAGTGCTTTTTGGGACTGAAATTGCATATGTCCCTTTCTTGTGAACTAACTTTATCACCATTTCCTTTTCATCCTAGGATACTGTGTGGCTTACACTTATTTTGAAATGGAGCGGATACCTCTTACTGTGAAATTTAGGGTCCATTCTTTGTGTGGGTATTCTGATGGTACTGATTCCAGGATGAGCCGTCCTTTGGTTGAGCTGAGAATGTGAGGGTGGGTTAAACATAGTTATGCCATCAGTAAGAACACGTACGATCTTTGCTGCTAAATGTGGAGGGTACAACTTTTTGGGGGCAATGTGTAATTTAAAAAAACATAAAAGCAGCGCCTCTAACTTATTGGTAATGGAAGGCTTACACTGACAAAGGGCAACATTGCTTTATGTGCAGCTTACAAAAGTGTGAGTCTTCTACATAAATCAGTAGTGTTGGTGTATATACTGCTAATCACTTAACTACATAATCTACTTCACAATCCCTGAAAGCATGCTGGATGGTTTCCAAACATGGCAAGGATGGAGCTAACTTCGTGTTCCATGCCTTGGCCTCTGATCTGTCAGACAAGTTTAAGCACTGTTTTCTGCAGTAACTAGGGTCTCACTCCAGTCAATGTACCCACTTCATAACTTTATATCTTTCTAATTCAACTCTGTGGTTCTAATTTCATTAATGTTCCAAAATGTTCAAAGTTCGAGGTGGCACACTATGAATCAAATTAATCTGCATACTACACATAGGATTCTGCAATAGTAGATTTTCAACTCAATCAGCTAAATATCCAGTTCACCACCCTGTTCAATATTTTACTTTATATACTGAAGCCTTTAAGAAATTTAAAATATCCCCCCAATAATTATATTTACTGATGTCGACCACTTGATTCTTGGATGCTGAAATGTTCTTCCAATTTTCTTTTATTTCTTTTTCTTAGGAAATTTAAAAATGCAGGTTAAAGCTGAAGGAGGGGGGGCGTGGCCACGGAGGCGACCAAGATGGCCGCATCCGCCTGAAGCTCCGTCGGTCGGGCGCTCATTCCCGATTTTAATTCCCTGCAGACGTGCTCCCCAGCTCCTCAAGGTCGCCTGCCGATGCCAGAGATGCCGCCCGTGAAGTTCCGGGGCCGAGATTGTTGCGGAGGCCGGGCTGTGCAGCGTGAAACGCTCCGTCCACTCTGAGGCCGGGACGTGGCCTACTCCCCTTGGTTGTGTCGCTGCTGGAGGCCTGGTGAGTCTGTGCCCCGAAATTGCCCTCTGACTGGCCTGCCCTCCCTCCGATGCCGGGCCGGGTCTCTCCTGCCGCCTGCCGCCTGCCCCTCGGCCGCCTTCCCTCTGACCTGGTCCCAGTAGCTGGCGCCGGCAGCAGGCCATTTCGGGCCTGTTCTGCGACGCAAAGCCGGGGTCTCGATTGGTTGGGCTGCTTGGCTCGGGTGGTGGGTAGCGTGGAGGGCGCCAGTCTTTTGGTGGGGGTGAGGTGGTTTTGGATGGCTTGTGGCGATAGGGTAACGGGCCCCCCCCCCTTGGCATCCGCTGGGGTGCCCTCTTTCTAGCTGGCTCGGTGGGCCTATTTCTGGCTCCTGCCCGGTCTACTGTGGGCCCTCTCTGTGGGCGCTCCTCCCTATGGGTCGAGGTGGGCTGCCGGTCGCCTGTTGCTGCCTGATGCTGCCGCTCTGGGACTGCTGATGAGGGTCGCTCTGCCCCTGCTGATGTCCTGTGGTCCCCTCCTCCTGCGCACTTACCTGGCACTCCTGGTTAGCCTCCGGTCAGCCGCGTCTCTCGATTCCTTTGCGGTGCCTGGCTCCTGCTTCTGCTATGGGTCTGGTGACTAGGCCCTGCCCCTGATTTTCCTGCAATGCCTTGCGGAGTCTCTTTGCGATGTGGGCCACTGATTTCTGCCTCTTCCTGTTGAACGTTGATGGCTGCTGCCCGCTTTTGTCTGGTTCACTCCTGCTCCTCTCCAGCCGCTGCCCTGATACTGCTATGCCCCGGGTTGGTGCTCTGATCTGCCTCCTCTGTACGGCGCCTACCTGTCCTGATCCTTGCAGTCCTGGTTTGGCTGTTCCCTCTGGCCGGTGCCTCGGCCGCTTCTGCTCCTCTCGCCGCTATGGTGCGCAAGGACTCTAAGCAGACCAAGCTCCAGTTTGGAATGCCCTCTGGAGCGACGGCGGACCAGGCTGCTGGCGATGCTCCCTCTCCTGAGGCGGAGGATTCCTCTTCCCTGGCTGCGGCCATGCTGGCTGAAATGAAAGCGGGGTTCAAGGCCATGGATGCCCGGTTTGACGATATTGATAAAAAACTGGCGGACATGAACGTTAAAATCCAAGGCCACGACCGGCGGCTCGACGTGGTTGAGTCCAGAGTGTCTGACCTTGAAGACGGGGCTTCCTCCTCTTTGAAGCGGCGGGAGCGGGTTGAGAGAATTCTGAAGGAGGTGGCCATTAAGAACGAGGATTTGGAGGCCAGGGGGCGCCGCAACAACTTATGCATCCTAGGGGTTCCGGAGATGACAGCTACTGGTCGTATGGATTCGTTTGTGGAACAGCTGCTTTCCGACCTTTTTGGCAGAGACTCCTTTTCCCAGTGTTTCTTGGTCGAGCGTGCACACCGGTCGCTGGGCCCTCGTCCCAGGCCTGGGTTACCTCCTAGGCCCATTGTCGCTAAACTCATGAACTTTAGGGATAGGGACACTGCTCTTCGCTCTGCTCGCGACATGGGGGATGTCCAGTGGCAGGGAAACAAGTTGTCCTTCTTTCCGGACTTCACAATGATGGTGCAGGAGGCCAGGCGCAAGTTTCAGAGTGTTAAGGTGATGCTTAAGAACTTGGGGCTCCGCTATGGTATGTTGTACCCAGCTTGTCTTAAGGTAGACATTAATGGCAGGTCACAGATTTTTGACTCTCCACATGAAGAGCAGGAGTTCTATTGCGACTACAGGAAGGATCGGGACGATGCGACTGGAGGTTCCAGGGCCACTTCTCCAGCGCTGCAGGCGTCGCAGTCCAGCGTTGACTTTTTCACGCAGCCCGGATCTGGCTAAATGGTTGCCTTGTTGTTTATCTGTCTTTCCATGGTTTCGTGATGATTGAAATGTGCCTTTTCTATCTTTTGAGTGCGCTGCCTGTTGCAATGTTTGATCGTTGATTTGCCCGATTGGCGTGGCGTTGCCGTGCTCCATGGTGTATACCTCTGTGGGTTCTGTATGGGGTCGTTATGTCTGGGTTTGCCTCTTTCTGGGGTGTGAGAGGTTGGGTGTGAGGTGGGGGGATGGGTACTATTTGCTTCATATTGTTTTGTCCAGTTTACAGTCAATGCTGATCTCAGGATGGTGTACTCACATATTTGCCAATTTTGTTGCAGTTTGGATGGCGCAGTTAGGGAATGTGCCCGGTCCTTCCAGGCTCTCACTTTTGACATGGAATGTGCGTGGTCTCAATAACACCAGGAAGCGTAGGCAGGTCCTGAGCTATGTGGCTCGCCACAACGTGGATATCCTTTTCTTGCAGGAGACCCACCTATCCGGCACTAACGGCGACTCAATGGCTGCTGGGTGGGGCCCCCACAGGTTTTTCTCCAACTACAGCAGATATGCGCGTGGGGTGGCTATTTTTATCCACAAGAGGGTTCAGTTTGCACACTGCACAACATGCCGGGATCCTGATGGCTGCTTTTTAATCATCACAGGGATACTGTTGGGTCACAGGGTTACTCTGGTGGGAGTGTATGGTCCGAACACCGATTCCCCTTCTTTTTTCCACTCCTTACTGACTCGACTTCTCTCCGTTGACCCGGCCTTCTAATCATGGGTGGTGACTTTAATCTTCTGTTGGACCATTCTAGGGACAGCACTTCCACTGCATCCGACACCAAACCACAGACCAGACGGGCCCTTAGAGAAATGTGTGCTCAATTTTCCTTGGTCGATGTAGAATTGCACCTTCACGCACATCGTCCTACATACACACATTACTCTGGGTTCCACGATACTTGGACGAGAATAGATTATTGGCTGGTCTTACCTGGAGTGGTGGGGTTGGATGGGGGCTGTCCTGACTCTCCCTCGCACCCTCTTCAACCACTCTCCAGTGGTCCTTCAGCTAAGCATCCCCCGGGCGGGGGTTTTTGAGAGACAGTGGCGCTTTCCCGGTCGTGCCTTACTGGATCCTGTTTTTAATGAGGAGGTTCGCGAGGCGATCGTAGATTATTTTGAATTGAACACCGGCTCTGTTGACACATGGGCGGTCCTCTGGGAGGGCTTTAAAGCCTATATCAGGGGGGGTCTGTATCTCAAAGCGCGCCGGTATATTACGTGATCTGCACTCCACTTTGGACCGTACCGAGAAAGACATTGCCGCTATTGACTGTGCGATGCTTGCCGATCCGACTGAGTCCCTGACTGCGCGTCGGTTGGAGCTTGCTATGGAGTTTAAGGAGGCTGCTGATAGGGAACTCTCGTTTCTCAATAGACACTGCGCTGCACGACGGTATGGCGAAGGCGAGCGCCCGGGCAGGCTCTTGGCGAATACTTTACGTCCTTCTCGTGGCCCTTCCTATGTGATTTCCATGGCCGGACCTGATGGGTCTCTCGTGCAGTCCACCCCTGAGATCTGCGATCTGTTTCTCTCGTATTACAAGTCCCTTTACACTTCTCGTCTGTCCAGTGACTCGGGCGAGCAGGATGCTTATTTATCTGAAGTGGCCCTGGCTTGGCTTGAACGGCATATGCAGGATTTCCTTCTGACCCCCATCACCCCCGACAGCATCATCGAGGCAATTGATACCTTGCGAGCATCCTCAGCCCCTGGGCTGGACGGCTTTTCTGCTGATTTTTATAAAGAATATAAAGATATATTGGTTCCCCGATTAGTTGAAGTCTATGCTGAGGCGCTTGAAGTGGGCATCCTCCCCCCGACGTTTCGCGAGGCGGTGATTATTTTATTGCCCAAGCCTGGGAAGGATCCCCTTCTTTGTGGTTCTTACAGACCGCTCTCACTTCTGAATTTGGATTACAAGATTCTGGCCAAAGTCATTGCTATCAGGTTGTTGTTACTAATGGAATTTATTATATCTCCGGTGCAGTCTGGCTTTGTCCCTCACAGATCCACCTCTCTCAACCTTCGGACTCTATTTACAGTCCTGCACAGGATTGATCCCTCCACCCCTGCGGCCACCATTTTACTTGACGCTGAAAAGGCGTTCGATTCCCTTGAGTGGCCGTTTTTCCTTTCAGTAATGCGCCGTATGGGCATGCCGGAGTGCTTTGTCGCAACGGTTGCTCTGTTGTACACTAGACCCACGGTTCGGCTTCGCCTCAATGGCACTCTGTCGGATCCTTTTCCCTTATCGCGCGGTATGCGTCAGGGCTGTCCTTTATCTCCCCTTCTTTTCATTTTGGCCATGGATCCCCTTGCCCGGCAGTTCCAGGAGAACCATTTGCAGCGGTGTCTGCAGTTCCGTACTGGCCCTCTATTATTGTCCAGGTATGCGGACGACACGGTGTTGTATGTTCGTATGCCACAGGACAACCGGTCCCCTTTAATTCGGGAAATCATTCGTTTTGGTGTGTTCTCCAGCCTCCAAATTAATTGGCATAAATCTGTAATCTTCCCCCTTACCGCCAGTACCGTACCCTGGCAATGCGACTTTCCATTGGAATGGTGCCGTGATTCAGTCAAATACTTTGGGGTTCATATTCACCTCGACACTGACTCGTTAATTCGTCTTAACTACGGCAGTGCTATTGATGCGTTAGAAACGCAGGTCACGCGGTGGCTTCGCTTACCTTTGTCCATGGCGGGTAGAATCGCCGTTATTAAGATGGTGGTACTGCCCTGCTTTTTGTATTATTTTAACAACATCCCTATTCCCCTCACTAAGCCTTTTTTTTCACGCCTTCGTTCCATACTCTTGCGCCTAGTTTGGGGTGACAAGACACCCCGGGTCAGTTGGAAGATTCTGACTTTACCCATGGACAGAGGTGGCCTCGGTGTCCCCAATTTCTATCTTTATTATTTAGTTGCGCAATGCTGTTACACATACGCCTGGTTCCACCCGGACGCACGCATTCCGTACTTGAAGCCTGAGGCCGACTTTGTGCTTCCACAGCAGCTTCTCCTTCTCCTTCCTACGGGGTCCCCCCGGGATCCTCGTGATATCCAGACGGTGTCCACCTCGTGTTGGGCTTAGTGTAGACTGCGTCGGCTCTTGGGGTTAGACTCTTTGTATTCTCCCGCCTTGCCCTTTCCTAATCACTCCCTTTTCCCGATCACTGGGGTACTTCTGGTTCAACGTACACTGGAGAAATTTCACATTCTTACACTTGGAGACCTATTCCCGGAAGGGCATGCCTTTTCCTGGATGGAAGACGCTCGGTTTAGTGAACGGTCCTTCATGGACACCTTCGTCCTGGCCAGGTTGCTCTCTGCGCTTAGGGTCTGCTTCCCGTCCTTTCCTGTTGCCCCGGCAGAAGTCCCCCCCCTTACTACACTGATACAGAGCACTGACAGTGCACATCTTATCTCCAAGCTTTACAGACTATGTGGTTCACTTATGCCATTGGATGACTCCAGACTCCGTTCTGCCTGGGAGGCTGACCTGGGGGGTCTGATCCAGGACGATCAGTGGGATTATTGCTGCAGGGCCACGAGTGACATCTCCCTCAATAGCCGGCACAAAATATTGCACTTTAAATTCCTGCGTCGCATGTATTTTACTCCTGCTCGCCTGCATAGGATTGACATTTCCAGGCCCCATCACTGCCGTAAATGTCAGGAGCCCTTTGCTGACTTTGCGCACCTTACTTGGACCTGTCCTAAGATCCACCAGTATTGGTTGAGTGTGCATTCCACCCTGGGGGATATGTTATCTATGCAATTACATCCTACACCAGAGATGTCTCTCCTAGGCTATGTGGCTAACTTCCCTAAGAAGGTCCTCAGGTTCGCTGCATTGGGTTCCCTTTTAGCCAAGCGCGAGATTGCATTGTTGTGGGGCAGCAGGCGCATCCGCAAGCTGAACGCCTGGTTGAATAGCCTTTCGTTCTGCAATACGAACTGTGAGGAATTTAGTACGCTACTACCCCGCTCCTCCAGACCTACTGATATTTGGGGTCCCTACAAGGACTACATTTCCAGGCGACGGGGGGCTCTTGATTCTCAGGTTCCGGCTGGCATCACCCCGGAGGGAGTGGGTTAGCTCTTTGTTATCATGAGGGTCGAATGGCTTGCCACTTGCAGATGTGCTGTATTTATCGCCATTTTTGTCAAGCCTATTGGACTATGTATTCCTATGTTGGCCATAACACATTCTCTCTTGATTGCATTTCATTTATTTCTGGTTCGCCATGCTATGCTGTATTTATTCTTTGTTACCGATGTACCACCCATCTGCATTGTATCTTGAATGTCATGCCTTCATTGTAAAACTGGAAATAAAGGTTAAAAAAAAAAAAGCTGAAGGAGTCCACAGAACATGCATGGACAAGTCAGGCATGCTCTGCAAGTGCTGGCTGTCGGTGTACTTAAGGATCCCGGCTACACTAGTGGCTGCATAAAGATCTTCCTAGCAAGCCCTTCAAACAAATGCACAAAGCAGTAATTTTGAGTATGTATAGATTGTGTTAGTGTATAGACATTCACATGAGATTATCTCTTAATTGTAATCTTCTATAAGGTTTCAGGGAATCCATTAACAATTGTCGGAATGAGATTTCAGCACAACGGCAATCTTTTTTGAGGGCAATAAACCCATAACCAGATACATCAAGTGACTGCAAAAGTGGTTTCATCACCATAAACTTGAAAATGTCGCTCTTACAGAACTGTCTTGGTATTGCACGTCTTTCTTCTCTAATGTTAATAAATCTCATTGGCCCTCCTCTGCCTCTTTAGAATCCATTGGCATATGTTAATAGATAGCTGGCTTCTCATCGCCATACAGACGATACTCAGAATAGAAAGGTAAATCCTTACTGCCCATGACAACAAAAGATACACAGATGCTTTAGATTCTTTTAAGTGACTTACACTCTATTAGTGGTAGTGTGGGCGGCGAGAAGTAAGGCTTTTTAGAGGGTAGTGTTAAACATTTATTGTACACATAAGAAATGTCACACACTCAAAGATTGAACTCTGACCAATTTGTTTTTATAGAAAAATATAATTTAGTTGTATTTTATTTCTTGAACCAAGCAAGGCCTGGTACAGGTAAGTGCAATAGTACTTTGAAATAATAAGGGCCATATGAATCATGCCCAAATGCATTCGCAAACACCGAAATTTGCAGAATTTTGGCGTTTGCGAACGCATTTTCGCAAAATGGTATGTATCACACATCTGCATGGAAAATAAGGAATCGGAAAATTTGCGATTCCTTATTTTGCAATTGCATTTAAGGAATCGCAAATTTTTCGATTCCTTAAATGCAATGTATGAAGCTAAAAAAAAATAATTGCTAATTGTCCCTAAGGAATCACAAATTACCACCAACTTCAAGTTGGTGGTAATTTGCGAATTTCTTGAAAAATGCCCATTTTTGCATTTTTCAAGTGCCATGTGACGCACATACATGCCCTAAGGGCATGTATGTGCACCACATGTGCACCCATGCGTATTTCAGGGGTGCAACAGGGTGTCATTTGGACACCCCTGCACCCTTGAAATTATTTTCCTATTTGCGATTCGCAAATTGCGAATCGCAAATTGAGAATAAATTCCCATTCCTTCCTATGGGCCCCCCGGCCCATAGAAATGAATGGGTAAGTATTCCTTTATTGCGAATTCGCAATTAAGGAATATCAAGAAATCACTAAAAAATGCAATTTTCTTGATACATACGAATTAGCGATTCTGAAATAGCGATTTCTTAAAAATCGCTATTACAGAATCGCTAATTGGTACCTTGATACATATGGCCCCTAGTCACTTGTTCATAAACAGTTGGATTTACTTTTCAGTTACTATTGAGATTACTTTGTAAGTTACTTTTCAGATTACTTTTTAAGTTACTTTATCTACTCAGTGTGATATGCCTAGATATCACACTGGGACATTTCCTAGATAAAAGGTAAGTAAATCAGTTTTGGTAAATATACAGTTTCTTAAGGTTTCATACAATTCCAACTCCACATTTAAAACAATTCTCACAGTAAAGCCATCAGTGCAATCCTATGGGAGGAAATGAAGCTATCGGTCTAACGGTAAGTACTTTGTTTTGGGGGCTGGTTTTCTGGGGTTAGAACAAGTGTTCTCCCAGGATTAAGGATGCACTCTCAAAGCACCCTCAGCTGCACTAGGGCGGCTGGCTGCAGAGTGCGGCGGACCAATGTTATCCAATGGGGATAGGGGGCCTCCAATTTGTAAAGGCTCGCGAGCAGGCCACAAGCTCCTTGACTTAAGCTCAGGGTAAAGGGGGCCTCAAGTAGGCACCTAAGGTGCACCCACAGCGGCACTAGGGCTGCTGGGTGCAGGGTGCTGTTTTGGCATTGGGTGCCAGGTTACTTTCAATGGGGATTCTCCAGTTTCAACAAACACTGCAGGCTCAGGCACAAAGATCTTCTAGAGGCGACCACCAGTTGGAAAGGTAAGTTGGGATGGTATGGGATGCAGGGACACCGTCAGTTGGGCCACCCAAGGTCGTGGGGCATTGGGTGCAGAGGTGTCTTTTGGTGTCGGATTCTTCTTACGGCTCAAGTCGGGGGGATCCTCCAGAAAGGAGCTGCAGGCATCATCGGGAGACTTGAGGCAGGTCAGGGATCACTGTCACATGGTCCAGGAGGCCATTGTCATTTTCCCTAAGTTAGCATGAGCCTGTGGCAGATTGTCTTCTGCTTTGCGCACATTACTATACAAACATATTTTGCTTTGTACCATTCTGCAACTTTCAGACAGAAACCTGCTATTGTATTCACATTCTGTACTTTCTTGGTATTTAGTCTGAACACCACAGACAAGATCGAACACCAATGCCAATTGTCATGCTGTTCTGGTCAGGCCCTAGCACCTAGACAATACACGCAGATGCAGCTGTTGTTTCCAGAGAAGGGAGCATGACAGCACCTGTGATGTATATTGTTCACCTATAAACGGAAGTACGGGGTCTGATGCTAAACACCCAGGGATCTTCTGATGTATAATCAGGGGAGGGGGGGTTAGGCCTCACTGTCTTATACAATGACAGCACCTTTTATGATTTACAGACCACTTGCTATGCTAACCGTATTTGTGTTAGGCATTTTCCTACTTATTGTGGCACATATACAGCATACTAGAGCACATTAGTTAAAATAAACATATTAAACTTTTCTCGTGTCTCTGTTTAATCCTATTTTGGACTGGTACGAGAGTGAGAGCGAAAGGGTGTGTCCTGTAACAGCGATTCCTGAGAAGGTCTGGAGTGTTGTGTTCTGGGGTGTCTAACCACTAGTTCCTTTGTGAGTGAGTAGGAGGGCATGTGAGGCACTATAGCTAGTTGGTCCCCTGGCTCATGGGTACTGAGGTGGGGAGATGACTCAGTCCCTGCCCACTAAGGTTCCATGATCCCAAGCATAGTTCTGTGACTCTGCAGAATGCCAGCAACATCACCAGATCGCCGGAGAGACCTCCTCGTGGTGCTGGGCTACTCGGGCTGTGGGCGTCAGGTGCATAGTGGTGCAGACTCGCAGATTTGGCCGGAGCCAGAGTCTTTTGGTGAGCACATCCGGTGATCACAGCCGACAAAGTCTGGTTGGGGAAGGCAGGGCAGGTCCTCCAGGTTCTGGGGGGCTGCTGGCTGCAGGAACCCCCGGAATTTCGTTGGTAGGGCTGGGGCCAAATCAGTTGGTGTCCAACTCTTCTTCCTTCAGCATGGCTCTTCGGTCCTTCTTCTCGTTTCTTCTTTTCTGAGGAGGCAAGGTTCAGGGCTACCCCTAAATACTAAATTTAGGGGTGTTTCAGGTAGGTCAAGTTTGAGACCAATGGGTCCCTTTCTTGGGTGGGTAAGCCCTCTATTATGCCACCCTCCAGTGGGAGGGGGGCATAAGCCTTGGTCTGGTTGGCTGGGTCCCCCTAACTTTGAGATGGAGTGGACTGAGAGTTGTGCTTTGCCTTGCCTCTCCCACTTGAGGGGTGGGGTTGGCAGAGGTGGGCACACCGCTCCTCCTATCTTGGTATTCTCCTGTGCAAAGTGGGGGTCAGAAACGGTGGGGGCAGTTGCTGGGAGAAACAAATTACTGGGGCAGCTCACAAAGGCAGCAAGCCTTTGAAGCTTCCCATTCGTGAACCCTGCCCATCCTGGGGGAGGAGGCTTGGCACCTCAACCCAGGTTGTGCTTTGTTTCCGGACCCCGAGAGTGGCAGGTTCTAGACCCAGGGGTTCAGAAACATGTCTGGGGTGGCAACTGGCAAGCAGCCACTAAGCTAGGACACAAGAGTGCGGTTGGATTTCTGGGGGCATCTCTATGATGACCTCTGAGTGCATTTTTCATTAAATCCCACACTGGCATCAGTGTGGGTTTAATGTGCTGAGAAGTTTGATATAAAACTTCCCAGTTTTCAGTAAAGCCACTAGGGAGCTGTGGAGTTCGTAATGACAAACTCCCAGAACATATACTCTTTATGGCATTACTGCACTTACAATGTCTAAGAATGGACTTAGACACTGCAGGGGTACACGGCTCATGCAACTGTACCCTCACCAGTGGTATAGTGCACCCAGCTAGAGGGGTGGCTGACCTATGCCATAGGCAGTGGATTGCAGTCATGGCTTACAGGGATGTGTGCCACGTCGACTCTTCACTTTGTTCTGCACCAAAACACTCAGCCTGCAATTGCAGTGTGTGTGTGTAAAGGTACAAGGCCTCTAAGGGTGGTACAATCAGTACCGCAGCTTTTAAGGGCCTACCCTGGTCACAGTGCCTTTGGTACCTATGGTACCCTTTACAAGGGACTTACATGTGGCCAGAGAGTTGCCAATTTGAGTGTGCAGCAGTACAGTTTTAGGGAAAGAACACAGGTCCTGGGTACCTGGTTGGCAGGAACCCAGGGTACACTCAGTGAAAAAAAGTGGGGGGCAACCATGCAAAAAGGGGCGCTTTCCTACAATGCTGTTTTAGTGAATGAGGTAGGGAGGCTGAGCAGGTCAGAGGGCTAGGGCAGGGTAGTGTTATTTTGAAATTTCAAACTTAGTCCATTAGTCTAAAATTCGAATTAAAAACTCAGCAAACCCCTCTGTTTGTCAAAAACTCTATTTTGATTTGATATATGGCTAAAATAATCCAGGCCAGAGATTTAAACTCGATTACACCTGTGAGATCGATTATGACGTTGGCCACACTGGCCGTGACAGAAAACTTTTTCAAGTTTGAGGACTCTGTGTACTTGCAGATTAGAGGGACTAGCATGGGCAGCGTTTTTGCCCCTAGTCTCGCTAACCTGTACGTACACAGGTTTGAACAAGAACATATCCTCAATGGGAAGGATCCGGCAACAGGGTCACCCACCGAGGGGAAAACATGGCGGCCGGCTAGGTAGCAGGTCGCGGATGCTAGCGGCGGTGGCGGTGTCAGGCGGGGATGTTTGGCGGCAACTAGGCTAGTGCTTGCTATCGGGAGGCGCTTTTCACTTACTGGACGTTGCAAGCTGTTTTTGGCGTCTATCATCGAGCGGAGCTTTGAAGTTCTAGTTTTGAAAATCTATCTCCCCTCGTCTCTACGGAGCGGATGGCGGAGATCTCTGTGCAGCCTACGGTAGAGAGTGAGGAGGCGGAGTCACGTCCTTCAGTGGAGCTGTGCTGCGGGAGCTGGGGAAGGGCGGCTCAGGAGATCGGCAGAGGACGCCGAATGATTGCTAGAGTCGGTATCCAACCCAGCAGAGGTCGGGGGAGAGGAGAAGAGTCTCTGGTGAAGGCGAAGGCTGCCCCTGGGATTCTGGAGGTAAAAGGTGCAGGGAGTGGGCTGGATTTACAGACAGCGTCTCTAGCGGATATTGACCTGGTGAAGGTGAGAGGAGGCTTAGAAGTGGCAGCCGGGCGTCCCAGATACTTACTAAGAAGCTTGCAGCCAGAAGATAACAAACTGGTTTTGGCTAATTCTAAACCCTTGCAAAGAAGTATTAAAAGGGGCTCAACTAAAGTAAATAAAACCAGTAAGCTAGGAGACTGTCTTCAGAAGAAGACCACGAGAAAAGAGAAACAAAAGGGGGCTGAACATAAGTTAGTCACAACCCCCTCGTTAAATTCTTACTTCAAGCCAGTTCCTAAAGTATTACTTCTGAAACCCGTATTAATAGCTCATAGCTCGCCAACAGCTCAAAACCCCACCTTAATAGCAATTGAGGGTGGAAAGGTGGTGGGGTCCACAGACGGGGGGACTGAGGATTTAGACTGGACTACGCATTTGTCTCCAAACCCTTTTCAGGCTCTGGCAGACGAGATGGAGTCCGAGAAAGAAGAAGCGCTCTCTCCTACTATAGAGATATTAGACACCGAGAACCCCCCACAGTCTCAACAGCTAAATATGATATCAGAAGTGGAGGGTAAAATTTTAATAGGAGCAGTAGGAGGAATAACTAAAGATGCGATAGAAGGCGAGTCGGAGGTGGGGGGATTGGACGGACTTCTAACCTCTCAGGGTGTGCTGGACATCTGTCAGGCTAATTCTCTCCAGGAAGGCTTAGATATACCAGATAAATCGGTACTGACATTACTAAAAAAGCTGGATAGAGATATTCATATGGGTTTTGAAGCCTCAAAGAAAAATCAGGAGCGCATAAGTGCTTCATGCAGCCTCTTAGAAGATAAGTTAGATAAATTAAGCACTCGCACAGAAGTGATTGAATCAGAGATAAAGCTGATGCAGGGTAGAATTGTGGACAATCGTAAGGAAATTGAGGCTTTGAAATTTAAAGAACGAGAGACGGACGAGAGAATCGAAAGATTGGAGAATATGCAAAGGCGCAACAACCTGAAGATTCTAAAATTACCGGAAGGAAAGGAGGGGTCAGATTTAAAAAACTTTGTAGTACAATTGCTAAAGGTTGAATTAGAGTTAGAGGAATCGGAAGAAATGCTGTCACGAGACATTCAGAGAGTCCACCGGGACCCCTTCCGGTTGAATCCAAACCGTTCCAAACCAAGGAAAATATTAATTAATTTCCTTACATATAATCTAAAAGAGAAGATTTTAACGGCAGCCCTCAAGAAAAAGAATATAATTGTTGATGGAACTTTAGTAGACATCAGGTCAGATTTATCGCCAACCACAGCAAGCAGGCAATGGGAATTAGGGAAACGTATGGCGCCCTTGAGAGAAATGGGGGCGACTGTCCAACTAAAATTCCCTGCTTTCTTAAAAGTAATGTGGCGTAACAAAATGCATATGTTCCGTGCAGTTGAAGAGGTGGACGCCTTCCTGGACCAGTGTCGAGAAGTATAATAGTTAGATAGCATAGATTGCCGCTAAAACACTCACAAAAATAAGTCACAAGTTTTTCTCTTTCTTATGCACCGTCACTGTAGCATCCACTGGCCTAGGGTTAGGCCTTGGGAATTTTGGTTGGGTTTTCCAGGGGGAAAGGAGAGGGAGGAGATGAGGTAGGGGTAGGGTTGTTAGGGGGTAGGGGTAGCGGGGTGGTAAGGGGGGGATGGGAGGGGGGGGGAAGTAGGAAAAGACGAAAAAACCCTCAGAAGCATTTTCGCCACCAAAAAGTAAAAGTAAGAGAACTATGGGATAGCTCATATGATTGGGGCTAAAATAAAGGAACTAAAGTTCCTCACATGGAATGTTAATGGTCTACGAGGAAAAACTAGAAGGCAGTTGATACTGAAATATTTGGAGGATTCCCATGCCCAGGTGATTATTTTGCAGGAAACCCATCTGACTGAAAAAGAAAGCAATGACATTTTCTCTGCACAGAAATGGATTGCTAATGCTGTTTTTACTCCTCAAGACTTAGTAACTAAAGGAGTGGCAATTTTGTTTAGGAAAGGGGTTGATATTGTTCTGGAAGAGAAGCTAGCAGATAAAAGAGGAAGATGGGTGATTGTTAAGATAAGAGTGGCTGGGGAAGCTCTGGTAGTAGCGGGGTACTATGGACCTAATGTTGATGATCCTTCGATCTTAAATAACTTGACAACAGAATTGTTGGATTTCTCAGGAAAATTAATTCTGGCCGGGGATTTCAACACAGTGTTAGATGCCAAGTTAGATAGGACAGGTAATAGTCGGGCTGTGGTGAATGGTAAAATGTCAGATATGCTAAGGCAAACTATGGCACAGCAAGGTTTATGCGATATTTGGAGATTGAAATTAGGATAGCAGCTAGGGTTTACTTTTCACAATAAAAAATACAACCACAGCTCAAGAATAGATTTTTTTCTATTAGATACTAGATTGAAGGATAGGGTCACGAAAGTGATACATCTGGGAGTACACATCTCAGACCACTCAGCGGTCAGTTTAGACTTAGAGTTAGGAATGGAAGGGTTGAGCTCCATTTGGAGATTGGACCGCACTATTTTATTGCATGAGGATTATTTACAAACCCTAAGAATAGAACTACAAGAGTTCCTAGATGTAAATGAAGGATCAGCTAAAGGAGACATAGTCTGGGATACATGTAAGGCGTTTCTGAGAGGAAGATTGGGAACTCAGGGTGCTAAAAAGAGAAGGTCATACTATAGCAAAATCTCAGACTTGGAAAAAGAAATACGATTTTGGGAGGGTAGAGGAAGTTGCTTAGGGAGTAAGTGTACTGAGGAGGAAGTTGAAAATAAGCTCCAGAATCTAAAAATAGAGCTTACATCAATACTTTCACAAAGAGTCAAAGAGCGCTGGGAAGCTAGTCAGCTGGCTCACTTTTCATATGGTGAGGGTTGTGGTAAACTGCTAGCGTGGAAAGTTAAGAAAGATCTAATGCACAATCACATAAAAGAAATTAAGGCTGACGCAGGAGAAAGTATAACAGACAGTAAAGGAATAGCTGATGCTTTTCATAGCTATTTTGTAAATGTTTACGCAGAAGACCTCCATCCAAGAAAGTCTGAAATAGAAGAGTGGCTAAAACTTTTGAAGCCTCTTTCCGATGACTTAAAGGGAATATTAAATAAAGAAATTACCCTAGAGGAAGTGGCTAAAGTCATTAAGGAGAGTAAAAGGGGGAAAGCACCTGGCCCAGACGGTCTTCCGGCGGAAGTATACAGAACCCTAGTTGACGTAATTTCTCCTACACTTTGTCAATTATTCAACCAAGTGTTTAAAGGAGAGCTATCTATACCTAGCTCATGGAATGAGGCAACTATCTCTTTGATTCTTAAACCAGGGAAATCTCCCAGCAATTTAGATTCTTATAGACCAATATCGCTCTTGAACTGCGACTATAAGTTCTTCGCAAAAATTTTAGCTGATAGGCTAGCTAAGGTCATTCAGAAACTGATTCACGAAGATCAAAAAGGTTTTATCAAGGGGAGATACTTGAAAGAACTCACTTTTACCTTGGTTGGAATAATTGATATGGCTTCTAGTCAAAAGTCCCCCTTAGCAGTGTTTGCATTAGACGCTGCTAAGTCATTCGACCGAGTAAATTTTGCATATCTGAAAGATCTTCTACAATATCTTAATCTAGGGAAGAATTTTACTCAATCTCTTTTTTCTCTATATTGTTCCCCGTTATCACGTGTTTTAGTTAATGGAATACTCACTCTCCCCATAAAAGTAATGCGAGGTACCAGACAAGGATGCCCTCTGTCGCCTTTACTCTTTAACTTATATATAGAGCCATTGGCTTGTAAGATAAGGGCTTCAGAAGAGATACCCCCCTTTGTAGCTGGAGATTGGTCAAAAAAATTGGGCCTTTACGCGGATGATATTATTATTTATTCTTCTAATTTACATCACTCGTTTGATAACTTGCTGAGAATAACGAAAGAGTTTGGAAAAGTTTCAGGCTACCAAATAAATCAGGATAAGACTGAGATAATGGCCTGGAATTTAAGCACAGAAGGGGTAACTAGTAAAGCTGAAATGAGATATTTGGGGATCAGGATAACTCATAAGATTGAAGATCTTGCTAAAGTACATTTCTTTAAGATTAAGAAAGAAATTACGGCTACTTTAAAAGGATGGATGAATCTTCCTCTATCACTTTATGGTCGGACCAATCTAGTGAAGATGGTTATAGTACCGAAAATCACCTTCCTGTTTGAGACTATACCGTTGGGATTCAGAAAAGAATGGTTGGCTAAGGTCCAGAGCGAGTTAGCTTCATTTATATGGGCATCAAAAGGTGCACGAATATCATGGAAAAAACTGAGGAGGAGAACTAACAAAGGCGGCTTGGCTGCACCAGATCTACAAATTTATGCGTGGGCTTTTTGTTTAAAGAATTGCAGGATGTTGTTTGGTACCCTAATCAAATCTACGATTGGAGAGTTATTTGGCGCACTGTTAAAATGCAACGGCCTCAATGATTTTGTTTTTTTATATAAGTTTGCAGACCCTAAAGTTTTTAAAAAGGTGAGACTAAAGGTTTTGCGAGACTTGGCTGAAGTATGGTACAAAATAAGGAGAACATTGAAACTACCTTATTTCAGTTTTATGGCCCCAATATTAGAATCTCCTGGAGCTCCACTATGGACAAAGGATGTTTTGGCCTCTCAGTTAAAGAAAGAGGTTGGGCTACAAAGATGGAAAGATTTGTTGCAGGAAGATAAATTAATTTCTTGGAGTCTCTGCCAACAACAATGGGGTCAAGTTTTTTCCAGGTATAAATATATACAGATACAGAGTTGGGCAACGGATCTAGAAACTGTGATTGGGACTCAGAACGATTTCGAGACCAAGTTGGGTGTAGGGGCTTTTAAGAAGGAAGTGGCTACATGGTACTGGACGATACTAGAAATGGAAGATGGACCATTTGTGCTTCCGGAGGCCCTGTGGCGGGAAAGCTTGCCGAAGATCGCGACGGAGAGTCAATGGCAAGTAACTATGTCTATGCTCTATAGTATTGTTAAACCTGCAAATTTAAGGAGGAACCTTCTTTTCACTATCCATAGGGCATACTGGTCCCCTCGAAGACTATCCAAATTTAAAACAGGCGGAGCAGTGGGATGTCCGAAATGTAACACTTTAAATGCCGACGATCTACACATGTTTGTTTATTGCCCAAATATAAGACAATTCTGGCTGGACGTAAGTAATTGTCTATCTAGAATCTTGAACCTGCGAATGGAGGTAAGCCCTGAATTTATTATAACAGGGAGATATAATTTAGAAAACAAATGTTTGGATGACAATGTAAGACTTATTTTTTATGCTGTATTGCTAGCTCGCAGAGAGATTTGTAAGTTGTGGGTCTCTTTATCCTCCCCTAAATTAATGGATTGGATTCTAGCCATGAGGGTTGTGGCTAAGCTTGATACTTTAGATCACTCTAAGAGAAATCGTGGGTTTTGGGTACCTTTTCTTGAAACTTTTGGTTGATCCCTTACTATTGGTTATGATTTTCCGATGATTAAGCCCGCGCCTATCTCGCTGGTACAACAAATCATGGTGCTCCAGGTCGATCACAGAGTGGAAGGTTGCTATGCCTGGTGAGTCAATTGGTCAAGAAAGGTAGTTCGATGCATGACCAGACTCAAAATAGGTGCAGCCTCCCCTCAACACTTTAACCAGCATAAGAGATGAATGCCCAGTGGTGAACCCAGATAGAAGAAATGGGTGGCGAGAAGGCAAATGAGGGAAAAAAAAAAAACAAAAAAAAAAAAAAGAACATATCCTCAATTATATCAATCCCTACTTTGGATGTTTACGTCTATGGAAACGTTACATAGACGATGTGTTGGTGGTGTGGCGAGGATCAGTTGAAGACCTGAGGGATTTCCATGTATGGCTGAATGGGAGAAATCAATTTTTAAAATTTACTATTGAATATAGTAAACAACAGCTAGCATTCTTGGATTTGCTAGTCACTTCTACACCTACTGGTTTACAATCCGAGATCTATCGGAAACCCATGGCCAGAAACTCTTTATTGAGTTACGAAAGTTGTCACCCAAAAGCATTACGTGACAACCTGCCCTATGGGCAATTCCTTCGAATACAACGGAATTGTTCCACCAAAGCTGCGTTTGAGGGTCATGCCAAGACTCTCGAAACATATTTGACTGAGAAGAAGTACCCTCAACGGTTGATCCGGAATTCTAAAAAAAGAGCCTCCAATAACAACAGGGAGAGCTTACTAGAATTATTGCCTCCAAAACCTAAACAGGAGCGGATCACATGTGTAATTACTTTTAGTACACAGTCAAACCAAATACAAAAAATCATTAAAAAACATTGGACAATTCTGAACACAGGGACAGACACGTTACCACCTCCTTTATTCGCATTCAAGCGGGGACAAAACCTGAAGGATCAATTGGTCCACACAAGACCAAAAAGTAACATCCCCCGGGCAATAGGGACACTGTGGGACATGCCTGCGGTTACGGGCCATCATCCTTGCGGCAACTGTGCAGCATGTCCCCAAACTTCTACATCATCTCACATTGCTATCGGCACTGATCGCCCGTGGCAGCAACGACGGTTCACAAACTGTAACAGCCAGAACCTCGTTTATTTGATTACATGTCCCTGCAGTAAGAAACACGTAGGGATGACTACGCGCAAAATAAAAGTGTGGATCTCTGAGCATAAGAGCTCAATCAGATGCTCAAAATAAGCAACCAGACTAAACAATCATTTCATTGAGGTTGGACATTGGCCTACCGACTTAAGGTGGACCGTAATTGAACAACCACTGATACCCCCTCATGTGACTGATGTGAGTAAGTTCCTATTTAAAAGAGAGCAGAAATGGGTTTACAAACTCAATTCAGATACGATCGGGCTAATTGAAGACATCCCTTGGATGTCGCTCTGAAAAGCGGGACAGAAAGCAAATTTGTTTTTAACTTCTCCACTTAACACACTGTTATTATCTGGATGTTACTCCATACACTTAGTTCAACGAATCCCTATTTGGACCATTGAGACACTGCGCTCATGGTGGGGTTTCGCTGAGTTTGGCTTCATGATTGATACATATCTTTAATAATAACACAGCTCTGGAGCCAAGCGCTAGGATAGATTAAGTATCCTTGACTAAGTATGAAACATGTCTCTTAATGAGACATGCCCTTATAATAGAATGCACTCTATAAAGTTAGTCATACAAGTTGCGACATGAAGAGTATATACAATCCAGAGACTCCGCACGACTGGCCGCGGGTGTCACTGCAGATGACAAAGCAACCCGACGATTGTTGGTTCCTTTGAAAAAAAATTTACAAAAAACCCTGAGTTGCCTAATAGAACAGCAATTGGCAATGATGGGGAGTATGTCAGTACACTATGGTCACCTTCTTCTACCTGGTGCAGATTAAAAAATCAGCTTTTTCAATAAAAGGGTTTTTACAAACCACTTCCGAGGGTTAAACCTAAGAACAGCACGGGTTGAAGAAGTAGGACATTAGAACGTTATTTCATCCTTTTCTTTTAATACCTTGCGTACTCCATATGTTTAAATATGCACCGAAAAAACTAAGGGACTGCGTCTCCCAGCATCCCTGAACTGCACCTCCCAGCATCCCTTTACGTCGCAAAATAATGACGTGCTAGATGCGACGTACACACACAGGAAACGATTAGAAAACGCCGCCTTGTATGCCGTGCAGGTACCTCCCCGACAGCCCAGAGGGACGTCCGGAGTACCGACGGACAG
This sequence comes from Lissotriton helveticus, assembly GCF_964261635.1. Lineage (NCBI taxonomy): Eukaryota > Metazoa > Chordata > Amphibia > Caudata > Salamandridae > Lissotriton > Lissotriton helveticus. Next base: position 279,991,445 of record NC_136071.1, read on the forward strand.
GTTAGTGTAAGAAGCAGCATTTGTGTCAACCGGTTTCTCTCTCCTCTAAGGTGACGCTACCCATGGTATTTGCCTCGCCTGTATGCGAGCGAGCAGCCTTTTGCGACCTAGTTCTCTGTAAATAAGCCATGTTACTTCTATGGTGTATTGAGTGCATATTCTAGTTGAACTAAGGTCGTTATGCTCGACCAAGGGCTGCCAGGCATTAGTGAGTTATTCTCACCTGCGAGTAGGTCCTTGCCCCGCCTTCACACAAGCGAACATCCTGTTGCGACCTAGCTCTTTGTAAAGAAGCCATGTTAATGTTATACTTACGGTGTTTACGTTACTCATGGTATTTGACCCGCCCGCATGCGAGCGATCAGCCATTTGCGACCTAGTTCTCAGCAAACAAGCCATGTCACTTTTACCGAATATTGAGTAATCATAATATATAATCGTAATCATACGTTCTTGTATAGCGCCTTATCACCGTGAGGTCTCAAGGCGCTTGCTTTGGGAACCCATCTTGGTCTTTCTCTGCGAGATTACCCCTACTGGGCATCCCCAAAGTGAAGACCAGGCATCCCATAGCGGTGGGGCCATAGTGGAGATTAAGCAAGCTATTGACCAGAGTTGCAGAGTGTGAACCCACGATTCGAGAAGGCACCGAGGCGAGAGTTATCGAGTCCGTGGACATTATGAGCTCAGGACCCTGCCGCGTCGGGAATTGAACCCTGGTCCCGGGTCTGATCTCTGCATCCGGGTCTGCCTCCTCTAACCGGTGAGCCACACTTCTCCACCTGAGTGCATATTTTAGCTGAACTAAGGTTGTTACGCTAGACCAAGGGCTGTCAGTTTTTGGTGAGTTACTCGTATCTATGAGTTGGTTCTTGCCCGGCCCACATGCAAGCAAGCATCCATTTGCGACATAGCCCTTTGTAAACAAGCTATGTTATAGTGAGCCAGGCTGGGTTACGAAGCATAGAGGTTATGCAGACTTGGTCAACTCACAATCGTGGTAACACTACCAGCGTGGGCATCCCTGTAATTTTCTCTCAAAAATAATTTTTTTTCAAAAAAAATTCTCTCAAAGTTGGGATGGTATTTGTTTACATTCTTGAGTATGGACACTATTGAAATATTCGAAAAATTAATGATTAAGTTCTACCACTGACAGCTATGCAATGTAAGTAACTAGATGTTTGTGTGTCACTTTTCCCTCTTTGTCTATATTTGTCCTCTAGAGCGGTGCTCCGTTTACCTGCGCTGTAGCCAGGTGAGGTGGAGCTTTTCTCTCCTACCACTTAGGCAAGTGAGTATACACAAGTGATGTATTTGAGGCCTGTATGATTAACTACTAATTAAAGATAGACATATATTGGCTCTCAATATGATGATTGCTTTTAAGATATTCTAAATACAGCGATCTAACCATGACTACTTGTTGTGTGTTTTTTCTATCTATGTATCTGTTCTGTGTGCTCTCGGGATTTCTTTGGCATTCCCGTGGACCATGAAGTAAGGAGAAAGATGATATAACTAATACTCAGGTAATCTTTTACCTTTTTAAACTATATGTAGCAGTAGCGTTAATGGTCCTGAAGAAGCAGCAGGGTACCTGTTGGCTCCAAATAGTCTGCAGAAACATGTCGACCTTCCACTCTCTCTAGTGGTTATTTGTTGATGTCCACTTCGCACTTTTTATTGACTTGGGAGTGAAGGAGGGCATATTAAAGTTTCTCTTCTCCTTTACTACCCAATTTTACTATTCTTAATAACTCACTTGTTCACTCACACTATCTCACATTCTTAGCACTGCTTTTCAGTCACCATCAGACACCCCATATGGTACTTAAACCACTGGGCCCCACAGGCTAGGCTTTGACATCTGCCAGTCAGCTGTGGGTATTCCACTCCATCTTGTTGGTTTAAAGGATCCCAGATGATGAAGGGCGGACTCGTTTGGTGACCGATGGGAATCTGTTTATAGAGAATGGATACCCTATGCGTGACTGTATTAGCACACATTATTAGTTACATTTGATCTGTCCTCTCCTTTACTCATACATAGGTAGTTATTTTTCTGACTTCTTGCTACTCAGTGTTGGTTTAATTGTTAATGTAGGGACAGTAGCATTGTTAGGTCACTAAACTTTCCCTAGGACCCTCCTCCTCTCTGTTTTGTATATAAAATAATCCATACCTCCCTGCTATACTTGAGCCTTGTCCATGGTATTCCTTATACAGGAGGTACTGAAAACGTAGCAGTGGCATTTAAATAAACTTAAAATTCTTATTCGAGCTTCAGGGGAAATAGTGCACTCTTTTCTTGTGAACATTTGTGTGTGCTTTGAAGAAATGGTTTAATCCTTGCAGTTTTCTGTAGTGGTCTCCCTCACTCTCTCTTGCTCGCCCAATCATGCTAAATAACCCTTTCCCTTCTCATTGGTATACCTTTCTTCAAACATAACTGACTGGACATTGAATGCCTTCAGTTGAGAGTATAAACATCACTCTCTCCCCACATAATGGCACCACATCTTCCTGATGTCGGAAGCAAAACTTCAAATAGATAATTTCCAGATAATCCAAAAACGGATTAGAAGAACAAAATTGAAGATGAGGACCAAGGTCCTTATTTAGTGTTGGCTGCATGAGGACATCAGCCAAAAGAGGCAGATATCCAATCTGCTGAAGAATGAGTGCATTGATGTCAATGACACTGTAATTATGGCAGAATGAAGATCTGCCACTTTTTGGCAGATGTCCGGCTATACCAAACGCTAAATATGGCTTCAAGGGCAAGGTTTAAAATACTTGTTGGTAAGTTAACTGCACAAACACATAATAATATCACCAATATATGATTTACATACAAGCCCCATGGATCTAGCAGTCATTCACAGAGTTAAGCTGCACCCAAAGCATTTGAATGTTTTTTTACTACAAAGTATGAGTGAATCCTCCATGCACTGTATGACTTGTGAAAGTTTGTTTCACAATACTACCAAACTGCTCTTTTCCAGATTTCAATCTTGAGTCAAGTGCCAAAAACAAAGGGAAACAAGCCATGTCTTTTCATGATCCTTTTTTGCAATGTTAGAACATATTTGAAGGCTCAGACTCATCATTCTCTTGCTTGCTGATCAACGTCTGCTGAAAGGTGGACAGAGAGGAAAATCCACCTTGCTATAAGGTTGGGCATTGATCCCAATTTGTACTATGCATGCTGCCAGTGCTGTGCTCTCCTCCTGCATTGTACCTCCAATGGCGGGTTAAACTGGGGTACCACCAGACAGAACAGTGTTGGCATACATATTTTTGGGGATATCAGCATCACACTTCGGATTGTAGTCATTTTTATGAACATCGTATTAACCCAAACAAAGGCAAGATGGCTGCTGAAAAAAACACGTGGCTCCTGAACCTCCTGTGACCAAACGTAATCACGTGTCCTGTGGGTAATTCATAGCTCCTCTCCACTGAAGACAAGGAAGCAGTTGTGAAAATGACCTGCTCAAAGTCTAGGGCAACATAGCAGAGCTTCTACGTTGTGAAGCTGTAGCCACTCTCTGGGACTATTTTCAGAAAGTAGTCTGTCAGGTTTAGGCTAGCTAAATAAAGAGTCATGACATGAAGCAAAGTATAAACTTCACAGATCGGCAACGTTAGGTCTACACCCTCACCATACCCCATTACAATACCTGCGTACCACAGGACTAAACCATAGCTCGCGCCTTCGCCATGCAGAGTTTTCTCATCAATACATTAGAGTATGAGTTATAGTGACTTGAGATGGATCACTGACGTAATATCGACTGACAAAATATCGACTACCTAAAATATCGAGGAAAAAATATCGACAGACAAAATATCAAGTTTATATGTACAAACAGGTAAGTACAAAAATATCAAGTACAAAATATTGTTTACAAAAATATAGTTTTAAAAAATATCGACTTTATTAAAAACAGTGTTAAATTAAATTAAAATTTAAAATTAATTACTAAAATATACTTAAAAATACTTAAATTAAATTATAATAATTAAATATTTAATAAAAGTTATAAAAAAAGTTACAATCATATTTGTTAAAACATATATATATATTAACATAATATAATTAAATAATATCCAATATTATTAACGTACAATAGCAAAATGTAAAAAATACTATTCCCACTCCATTGGGTGCAACAGTGAGAAAAGCGTTGGATAGCGTAGGGGTAAAAATTACTATTCCCACTCCAGTGTGTGCAACAGTAGGGAAAGCGTTGGATAGCGTAGGGGTTAAAATTACTATTCCCACTCCAAATAGTGCAACAGTAGGGAAAGCGTTGGATAGCGTAGGGGTTTAAATTACTATTCCCACTCCAAAGAGTGCAACAGTAGGGAAAGCGTTGGATAGCGTAGGGGTTTAAATTACTATTCCCACTCCAAAGAGTGCAACAGTAGGGAAAGCGTTGGATAGCGTAGGGGTTTAAATTACTATTCCCACTCCAGTGGGTGCAACAGTAGGGAAAGCGTTGGATAGCGTAGGAGTTAAAATTACTATTCCCACTCCAAATAGTGCAACAGTAGGGAAAGCGTTGGATAGCGTAGGGGTTTAAATTACTATTCCCACTCCAAAGAGTGCAACAGTAGGGAAAACGTTGGATATCGTAGGGGTAAAAATTACTATTCCCACTCCAGAGAGTGCAACAGTAGGGAAATTAAATACTTCATATATTATTTCAATAAATATAAATTAATATCTATCAAAAATGTATTAAACGAATTACGAATTTAATATAATATAAAAATTAGCCAATTAAAATTACAAATTAAATTTAATTATTACAATCATTTAACTATTAATAGAAATTATTACAAATTAACAATTCATAATTTAACATTTACAAATTAATTTACAATAAATTCAAATTAAATACAATAAAATAAATTGATGTATTTAATTAATTATAAATAAATTACTTCCCATCCTATTCCCCTATAAACCCACAAACAAAATAAATTATTAAATTGACACAATAGCAATTAATCAATTAAATAAAATTAATTAGCAATTCTAATTTAATTAATTACCCATAAAAATTAATTAACAATTAATTCTACAACAATACCAATAAATATGTTTGCATATTTAATTAATTATAAATAAATTACTTCCCACCCAATTCCCCTATAAACCCACAACCCGCTACAGAAAATAAATTAGAAAAATTAACATAATTAACAATTAATCAATTAATTTAAATTAATTGCCAATTAAAATGTAATTAATTACCAAATATAAATTAATTACCAAATAATTAAAAATTAATAACAATAAATACATTTACATATTTAATTAATTATAATTAAATTACTTCCCACCCTATTCCCCTATAAACCCACAACCCGCGACAGAATTATATCACGCAAAATTTAAAAAATAAAAATGTCATTAATTATTATATTATATAACATAAATACACACTTTTCACACATATAATAACTTAAAAACACTATAAAAAATTCTATATTATTAAAAATTCGATAATTTTAAGAACCTATATTATATACTTCGATATTTTAACTGTCTATATTTTTAACAGTCGATATTACTTTACTTACCTTAAAAACGATATTTTTGATGACTATATTCTGTCCAGTCGATATTTAAAACTCGATATTATGTCCAGTCGATATTTTGGAGTCGATATTTTGACTGTGCACCACTTGAGATAAATATAACTGGTGAATTCTGTGTTTTTTTTAGTTTAAAACATTGTGTTTACTGAACATTTCAACTAACCATAAAGTTACTTTAACCGCATGCGTGCGGGCGGAATTCCGCTCGCACGCTGACTTTTGCGGATTTGCATGTTACGTGACGAGCTGGGCTCGTCATGAGCGTGCGAGGAGGCTACCTCATGACGAGCCCAGCTCGTCATGAGCGTGGAAGGGGTTAACGTACAGTAATAATTAATTACCATATGTAAATTTGATGGCCAAGCACGGCAGGGGTTGGCTGCAGGATCTGCGGCCAACCCCCCTGCATGCTGCCAACCCCACACTGCACACAGGCTTCGGCTGTGCGCAGTGGGGGGTGGGTGGCCAAAAGGCCTTGCTTCCAGCCAGGCCCTCTGCCCAATCCACTTAAAAACAGCTGGCCCTACACTGGCAGGGCCTTTGGTCGTGAACAGCAGGGGGGATTGCCACAGGACCTGGCCCATCCCCTGCATATAGTCAACCACACCTTACACACTGGCTTTGGCCATGAGTGGTTGAGGATTGGCCACAAAGCCTAGCCTGCAGCTAGACCCTGTAGCAAACCTCCCCAAAGGCAGCTGTAAACAAATTGGGCTATTGGTTGACTGGGTGAAAGCCCTGGGAACAACAACCACAATCCTTGCCAGGGTCAGGCTCAAGCAAACCTCAACTTACCCCATGCTCACCCCCTTGGTAGCTTGGCACAGAGCAGTCAGGGTTAACTTAGAGGCAATGTGTAAAGTATTTGTGCAACACGTCAAACAGCAAAACAGTGACAACACACCACAAAAGGAGCCTACAACAGATTTAGAAAAATGTAGTAATTTTTAATTAATAAAATAAGACCAAAACAACAGAAATCCAATTAGTAGAACAAAGATATTGAATTTTGGAGTGTTTAGTGAAAATAAAATAGCGATAAAAAATGCACAAAGCGCCAACGGGGATATCTGGTCACGCCAGACCAAGACAAGGTCACAAATTCAGGACAACAGTGATAGAGCACGGGTCGGCTATAGAGCCCAGTTAGGCCCGCTGAACAGAGTGCCTTAAATCCTGGTTGCTAGCATTGTGTGGATCCATGTCGAAGATGCATCTCGTAGTGGCAGCGATGTGTCAGGTCTGATATGTGGCGAGGCTGCAGTGTGAGATCCTGTTGCATCGTCGACAAGGATCCCGTCGATGAGACTTGCGATGCAAACTTCGGCAAAGGGTATGTAGGGGGCAGCTGGCGATGCGTCGGTTCCGAGGAGCTGAGAGGCTACAATGTGACGTCTGGTGTCATCGTCGAAGCTCCAGTCGATGAGAAATGCAAGAACCTAGTCTGTGGATACACCCTGCTGATGCTTTGGTTTTCCAGGACTGTGGTGAGCGGTGCGGGTCTTTGCGACAGGTCCGATCCATGCAGCTGGGGTGGTGTGTCAGTTCATCTTGCGATGCGCTGCACAGCTGAGATGTGTCAGTTCTTCTTGGGGAATCGTAGCTTCAACAGAGACAATGTGTCAGTTTAGCTGGCAAGCACCTTAGGCCCACTTACAAGGGTGAAGAACTGGGGTGGTTTCACTTTGCTGGGTAGACTTACAGAAGGCAGAGTCCAGGTGCAGTTTCAAGGTGGTTGGAAGCCTGTTATGTCCCTGAGGCTTCGGATCAGGAGGCCAGCCAACTAGCCCTTGTAGTCACTCCTGGTTCTGGATTTAGTAGACGCAGGTCCAGTCCTTCTCACCCAGGCAAGAGGACAGCAGGGCAGGCGTCTGCAGAGTGGTGGTCCTTCCTCAGCACAGAAGTCCTTCTTCATGGAAGAGTACCCACAAGTCCAGAAGTGTCCTGAAGTAGTGGTGTCTGAGGTCCTCCTTTTATACCCAGTTGCGCCTCTGAAATGGGGAGAAGCTTCTAGAGGCATGCCTTTGAACTGCAGTGATGCCCTGTCTTCCCTGCCCTGACAAGTCTAACTACAGGAGGTAACAAGCCCTTTGTGTTGTGACAGGACACAACCGATTCAGGTGTCAGTGAGGCTGGGACCAGCTCCTCCCTCCCATCCTACCAGAGATGGCCCTACCAGTCACACCTAAGCTCCCATTCTGTGTGGCTGTCTAGGGGGAATGCACAAAGCCAAACTGCCAACTACACCCAGTCATATGACCAAAGACAGACTTCATGCACCAAATGGCGAAGGCATAAAAAATTGCAACTTTGTAAAAGTTTTTTTTTTTAGCCAAATATTTGGGGCATATTGATAGCACAAGTAAGGAACTTTATATATATTATTTTTTGCAACAAGTAGCTATCGCTATTCATGAAATGTTTTTTCACATCACTGGCAACTTTTAATCTATTTAAGGTGGCAACACTGTTGTTTGCTTCTTTAGTCTATTTAAGTTATTAATGATAGACAAATAACATCCTTTTCAATTATATTAGAGTATAGATTAGTCTTTTTAAAACAATTATGAACAGTTCTTCATGTTTTCTTTGGCACAAATAGATAATTACTATATATTTTTTTCAGATTTATTTAAAGGTTTCATTACTCATCTTGGCCTAATTATTCTACGAACCACTTGATTTATTCTCTAGTAAGTTTCTTCAATTCTATTTCACTATAGGTTGGTGTGGGCTTATCGATCAATCCTCCAAACATCACAAAAATCTTCACAATAGATGAGCTAGATTGCACATTAAAGGCTCCTGTGTGGCTCATCAGTATTATTTTTCTCCATTTTCTTTTTTTTTAATGTGTGATAGGTTTTTATTGTTGATTGCTTTTATGGTAGTTTTTTTATTGAGTTTTCAACAATAAACAAAGGAGGACAGTACAATCACAATCAGAGAAATGCCTCACTAACTATACTACAACAGCCTATCAATATGCGCAGAGATATACCATATACAGAAATTTGCTAAGCACTTATATAACTTACGTTAGCTGAGTTCTTAGTGAGAAATGCAGGCGCCCGAAAAAGGATACAGTTCATAGGCCATACCTTCCCCGTAGATGCCTCTCAATTAGGCCTGCTCTCTGCATTCCCCTGTTCCATAGTTTCAGGGTCCTCATGAGTGCCTTCTGCTTCACCCCCCATGGCCGAGCACCCCTGTAGGTATATATGTAGCGGTTCCCAAATGTCTTGGGGCGAGACGTGGGTGGCATCAGTCCTGCGTAGGCAGTCAGCTGCTCCTGGCAATAAATTAGGTCCCCCATCCAGGCCTTAAACTTGGGTGCTCTGTCCCTCCCCATCCACAAGCCACCTTACGTTTGTCTAAAAGTAATTTGGGTGAAATGTATTTCCGAAGGGATGCCTTAACATCCCTGGTGTATCCTAACAGTGTGGTGAGCGGGTTGTTAGTTATGTGCAATCCTGTCATCTGGTGAAGGGTATCGGTCACCTCCTCCCAATATGCAAAGACAGGGGTGCATTCCCATGCCAAGTGTAAAAAGTCGCCCCCTTCCCTCCCGCACGTATCACAAGTGTCAGTCTCCCGAATCCCGAATCAACATAGTCGTGCCGGAGTGTAATATAAACGGTGGAGAAATTTGAAGTGTACTACTACTGGCCGACATGCTCCCAGTTTGCTGGCAACAGTACGTCCATTGATCATCAGTGAGTGGAGAGCCTATGTTGTCCTCCCACCTAGTCCGCGCATCAGGGGCACTGTGTGGGCAATTAGTTTGGGTGGTGCGATGCAGCAATGATACTACATGTGTAGGGGAATGCTGTTGCAACAAAGCATGTAGTGGAGCAAATATGGGGGGCTCGGTGGGAAAGCCGGGAGTGGCGGACTTTATGTGAAGTTGGAGCCTCGCGTACATAAATAGTTCCATAGCAGAGGGTTGGCAATGTCTAAAGAAGTGATCATGTGAACGGAATGTCCCACCTTCATAAAAGGCTCCCAGTTCTGGATTTCGAATTTACGTAACATTTATTGACATCTCACTTCCCTAGTGTCTGGGATGCATAATCTACCTGCTAGCAGCAACAGTGGGGAGAATAGTGTGTTTTTCTTCATACGGTTGGCAATGGCCCTCCACCCTCTGTTCGTGCATTTGACTGTGGTTGGGTCCGCACAATTAGGGTTAGTGGGTGCACTTATGTAAGCTAGGGTCGGAATCATGGGCTAGTGTTCCACCACGAAGTGGGGCATACATGGTGGTGGGTGCATCCAGTAGACAGCAAAGTGTGCCTGAGCGCTCCAAAAACATAATTCCATATCCCGAACCTCAAAACCTCCTTTATCAAAGGGTAGAGTCAGAACCGCCCATGTCAGGCGAATGAGTTGCGATTTGAGGGCTTTAAAGAAGGATTTGCTGGGTGCACATGGAATGCGGGTAAAGAGGTACAATAATTTTGGGAGGATGACCAGTTTGATCAGGGCTACCCGACCCGCTAGAGAGAGAGGCATAGATATCTATCTTGTGATGGAGTCCGTGAGTGTGTCTAGCGCCCTCCCAGAATTGGCTGAGATTGTCTCCATCCTGAGTTATAACTATTCCGAAGTATTTTACTGCGTCATCACACCAAGCCAGGGGGAAGTCTGGGGAGTATTTTTAACTATATCTGTGAGAGGTAGGATTAGTGATTTGTCCCAATTAATGTTTATCCCGGAATAATGCAATTTGTCTGAATATTTTTACTTTTTTGGGTGTATATCTTCTATTAGAATGTCTACGGCTGACAAATACAATTCTTGTGATTATACTTTTTAGAGGGGTCTGCATTCTACATAAGAATCTTTCTGTCCTGAAGATGGTCTAATTGGATGAATCACATAACAGGACTGAAACATCGACAAGTTTAACCCATTTTCATCTATGAATCAATATTGTTGTACAATTATTTTTTATTGAATGTTAAAGAAAATGTTCTTGTTGTAACAGGTCTTTGAAATGGGTCATTTACATTAGTGACCAGCAGATATAATTGTATATGCTGTGAAAACTGTCAATCTCTTTCACTTTTGTATACGTGAATATCATTTTGTACTCTTTAATTTATTTGATCTGATTTTAAACCTTTACAAAAAAAACACCCGATGTTCATTTAATCTCTTTGATTTATTCATCTTCTGATTATACAAATTAAATTATAAAATTCATATGTTTGAGGCCACTTATTTGGGCATTCATAAATGATTCTGTCAAATATTGTATCAACATATTGAAATAAAATCCCTTGTAGACACTTTCACTAGATAAAATATTGTGTTACCCAAGCCCTCAGGGGAATATCAGGTTGCCCAAATAATATAACAACTTTTTAAAAAGTGGCATTTTCAGAAATGTAATTTAAATTTTGTTTTCATCATAATTTGGGTTTTTAAATTAGGATTCCAGAGACACTAAACATGAACCAGTTATCTCTTCCCATTTTCAAATTACACTTATAAAATATAGTAAGGAATCCACATGTTATCCTATAGGTGAGATAGGTCTTGAAGTAGTGAAAAACAAATGTAAGAGTTTTTAACTACTGGGACATGTAAAAGTTAAAATTACAGGTTTTGGGCCAGGCAAAAGGTTTATTTTGCCAGGTCGAAATGGCCTTTTAACTGCACACACACATGCTCTGCAATGGTAGGCCTGAGATATGTTTAAAGGGCTACTAAGGTGGGTGGCACAACCAATACTGCAGGCCCACTAGTAGCATCTAATTTAAAGGTCCTCGGCACATGTAGTGCACTAGAGGAGAGACCACATGAACTTTAGCATTGGTTAGCGGTGGCACTGTGCTCAGAGTCCTATGCCAGCAAAAATGACTTCAGCAAAAAGTGGAGAGTAAAGGCAAAACGTTTGGGGGTGCAGAGAAGGCCAGGTCCAGCACAACCCCCCTCCAGCCTAAAGCCAGGTAAGACTAATCAATACCTTGATAGACTTCCCTAGTAAGCTGCTAGAACGGGGACAATGGCCCTCTAATGTAGGGGCCCTTGTCCGTTCTACGACTTTCTGAATTCAGGTCGACTCATATGTCTACACTCTCTTGAGTCAATTATCTGACCAATGGGGAACCCTTCTCCTCACCCGTTGCCCCATCTGTGCAGCACCTAACCTTAACTTTCTCACAGTTGCATCCCCGCCGGCAGAGAGTACTACCATGGCAAAGAAAGTGATGTGGCTCATTCCACCCCTTGGATCAGATTTCTGTCCTCACCCCAAGAAAACCTCTGTTCATAAGGACAGCAACTAACAAAGGCCACTGACAGCTGTCAGTGTCAGGAGCCAGGCCCTAGGCTATTCACTGCTAGGTGGAGTTTCTAAGCAGGGACATTGGGTAGGCCTCTCTTCCAGTCTTGTGGCTGGCAAGGAGTTCCCTATGGGCTCCTGAGGTGTCTATGACCTCTGAGGTGTCTTTGAGTGGGAGGCATTAGACCCAGCTGATTTGCACCCTACTTCCACTCTACCTCCCAACAGTTCAAGGGCAGAATCCTGACACTGGCCAATCAACCCTGGGTCTATACCCTGAGGGTGAACTGGATACAGGGGCAAGTCTTCCCTCAGCCTGCCTCTCCATCTGGGCTCCTGTACCTGCTTGGAGGTGGTACCCCAGAAAACGGAATTATCAGGGTACCCTGGCGGCTGCCCCTCTCACTTCTCCTGACACTGGGGGCAACTCATTCCTTAGAAATAAGCATACGGCATCAGTGGACTAACTATGACTCTTTTCTGTGTCACCTTCCCATCCCACTCCAGGGATACCAGGGCCATAGGGCAGAAAATGTCCTGCCCATGGGCCTAGGGTACCCTACACACCTGGCCAGTGTACTTCTCTGAGGAAACTAGCCTATTCACTACCATGGCCTGGCTAGCCATGGCGGACCTCAGAGCAGTGACTGGGACCCCATTCATTTTTAGTTGTGATGACTCCCACCCTCAGGGATCACCAGCTCACCCTCTGAGACTTTTTCACAACAAAGGTAGACCATGCCATGGTCTCTACCCCTAGGGACTACTTACCCCTAATGCCATATTGGCCACCCTGTAAAGGACTCACCAGTGGGTGTTTTTTTGGGACAGAAAGAGTTCCTCTGTTTGTGTCGTGTCTGTGAGCACTCAAAGCAGCGGGGTTGGAAATGGTACGCCCTGGGCCCCCACCCACCAGAACCACCCCCTCTCTTTCTCAGGTGGGGCATAGAAACACTTTCCTCCTCCCTTACCCTGGGACATTTGTGAGTCATCTTTAACCACCTCCTCACTTGGTTGAGGGGGAACCTGAACCACACTTCTTCGAGTCACTTCCATGTACCTTCTTGAACACTCTGGTACTGACCCCGAGATACGCCTCTTCAGCAAGCTTCCTGGAGACAGTCAGCTTGCTGTCAACTAGATGCAGGCACAGCTCTGTGAAACAGGTACTTACTATGTGCTCTCTCAAGATTAAGCTGTACAGCCCAACATAATCATTAACCTTACTGCCCCTCACCTAGCCATTTGGTGCCTCACTGTAGTAGTCCACAAAATCCACTGGAGCTTCTGATTGTCCCTGAACATTTGGTCGTACTTTTGAGGGGTCAATCCAAACTTAGCAATCAAGATGGCTTTCATGGGAGTGTACCTGGTTTGGTGCCCAAAATCTAGAGTAAGAAGTGTGACCTGTCCCACTGAATGCATATGTTTCCAACCCCCCCCCCCCTAGTGCTCTTCTGGTACCTTTTAAACCCTCTGGGCTACTTCATAGGTAGAAAAACACTTGTTGATATTATCCCCACCACATAACTGGCCACCTTATCCTTAGGCATGTGGACCTTTTTGTCTCCTTCAAACACTGTGGGTATGCTGCTACCATCACTGCTGGACTCAGCCTGTCTGACCTTGATGTCCAGCTCCTTAAGGCTCAGTTCGTGAGCCAGTAGCAACATTTTCTCCTCTAAGGCCCTTTGATCCTTCTTTGCCTCTAGGGCCAGCTTTGATTTCTACCTCCTCAACTAGGCCATCTGCAGCTTGAATTCCCTCAAGCCTGAGACATGTTTAAAGGACTACTTAGGTGAGTGGCACAATCAGTGCTGCAGGCTCATTAGGAGCATTTACAGGTCCTGGGCACATATAGGGCACTGTACTAGGGACTTGTAAGTAAATTAAATATGCTGATTGGGTAAGAGCCAATATTACCATGTTTAGAGGAGAGAGAACATGAACTTTAACAGTTAACAGTGGTAAAGTGCTCACAGTCCTATGGCTAGCAAAAATAAATTCAGAAAAAAGTGGAGGGTAAAGGCAAAGTCAAAAGGTTTGGGGGTGACCCTACAGAGAGGGTTAGATCCAAAAGCAGCCAACCCCACCCTACACACAGCCTTCAGCCATGCACAGCAGGGGGTTTCCACAGGGCTTGGCCCTGGGTACCCCATCTCCCCGGGACTTTTTTACTTTTAAGGGGAGGGGGCTGTGTGGCCCCCTCTCCCCAAGCCTTATTAGGCCCATGGGACGAAATTCCAGAGGAAGGTTTTTTCAAAGGGGAGGGGGGGGGGCAGGTGGCCACCCTCCTGAGTCTTATTAGGCGCTGGGGACACCATCCCCCAGGGCAAATACTTAAAATAAAGAGGAGGCAGGTAACGCGGCCCCATCCCTGAGACTTCTTACTCCCTGGGGACCCCATCCCTCTAGGGCCGTTGTTTTTTATTAAAAGTGGGGCGTGGCCCCGTCCCTCAGCCTTGTTAGGCCCTGTGGACCCCATCCCCCAGGGCTGTTGATTTTATTAAAGGGGAGGGGGCCACACAGCCTCCCCTTCCCGAGGTATATTAGGCCCTGGGGACCCCATTCCCTAGGGTCAATCCTTTAAATAAAGAGGAGGGTGCCTTACAGCCCCCATCCCTTAGCTGTTATCAGCCCCACGGGTCCTCACACTTAAAGGTGGGTGCCCTGGTACCCACCAAGGATACCCCACAATATAATTATTGGGGGCCGCAGGGAGCCCTAACGCCCCCACAGCCCCAGCCGGCTTTCCGCTTTTCAGCACAAGCCGGCATTGCTCCCACCCTGGGGGAGCAGCTACTAATGCTTCTCAATTGGAGTGGGAGCAATTGTTTGATCCATTTCCCTGACTGCTTTAGTGCAGGAATGTGTGATCCCAGGAAGCAGGAGCATTTTCAAAGGTCCTGCTGCTGGGAGCACACTTTGTGTACGATCCAGCCTGAGATCCAGCCTGAGAACTGTTGGGATCCACGGAGGCGCCACGTCCCTAGATATGCAGAGTTTTTAAGCATTCACTGATAAAACCGACTAAACAGATTTACACCACAACACAAAAAGCACTCTTTCCGAACCAAGATGTAGCTTTTTGCCACATTTCGTGTAAGTCCATTCAGCGATTCAGGTTGTATCTGTGTCTAAAGGTCCTACAGGAAAATGAATGGGGGAAACGCATTTTGGGACCCCCCCCTTTTTCTTCGGCTCCCACTTTCCATGCCCAACCTAGGCAAATAAGAACACTTTTTGTGGAAAGTTTTGTGGAGATTCAGCAAACGATACCAATATGAATTAGTAACACAAAAAAATCATTTTCTATGGAAAAACAATCCTAACTATAACTACCCAGTGCCAACCACCACTGGGTAATGTATTCACACACTTACCTTAAAACATGAGTGGTAGAGGCATTGGGTGGAAAAGATAAGTAGTCAAGGGATTGCATTGTAATGCCGGCGCTGTAAATTCTGTTTCTCATTTTATTAGGTAGCAGCAAGAAAGACGGTCTAATATTTTTCTTCTTGAGTTTTGTTGTTTAGAAATGGCGCTGAAATATTGCTTTTGCTTCCTTTTCTTTCTTCCAGTTTAGAAGCATGTTTTAGGTCAGAGGTCACTATTTTATACACTAGAGAATATGGGAATAATAAAATCATATTTGATCTTTTGCCAGTGTTTAATTCTTTCCCTAATTGGTGAAATGGCTGCCTCATACATTTTTTGACAAATAAGTACCATCCCATTTACCCCCAGAATGGGTATAACCCTTTGATACATCAACCCCCTTTTCTAACACGTCAACATTGATAGCAGGTCGTCTGCCAAACACCACAGGCTGTAAATATTAAAAGCAAGGTGTAGTGGCAGGTACCTCTGAAAAGAGTGATGTCACCAGGTACATGGGATATTGGTGAAAGAAAGCATGACAAGACTTTCCACATACCTACAAAATCCATAGCTGCAAGGTGTCCCATTGTTTTGTGTGATACCTTCCGCTAATCCTGACTTTTTACCCAACTGCACTTTACTGCTAGGGTTTTTGAGCCCTTACTTACAATGTTAACAGCAAAATTACAAGTAACAGAATACAATGTGATGTCCGTTAAAAGGTCAGGACTGACTTAAAGTGAGACATTTGCCATAGCAACATTTGGCAACTATGGATGTCTACCCAATAGCAGCACCAACTTCATGTTGTCAGGCAAAGAGTGCAGAAAAGCAGAGGTGAGCATGCTTAAAGTATCACATTTCCGGTGCCTTAGAATACAGGGCTACAAATTAATATGGTGTAGATCTAAATTTTAAAGGTTTCATAAGGTACTATGTTGTTAGCGGGACACCCACCTATACAATGCCATAATACTCAGTCAGGAGTAAGTGAGTGAACCCCCCCCCCCCCCCCCCCACCACCACCACCACCAATAACTGTGTTCAGGAATTGATTAATTAAAATATTTGAAACTAGAACTTTTACTTTTTTAATCATATTGATAGTCCTGTACACCAGTCAGAGTCCTGATAGAGGGAGTGTGAGAGGTAATGAGATGTGGGAGGGTAACGAGATATGAGTGTGTGTGTCAGAGTACAATACATAGACTCTCTATACTTAGCATAGTCTAACATAATTCCATTGGACTCACTGCTAATAAGAAGCCAATTCATACAGTGCATTATTTCTTCTTTCAATTAAATATGTGATTTATAACATTTACTGCAAAAAACAAAAGGTTTTGGTAGCACTGTTAAAGCACAGTTTCGTCTATTTTAGGGGTTAGTCAGCTGAATAAACACTGATATGCACCGATTTCAAAAGGTTTGGAAAACACAGAAAACCCCACTGAAATCCACAAAAATAAACATTGAAAACAGAACAACCTAGACATAATCAACTTAGAAATGTTACAGATTGAGGAAGGGGCGTATGACAGAGAAACTAGAGCTGCTATAGGACAATTGCACATGGCAATGAAAAATCTGAGAATCGCTTTAAAGCATAACACTTTCAATATCTCGTCTTAGGTCTCTTCATTAGGAATGAATTAACATCTGATATTAAAGCTCTATGAAGCACTGTGTTATGTTGATTTGTATAGTGCACTGATCACCTGAGAGGGTATTTAGGCACTAGCAATTAAACCTACATCTCAAAACCTTTCCAAACACTTTCTAATACTACTATCCATATATTCAAAAACATATTCTGTACTACTTTCTCCTTTTACTGGACTATGGAACCAAAGCCAGAAGCACTGCATTGCCAACGAGAATGGTCATTACCTGATTACTTGTTTGCAGACTAATGGGATTAGTTCTACAAAAGAGTGATGTAACAAATCAATTTTTTTCTATCAAATTTCCCTGGGGCAGTCTCTCAGATATGTTGTCTGAAAAACATCCAAAGGTCAGGTATACCTGCCTCTGTTGAATAAACCTAGTCAATGAGTGAATCTCTCTCTGCCTCACTACAGTTGTCATAGTTTGCATGAGAGATCTTTTGTTGACATCTGTGCTTCACATATGTGAACCCAGGCAAAGCCAACTCAGCCTTTCATTCTTTTGAAGTAGGTAAATACAGTACCTTTACATTAGCTAATAGTAATGCCCATTTTGCAGCAAATAAAATTTGCACAGAGTGAGGTATGAAGATCCATATTCACAAGAAAGTTGTTCAAAAGTGTCTCACCTGTATATTCTTTTCGCAGTCTGTCTGGTGATGCAGCAGCAATTCACTTTCCAGAAGAAACCTCTTGCCACACTTATCGCAGATCTGCATTCTGCTGTGAGTAACGTTCATATGCTTTTCCAAATACCACCTATTATTGAACACTCTAGGGCACTTTTTACAAGGAAAATTCTGTTTCTCCTCTAGCTTCACTTTCTGAGAAAACCCATCATGTTCCTGCTTCCTGTCTTGTTGAATGTCTTGTGATTTTTCATCCTCCTGTTGCCTGGTGGAACGTGCAGCTATGGTCATACGTGAAGAACGTGTACCCCTTATTTCATCGACATCATTCTCATTTCTAACTTCTGCCATGTCGCCTTCCTCTTCTTCTTCATAGTCTTCATCATCCTCCTCTTCTTCACTGGATTCTTCAAGTTCTTCCTCCTCACTCTGCTCATCGCCATCCTCCCCGCCATCAGCATCTTCATCCTCTTCCTCTTCCCCTTCTTCGTTTTCACCTTTTCCATCCTCTCGATCTTCTTGTGAATTTTTTGGGCCATCGCTGTGACCCATCAGAGAGGCCGGTTCACTTGACGAAGTCATTCCATCTGCGCCTTTGGAAACATTTAAAGTCTGGTTGTTAAGATTCACCTCCACAATGATCTGCTCACGATCATAAGCTCCTTGAATGTCTGAGTCAACTGAATAGGGGCCTTCAACCTTGCACATTTTTGGTGCAGCAGTTGTTTCCTCTTTGAAATACTGTTTTGCTGGAGCAGTTGAGAGGTGCTGTTTGGTGGGAACACTTGCTTCTACACGCACGGAAAAAGGATCCGTCCCTTCCCGCGCATAAATCTTTGTCATTGGAGAATCTAGCTCTTGCTTAATTTCACAGTAGTACTGTGTGGCTAGAGTAGTGTTGCGGTTGTCTTGTGTGGCCATTTCACTGGCCATCATCAGGTTCAGTGACCTGCTGTTGATCAGCTCCTGGCAAGAGGCTGCAATGTCATTCATCTGCAGGACTGCGGCTGCATTTAGTACATCATGAACATTGCAGGCATTGACCAGAAGCTTGGATGTGTAGATAAAATTAAGTATCTGTTGAAGACCTTGTGATGTCAGGGTTTCCAGCGAGAGCTCCACTCGCTGGAGCTGCTTGTTCTGGGTGAAGAGCGAATGGAAAAACTGGCTGTAGGCTGCCAGGATCCCTTTATGTGCAGGAAAGGTGCTCTTCTGCTGAACCAGGACAATGTCTACATCACACAGATCCAGCTGAAATAGGCGTTGCTCATTCAGCCTGTCCATTAAACAAGTGAAATGGAGGGCAACATCCTCCACTAGAGAATACTCAGTGGAAGGGAAGTCAGTTGTCTTTTTAACTATCAGCTGTTGAGAAAAGAAATAGAATTTATGAGAAATTATGCAGATTGTACAGTTCTTAAAAATACTTTCTGAAGAATAATTCATATTTCTTTAAGGGCAAGTCAGATAAATATATATATACTCTAACTTTTGAAAAAATGGCTTCTCAATTCCCCACTACTGCCATATGTTAAAGGAGGATTATCAAGCGACAGTGACAACATTTTGCAAATATTGTTATAGGAACAAACTCAACCATCCATGGTATGGTTCACCTATGCAATTGAGACTCTCAACTTACCCAAATACAAATAACCATTGCTTTTTGTGTCTGTGGTTGCAGGTGATGGGTACCTGCACACATTTTTGTGGACTGAGAATTACTCATCAAAAGATTTTGATCCTGATAAAGGCAAATATGTGAGAAAGAAGGGAAAGAGAAAGCTAGAAAATCAGTATTAGCGAGAGCAAATAGGGATGGAAATAACCTCCTGGGGAGAGATAACGAGGCAGGAAGTGTAGGAGTGGAAGAAAGAGACATGACATGGAATCAAGACTAGGCTGTCTTGGCATTCTACCATGGCTGATGATGGGCTCCTAAGAAAAACAAATATCTTCTTAGCTTTTTTTTTTTTAATTACCATGGGACGTTAAACCATGTAATGAAAAGAACAGATTCCTTTACTTCCACTTGGACAAAATAAATAAAATCAATAGAGGGGCACTGCACGAATGTATGAACACTGGTAATCTTTGCAACCAGCAGCATTCAATGTACATTTTAAGTGAATGTGGCCGAAGCATTCTCCCACTACAAACGTCAATTATATCTAGGTTTAAGGGCTTTAGTCTGGGTATGAGCGAATAACGCTTCCTTTCTATAAATATTAACTCAATTAAAGCATGACTAAGGTTAAAAGTGGCGAGAAATAGATTACCCCACGACTCTGTTATGTCTTGTGATGACTTCACACTAGCAAATCAGGATGTTTGAGGATTCCTTCAATCTAATGCAACATAACTAACTCTACTGTAGAACTATGTTACAATATAATCAGTTTGTTACACATAGAGCAAAGCAAAAACATTATTTTCTGTGGTTGAAAGGAACAACAAATGTTAAGGTGAAAAATAAAAAAATTATTATCGACTCCACTGATTTGCATTGCGGCAAGGATATTTTATCTTGAGGAGGAATGGGGGTAGTGGAATTGCTATATTCCTGATGAGCTGGGTATCTAATATGATAAGATGCGTTACCACATGAGGTGCCGAGTAATTTCTCCAGATGACCTGATACACCCATCTCACCACAGGTATGGGAAACACGCATCTCGAATTGGTCAAACATGATAAAGCATCTTAAACTGTCGTACCAGCGCATACTCAATCATACTAAATCTGAGTATAGCATCATGTATTCGCTATGCCATATGGGAATACCGAACCATTATATATAGGCTAGCTAGCACTATAACAAAGATAAGCGATACCCCTAAGTTTGTTGTAAAATGCATTTGATTTGGGACCACACCAAAATTAGAGACAGTGGCCACATTTTCACTTTGATAGAGGGTCTGTTTGTATTGTAGAACTGTTTGCTTTTTTGTATTTTTCTGGTCTTGCTTTTTTTAAGGATGTCTTACCATGTAAAAAGTCAGAAACTATATGGCTTGGGATTTTTTCCTATGGTTCTGGAGCAGATACCAAAAAGTGTACCAAATAACCAACAAGATTACCAATACCATTATTTGCTGGTACATACAAGTATTACTTTAGCATCAAGAAAAACAAAGAAGTGGTGGATGAAGAGCTCAAATTAAAGAAAGCCACAAGTAATTACTCTATATACAAGAAACAAACTACTCAATGACATGAACCTTGATGGTTTTTAACCCCAACTTTCACCGAATTCAGATATTCATTTAAATTCACCCTTGACACCATCTTCAAAATCAAGGAACACACTGCCAAAAAAACAAAGACAGACTGGTAGCAGCTCTCTCTTCTAAACAAAGTGGATTTGTTTCTTTCAGAAAGCGCTCCTTCATATCTTTCCTTCTGGATGGCAGTATCGCCCTTCTCCATGGCTTTGAAGACTTCTCACTGGAACACCTTAAGACTATCCTACATACACCCCCATTTAACATTTGCTCCCCTTGCCATCCCATTACATCTTCAAAACCAGCTGCATTATTTACAAAGCCACCATGACTAGCACCTCTGCATATCTTGCAGATAAGCATGCCACCTCTGGTTGTTCTCAGGACACTGCAGCCAGGACACCTTCAATCTGCAGACCAAGAAGTGTAATAATAGGTCTTGTCCATCTACGCACTTAGGATCTGGAACAACATCCCCGTATTAATCAGGACTGTCACAACGCTGTCCCCATTTAGGAAACAGTTGAAGACTCACCCCTTTAAAGAACACTGTGTCACAGTCCATTAACAGTCCACAACTCAGCAATCTCTCCCATCACTCATTGACTTTGTGCTGGTCTTTGACTCTGTACAGTGCTTCACTGCCTTTTAGCTAAATAAACCTCTTTTCTTGCGTAAAACACATTATTAACATAATTGCTTGGAAGCACTCAAATCATTATCAGATAAGGAAATGGACACACAAATAAATCAAATTACTATAAATAAATAAACCAAATGTCACAAACTGAAAGGAAAAATTAGGAAGATTTCAGCCTGTGTGTTTCCTGTTCCAAGATTTGCAACTTAACTATTAGCCGTCATGTCCGCCAAGCACTTTGCCAAGGAATTGGTAGTAGCAACCCATTACCTTCATTGATCGGTGCAAAAGTTGGCAACATTTTGGAAATTCACAAACAGATCATTACAGGAAATACACTGTTTAATTTATCTACTGCCCTCTTATATTACAAGAATATAAAACACAAATATTCCAGCAATATGTTTTTCTTATTTTAGATCTGGCCTAGAGACAGGTGTAGCTGTCTTCCAAGCCTCATGTAATCAAATAACCATTGGTCCATTTAAATGTCATTCACATTTTGCTTCTCTCCAGCACAGCACACTGCAAGCAGCAAGGGGTCGGCCCACTTCAGCTATTGGCTATCTTGAACTGTCTGTGAGGGACTCCGTTTCCCTTTATTACATGTAAACATTTGCTTATAGAGAAGCGCACTTGAATCACAGGGCTGCAGAGCTAATACTTTCACTTGCCAATGATATTTTTTTCCATTCTTTAAACGTTTTATTTTTAAGTTAATTTAAATTCTTTATTTCGATTTAATCCAGACAATAAAAAGCACATATAATTAATCTCATATAAAAACGTTTTATAAGCAAAAAGATAATAAAACAAAACAGTCATAAAAATGAATTACACACACAATCAACAACTCTAAAAGCATTACCGCAGAATAAGTCAATTATAAAGATTATAAGGTAGCAAAAAGAAAACACTTAAAATGGAAGTCAGCTCTCATACCTATTCCTAATAATCAGTACACTCCTAATGTAATTCAACACTATATAACATATTTCAGAAGAGTCGAGTTGTTGTAGAAAACTTAAAGCAGGTAAATGATGTCTAATATTTGCAACCCATAAAATGGGAAGTAAAAGGTTTAAGCACAGGGATTTATAAATGGTACAAATAGCATAAAATATGCAGTACTTAGCAAGGACAAATTATCAAAGGAGCTTTTTGGGTGGGACCTGCACCAGGTATCCTGTGTGAGAAAGGCACATGAAAAGTGTATAGCACTCAGTCTAAACTTAGTTAAGTAAAACCTGTATTGAAACTTACGAATTAAAACAAGATATGGCTCTAACCACACAGTTGTAATCAGTTTAGAATGAGTGATTACTGTTTTCAGATTTTGAGCCTTCTTTCCATGAACTTTAAATGAATTATCAATAAAGAGAGTTTTCACATGTACTTTGCACATGATAGAGATCGATAAATAATTTGTGTAAAGATAGAGAACACCAAGTTGTTCAAAAGTCTGCTTAATATATTTCAGCCACAGGATCTCACCCACTCTATCCAATGCTAGGCAGATGTTCATAATTGGGATATTGGTTTCCTCTGTATCCCCATTGCTCTTCAGTCGGTCCTGATTATCAGCAGTGTTTTGTACCTCGAAACAATTTTTTTTCTCATTATTAAAAACTCCTAAAATGGCCTTCTCCCTTGCTGACTCATGGACAACATTTAGTTGAACTGGCCTGTTTGGTTTGTGGAAAATCCCCAATGGAAGGGCCTGAATACCCTCTGTGCAAGTATGCATATAACTAAGGTGGTTAGAAGGAGTGATACAAGCCTTGGCTTTCTGAAATCTACCACTACACAGTCAACCATTGCATTACCCTGATCTTGTCCAACCCACGTGACCCTTCTGACAAGATGGATTTCTTTGTGCAAGTCCTCAGCCCAACTAGAGTTTTTCATAAACCAGTGAACAACTTTTGCTTTCAACTGCCAAAGTAAGGACATTCTTTAGAATAAGCACATACGAAGTACATGCAAGAGGTAAATGAAGGTGAACATTATGGGTAGTAGCTCGAGGGCCTCTGTGTTTGCCATGTTATACAAGGATGTTACATTATGAATTGGTTTGTTTTTTGGGGGGCGTGGCTTGCACCCAAGGAAGATGGCGGTGCTTGCCTGACTCGGCGGAGGACGGCGGAATGACAGCGGGAATTTTCTGAGGCAACACGATGTGTGCGCTCATTATTTTGAACGAGCGGATGTTGGAACTGTTGCTTCACATGCAGAAGTGAATTTCAGAGATTTTCCAGGCTGCGCTCCGATGTGACAGTGCCCACTACTTCATGACTGGATGGGACCGCTGGCCGCCATTTTGAGGTCGCCCACGACCTGAGGTACTCTCGATTGTAATGCACAGCTCGCTTCAAAGTCGGCCACATGCCTCCACACAGAAGGCAACACAGCTTAACAGATATGAGGTGAAGGAGTTTTCAAGTGCCTCTTTTGAATGCTTTGTGTCTCAGCCCTGCTCTAACTTCTGGTTGCAATCCACCAGCCCCACGTGACGAGAAAGATACTATCCATTCCGCAAGACAGGTTATGGAGCTCACATTAAACTTCAGTAAACAAGATCAAGTAACCTTATTTCACATCTAAGCGCCTTCTGCAGAGACTCAGTCTACTATTTCAAAGCCCTTCTTGGATATGGTTTAACGAATGTTCTCTATGTTCTTTCTATTCGATGCTCATGCCATGTTGGAAATGGTCTTCATTTTATAACCTATTTCACAGAATGTCTTCACTTTCTACTTTTTTCTTGTTATAAGTGGTCGCGCCTATCTGAGGTGGCTCATTTCAATTTGTTTTTACACTGAATTCACCTTTTAACATTGTAAACCTCACACAAGCCTTACTTATTTTCGTTATATAATGTTTCATCTTACTTCACACACTGCTCAACTACATCCTATTTTTAGGCGTCTCTCTACTTTTGCTTGCCCTAATCGTTTGAAGAGTTTCGTACAATGTTTTGCCTTTTTGTTGGTATACATTTATTCTACTGCATAAAAAGA
This sequence comes from Lissotriton helveticus, assembly GCF_964261635.1. Lineage (NCBI taxonomy): Eukaryota > Metazoa > Chordata > Amphibia > Caudata > Salamandridae > Lissotriton > Lissotriton helveticus. The sequence continues at coordinate 280,015,914 of NC_136071.1, forward strand.
GAGTAATACACTCAACATTACTATTTAGACACTCGTGTGCTTCTCAAATACCTGCATTTAACTGTTATGTGTATTCCATGAATTATTTAATACTCAGCTTATGTCTTTTTCTTTGAAATGGCATCAGTATATAATTAATAGATGTGCTATTGATCTCCAACATTTGTGGGAGTTTATGAGTAAAATTCTTCTTCTGCCAGTACCGTTTAAAGAGCTTATTTCTTGTCCAATCCAGCTCGACGCTCAATTCTTCTAAATGGAAGTGCCTCTGATTTCATCACCTAAAATGGCGTCTTCATCCCTTGCTACTGTCTCTTCGGCAGCTACTAAAGTAACATCTAATAGACTAAAAAAGTATCCCCCTTCACCGCCAAAGTAGACTTCCTCGGTTTCCATGGATCTTCTTTTGGAGGAGATCCGAGCTTTAAGGCCATTTGTTGAAGAGACAAATACCAAAATACAATTTCTAACAGACGGTTGGGAGAAACTAGAAGAAAGAGTTATCAAAGTCGAACATAGTTTTGAGACACTGAACTCATCATATGCTAAAACCAAGGCTCTTCATTCTCAAGTCATAACTTTACAAAAACAGGTTGAGAACCTCGAAAATAGAAGTAGGAGGAATAACCTTCGTATCTATGGCATTGCAGAGGGTTCAGAAGGGCCAGACCCCATCTTTTTCTTCCAAAAGATCTTGCCAACAATGCTTAATCTACCTGAGGGTACTACCCTCAATATTCAGCGCGCACATCGCCTTGGTCCGACGCACTCAGCATCTTCCAGCACAAGAAAACCGAGAGGTTTTATACTCTATTTTTTGGAATACACAGACCTCCTCAAAGTTTTACCAGCGGCTAGGCTTATGAAACGGATCTCCTTCTAAGGACATCAACTCTTCTTCTTACAAGATTACGCAAAATCCACAGCTGATCGGCGCAAAGAGTTCCTTGCAATGAGACCAGCACTTTGCTCCATTGGAGCTCGATTTGGTTTGTTTCATCTGTGCATTTTTAAAGTTACTTTCAACAATAATACCACAGTATACGAGGATCCGACCAAGTTAAGAAGTTTTCCCAATATTCAATCAGACCGAATGGATACCACAAGCACGCACTTCAAGTGAACCAGGTTATGTGGATTAATCATATGTAACTTTAATCACTAATGTACTTTTCCATATATAGATATATAGCTCATGTTACACAGAAATCGTTTGGTTTGCATGCTTTAATTCATCTTTACTTCTCAGGTTATAATTTTGCAACATGTTCCTTTATACTGCGATACCTTGCAGTAAAATTTGATAATATTAATGATCTCTTATTTTTACAGGCTCCGTCTCAGTTTGTCCGACTTGTACGTCTTACATGTTGTTCCATCCTGAAGTCTTCCCCGCCTCACCTCGTGGAGTCTCTGGACGTCCCATCGTTCCATGTGGCCTCATCCCCCCCCCCCACTCATTGTCTTGAATTTTGTGTAGGTATGGTCTCTTTATTTTTATCTCTTTTCACTGTAATCATCATTTTTATCTATCTTTCTTTTCCCCAGACCCTATTCTGCAGTGTTTTCTTCCTTTCTTATATCCTTCTGTATCTCACTTCTATGAGTGCTATTCTCTCATTCATCTCACTCATACATATCAATTTTACCTGGATCTTGCTTTCTATCTCTCTTTCTTTATATACTCTATCCTTTCTTTTTTCTTCAACTGGTTTTCACATTCAATACCTTCGTACTTAATATAAGCTTTCTTCTAATGCTTTATATTCTTATTGTTGCTGAATTCTTTGAAAAAAATATTGTTCACAATGTACAAAGTTTTATTGGTTCACTTAAGTCTTTATTACTTCTAATTCACACATATTCTTAAACATTATCTCATGGAATGTCAGAGGCTTGAATTCCCCCATTAAAAGACAGAGAGCCTTATCCCACTTAGATACTAACATTGCATTATTACAAGAAACTCATCTCACTGAAAGGGAATCACTAAAACTCAAAATAAATTGGGTTGGTGACGTTTTTTACTCGCCAGGAGACAGCAAAAGGAACGAGGTTATAACTCTCTGTCACAGAGCACTGAAAGCCCAGCTTGTCTCTCAAGAATCCGACACAGAAGGTAGATGGGTTTTCACAAATCTCGTTAGGAAAGACCTCCTTATCCTTGCTCAACATTTATGCCCCTACTAATGGTGATGCCAGTTTCTGGTCACGCATCTCTCAATTGCTACTCAAGTATCCGTCAGATAACTTCATCCTTGCAGGTGATTGCAATCAAGTGATGGATCCGTTCATTGACAGAAATTCTAACTCCCACTTTAACTCAAATGCAGCGCACGAAGCTTTCATAAAAACTATTAAACAAAGGAATTTATTAGACTCATGGCGCCTTTGCAACCCATCCACAAGAGCATATTCTTTTTTCTCCCATCCACACCAAACACAATCCCGAATCGACCACATTTTTATTTCACAAAACGTTTCTCAATCCCTACGCTCTGCTGATATAGGCCCTATACTTATTTCAGATCACTCCCCTGTTTCGGTTCAATTGGACCTATTGAGCCACTCCACATCACCACAAAAATGGCGTTTCAATAACTCTTTACTTCTCAACCCTAATTTTAACTCGCCTTTTGTCTCCTTTTCTCAAGAGTTTTTCTCTATTAATCTAACAAAAGAGGTCTCCTTTCACACAGTATGGGATGCTTTCAAAAAAACTACTAGAGACTTCATTATTAGATTTGTGTCAAACAAATGCAAAGCTTTCCGCATAACACATAACACACTTCTTGATAAAATTAAAAAGCTTGAAAACTCTTCTCATACCTCTAAATCAAAGGAATCTCTTGAAAATCTCATTAATGCAAAGATCGCGTTTAATGAATCGACTACTGAACAGGACTCTTTATATTTCCTAAAATCCTCAGCAAAGTACTATGGGGGCCAAAATAAATCAGGCAAACTTCTAGCCAATTATTTGAAAATTAAACAACAAAAACGTCAAATTGATTCCATTATAGATGATAACCAAATACCAAAACTCAAAGACCCTGAAATTCTCCAAGAATGTGTACACTTCTATAAGTCTCTTTACACACCAGAAAACACACCTTCAGATACAGATCGTTCCCATTACTTTTCAACAATTCAAAAACACATTAATCCCCAATTGGATTTAACAACACTGGAATTTGATCTTACACAAACAGAATTATTAAATGCTTTAGAAAACCCTTAAAAAAGACAAAGCCCCTGGCAACTTTACAGTGGAATTTTATTTACACTTTTCTCATTTACTACTCCCACAAGGTGTTCGTCAAGGTTGCCCCCTATCACCTTTTCTTTTTAATTTAGCTTTAGAACCCTTCCTGTCAACTATTCGCCAAAATCACTCCTTCACAGGCTTTGTTTCGGATCCTCATCAAATTAAATTAGCAGCATACGCTGACGATATTTTAGTTTTCTCTCCCAACCACAATCCTCACTCACAGCCTTTTTAGGAGAAGTGAAAGATTATGGTCTGGTGTCAGGCTATAAATGAAACAGAGGGAAATGCGAGATATTACCGTTAATCAAATACACCTTCAAAAGGTGATTTCTAATTTCACCTGGAACTCTAAACATATCAAATATCTTGGCATCTGGTTCTCTTTCTCTATAAAAACATCAATCTCTCTAAACATAGATAAATGTTCTGCCAAACTTAAATCACTAACTGCAAGATGGCATCCCCTCCATCTATACTGGTGGGGTCGATTGCCACTATTAAAATGATGCAGACACCTATAGTTCTGTATATCCTTTCTAACATACCAACATCCATTCCATCAAACTCCTTTCAAAAAATTAACTCCATTCTAACTTCCTTTTTATGGAATGCTAAAAAGTCAAGAATGGCGTTACAGAAATTAACAAGACCAAAATCTGAAGGAGGGGTTAACTTTCTCCATTTCTCCAATTATCATAAAGCCTTCCAACAAAGACAACTAACAAATTGGATCAATACACTCCATCTGAAAATAGGCCTCTTGGGGTGGATCTCGAACTCTCTTTTTTAACCCCTTTCTCATTCCAGGAATATATTTCCTTTACCCGAAAGCCACAAAAGCTCTCTACTCCCATAATTAAGCAATCGGGTAAACTATTATCCACTGCTCCTCATTTAGCTACAAACGACTCCGAAACTTTTCTCAACTCCACAATTTGGCATAATAAACAGATCCTTTTTAAAGGAAAACCTATATATTGGAAGGTTTGGAGGAACAAAGGTCTACTTTGGGTTCACCAACTTTTTGACCAAGGCTCACCAATTCAATTTACACAACTGCAAACTCTTTATCGTTTACCTCCTTCCTTTAAGCCTACATTTCTGACTTTGCAGAATGTAATCGTTGAGGCATACGCTAAACTTACAACTTCACCCCCTCACAATCCCAATCCCTCTTCCCATGGCACAATATCTTGCTCATAAACCCCAAGGCCTCCAATATCTATTCTCGTCTAATAGCACCTCCTGAAAATCGACACAAACCCAAAGTAGAACTCTCATGGGAATCTGATCTGGAAACGAACTGGCCCATTACTCTGTGGAATGGAATTTGGATGACACTCATGAAATCCTCTAGAGCATCCAGCACAACACAAACACTTTTCTTTATTTAAAATCGGTTATTTTTTAACCCAGTTTACCTAAATAAGATACACAGCACAAATCCTAACACATGTTGGACATGCTTCCAAAGTGACGCTGACTTCAAACACATGCTATTTACATGGTACACGTTTTTAAATTTTGGGAACAAATTTGGCACCAAAATGAACATTTTTCATACCACAACACCCCTATCCCTTACCAACATTTTCCTAGGTAGCCCAGCACCAGAATGGGGGAAAAGTTAATTCCAACTAAGACTCTTTGATCTGTTACTGGCTGTAGCATTTCAACAGATATCAAAAAATTGGAAAAACTCTTCTAAATTGTCCTATTTAGCATGGTGGTATGCTGTATACCATAATCATCGCTTAGATACAGCCCTAGTTCACCCTGTCTCTCTAGCTACGAAAAGATTACACCTCTGGTCCCCCTCACACACTTTCTAAATACAGCAGCAAAGAACACTTCTTTCCTAGCTCCCTCAATGCAAGAAGTTACCAAGCCTCCCTGATGTCCTACTGTTTGCTTTTATATAATTCTGCTTAACTTGTCACTCCCTATTATACCCTTTCAACTCTGTATTTTTTTACATGTACTGCTATTTGCAATATTTGTGAACCTTTGAATATATTCATATCATTTTCTAAGTTATACTTTTATTACCTTGAAGATTTTGGTATATTAATAGCATTCTTAAGTATTCTTTCCTGTCTTTATGCATTGGTAAATGATTGTCTGTACGAAGTATTGTTTTCACAACCACTTTAATTTTTCAATAAACCTTTACTTGAACTGAAAAAAAAAAGAATTGATTTGTTTTTAGGCATATACTGAAGGCTCACAGGTTGCAGCTCGCCTGCTAGTATCTGAGTAACTTCAGCATTGCCATCAGGAATGGGATCTTTGTTTCTCACTGAACCAGAGTTTGTAAGATTTGAAGGGAGACAGTTACACACTGGAAGCTCTGCTTAGGCTAGCTTCATTAATTACGTTTTTTCTCAATTTTGTCCACTCGACCTGGTATGTTTGCATGAAATTTCTGTAACATACTGTCAAGTGTTTTTCAAAAAGAGTTGCAAGATTTATAAAGATAAGTGCAACAAGAGGATTGGCCTGAATACTTTGAAAGACCTGCCCCACTTTTCTTGGGCGATGATGAACCTTCACTACTTAAAACATGTTGCAAAATTGCCCCTCCTCTAGGGGCTCGCCATTATTCTTAGAATTTTGCCGTGAGTGTCGTTTCTTTTCCTCTTCGGAGGTAGACAATTTGTATTGGCCGTGCAGAAGTCAATAATTTCCAGATATAAATCACTGATAACACAAGGATTATATGAGATACCTGCTCTCCTCCTTGTTGAAGCCGTGTCCCTGCTCCCAGAGGGAGGAGTGTTTCCATAATAAATTGAGTTTGAAGCTTTTGCAACAGTAGTATCTTGTGTAGCCGATGACAGAGTCCTAGATTGGCTTTGACCTAAAAAAATAATTAATGATTTTGTTAATTCTCACTCGTCGTCGCCTGTCGAATCTCCCCCCCCGCAAATTGGCCCACCGCTCTGATCTGCACGGGCCGTGGGTGTCTTGGCCTGGTACCCAGCCAGGCCATGCCCGGGCAAGTTCAGCATGCGTCCTCCATTCACGAGGCTGCCACACGCTTTATAGCACTCCCCTCGGGCCCCTCCTTGTCTTCTGGTGCAGGGGGTAATGGGTGATGTGGTCCAGGTGGCAGCAGAGTCCAAGACCGTACTGGGTGAGGGAGACTGCTGCACGCTTTAGAGCGCTCCCTCGATGCTCCTCCGTCTCTTGTGGGGCAAGGGGCTACGGGTGATGTGGTCCAGGTGGCAGTTACAGAGTCCAAAAGAGTTAAAGCCATTTGTGTGAGTTTACACTACGCTTTTCAGTTGCACTAAAGTAAAATCAATACTAGCTGTACTAGTATATGGATGCCGCATTTCGTGACGGCACGTTTTCATGTATTCTCATTTTAATTTTCGATGCCACGTTTTCATTAATTCTGCTTATTTTAATTTTTGTATAAAAAATAAAAACAATTTAAACATATCAGATTGTCAATCCAAATGTCTTTACCAATGTTCGTTTTCCAATCAGTTAATGTTTGTTTGTTGAGTTGACACAGCATTTAAAGTGAAAATCATGAAGACCGAAGTGCACCTGATTTTTGAAGAGCAGGTCGTTGTTAAACTTTGCTTTCTGGATGTGATCTCCAATCTAGTCTAGAACTTGTTCTACTTCCTTACCTGCAGTTTTTTTGTTTTAAATAAGAAAAGCAACTGTTATTCCTCTCAAGTTAAAGGAAATGTAAAAATAAATGTGGAACAGTAAGTTGCATGTACCAATTTTAATTCAACAAATGTTTTATTTGTAAGAAACAGTGTTTTAATCACGCCCTAACGATTCTCTAGATAGCCAGATATTGCCTGGGCACACACAGATCAATCTCCCCCTCTGGTCTCTGAACAGAACAGGAGTTTTGCAAGAGAAGGAGCTAGTATGTTCTTTCTTTTACTATGGAAACCATAAAACCCCAGTAAAATCTGGCAGGCAGCTCAGTTCACAGTTCCCTGCATACCCTCACTGAAAAACTTTGCGAGGTGTGTAAATAGCATGTTGTTTCTCTAACTGCTTTCAAACATATTACCTACACAACCACTAGCTAGAAGGGCATTCCTGAAGAGAAACTCAATTAATGTTGAATTACTTTCAGGATCTGGCATAGTAGATGAGAACTCAATACATGTGCCTATTAGAAAATTGTGTTTTTATCCCTGAGGGTGCATATACTGTAGGATGGCAGGAAGTATCATACTTAAGGTTTCCAGGCGTTTGGCAGGGTCTGTCTAGCCTTAGGAGGGAGTCCAGGGGAATGACCCCGCCTCCAGACACTCCGCATACAACCTTGCACAATATACCTAAGTGGAAGGGTGTGTAAAAAGAAGTCCAGGAGGGCCTGGCTAGTTCACCCCCATTTTCTTTCTACTGTCTCTCCATTACCAAACAGAGTAAGGGGCAAAAAGGTACGATCTACAAGAAAGTAAAACTTCATCACCCTGCCCTCACCTCACACACACACAAAATAAATATCTCTCTCTCTCCCTCCCACTCACTTGAGCCGCAAAGATGGGGAGGTGGATGCGAGACAAATCAAGACTGAAAGCAGAGATTACCATCCTCATTACCCCCCAAGCTAAATTTCTCCCCTTTAATCTTCTTTGTAGTCCTAAAGGGAGTGGAGGCTGCATTGCTTAATTTGAGCCAGTGGTTTCCAGTGTTCGGCATCCACACTTAATTGTCAACACTGGCACTTGTGGCAGTCTACAACAAGATGGCACTGTCTGGCTAATTTAGACATGCCCACACAACAACAGTCAGTTATTCATTCTATATACATTTAAACAGACTATTACCTGCTACCCAAGTCATTTTTAGGTTTCGTCCTGGCGTTGCAACTGCGTAGCAGTTGCTCCGCCCAAGGGCGAAATCTAATGTTAGCTCTATAGTGGCGACTTGAAACCGCCCCTTCTTCCATTGGCTAGCTCCATAAATGGAGGCTAGCCATTGGAAGACATCAGCGTCAATCACTTTCTCCCGGTCAGAACGCGAATCGTGGGCGTTTCTGACTCTTTTTTTAAGTCCCGCCCCTTGATGCCGTGTGTCCCGGGCCGCGCTGTGATTGGCTGCCGGCCCGGGACACCCCCGTGACGTCATTTCCCGGGCCGCGCTGTGATTGGCTGCCGGCCCGGGACACCCCCGTGACGTCAGCCAATCACAGCACGGCCCGGGACCTGACTTGTTCCTGTTCATGCTGTGAAGGTTACGAAGACTTAAGTCAAAGGCTAAATGCTCGTGGGTTTCTTGCTGCCACTTCTGGGGTCTGCAGAGCGTTCGGTTACCTTGTAAACTGCACTTAACCTGACGTCGCCATCTAATAGCTACAAGCGGAAGTGTGCGTGCTTGAAAGACCCCAAGTGGTTCTGATATTAGGAAGGCGCCATGTTCTCTGGTCGGCATCAAAATATACCAAAGGAGATGGTTCCGACTTCTGCAACAACCCAAAAGATATGTGCGTAGGTGAACCTGCGCCAGTGAATACCCGCACCCTGCCTGCATCTTGGAACCAACTTTCAAAAGATATTCTTGTAAAACAGTGAGCGCCAGACAGCCAGGCGTGCGAGCTGAAATACCACATACTTCATCTTCAAGGAGAATTGGCTGTCTAAAGGAACCGTCGTTAATAACTTTGGGAACTCTGCCTGCAGACATCTGCCAAATGTACTTGTTCTCTTCAACATGGCCGCACCCCCCACCTACCCCCACTACCCCTTTGATCTCCATTCGCTCCTAAACCTCTAGTTAAAAGAGGACATTTACTTACATTTGATGCAATTACAATCTTAGAGATTTGCACAGAGCTGTATTGTCATTAGTTTGCATAATTGCGTACGAGGACTGCATTCTTGCTTTGTTGGGTGCTCGTGTGCCCTTGATGTTTTTATACCGACGACTGCATGTCCCCTCCCGTTTTCGGCGCCCCTCCCGATTAATAAACGTCTATTATTTTTCTAATTCGACGTTATAGGAATGTTGGTGAGAAGTACTGTAACGTGGTTTACATGGGGCTGCTCCACTGCCACCCTCATCCCATTTCGGGTTGCCTGTGATTTCTGACAGGATTCTATGGACCGGTTGTCTGATGCAGCCTCAGTGCCGCATTCCTCTCCTTGTTTTATATGTTTGTGACTGAACACCGTTATGTCCACTGGAGGTGATAATCTGGGCTTGAATTCATTAATTAAGGAGCTGCTTTGTAAAAGCTCATTTCTACGTAGATAGGCCGTAGCGTGACCTTAGAGGGCGCGTCAGATGCTGTTGTGTTCTCGCACCCAGACCCACTGTCACTGGCAGAGGTTTGTGAGCGTGGCTTCAGCCACTGAAGTGAAGTAGAGAGGGCAGGTAATCCGGGAGGCCTGGGGCAAGAGGATCACTGATGTCTAGGCTAGAGATCACCGGCCTGAGGCACCTAGAGGGAAGAGACAGTAAAACCATGCAGGAGAACGCTCGCAAAAGGAGAGACTGCACTCTGAGACTGTTCATGTGCCGATTCTCGAACACCATGCCGAGGCGTCCAGCAGCTGCAGCCGCGGGAGACATGTTCTGAGAGCTACCAGATACAGGTCCAAGGAGAACGTTTGTCAAAAAGAAGATCCGTTTTATCAGAATTCGGACCGAATAGATGGCAGGGGCCACATGCGCTCTTTCCATCGAGAGGGCATGGATTTAAAATCATTCGAGCCTTACAACAAGTTGCGTGTCATTTGCATAGATAGAACGAGTGATATGAAGGACTGGATCTGGGCAGCAGGAGGTCCGCATAAATGTTAATAAGAGAGGGACTAAGTGCCGAGGAATACAAAGGATACTCCTATATTGACCCAGCACAGATAAGGCGTGTTTGCAGAGCAGTGCTGATGAGCCAGCGTAACTGAAACCCCATGTGAGCACCGCACCTGGTGGCACTGGGATGAGAACCACTGCCTCCCTCGCCTGCGAGCGGCAAAGTAAGGTGCAGAAAATAGGTGTCATGCTGTCACGTGGCGCCTCTGTGCCTCGCATGACCTCCTTCACACTCTTCACTCCGTGGTACGGTCTATCTGTAGATTGGGACTGAAGGGAATCCTTGTGATATGTCTGCTTCCAAGTGCTGAGATGCAGTAATGCTCTTTCAGCTGGTAAATTCAAAGCCCTCAAGGGTTCCTGTGCGTGGTGTGGTACCCTCCCCTTCAGCCTTCCACCCTCAAGTGTCATTCGACACCTCGCCCTCATCCCCCTGCCCAGTAATCGGCCTAACTCTGGGCTGTTCTTGAAATGTTTGCTAAGAAAACAGGGTTGTTTGGGCAGACAGCAATTAGAGCACCTGGACCTCGACCTGGCTTTGTAGGGCTCCTGGGAATGCTTTAAAGGCTACCATGAGGTCGCCCTCATGGCTGTGCAAATAGATTCTAGAACCAGATTACTCTCATCCCTTCCGCCCTCCAGCAAAACGCAAACTGCTGCTCGGGAGCCATAATGATGGAAGCTTTCTAGGGATTTCACATTGTCTCTTCGGAGTTACCTCCTTCCCTTTTTCAAGTCTGGTTCATTAGACATTTGTAAAGCAGGCAGTAGAATAAGTGTTTATACGGTCAGTTTACAATCCCCCTCGGGCAAAGGCGGTGCATCGTTTGTCCTTCAGAATGCCGAGACTCTGAAACCATCACAAGTCCTGGCTTGTCGCCTCGTGAGAAGAGTCTGGAGGTGAAGTTCAGGTTGTTGACTAATTGAGGAGTATTGAGAGATGGATATTTTATCTGGGCAGCTGAGGTTTTTGTTCTTGCAGACACTGATAATGTTCAAGCCTGAGTGTAGTTGATTGGGTCCAGTCCAAAGGCCTCCTTGATGAGGTTTGTTTTTAGGGCTTTCTTGAACAATCGCAGGCTTGGTAACTCTCTCGAGGGCAGAAATAAAACAGTCCTATCTCACAGTGTCACACTGTGATGTTTTGCCCATGTTTCATGCAGCTGAAGTTGGATTGGACAACAATCCAAGCCCTCCCTGCCCTGAAGGTGTGGCTGGGTGTAGCAGGGAACTGTTTTCAGCAGGCATTCCTTAACTTTTTCTGTAGAATCACGGTATTTTGAAACAGATTTCTTGCACCACTGGAACCAGTGTGTCATAGAAAAGGGGGTCCCAGTAGATCAACTCTCGAGAACACACACAATTAAATACAAACAGGCATTGATTTACTTGGGATCTATGATGTTACAACGCGTTATTTTACAACGCAGACCGTTACATCGCAATTTTTACAACGCAGGATCCATTACAACGCATGGCATTACAACGCATGGCATTACATCGCAGATGCTATTACAACGCATGGCATTACATCGTAAGTATAGGTAAGTATACCTTTTTAAAAAAAAAGTAATTATTTTAATTTAATTAAATTATTTTAATTAAAATAATAGTAATTATTTATTTTAATTAATTTTAATAAAAAATGTAATTAATTTTATTTAATTAATATAATTAAATTAATTTAATTTAAATATTTTTTTGATTGTAATTAAAATAAATTATTTAAAATAATGTATTTAATTTAATTATTTTAATTAAGAAATGTAATTAATATAATATAATTAATTTTATTTAACTTAAAAACACCCCTGTACCCCAAAACCCAAACCCTGCCCTGAAACCTAAAAACACCCCTGTACCCCAAAACCCAAACCCTGCCCTGAAACCTAAAAACACCCCTGTACCTCAAAACCCAAACCCTGCCCTGAAACCTAAAAACACCCCTGTACCCCAAAACCCAAACCCTGCCCTGAAACCTAAAAACACCCCTGTACCCCAAAACCCAAACCCTACCCTGAAACCTAAAAACACCCCTGTACCCCAAAACCCAAACCCTACCCTGAAACCTAAAAACACCCCTGTACCCCAAAACCCAAACCCTACCCTGAAACCTAAAAACACCCCTGTACCCCAAAACCCAAACCCTACTCTGAAACCTAAAAACACCCCTGTACCCCAAAACCCAAACCTGAAACCTAAAAACACCCCTGTACCCCAAAACCCAAACCCTGCCCTAAAAACTCAGTACACCTATACATATACTCCTATACTCATATTTATTTAAAAAATTACTTAAAATAATAAATTTAATTTATAATATTTAAAAACATAAATAAATATTTTTATTTATTTTTATTTATAATTAATATTAATTAAATCATTTATATAATATTAAATAAAATTAAAATAAATTATATACTTACCAATACTTACGATGTAATGGTATGCGTTGTAATAGCATCTGCGATGTAATGCCATGCGTTGTAATGCCATGCGTTGTAATGGATCCTGCGTTGTAATAGCTGCGTTGTAACAGCATTACGACGTAAAAGTTGCGTTGTAAGTGATACACACCATTTACTTGTGCTCAATAATTTTAGTTCAATATTATTTAATCATATTGAACATCCTGAGATGTTCACACACCAGCAAATCATCTGTAAATCATGTACAATAAAATGTACCCCACGCGTAAGGGGACGAGGAGGTTGTGTGCATCAAGTGAAGGTTGGAAAAGTGAGAGGGGAAGTGGTGACAATGTATTCATCACACCATTATTTACAATAAAAAGTGCCGAATAATGACAAATGCATAGCCATTGCTTGTATTATACTGGCACAGTAAAGAAGCACTGTTGGCCAAACTGGCATTAAAAGGTGACAAAGTCGATTTCGACCCCAATACAAAGTAGGCTGCTTAGATCCTTACACAGGGGTCTTCCTCAGGACTGGGTATTGGGCACTGTTTTCCACCCTCAACTGGGTAGTGGAAATAGCGGAGTTGAGTCCATAGGCTCCAAAAGCAGAGAGTGTGTCAATGGCACTTAACAGGTGATTAAGGACTCTCCCTTCTAGGTATCATTTCGTTGATCAGGGATTCGAATATTGGGCCAAGATGAACTTCAAGGTTACTGATAAGGAGAACCGCAGTCACAACATTTAATGAGCTCCAAGGGTGCTGTTAATCTTGTTCTCCCACCAGCAGAGAAGGACGCACTGTTGATGCACAAGATTAACAGCACCCTTGGTGTGAGAGCGCTGAAACCTCTGTCGGTTCTTGTAGATCTTCGCCCAATAAGTATAGTAGTGCATGCCTAACTCTGTAATACTGATATTGGTCTATTGTCGAATGTGCATGCCCCTCCTTGTGGATATCCTCCCAGCAGCGTAGCACTCCGCCTTGCAACAAGCCCTCAACCATCGTAAGGCCTCTCTTTTGTAAAGCAGAGAAAACTTCCTTTGCTCTACCCATTGGCAGCCAGGTACACCACCCCATTGGGGTCAGTGGGGAGTCCAAAAGGGCACCAGCTTGCCTATCTAGCAGATTCCGCCAGGCATGAACGTTAGCATTGAGGGAATCCAAAGTACTGTGCTTTCTTAACAGAGTCTTAAATATTACCTGAGGCAACGTGTTCGGGACTGCTGCAAGCTTCTCTACATATAAATGTGGGAGAGAGTGCGAACCATGTATCCATGTGTAGGCATGTGAGCATTGGGCTGTCGTGTAATACAATTCTAGATCTGGGGCATTAAGACCTCCCGTTGAGTATAACAGCATGAGTGTTTCCCACTTAACTCTGGGTTGTTTCCCAGCCCAAGCTAACTTAATTAAAAGCGACCTTATGGTGGCAAACATATGTATCGGGAGAATCATGGGTATATTTTGAAATAGAAAAAGGAACATTGGAAGGACTATCATTTTAATTAATGAAAGTCTACCCATCAATGGAAGCAGAAGCCTAATCCATCTGGCTATGTCATCTTCTAGTCTACACAGTACCTTAACATAATTACCTGTGAGTACTATTCCAGGGTCCAAGTGAACTTGAATTCCTAAACATCGGACCGATTCAGTGGTCCATTGTAGGGAGAATTCCATTGTCACCGAGCCTGTAACTGGCGTTAGTGGAAAAATTAAAGATTTGGCCCACTTAATCTTAAGGCCTGCCAACTGTCCAAAGCGGACCACTTCCTCTAGAACAGGGGTAAGGTGTCTATCAGGGTCCCGGACATATAGGAGCATGTCGTCTGCGTATGCCGATGCTATCAATTGATAGCCTGGGAATCGCACTCCCCTTCCATGATATTCTCTTAAGGCGCACAAGCGGGGCTCTGCTATTAAGATGTACAGCAGTTGGGACGATGGGCAACCCTTACGGGTGCCTTGCAAGATGGAGATCGTCGATGTCACTTTTTTCCCCAATCTAATTTTGGCAACCGGATCCCTATTTAGCACCTGTACTAATTGGATAAAAATATCTCCCACACCTATGCATCGCAGTACTGCCACCATAAATGATTATTCTACCTAATCAAAGGCTTTCTCAGCGTCTAAAAAGATTGTTGCAGCTTTGATTTCTGGGTTTATATTTTGAATAGTGCCAAAGACGGTTCTGAGGTTGTAAATTAGATTGCGGCCAGGGACGAAGCCAGTCTGTTCCGCCCCAACCACTAATGGGACCAATGGTGCTAATCGGTTGGCGAGTATTTTAGCACATAGTTTTGTATCTACATTCAAGAGGGATAGGGGCCGGTAGGAAGAGCGATCCTTTTGCTGTGTGTGTTTTTATGGACGATCTTCCTCGCTGGGTTCGCACACAGCAGTGGGAAGCCTCCATTTATGGTACTATTTTTAGATGGACCTTCATTATGGTGTGCTCTGTATTAGGGGAGAGAAGTGTGATGGTAAGTAAATGTTTCTAGTGGAGAAACCATAGTGAGTTAAAATTGGGCAGATAAGTGGGCTACCAGTGCGAGATCAGACGGGTCTGTGCCTTAGATGCTGTAACTCGTCGTAACATCTTGTCGATGCGCCAAATTCATCCGGACCAATTCCTGTACATAGGGTACCACGACTAAACAATCTTTTGCATAGCAGGGCCACGGCAGCTCCTAAAAACACACAACGTCCAATCATTAGTGTTTGAATGTGCATATGAAAAAGGTTCAGATCTGTATAGCGTTATGATGCCAAATTGAGCGCCATCCTAAAACATACAACTTTGGCTTCAAAGGTCAAAGTCACCTTCACCGTATAATCTTCTTAGAGCTGTAAAGTACAACCATGTGTGTTTTTTTTAAATAAACCATTTAGTAGTTCACTGTTCAAAAGATAGAATTTACAAAAAGTTTTTGAGCAAACGCGCCTACATGTATGGACTCGATGATAGAGGTGAATCATCATGATCTATGTGCTATTGGCAAGCGTAGTGATATTTTTGAGGTAATAGTAACCAGATAGCTGAATAATCTGTAATGTACACTCCACCTACCAAGTTGTGCAGGAAAAACTATAAATCGGTTCTGGGTAGTATGCTGCTGGCTATGGTCATACACTACACTGCATGGTTGCAGACAGCTGACACATGAGATAAAGAGCCAAGCCGAGAAACATAAGGAGGTAACACTCCAAAAACGAAGAGGCTATGGCAGTCACCCTATAAAATAGAATTTGTTACTCTTAATCTCGTTAAAGGACCTGCCTCTTTGCATGTTACCAATCCGGCATCAAATTATGTTAAGGGCCACTGTTGTTATCTGCAATTATATATTGCCAACTACTTCCAGGTACTGTTGTGGGCTTGTAGGGTTGTAGGGGTGTTGGTGTTAAATGGTAGGTAGGGTGTACGCGTGATGTAGTAAAGTTTACATCAGCTATGTGCTTATATATTGTCAAAGTGGTATGCGTGTAAGCACAGACTTGTAGTGAGCATCTTATTTTTACATGCAGTTGGGCATGTTATAAGTGTGGGTAGGCTTTTTTCCCACTTGTAATAGATTATAGCTGTGATCCGCATATCGTGGGCATATATATTGATGCTATTAGGGAAACAGTTGCACTGAGAGTATTGGGCAGGTCAGAAATTAAGATGGTGTGTTTAAGGCCTTACCTCTGTATAATCTGGTAGATTTATTAAGTAAAATTTCCAATTTCCAATTGCTATTATAGACGGAAAGAGAAATGGAGGAAATAGCCTTTGTCATACCTATGCATAATCTAAAGTAAAATGTCACCTGTTATTGTAGGTAAGAGGATAAAGGAAATGGAACACTATTTCCTTTACCTGAGTGGACACCTTACACCCAGGGTGGTGTCTTCAGCAGTGGTGTGCTGCCTCCCTTATAAATACTGTTATATAGCTACTGTTATTCTGAATACTGTGTTAAGTTAGCGTAGGCTCATTAAATGTTTAAAACGCCATTTTTAGGGTTTGCCTGCAAGTGCGCACGTAGTGCGCATGCGCTAAAAAACCTTTTGAGTTGTATGTGGGATCGATGACCCGCCTCTGTCTCTCATTGGCTAGCTCCATAAATGGAGGCTAGCCATTGGGAGACAGAGGCTGTCAATCACGCTTTCTCGGGGAAAACGCGATTCGGGGGCGTTTCTCTGGCTTTTTTTAAGTCCCGCCCCTTTGTCCCGGGCCGCGCTGTGATTGGCTGCCGGCCCGGGACACTCCCGTGACGTCATTTCCCGGGCCGCGCTGTGATTGGCTGCCGGCCCGGGACCTGACTTGTTTACTAAAAGGTTTCACTTTAGTTTTTCCATCAGAATTTTCTGTGCTGTTACGGTTAATGGTGGACTGTGGCTGATCATCACAGCCAAGGATGGGAGTATTTCTACCAGTCTTCCATGTTATTTGTAGCTGTCCTATCTCCAATTGTTTGCTATCATCCAGTGAGAAAAAAATGAGAAGAATTTCCTCGCCTAACTAAAACTGTCTGGGTTCGTGAGCTCGTATTAAACACTCTGCAATACGTTCATAAATCAAACAGGGAAAGCAGATTAGAGTGGCGCTCATATAAGGGAATCGAGGCATTGGCTTTTCAGAGCTCAAAAAGTGATTTACCAGATAGATATAGGGCGCAGGTCACTGTGACCTCACGACGTATAAACACCCTGGGCTTCTGGATGAATCGGCGTCGGGTCAATCCCTGTTGACTCAGATGATCATGTCCAGCGCCGCCTCAGACAGGGATGTGATGCTTAACAGGGTCACCGGGAGTGACAGACCTCGGATATCATTCACCTGACCTAGAAACTGGATGGATATTTACATGTTTTTGCCGTCAGGTAAGCCAGGTTCTGGGCTGATAGACACGATTCGCAAATGTATTGATCGCTTCCAGGTTCCTTACTAAACAAAGTCCGCGTCGGATGCCTTCATCTATCAGCAGCTCAGGTTTTTCGCTTAAAGTGAGGATGGTCGCTACTGCAAATACACCTCCCAGCATTCCCATACACGGATAGATAGATAGCTGAATGCAGGGGTCACGCTGGGAGATGTTTTCTTCAAAGGTGACAGCTGCCCTCCCACGCAGCGCGCTCCGGGGCCTCAGGTGGCGACCATGAGCTGGGCGAGAGCCGAGGTGTCCGTCACACCTCATTAAACCGGTGGGACAGGTTTGAGATCTAGGAATGCCTTGTGTGGCCTGGTATGTGCGAGTGTTGATAGGGAGCACAGAATGGATGCATTCCTCGCCATTATCTGCCGCGCTGCTCCCGGCGGCGGTGTCCCGAGGTATTCCCACGCAGGAGCTGCATTCACAGAGAGCGGGAACACGTGCTTGGAATACAACTAGGCAAAAGCAGAATAACTGCCACTTTAAACCAGACTTGACCATCGAGTAGCGACACCCTCTCAAATATTGTGAGGACCCTCTGGTACGTTCCTCCCTTTATTAATGTTGTCTCATATGTTTCTCTCTTATTTTTATTTTTTACTTTCGCTCCTTCCTTCCAATGTAGCATCGCTGTCTGTCTCATTGCACTCCTTCCAATGGTGACTCCCAACTTTCTGAAAGTCTATCTATCACCTGCATTAAGCGCCCTACCGAACCTGAGCATATTGGCGAGGCCTGGGTGGAGTACGCGGAGTTCTGCTACGCGGAACTCCGCGAAATGCCCAGAAAACTCCATCCTTGCTGGCAGAGATTAGAGGCAGCAGTTTCCCTCTGCTGGCATTCAGGGGCAGTCTCCGTTTATGCAGACATTGTACCACGTTACTTACTTAAACAAAAGAAAAAAATATTTTGAATTTATTGACTTCATTCTCTATCTTATGACAGTCAAGCAGAAAGCATTGTTGTGCGTTGTGCACTATGTATCCAATACACATGTACATGCATGCAATATATTCACAATTTATGAAGGCATCACAGCGGTCCGTCTCAGTGTCAGGATAAATACAATAGTTGTAGATACATCTACTTACAATAATTAGGTCAGACAGCAAGTATTGCCGTGCAGTATGCACTTTGCTACCAATGTACACGTAGTAACATTTAAAACCGTAATCGCTTATAAATACATTGTGCCGGTCTGCCCCACTGGTGGGAGAAATACATTAGGTGCAGAAGTTCAGTAACAACAATATACAATACATAAGAAGCCGCACAGGCTAGCATACCAATATAGGCGCACAAATTGAACATGGCCACAGCAATCTAAACCACACCTCTTGCCCATGTGAGGGGGCTGATCATCCAAGGTGCTGCTTTCCACATAGGTGTCCAGATGCGCACGCTGGCCGGAGGTGCACCCGGCCAGCTTTTTGCGCTTTCAGTTTCGTTTTTTTATTTCAGCATGCCATGTGAACTTTACGTTTCACAAAGGCGGTAACCGCCGCACACACCCCTCGCAGGACGCTGCCCTTGTCTTCCCGACCCCCCCAACACTGCATGAGCAGTGCAATGGTGGCCGTCGCACAGGTACGAGGCTGGCAGATGGATAACGTTTGTAGTGTACTTTAAGAGCGTGAGAATGTAGGACAGTTGTAGCTCGGTCTGTTTGTTGTCCAACTTACAGTGTAGTGACAAATAAGTGTGCTGGTGATGGGTAGATGGTTTGCAGTCCCTCTAGGCCTCCTTATAGTACTTAGGCTGTCGCTCAGCGCCACACAGTGTGTGTGGGCATTAACGATGGCGTGTGTCGTACGTCCTGTAGTTCACACTCCCTCTTAAATGTAAGATGAACAATTCGCTGTATTACGGCTGTCTCCCCCCTGAAATTGCCTCTGCTTGAGCACTGCAATGGTGCCTGCCGCACAGGTACAAGGCTGGCAGCTCGGTAACGTTTAGAGTGTACTTTAACAGAGCGTGAGAAAGTAGGACACTTGTTTTGCTGGCTGCAGCTGTCTCAGTGGTGTAGCACAAGGGGAGCAAAGACAATTACTGAACACCAATTTGCTGCCCCACGCCACTACTTGTAATATGCAGTTTGTCGATCTTGATTGGGTACCCGATGTGGACACCTCTTTCCTTTTCCAAACTCCTTCCACAAGCACTTGTTGAGTCATGAGTGGCGCCCTTCAAGGCCTCAGTGGGTGCCTGTGGTGTGTTTTGGGCGGGTGCAGAAGTCTGTCTCTCTGTTGATCCTTTCATAGTGATGTGTCTGCATAGGAGGCAGACAGATGGTACATGGTGCGCATGAACAGTGTCCCACGCGCTGTATAGGAGGGTAATTTCCAACGCTGGAAAGGGGCGGGGGGAGTCCATCTTGTCACGCTGGCTGTGTGTTGTTCTGGTGCCCTTTATCTGTGCCACTACCAACATTTGTGAGGAAGAACTGAGTTGCAATGGAGCATGCACATTTCTTAAGTGAAAAACTAAAAATAAACAAACGTTGAGTGAATTCAATTCCAGCAAGGCAGAGCGAGTTATGTATCCCCAGGAGGCCGTGTTCTTCGACTTTTATCACATATTCTGCAGTTAAATGTTAAGTTGCAGAGTTTAATGGAGCGAACAGGTTTACCCCAGATAGACACAAATGGTAAACACACGTGTGTGGGGGGGCTCTGTATGGGTGTGTGGGGGGGCTCTATGGGTGTGTGGGGGGAAGCTCTGTGTGGGGGGGCTCTGTGTGGGTGTGTGGGGGGGGCTCTGTGGGTGTGTGGGGGGAGCTCTGTGTGGGGGGGCTCTGTGTGGGTGTGTGTGTGGGGGGCTCTGTGTGTGTGTGCGGGGGCTCGGTGTGTGTGTGGGGGGGCTCTGTGTGTGTGTGGGGGGCTCTGTGTGGG
Organism: Lissotriton helveticus; assembly: GCF_964261635.1. NCBI lineage: Eukaryota > Metazoa > Chordata > Amphibia > Caudata > Salamandridae > Lissotriton > Lissotriton helveticus. The sequence goes on from NC_136071.1 coordinate 280,036,217, forward strand.
GGTGTGTGGGGTGCTCTGTGTGGGTGTGTGTGGGGGGGCTCTGTGTGTGTGTGGGGGGGGCTCTGTGTGGGGGGCTCTCTGTGGGTTTGTGTGTGTGGCATTTGCGAGAGATTAAGCTATTGGCATTGTAAATGACATGCCATTTATTTATCGGTTTTAAAAACCAACACATAAATAAAAATGTTGTCATTTACAATGCCAATAGTTCTAACTTTTGCAAATGCGAAACCGTTGCATTGTAAATGCTTGTTATAACTTTGGGGGCCAGTAAATTGTCACTTGGAAAAGTGTGATGGTTTCTAGTTGTGTTGTTACTATCATTGGCAGCATGGCAGAGGCCATGTGTGGTGCAAGCTGCAGTGGCCTTCTGACAAGAGCCCTGCAAATTAAGCACTGGGAGGCTGGGTAGCTAGAGAATAAAGTCCGTAAAAAAGGGGGGGGTGGAAGGGGCTGGGAGTGTGTTAGCAATTTCTCCTCTTTGCCTGCTCCCCATCCTGTCCCCTTAACTTAGTGAAGCCTCACACATTAGCCTCTCCTCATAGGAACAGGTACAGGTGTCTCTATCGTTTTCATTATGCACAGTTACTAGCAAGGAGCAGTCAGTACACCTAGTCCAAACCTGAAGATATGCAACTATGTGACCAGGAAGCAAAGCACACTCTGTCCCGGATACACTCAATTGGGCACAGCAGTAGTGAGCCTTGGGAACTGGGGGAGACTTGGGAACTGAAAGCCACACTGCCAAAAATGTTCAAACCAGCCCCGTTCCCTTCGACTCTTCGTGCAAGCTTTCTCTTTCATTCGTCCATTCACTCTTCCTCCTTTCCCTCTCTGGTTGCTTTCTGTAGACCGCCCCCCCCCCCCCCCCCCTGCCCCCGTCCCTCCCTATCTTCCTCTCGCTAGTAGTTTCTCTGTGAATGATGCAATTAACCAACGGGAGAGCTGTGGAATGATAGAGGCGTCAGGAGCGGCCCTGGTCTTTCAAAATCGGCCTCCAACGCTCCGGCCAAAAAAGCCGTCAGTAGGTGAAATCTAAAAAAAAGAAGAAGAGAGCTTTTGTTTTCTTTTAACAAACTGAGCTAATTTAAAGGGACCTTTTCTCACTTCTTCAGACAATAAATCAGAATTATGAGGCTGGCAGGCTCAGGGCTGTTTGCAGAGCACAAGTGATTAAAAAAAAGAAGTGGGGGGACTCTCCAAGTTAGGTAGTATCACAGGAAGTGACATCACGGCGCTTGGCATTGCAGGAAGCGACATAATAGGAAGTGACATCACAGCAAGTCACATCACGGCATGTGACAGGTTCCTTTACCCAAGGATCGACTAACTCTGCTGCCAGCCTACCCCACCAGGCGTAATATTCCATGTGCAGCACATTTCCATGTAGATGTGACTGCTTTAGCTGCCTGGTGGTTAACACATTTGATGGAAAGATATGTGTTTGTCTAGTCCTAGTTTTGACTTAAAGTAGCATACAGGGTTAATGCGCCTCCTGCAAAACACATCATGTAACATGCAGTTGGCAGATTTTATTTTATGTAGATAGGTAAGTAGGTTAGTGCTTTGAACGAAGAGATACTTTTGTTACATGCAGTTGCATTGTAATCCTTCTAGTATAGCACAGTGAGCTATGAAAGATGGTATGAGACTCCCACACCCAGTAACCCTCTGCATTTACATTTAGGTGTGAGACTACAGGCAGCCCAGCCTGGATACTCGGACAAAGAAGACCAAATGGGCCTTTAAGTTTGGCCTTTGTTATGGCCCAGCTAGAGTTTCAAATAACATTACCCCCTCCCTGTCTGCATGTTGCTGCTCGAAAGGAAAGCAGATAATGAGCAGGCGCTGCTGGATGAATTCCGGTGTCTTAAACTTACACCGAGACGAGTTCAGCCTATTTTAGAGTGGGACTCAACTTCTTGGCAGGGTGGACGGCGTCAACCCTGTGAAAAGAGTGGGTGGACGCCGTCCACCCGCGTGTACCCCGACTCGAGCCCTGGCTGTTTGCTTGGTAATCGTTCATGTCGAGCGACAGAATAGGGTGGATCTGGTGTGGAGTAAAACGCCCTCTTTAAGAGAAAACGTTTCAATCCTAAGATCACTCTCTGGTGGATCGGGTGTGGAGAAGGGTAGGTGGTGTTTGTGGATGGGTGGTTCCTGTGGATAGATGGATGGAAAAAAAAGTAATGTTAACCAAAATGCCAGTTGTTACACTGTACCCGTCCAACTGCTTCTCTCACGTCCTGCTCTATACAGGTGGTTGTACTCTTCCCTTACCTTCAGGGCGGTGATTGCGTTAGTGGGCCACCATGGGCATTTGGAGGTGAATCTTCATTGCGGTTGGCCCGCCAGTGCAGTCGCTGGCATTCATTTCCCTGAAGGCCATGTTGGAAGTCACCATAGTTCTTCTTCTCAGAATTCCTGTGAAGGAGTTTTCTAGTAACCAATCCATCATGGCAGTCTTCTCATTCTCGCAGTCTTTTTTTCGCATCAATATGGCAGCATCGTTTTCTGATGTAATTTCCTCTCCTTGGGTATATATAAGGAGTGGGAATTCTCTATTCCTTGCGCTGCAACACTTCTTTGCTCCTTTAGGTGTGTTTCTACACTACTGACATTCTTCCTTCCTGTGGACGTTCCAGTTTTCTGCTCCTGTTGTCCAATTCCAGTCTGCTGGGTCCTTTGGTCCTTGTTTTCTCCATCAGGAAGCCACCATTGTCATTGGAGGTTTTCCCCTTCTGGGATTTTCCTCCTGGGGGGTCCGTCTGTAGGGCACTATCTGCTTATGCTCCATAAGTGTCAGTGGCATCGTAGCTACCAGAAGGGGTTGCCCTTTTCTCTGGCTGACAAAGACTGAAAACCTGGGCTCAAAGATCTTCAGATCGTTCTTAGCCATCAGCCAGAGGTCTGCAACCCAAGAGTCCTGACAGCCAGTAGTAGCAGAGGAGACATCAAATATACCCTTTGACCTCAATGACACCATAGGAAGTGACATCATATGACTTTTGGCCTTGAATCTTCAACAGAATAATTTGCGGTTGGGTGTTGTTTGTGGATAGACAGGTGAATGGGTTGGTTTGAGGGTGGGTCATTTCTGTGAATGTATAAATTGGTTGGAGGATGGATGGAGGAACTGGCTTGTGGGTGGGTGGTGTCTGGATAGATTAATTGGTTTGAGGATGAGTCATGGCTGTGGATGAATGTGTGGTGTCTATTGAAGGGTGTTTGGTGCCTATACAGTTGGAATTTTTCGATGGTGGTTGGTCATTGTAGATGGGTGGATGAATTGGCTTGAGAATGGGTGGTGTCTATGGATGGATGAATAAGTGAATTGGTTCATGATTGAGTGATGTCTGTGGATGGATGGATTGGGTCGTGGTTGGGTCGTGTATGGGACGGGATGGGTGGTGGTGTATGAAGAGGGATGGCTAGGTAATGCTTCTGGATTGATTAATAAATTATGATTGTGGATCAATGGATTTGTACGAGGCTGGGTGATGTGTGTGCAAATGGATGGATGGATGAGAACAAGGGTATGTGGTGGTGTGAATGGATTGGTTTGAGAGTGGGTGGAGTCTGTGGAAGGATGAATTGATTCAAGAGCGTGTGGTGTCTGTGGATAGATGAATTGGATCAAAAATGTGTGGTGTCTGTGGATGGATGAATGTGGATGGTGCCCTGCCTTCGGAGCTTAGACAATTAAATACCTTGTCATGTTTTAGGAAAGAACTGAAAACCAGATTGTTTCCCAGAGATTAGTTCCTTGTCTATCTTGTTAGTACACGCAGTGGCTTACTGGTAATTTAAGCGCCAGGATACCCTTAGGGTGACAGTGCGTTATACAAGTATGCCTACATTACATTACATAAATTTGTTCCTGAATATGGGTGTCTAGATGGATAGATTGGTTCAAGGGTGGGTAGTGTTAATGAATGGATTGTTGCATGGGTAGTATCAGTGCATGAATGATAGGTTCTTGGGTGGTATGGATGGCTGGGTGGATTGATTGAAGAGTTGGTGGTGGGTGTGGATAGGTAGTTAGATTAGTTCGAGGCTGGGTGGTGAATGTGGATAGATGGTTTCATTTGAGGGTTGGTGGGATAGATGGTACTGGTTGGCAAATGGATTTTAGGAAAGGATGATGATTATGGATAATGGTTGATAGGATTAATCGATGCTCTACTAGGCCAAGAAAAGAGTTGGTTTGGTGTGGAGATGGATGGATAAACTGTGTGGGTGGTAGAGAGAGGAATTTGTTGAGTATAGATGGGTGCAGAGTTGAATTGGGTCACTTAGGCTGGGATAGATGAATTGATCATCTGAAAGTATAGATGGGAAATGGATGGATTGGTGAAGGGTTGAGATTTTGCTCCCATCAGGAGAGGACAAGAAAGAAACCATTCACCACAGTCACTACACATCAAATCTTGTTTTTTTTTTAAGTGAATTTTCTACGTTACAAAATATATATATTTAATAACTGTAACCTGCAGTCTTTGAGAGTGCATGAGTGTCTCAGTAGGTCTGTGAGTCGGTGGTAAGGTATTCTGTAGGGTTTAGGGTAGGTATGAGTTTTTGGTGGCAAGGGAAATTTTAGCGTTTCGTGTGGATATGGATTCCAAAATGGTAAGGGATCTTTAGGGTTTAAGGTTGTTGTTGGTATTTGAGTTGTAATGTATTATTTAGGTTTGAGGGTGGGTATGGGTCTTTGGGTGGCAAGATATTTTTAGGGTTTGGGGTGGGTATGGGTTTTTAGGTGGTACGTGATCTATTAGGGTGGGTATACGTTTTTGAGTGGCAAGTGAATTTTTAGGGTTTAGGATGAGTGTGGGTTTTTGATTGTTAGGGGATTTTTTTTAGGGTAGGTATGGGTTTTTGGTAGGCAAGGGATGTTTTAGGGTTTAGGGTGGGTATGGGTTTTTGAGTGGTAAGGTATTTTTATGGTTTAGGGTGGGTATGGTTTTTGGGGTGGGTATGGGTTTTTGTGTGGGAAGTGATTTAGTAGAGGTTAGGGTGGGTATAGGTTTTTGAGTGGCAGGGGGATTCTAGGGTTCATATGGGTTTTTTGGTAGCATGGGAGTTTTTCAGGTATAGGGTGGGTATGGGGTTTTGGTGGCATTGGCATTTTTAAGGTTTAGGGTGGATGTGGGCTTTTGGGAGGCATGGACATTTTTAGGGTTTAAGGTGTATGTGGGTTTTTGTGTGGCAAGGGATTTGTTAGAGTTTAGGGTGGGTATGTTTTTTTAAATTGTAAGAATTTTTTAGGGTGTAGGGTGGGTATGTGTTTTTGGGTGGCATGGGAATTGTTTGCGTTCAGCATGGGTATGGGTTTTTGGGTGGCAAGGGAATTTTTAGGGTTTAGGGCGGGTATGGGTTTTTGGGTGGTATTGGGTTTTTTAGGGTTGAGGGAGGATATTATTGTTTAGGTAGCAAGGGAATGTTTATGGTGGGTATGGGTTTTGGCGTGGTAAGAGATTTTTTAGGGTTTGGTGAGTATAGGTTTTTGGGTGGCAATAGAATTTTTAGGGTTTATGGTGGGTATGAGTTTTTGGGTGGCAAGGGAATTTTTAGGGGTTAAAGTGGGTATGGGTTTTTGGGTGGCAGGGTTATTTAGGGTGGGATTGGGTTTTTAGGTGGTAAGTGAATTTTAGGTTTTAGAGTGGGTATGGGTTTGTGGGTAGCAAGGGAATATTTAGTGTTTTTTGACTTGCATATATCTTTCGTTACAGTTGACAAATCTTCATGAAATTTTCCAAACAAAATGGTGCCTGTGATTCTACTTGTGCACTGAAAGTTTCAGGGTGACCTATCAAACGGAGGCTGAGAAAACGGGGGAGGGGGTAAAAAAAAAGTGTGTTTCCCATGTTAATTCCCATTGAGTCTTCAGAAACTTCTGCAGCTAGAACCGCTGGACGAAATTATACAAAATTTGGCAGAAAGGAAGATTTTGTTACAGATATCACACTTGTTATTATTTGGTGTAAATCCATTCAGTAGTTGTGGAGATATTAAAGGAAAACAAAATCTGTATATTTGGGAATATGTGTATGTTTAACACTCAAACTTTTAGAAAATACTCACAATCACTGGATGATGTCATAAGCGATATCATGTGTGATGTTATTTGAAATTTCATCAGTGCTGTCATGAGTGATGTCACTGACCATGTCATGACTGATGTAATATCTGTGGCCATAATTAGTGCATTTGCCTGGGCATAAGTTATAGTTGGCTCAGGCAGCTATAACTGCTAAATATGACTGGTTTTGTTTGAGTGAAATTCATGTCTAACAATAACGTCCCTGTAACCTTTGGTTTAAGCAGTGAATTTCTAAGGTTTTTTATATGTTAAATAAGATGCCCAGCACAATGCACAGGGGGTTTGAACACAAGGCTTTGCCTAGTATTCCGCTGCTCCTGTCCTGCTCCTTGCCATCCATTGTCCATGTCCATGATCCAGCTCCTCATTATGAAATGATATGAAATGAAATGAAGGATTTATAAAGTGCTACAAAGACCCGAGGGTATCTAGGCACTAGATAGACAGGCAGGGAGAGAGGTCGATTTGTCTGGTAAGTTAGTAAACCCAGGTTTTTAATCGCTTCCTGAATAGCAACAAATTGGGTTCATTTTTAAGAGGGGAAGGCAGGGAGTTCCAGAGTTTGACGGTGGTGTAAGCAAAGCTTTTACCTCCCCATTTTACTTTATGTATCTTGGGTATGGACAGATTGCCACTGTCTGATGATCTCAGTAATCTTACCGAGATATTAGGCTTGAAGAGTTGCGACAATTGTCAGGGGCCCTTGCTGTGTGTAGCCTTGAACGCAATACATAGAGCTTTGAACTAAATGCGTTTGCTGATAGGCAACCAATGACGCTCAGCTAGAGCCTTGGAAGCAGAATCAAAGCGGGTGAGCCTGAGCAGAACTCTAGCAGTGGCATTCTATGTTATCTGGAATTTATGTATAATGCTCTTGCTCGCACTAGTGAGAAGGGCATTGCAGTAGTCCAGCCTAGAACCAATTAAAGCTGTGACCACTGTGTTCCTTAGCTCAAAATGGATGAATGGAAGAACTTTTTGGGGGGATTTTAAGGATAAAAAAACAGGCTGCTGTGGTATGATTAATCTGGGATTCAGAGGAGAGCTTGGAGTCAAAGAGAACTCCAAGGTTCTTTACCTTACTGGCTGGTATTGGAGGAGGGCCCATATCGCTTGGCCACCAGCTATCTGGCCAGATAATTGGTGTATTGCCGAATAGCATGACTTCCGTTTTTGATGTGTTGAGTTTCAAACAGTTAACCTGCATCCAATTCCTTATATGGCTCATGCAGTCTTGAAATCAAGATGCCGTAACCGTGGACGGGCTGTTGATTGACACAATAATCTGAGTGTCATCAGTGTAGGACAGCAGCGTGAAACCGAAGCTTCTTATCAGTTTGGCCAGGAGGGTAACGTACAAGTTAAAAAGAGTGTGGCTCAATGATGAGCCCTTTGGAACTCCACAGGAAGTGGGATATCTGGGGAGATGAATACATCATGTGCCACTGATTGCGTCCTATTGGACAAAAAAGATCTGCGTAGGAGGAGTGCTTTATCCCTGATTCCCAGTGAGGCAAGGCGCTCAACCAACACGTCGTGGTTGACCGTGACGAATGTCGCTGAGAAAACTCAAAGGACAAGGACAGCACTCCCCCCTCTGTCAAGGGTTTTCCAAAGTTACTCCGTGGCCATGATAAGCGCCAACTCAGTGCAGTGATGGGCTCGGAAGCCATATTACGAGTGGTTCAGGATGTCACGTTCCACGAGAAAAGAGGACAATTCAAGAATCGTTCGATGACCTTAGCTGGGAATTGGAGCCTAGAAATAGGTCTATAATTGGAAGTGTCCTCAGGATCCCAATTAGATTTAGTCAGGAGTTGCAAGATGGAGGCTTTTTTCCAATCAGTAGGAAAATATCCCGTGGTAATAATGTGGTTAAAGATGGGCCAGAGGGCAGATGCAATTGTTTAAGGGACCATATGCAAAATTTTAGGCGGGCATGGGTCGAAGGGGAATCCCAACTTGATTTAAGAAATTAATATGGTAGTCCAGTCAAGCTTGTTAGGACTTGAGCCCTGACTTGCTTTTGGTGTTTTTGGACTAGTACAAAGTGTCGTCTATGGCACCTCCCGCAGCTGCCCCCTGTTCCCCGTAGATTCCAATGTGTAGCATGATGTTCTTCCACAGAGTGAATTTTAAGCCCCCACCCCCTCCAAGGTTTTAGTGTCCTCTTTGTTGAATAGCTCAAAATATGTTTACGTTCAGGGTGGTGTTGTCTCGCGCCGCACCAAGCAGCTGTTGAGGACTAAGGTGCCCACTGCGGCCACTCGCCGGAAAGTGCAGCGCCTTAAGGAGCAACTGCAGGCTTCATCCCACTTCCCTCTATGATGTGCTCATCCTGTGTGCTTCCTCCCCACTTCCCTCCGTGATGTGCTCACCCTGTGTGCTTCCTAACACTTTCCTCCACGATGTGCTCACCCATGTGTGCTTCCTCCCCATTTCCCTCCGTCATGTGCTCACCCTGTGTGCTCCCTCCCCACTTCCCTCTGTGATGTGCTCACCCACGTGTGCTTCCTCCCCACTTCCCTCCGTCATGTGCTCACCCGGTGTACTTCCTCCCCACTTCACTCCGTGATGTGCTCACCCTTGTTTGATTCTTCCCCACTTCCCTCTGTGATGTGCTCCCCCATGTGTACTCCTCCCCCTTCCCTCCGTGATGTGCTCCACTATGTGTACTCCTCCCACTTCCCTCCGTGATGTGCTCACCCTGTGTGCTTCCTCCCCACTTCCTTCTGTGATGTGCTCACCCGTGTGTGCTTCCTCCCCACTTCCCTCCATGATGTGCTCACACCCTTTGTACTTCCTCCCACTTTTCTCCGTGATGTGCTCACCCATGTGTGCTTCCTCCCTACTTTGATTGTTAAAGCCATTTGCTTTGCTAATGGTATTGTATAGCAAAGCAAATGGCTTTAACTTAATCAAAGGCGAGACCTATTGCATTTTTAATGCTTGTTTCTTTAATGAAGTCTGATTTAGCCTTCAGAATGAGCTTTTTGTAGGTTAGAATGGCCAGTCTGTAGTCTGATTTAGTTTGGGCATCCTTTGCTAGCCTCCATTTACTTTCAAGTCTTCTACATATTCTTTTTTGTGCCTTCAATGACTCATTGAACCATGAGTCAGAGGGAGACTGCCCGGTCAGGGAAGCCAACTGCTGCCCAGCGAGGTCGATCCAATACTGATAGCTCCTCACTGCCTCATCCAGGTCCAGGGATGGGCTTACTTGGCTCTTTTCCCTCAACCTTGTGCCAAGGTCGAGAGCGAAGTGCTTTCTTAGGTACCTTAGAGGGCCTTTTAGGTGTCAAAGTGATTTCAAACATGATTGCCTTGTGGTCAGACAAAATAAGCGGCAGATCCCATCCAGCCAATGCCCGGCTGAGTGTGTGGCCTCCTTGACCAGCAGAATGAGTCCAGTACTGGCCATATGGTCTACAAGGGCTTCAGTGTCTATGTCGGCGGTGTATTCAAGGAGAAACTTAAAGTCACCTATAATTGTAGAGTTAGATTGTTTTGTCTTAAGCTCCAGGAGCTGTCCTATTGAATTTAAAAAAAGTTGGCCTTAGCTGTTGGTGGATGATAGATAAGTATGCCTTTACAGGTATTCTGGCTATCAAGTCTAATTTTTAAAAGTAGCTGCTTCGCTCTCTGCAAAATCTGGGATAGGTTTAAACTGTATATTAAAACCATTTCTGGCTGTAAGCGCTATGCCTCCTCCCCTTTTCCCGACTCTATCTTTCCTGTGAACTTTAAAACCCTCAGGAAGAGCTCCTATGAGGTCTGGTTCAGAGGAGGAGTCAGCCCAGGTTTCTGTGACGAAGGCTAAGTCCATTGCATGCTCCTCCATGAGGTGTTTTTAAAGCGAGATCTAGTGTTGAGGAGAATACGAGTTATATTCTATCTCTGATCAGGCCTTCTTTGCTTGAAGTGCCAGCGTCTTGCCAAAAATAGGGGTAAGCTGTGAACCAGTGTAGTGCAGTGGGGGCAATGTTTTTTTCCCTGAGATCAAGTGAGGATCCAGGGGAGCACCCGGGCAAGGATTTCCTGTTGGTCTGAGATGCAATAATGCTTCCCTGGAGTACTGAATTGGATGAAGTTTAGAGTTATCGAGATAATGGCTGGTGCTGTAAGAGGTATGTGCACGGACCGCCGCGGATGGGCTTGCCTTTGGTGCGCCTTCAGTGTGCCGGCGACTCGTCCGCTGCAGCATGCGATATATATAGGGCAGTTGCCATAAAAGACTGGACCGCCAACTTCTGCGAGCGGAAGTGCAGGCGGAAATGAAGCCAAAGATTAGGTCCCGCCCTCCGCTCAATCAGCACAAGAGCCGCGGCGGACTAGGGCAGGGACTAAAGGCAGGAAGGAAGACAACCAACAGTCGTTTAAAGGTAAAATCAAAGCATGCAGTGAAAAACCAAAATACATTTAAAATCAGTAATCTGTGCAAAATAGCCATGGAAGTTATAGTTTAAAATATACTGTGCAAGATACAAGACCTTCGGCATGACTGCCTGCTAGTGCTGCGCGTCCGCTGCAGCATGCGATATTACAGCAGTGTGTGGCCATTGTTCTGCCACTGCCATTCCTTTCTGCCCTAAACAGTTAGCCTGCTACCCCATCACCTCCTCCCTACCCTCTGTTGTCTGAGTCCATGCACCCACCCACCTCCCGCCTGCCCTACATGGTCCAATATGCTGCCACTGCCCTCCATTTAGCTTGATGCCCCTGCCCACTCCTCCTGCCCTCGGTTCCCCAATTCTATGCCTTATCATTGCCCTCCTGCTTAGCCTCTGTGCTTAGCATGCTGCCCCTACTCTCCTTCTCCCTGCCCTCAGAAGTCTGTGTACATGCCCCTGCTCCCACCTTTCTGCCCAGCGTATTCCATGGACCTGTCAGCCTCCTATCTACTCTGAGTTTGGTTTAGATGGCACTGCCCCTCCCACCTGCCTAGTATAGTCATATTGCTGCCACCTGTCCATGCCACCTTCATCCAACCTGTCCAAATTCCATGCCCCTATCCCCTCCCACCTCTCCTCCATGGTCTCTTCTGCTCTCCATGCTCTGTTGTGCTGCAACTGCTCCTCCTGTCTGCCCTGCTTTGTCTGTTGTGGATTCCCTTCCCCTGTGCTCTGTTGTCTGTGTTCAGCCCCTTCCCCTCCCTTCTGTCCGCCATGGTCCTATGTGCATGTCCCTGCCCTCTTCCTCTTGCCCACCATGGCCTTGTGCTGCCACTAACCCTCCCACTTGCCATGCATGATCTTCAGTGCTGCCACTGCCCTTCCCACCTACCCTGTGTGATCAGCTTGTTGGCCCTGACCCCCTTCCTTGTAAATATCTTTGTTCAATCTGCTTCCAAACAAAACTCCTTCCCCATCACCTGTGATAATGGGTACCAGGAATGGAGGGAACTTCCTATTGCCAATAGAACACTGTACGTGAGCATTTGGTACCCAAAACAGTGAATGCAGTAGGTTGGTTAGATGTACATTAGTATACAAGGCAATATGTATGCATATACCTATACTAGTAGAAGAGTACGAGATTGCACAATTCGGTATATTAAGTAGTAGTATTTGCTCATCCCCTCTCATCAGCTTGGCCTCTTAGGCTTGGTCATTCACATTAAACTCTTGTTACCGGGTAGCAATTGCATTGCTGTTAGCTAAAAGTGAAATACCAGTACACTGGGGAGCCAAGACCAGACCCACAATAGCGGCATGGACGCGTAGCTTAGCCTAAGCCTACAAACAGATATCTGTACTACACCTCAACCACAACGCCAAGACCTAAAGATATATGGTGGGTCTATCGCACTACCTGCAACAGGCTCTTGATACATCTGTGGCCTCCTCCTGCAGCCCCATGAAATATAGAGGCCATGCCCACCGCTGGTGTTGTATGACACCCGACTGTAGTGACGCAGTCCCCCCATAAGATTTAATGTCATACTACTTATCCCAAAAAACATACATACATGCTTTTCTACTGCAAATGTTCAAGGTAGTCAATGGAAACATCAAATTAATGAACTCCCCCCATGTCCTCTTGTATCAAAATGTACATTGACCATGGTTTCTGTATGCAGTCTTTATTGGTTTATGTCTTTTTTCTCATAATGTTATGATATTGTCATAATCTGTATAGTCTTTTTCTGTTTGTCAATAAAACTTTCAAAACATAATAATAATAAGTAGTAGTATTTCAAGGGTGTTACTTGTAGTAATATAGAAGTACTTTACTATAACAGTATTTGAGGAAACAAACCGATATGCAGAAAAGTTGCTTAGTATATCTGATAAAGGTTAGTGTCAGTGATGTGTGTTCAAGGCAAACCGCTTAAGGCAGGGTGGTTGTCAGCAACGAAATAGCCGTGGAAGATAACCAAAATACAAATAATGTTGCGCATTTTTAAGAAAGCATAATTGTATAGATACTTTACATAGTCACATGGTAATAGCAGTGGAGCAAACAAAAACACAATTTTTTTTGTCTTTCGAAAGACTATTTGCGCGCAAGATTTTACTTTGTAAACAAAACAAGTAACGCCAATACCATATTATCATGAAAGCAAAGTAAAGCAGATGTGCAATTAATGATTAACATAATGGTTACATGACAGGCTGAGGCATCCAAAGAGCACAAACTTCCCTAAACAAAACAGCAATAGCTAATAATTTAAAATGTTGCACCACTAGCAAAGTAGACACATCAAAAAGCACAAACAGGCTCTAAATTGTCATTCATATCTGCAATCTAAGAAAAGAACTACACGTTGCTCAGTTACCAACCACTAAAACACAAACAGAGCAATATAACTATCCAAGAAATGCCATGGCCTTGATGGACTGCTCATCTAAGCAATGGCAAACACAAGAAGGCTAATGACTGAAAGGGGCTGCCCCAAAGACCATTCTCACTGAGTATTACTTCTTATTGGTTTTTTTAAAGAACTGATGACATGAGGTCATTCACCAAGCTAGAGCCATCTGCAGCCAGATCTACAAAATGCAATATTCTACACATCTTTTAGCCATTTCAGTGAAAGCGTGGTATGCATATCAAGTAGCTCGCCATTCAATAAAAGACAAATATGGACAATATGTGGGCTACTTTTACAGATTTCTTTACAAGGTGTGTTCAATATGCACTCAGTCAAATATAGTCCTGAATAAACAGACCTGAACTTGTACTTTATTTTGTAGAACCCCTCTGCCCCTCAACAGCAAAGGTTTCGACAGATGAGCAGAGGAATTACGAAAAACATGGCATTTGCTTTAGACTGGTTTCAATGGAACTAGGATTCACGAAGTATCAGTGACCAAGCTGGGACTTCACCAGTGGTTCTGTACAAATAGGAGACAGTTTCCTATAGCTAAGGACGGGAACAGGTACACTTTCCTCTTTAGCTCAAATCCCGATGCGACTAAATTAGCATTGACTAATTAATATAATTTTAGCATTTTCTCCTCATAACCTAGTTTCCTTTCTTGACAAAGACATACCCGCCTTCTAGACGTGCAATCTGCCTGTATCGGTCGGCAAGCATTGCGACAAAGTTGTCACTTTCAGTATTAGGAGACACCAACTCGGAGGTGTGTTAAAATCCAACTGGCTTGGCATCTTACCGTGCAAGGGTCCTTTCCTCCTAGTCCCCGGTACCGAGGCAGCTTGTTCTCTGCATCAGGGCAAAGTGTCACTTGTGAGCTTGTAATTTACTCTTAAGGAGGCATCTGGGGTCAGGGTAACGCCATGTGATATAAATAAATATGATCTAATCCATGCAATGTCAACAACCCCAGAAACAACTTGTCAAATGGCCCTCTTCTGGCATGAGTGAGACTCAGACCAGAATACTATAACTACTACTATTGCTACTACTACCAGTACTACTAATAATAGTTATAATAATGTGCAGAGTAGAGTGCAGTGCTGTAGAGTGCAGTGACCTAGAGTGGTGCAGATTAGAGTGGTGCAAAGTGCACTGTCACAGAGTTCAGTGCAGCGGCCTAGAGTGGTGCACAGTGCATTGGCACAGAGTAGAGTTCAGTAGTGCAGAGGCCTAGAGTAGAGTGCAGTGGTGTAGAGTGCTGTACCATAGAGTGCAGTGGCACAGAGTACCGTGGCGTAGTGCAGTTGGGTAGACTGGTGCAGAGTACAGTGGTATAGAGTGCAGTGCCGTAGAGTGCTGTGTCATAAAGTGCAGTGGCATAGAAGGGCGCAGAGCGCAGTGGCATAGAGTGCAGTAGTGTGGAGTACAATAGTGCAGAGTAGATTGCAGTGGCATAGAGTGCAGTGGTGTAGAGTACTGGGAAGGGCTGAAAAGAAACAAAATGAAAGGGGGCTAGTGGGAGGGAATAGAAGCTACATGGACGGGGATATGGGAGATGGACTTAAACCATAAACACTCTTAAGAAGTGCTTGAACACAAAGAAAAAAATAGCTCCAAAAACGGGAGCAGTGGATGGGCACAAGTACTTGATCTATGCTCCAGGGGTGGGCAAAACAGAAGAAGAGGACATGACGCCTGCATGCCATGACAAACGGGAAAGAAGGAAATGAGAGTGGCGAAGAAGATAACAAATGGTAAACCTGGGATGTACTGATAGCCCACTGTTTGTAAACATGTCTTGCCCAGACCGTGCATGCACTGTCTAGGCAAAACATAAAACAGAGGGGGGTAGGTATTTGAGAGCAATGCATAATCTCACAACGATTCACAATTAAATCCAGTGAATTACCAATGAATTAAGTTGCACCGACACTGAAATATGACCCTTATGCTTACCATATATTAATAAAATGTTATATTATTATTATTAGTAGTAGTATTCTTAGGTGGAACATTAGCATCACTTGATGACTGCTTTCAACAGTTGAGTGATGATTGATGAGGGTGAAAAGGAAGTTCGAGAAGTACCGACCGACGTTATGTGCCTAGGCGCCGTACAGCAAGCAGACTTTGTGGTTCTTGTACAATCTTCTGAAGTTCATGGAGCTAGATTTGAAGCGGAGGTCCTGCAGGATACAGGTCCAGAGTGGGATCCCTGGTAGTGGAAAGAAAAGCCCCTAAGCATTTGTACTAACTGGCAGGTTTTGGGAGGTGGACCTTAGATATTTGGTTGGCTAGTTGATCAGAGCACTCTAATGATGTAAAGTAACCCCACCCTTAGAGGGCTTTATTGGTCATGTACATGGTGTAAGTGTTGACACCTTCATTGGTTGGCAGTCATTGTATTACATTCACGACTGAGGGACATTGTATTATTTCTTTATGGTGAAGATAAGGGACGGCAGCGTAGATCTTAGCCCACAGCAATTTTTCAGGGTTCTGGCCTGAAGTTATAAAAAGAGCCTATAATAAAAAAAGTAAGTCCTGGCCCGAG
Source organism: Lissotriton helveticus (assembly GCF_964261635.1). NCBI lineage: Eukaryota > Metazoa > Chordata > Amphibia > Caudata > Salamandridae > Lissotriton > Lissotriton helveticus. The sequence continues at coordinate 280,051,694 of NC_136071.1, forward strand.
GGCTGCAGAGACAAATACAATGTATTAGGCAGCATGAGGGAAAGGGAGCATTGAAAGAGACTCATCTGGTACAAATGCACACTTAATGTACCAAGCGGTACAAAAGGGGGTGGTGATGGATGGAGCATCTGAACCAATCAAACACTCACACCCAGTCAAGAGATCTGGGTCATCCGTGGTAGGAAAACATGGAGGTGAAATATCAGGTTATTGATTAAGGGTTTTGTGACAGAGGGACACAAGAGTAAAAGGCAAATGTTCTGCATTTACAGACCATAGGAGCAAGACCTCAATTCGGACCTAAATGACTGTCAGGAACCCAGTCCTGGATGTGCAGGGGGTAATCTGCCAACATGTTACAACCAGCCCTGTACTCCTGAAATTTGAGATGAGCTGGGGGTCATTCATGTGCATGTGTACGCTGATGACATGACTGTTGAAGATATCTGAGAGCACGTCCAAACAGAGCGGCAACATAAACCATCTTTGATGCACATTGAAAGCAACCTTGGTGGTCACACACAGGAAAGAGTAGATGTTCACCTGATCGGTGAGAATGGTAATCAAGGAAGAAATTCAAACCAAAGAGGAAACATAAGGTTCAAACTGACCAGACCAGAATTAATATAATTTACACAAATATCAGTTACTGGCTCCTCATGTTATTATTCCTTCATAGTATTTTTATCAAAGCTTCTGCCTTTATTAATTTAAATGGGTACAACGTTTCGCATAAGGGGTTATGCATGATGGTTTTCTTTTTTGCCTTGAAGAACACCTCCATCCTTTGGCTTATTCTTTCATTCATCAGTTCATCTCCATATTCCTGTTATTCCTCAGTGTTTCATAACTATTTGACCACAATATTTTGATTGTATTTTTTGCAATCTCAGGAGAACATACTTTCGCTTCGGATCCCTTCAGTGTACAGGGCAAATCTGTGCCATGTGTGGACAACCTTTTTATTTGTTTGATAGTGTTTGCATACATTAAAGGCTTTGATTCTAATATAGCCCATGATTGTGCATTAAACGGCATGTATACAGCTCATTTGGCATTTTTGTGTTAGGGCTAAAAATCAAGTTTCAGAATTAACTGGACTTATCTTTCTTTTTTGTGCAATCTGTCAGTGCTTATGTGGGCAAAATCTGTCAGTGCTTGTGTGGGCAAAATTACTGTCTTCATTTTCAATGTTGCTTTAGCTGAAAGCTGAGGGTTCCACTTTCTTGCACAATGAAAGAGGTGACTGCATCTGTAGTGCTTCTACAGACTGACTATGTTCCGTTCCATGCTGATAGAGCACAAAAGAATCAAAGGGCTAATGCTTCACACTTCCTAATGCTTCCTATGAAAGAGTGCTGTTTTTAACTTGATATTACCACAACGGGTCCAGCCAGCAACTCCCGCCCGGTTCCATTGACTTGTTAAGTAGGAAAATATGCAATAACTCCTTATAAGTGGCTTGGAGAAAGATACCAGTTGATGGGAGAAATGTTATCAGTCATGACACCATTTTGCAGGCCTTCATGACTGGGCAACAAACTAAACAACAATAAGGTAATGTCACAAGGCAGATAGAGAGTTTTATAGTAATTAGTTAGCATTGGGTGATGAACATTCTTTTGGGTGTAGCGTTTGTGCACCATATGATAAATGTAATTGTTGATCTAGTCATTATGAAAATGGTAATTCTCACTCAATTGATTTGCAGAAGTATGGCATATAATAAAGCACAACACCTCATCCCTACTGGAGAACCTCGCCACCATTGGACTCAAGCAACTTGCCACTTTTCCAATTCACTCAGCAGTACACACACACTCCCCCATCTTCTCCACAAGCAACACCATCAGCCACATCGCCGAGCCACACTGGACCGACCACCACTGTGTCCACTTCACCAAACCCGCTGTACACCATCACTGCCACTGAAATCCTCGCAGAAGCTGGAACAAGGTCACCAAAGACCAGCTCACCACTTCCCTCAGCAAGACCCCACCACAGACATTTATGGATGTCAACACCTCAGCAAGCATCCTCCATTACTGGATCTCCAACTGCGCCAACACACTGGCCCCCATCAAGAAACCCTCAAGCAAGCATCCCTCCAAGAAATCCAGCTGGTGCGCCTCTGCCCTCCAAGAGTCCAAGCACACCTGCAGACGAAAAGAGAAAAAAAAAGCTGGAGGAGCAGCAAGATCACAGCAAACCACAGAGACTTCAACTCCACTGTCACCGGACACCACTGCCTTATCAGAACAACAAATAAAGCCGCCATCAAGGAACGCATAAACGCCAACAACAGCAAAGAACTCTTCACCGTGGTGAAAGAATTGGCCAGCACAGAGACAGCAGACATCCCCCGTCTCTAGACCTCTGTGACAACCTCGTCACCTTCTCCCGCCACAAGATCAAGGAAAGCTATGACCGCTTCGCAACCCAAGACTCACCCACCTCACCCGCAATTACCGCACCCAATTGCGCCAGCCCCCAGCAGACCATGAACAACTGGACTACCCTCACCTCTGATGACACCTTCAGGCTCATGAAGAGCATTTACTCTGGAGCCACCTTGTATCCCTGCCCTCCACCACATCAACAGAGCCGGCACCTCCACTGCACTCAAACTCTGCCATACTATCACTACTTCATTGAGTCCGAAATCTTCCCGTGAGACTAGAAGCACACAGAGATCAACCTCCTGCTGAAGAAACCTTCTGGTGACCCGACGGACCTCAAAAGCTACAGACCCATCTCTCTGCTCCCCTTCCCAGTGAAAGTCATCGAAAAAGCTATCAACGCCCAACTCTCCAAGTTCATCAAAACTAACAACATCCTGGACCTTTCCCAAACGGGCCTCAGAAGCAACCACAGCACGAAGACCACTCTCCTCGCCACCACAGACGACATCAACACCCTCCTAGACTGAGGTAAAACTGCCGCCTTCATCCTCCTGGACCTCTCAGCCACCTTCAACACCGTCTCCTACTACGTCCTCTGCACAAGACTTCACGATGCCAGCATCCATGACAAAGCCTAGAATGGATTTGCTCCTTCCTCGCTGGCAGAACGCAGAGTCAGATTTCCACCGTTCAACTCAGAAGCCATAGAGATAAGCTGCGGAGTGCCTCAGACATCCTCCCTGAGCCCCACCCTCTTCAACATCTACATGGCCCTGCTTGCAGCCATCGTCAGAAGCCATGAACTCAATATCATCTTCTACGCCAACAACACCCAGCTGATTCTCTCCCTCACAGACAAACCCATAGCCGCCAAGAGCAACTTCCACAACAGCTGAAGACAGTCACCACATACATTCAAGCTTCCCACGCACGTCTACAAAGCCTTCCAGAATTTCAGACCTCAAACCACTGCCTCTCCTTCTACACCCCCACCAGATATCTCCACTCCTCCCAACTGGCCCTGGCCACCATCCCACAGATCCGCAGGCCCACGGCTAGAAGAAGATCCTTCTCCTACCTCGCTGCGAAGACATGGAACTCCCTGCCTCAGCACCTTAGGCAATCACCATCGCTGCTACAATTCAGGAAGGACCTCAAGATCTGGCTCTTCAACTGTACCGCAGACCCAGCCGCCCCCCCCCCCCCCCAGCGGCTTGAGACCCTCACTGGTGAGTAATTGCGCTTTATAAGAATACTGATTGATTGATTGAATTGGTTGTGAAATAAAAAGCCAAAAATCAAGACAACCTACTTATTGGGGTATTTATTTTGGTAATTGCATTACACATTCCATCTAAATAGGTTGAAGGCTCACAGGCAGCACAGCTATCTGGTTGCCAAAGACTTCTTGAGGGCATTCTGAAAGCTGACCTAGGAATGCATTCTACCCGTTTGCTTTGTGGCTGTTTTAGGCTGTCCAGCATGTCTTTGTTTCTACCATGGACACGTTCCTTGTATTCTTTCACGAGGGCTCGCTTTATGTAAACAGGAGTTTAAATGTTGTTATTTTTTTGTCACATTTGCTGTGCATTCAAAGACAGAGGTCAAGTGTCAGGCTCTGTCTTCTGAGGGAGCCTGGCATTTACTTTTCTGTCTCTGACTTTAGAGTGTGCGAATTTATGTGGCAATCTGATGGTGTTAAAGAAAAGGCTTGGAGTGCAAATATTTCAGAATATATCAGAATTAGGAAAGCAATAATGAAACACATTTTTTGGTAATTCTAAAGTGTGGTGGAAACAAATATTTTAATACGGTCAAAACAAATCAATACACTAGATGATGCCATTTCCACACAATATTGTTAGTGCACTGTATAGTTTGATCAGTAAAACTATAGGTCTTCGAAAATGTAATGGTCATTTCAATGCAAATTGTGTTGTATTTAATTGTAGCGAGCTATCAGACCAGACATACTCCACTCTATGCCACTCCACTCTATACCACTCTACTCCACTCTATTCCACTCTTTGCCACTCAAATCTACAATATTATATACCACTCCACAGGACGCCACTCGTCATCACAACACTCTATGCCACTCCACTCTATGGCCCTCCACTCTACTATATTCTACACCACTTTACTCCCCTCTACGACACTCAATGCTACTCCACTCCACTCTATGACACGTTAGTCAGTGACACGCAATGCCACTCCATTTTCCTCCACTCTACTCCATGGCTCTCCACTCTACGACACTGTATTCCACTGTTCAACACTTTATTGCTCTCTATGGCACTCCACTCTGACACTCCACTCTACATCACTCCACTCTATGACACTATACTCCACTACATTCTACTCCACTCCACTCTGAGCCATTCTGTGCCACTTAACTGTAGGCCACTCAACTCCTCTCTATGCCACTTCACTCTACTCCACATTAAGCCACTCTACCAATCTCCACGCCACTCTACTACACTACACTCCACTTTGCTCCCTTCTACTAAACTCCATGCTTGGCTACTCCCCTTTATGACACTTTACTCCACTATACGCTATGGCACTCCATTATACTCTACTTAATTCTACTCCATTTCACACAACTTTACTCCACTCTACACCACACCACTCTTCTCTACTCCAATCTACGACACACTACTCCACTCTCCTCCAAAACTTCACTTTACACCACTCCACTTCATACCATGACACTGTGCCACACCACAACACTCTATGCCACTCCACACCACTTTACTCCACTCTACACCACTCATCTCTATGACACACTACTCCACTACACACCACTCTACTATACTCAATGCCACTCCACAACATTCTACTCCATCCACTCCACTGGATGCCCCTCCACTGTACACCCCTCTGCACACCATTCTACATCATTCTACTCCACGACACTCCACACCACCATTCTCAACACTCCACTCTACTCCATTCTGCTTCTTGACACTCCACTCTACTCCATGACACGCCACTCTGCTCCATGACACGCCACTCCGCTCCATGACACGCCACTCGGCTTCATGACACTCCATGACACTCCACTCTGCTCCAGGACACTCCACTCTGTTCCATGACACTCCACTCTGCTGCATGACACTAACTTTCAGCCATGCAGAATAGCAACAGTTCTGGGGCCTTATTATGCATTGTGCTTTTTTGCACCGGGTGCACATTTAAAAAAATGCGCCAGGCGCAAACAATGACAGTGTGCCCTATTACGATGTATGCACTGCCCCAGGGCAGCCGCGAATTCGCACTGCCCTAGGGGCAGTATATTCATGTGAAAACGCGGCGCGGCTGCCAGCTGTTTTCACAGTGCAGGCGGCAACCTGCCTGCAATTTTAAAGCAGATTAGAGATCCCCTTGCAGGAGAGTGCAGTCAGTGACTGCACCTGTCTGCAAGGGGATGTCTGGTCTCCCCCTCAGAGAGCTGCTCTCCGGGGGTGCACTCACTGAGTGCCACCTAGAAGGTGGTGGACTGTGAGTGCGCCCCCTCAAAGCTTCTTTCCCTCTGTGCCCACGTTTATATTATGGCGTGGGTGCAGAGGCAAAGGAATCCTCTGACGGAACAGCCCCCGAGGGTAGCGCTGGCGCTTTAATTGCACCAGGACTATTGGTATTACTGAAGGGGGCGCACAAGCGTCTGCACCCCCTTCTGTATTACCAAAGTGCAATGTGGGCGTCAACACCCACTGCACCCCCGGGGCACTGAATGTAATACGGCTCCTAGTGTACAACATGGTTAAAACACATTGGTAAAGTCAATAGCTCTTGCATAAATGAGACCTATTTACTTTGCACATACTTGTTTTGCATATAGTTTCAAAGGAATAAAGACTTGATTGGTTATATTGAGGATTATCAGTCACATTGACTGATTCTTATTTTGTAATCCACTATCCCATTTGCAGAAGCAGACGTCAAACACTGGGAAACCTTCTTTTGGGAGTATGTTTGTATAAAAGGTTCTTACTAGGTAATAATCTGTGTGGAATGTAAGAATGGTGGCACCTTTTTGCCTGGTTGCATGCCTCTCCTTCCCGGAGCATGCAGCGGGGAATGTCCAGGAGGGTGATGACTGTGACCCTAATGCCCAGTTTAGCCCTAGATGAGGGATTTGAAACTCACAAGCCATGAACTGGTATGAGACTTGGTGTGGGAGACTTGACTGCTGAAACATGATGAGAGAACACATGGTGGTTAGCTCCAGGGCGTAGAGCACAGTGGGGTTAAGTTATATTTCTGGCAGTATTGTAGGGAATAACCTAGGGAAGTGGTTCTTAACCTTTTGACTTTTGTTGACTCTCACTGAATCACTACTTGATGCAGGGAAAATAAGATACATCAAAAAAATACACAAATTAAGAAATATTTTATTTAAATTAATGAACAAAACAATCTGAAAATCAAAATGTTTAAGTTACTCGGAATGTTGGAGCTTTTCAAAATGTTCTTTTATTTCTAAAAGAGGAAGTTATACACTTGATGCTAGCAGAACCATTCTGTCTTTGTTCCTCATAGTGCATGCTCTCTTTTTTGTCAGCACATACCAGTGCTGCTTCAATTGAGGCCACCAATCGTCTATAATGTAGTGTCTTGCAACATTTTAGAATTGAACTCTTTTGGCTCCTACTGAACTCTGTAGAGCTGTGATAAAGGTGTCAGAGCATGATGCCATGAAAGCTTGCTTTAGAATGTTGAGTTTGCTGTTACAAGCAGTAGAATAAAGACGTGCAATACTAAGGTCTGTGTGTGGTGTGTTATTGGCGGGAACCCAGGATAGCAATACACTACAATTAGTGACAAGATGGGGGATAAGAAACCCAAATAATGACTGTGCTCTCCCAGGGAGTTTTGCCGCGGTCCAAGAAAACTGCTTGTGCGCGCCACGTGTGTTGCTGGCAAAGATCGGAATTGACGCTGCAAGCATGTGGAGGCAAAGGGCAATTCCAGCTCCTGTAAAGCACATAAAGACAACAGAAGCATTGCAAAAAATGTACATGTTGATGGACGAGAATCTGATGATCAAGCCATACATAAAAGTAATGCACTGCCATGCAAGATAAAGTTGTACATTATTCAAAGTGTTAGCACTGAAAGCAGATTCAAACTGGTTTACCAAGTACAGCTGCTGATCATCATAACTTACAAAATAATGATGAAAGGTGGAGATCAACCAGGTGTTACAAAAAGCAAATTGGCTTGGAGACAAAAAGAAGAAAGAATTACTGAATGCCCTAAAGAGAGTCAACATACTACAGCACTTAGTGAAGGTGGCTCAAGGAGAAGTATTCCGGGTTGCACTTATAGAGAAGTCCATACCCAAAGCAGTTTATTCACAAAGTTGCAGAGTGGGGCTCAGAATAACTTCACAGGTCCTTGAAGAATAAGGATTCCAGAACAACTTTTGAAAAAGTGAAATTTTCAGATGTCTGAGAAGAACATCATGTTTATAGCTCTCATTAAAGGTGAGTCGAAGGCAAGCACATTGCACGGTCTTACAGATGAACTGCAAATGCCAGGTCACAAGGAACCACCCGCGATGTCAGTAAGTTCCACAGCGGTCTATAATGCCACAGCGTTCTTTAAACCACCACCACCTTTCGATACTGCCAAAGAGCAAATAATTGGCGATAGATGGTCTGTGTGGATTGAGACATTTGATGATTTCATTGATGCACATGAAGAGACGGATAACAAAAAGATTATCAAGTATCCCAAAAATCTTGCTGGTGACTGTGTGAAAGAAGTCGTAAATAAAATGCTGCGAACTGACGAAGAAACTACATATTGTCAGACTAAAGAAACGCTGAATCTAAAGTTCAATCCAGTAGTAAATGTTGATTATGAAAGAAAGTTGCTGAAACAATTGATGAATTTGTGGTGATACTTGATACGCTCATCGAACACTGCAGGTACACTGAATTTAACTGAGGTGGAAGCTATTCAACTTAGAGTTATTGATGGATGCTTGTCAGATTCATTCAGATGATAAAGACTGAGAGAAATTCTTAGTCTGGAGGGAATGTTGATGGGTGCCAGAGCTGAGGAGCATGCTGAAAGACAATCCACTGACATGGAGGACAGAGGTGCCCAAAGTGAATCAAGCATAAAAAGTAAGCCAAAGCAAAGGAGTGAAGGAGAAAAAGTGCAGTCTATATGTAAAAAGAAGTTGTGTTTTAGATGTGGATTTTCCTTTTCACATGAAGATAAATGTCCCACCATTAGAAAGATATGTAAAGGCTGTGGGAAAGAGAACCATTTTTGTGACAGTTTGTAATGTGAAGGAAAAAGCAAGTGTGTCACATCGCAAAGAAAAACTGGCTGCTGGAACATTCCAGAGGCAACGTTCGACGCAATCCTACAAGGCCAAACGGCGACATCAATTGAGGCAAATTGACACTGAATGAAGTTGAATGCCATCTAAATCGTCGTCAAGCAGTTCATCCACCTCAGTATGCAGTGAAAGTGAGGACTACGGTTGCACCAGGTCATTGTTTACCTCAGAGTAAAAGCGTATGTTGGACTGGCAGCAGGCAAAGAAAAATGTCAGTAAAAGAAAAGTCCACATGCCAAATCACCAAAGACATACAAATATTGTCCGAAAATAACATTAAAAATAAATGACGGCTCAATACCTTTCATCATCGACAGTGGCACATCGATAGATGAAATGCCTGAAGAGAATAATCATAAATTGTCTCCATTACCTCGACTTACACCATAAAAAAACAAAGTGTACACTTGGGCTTGATCGATACCCTTAAAAAGCCAAGTTTTATTTGAAGCGACATTGAAACACAAGAAAATTAAGGTGCAAGCACCCATCCATGTGCTCGAAGGTGCCACACAAAGTACCTGTCTGCTCAGTTTCAGTACTGCTGGTGACATGGTACTGGTTTCTGTGCATTACAACCTGAATGATCACCACAAAATAGTATGTCAATTTCTTTCATTGATTCATGGTTTGGGAAAGCTAAAGACTATGAAAGTAAAGTTACACATTAATGGCAATGTTCGCCTTGTTGCTCAGAGACGTAAACGAGTTGCTTTTCATTTACAAGAAGCTGTTGAAAAAGAACTTGAATCATTACTTAAACATGACATTATTGAGAGTTCAACTGGTCGGACACCATGGGTTTCTCCCATAGAGGTAGTGCCCAAAAAGGACACTGAAGGAGCTGTACACATACGCATTGAATGCACAGAGTAAACAAGCAATTGAATGAGAATGGCATCCAGGTCCACATATCGCTGACATGATAATGCAACTAAATGGTGCAACGGTTTTCTTTTTTCCTTGATTTAAATAAAGGTTGTCACCAGTTGGAACTTGAAGGAGATTCCAAGTATTTATAACCTTTTCTATACATGTAGTTCTGTTTTGATACAAAAGACTCCATTTTGTTGCATCATCGGCTGCAGAACTATTCCAAGACATCCTTTGAAGTGTCATACAGCCAGTTGTGAATGCATTCTACAATAGAGATGACATATTTAATTTCAGAGCTACACAAAAGGAACAAGGTAAAGCTCTCACTCAAGTATGTCATTTTCTGACTGATGCAGGTCTAACTTTGATTTTAGATAAGTAAGGGTTTCAGAAGACTAAATTCAAACTCTTTTGCTATATCTTTTCTAAACCCGACACCCGATGCTGCTAAAATACAAGCGCTGTCTAATGCTGACCCCCCAGCAAAAAAGAACAGATGATGGCTGGAATGCTGAACAAATCAAATATTTGCCCCCATTCACAGAACTTGGATTAATCCATCCAGTTTCTGCTCACCACGCCACCCCAGTTTGGACCCAGCCATATGCAAATCAGTCTTGACTTTGCTCTCCATGGGAACAGTCCAGCCCGAACTGCCGGGCACTCCCTGGACTGGAAATTAAGAATCTTGGGACTGGTTTCAGGGTATCACGCCCTCATCAGCCAGGTTAGCTTGAATCCAGTAGCACAATGAGCATGGGATCCATGTCTGGGCATACCCTTCCCAATTAGGGCGACAAAAGTAAAAAGAACAGATGATGAATGGAAGGCTGAACAAATCAAATATTCACCCCAGTCACAGATCTGGGTTTAATCCATTGATTTGTTCGTCACCACGGCATGCCCCACAATATGTTTCTATGATAAGTTCACTTCTTGGCATGGCCAGTTACTGTTCAAGATACATACAAGACTTTGCGACCATAAGCTCCCCCTTACGAGAGTTAACAAAGAAAAATGTTTCATTCAAGTGGTCTTAGGAACATGAGAGAAGTTTCAAGAAATTCAAACATGCCAATGAAGCTGCTACTGAAATGGCCTATTTCAATCCAAAGCTTCACACAGAGACTGTTGTTGACACTAGCCCCCTTAAGTTAGGCACTATACTGTCACAGCACATTGGACACCCCATGCTGGAAGGCATATTGTGGTATACACCAGTAGAAGACTGTCCCAAACAAAACATGCTAACTCACAACCTAAGAAAGAGAGACATTTTGGCTGTGGTATGGGCTGGTGAACATTTCCATGTATTCCTGTATGTAAATCCTTTTACGCTGGTAACTGATCATCAAGCTTTATTGACTATCTTTGGCAATCTGCCTCTTCGCATTGAATGGTTGGGACTCCGATTACACGAGTAAGATTACACCATTATACATCATCCAGGGAAGGCTCAAAACCCTGCTGACTACTTTTCCAGAGTACCTATACAAGGTCAAGGTACTCCATCCAAGACGGCTGAAACCTACATTCATTTCATTGTAAAGTAAAATATGCCAGCTGCCATATCATTAGCCGAGATCATCACTGCCACGAGCCATGATAGTGAAAGATAGCATTACTAGTGAAGGTGAATACCAAAAGTACAAAAAAGTTAACAATGAATTGTCTATAACTCAGGAAGAAGTTATACTGCGAAGGTCGAGAATCCTAATTCCAGGGAGGTTAAGGCAGAAGATCATTGAGTAGCTCACGAAGGACATTGTGATATTGTTCCCATCAAGTGAGCTCTCCAAAATTTAGTCTGGTTTCTATATTTAAATTAGAGGGTTAAAAAGGAACTCAAGGCCTGTCATCTATGTAACTGCCTAGCTAAGAACATTACTCAACATAATCTTACCATGTCAGAACTCCCTAAGCATGCACGGGAGAGAATAGCCATCTATTTCTTTGGTCCACTTGACAATGGACATAATTTGATGGTAATTGTTGATGAGTCCTCTTGATTTCCATTAATAGAGGATCTCTATTCCACAACTCAAGCTCACCGCCACACCGGCACACCTCAGTGTCCCGTAGTCCCGCAGTGAGCCGTCTCTACTTCCCCAGCCTGTCTTCTCACTGCCTGCATGCCCAGCCCTTAAACGCCGGGACCGCCAAAACCGCCGAGCCGCTAACCACCTAAAAACAAGGCAGCGCGGCGCGGCTTGGCAGTGGGATGTGATGGCAGTAGGGCAGGCACTGGGAGGCACCGGGAACAGCAGCCGTCGGGGATTGGTAGTGGTAGCGGTAGCGATAGCGGGTGACGGTGAACCGGCAATCCGGTAATGCGGGAGCTCAGCAGCTCGGCAGCTTGGCAGCTCGGTAAAACGACGGTAAAAGGTACATGACTTCTCCCAGTAACTGGGCATTCAGTTTCTGTTTGACTTAGGCTTCCTAGGGCGCTCGGCGGACAAGGCTTTCAGTTTCATTTTCACTTGGACTTGCTGGGGCGGTCGGAGGACAGGTCGGGTCAGAGAGCATGAAAGAGAAAGTGACTGGGAGCGCAAAGGTCCAAAAAAATCCGTAGGAGCAAATATAAATACAGCCCCTCCAATGTTTGTCCTTGTGGGGAAAACTACATGCACAAGGGATTCCTCCCTTGTTAATAAACCTGATCCGTCTTCTGCATACAAATACTTGGGCTAGAGTACGTATCGGTAATGGTCACTCATTAACTAAGGAAATACCAACGCTAGGTGGATTGAAGCAAGAGTGTGTATTGGCTTCTTTATTATTTAACTTGTTTTTAGCCGATTTGACGGATGCCTTGAACAACATAAATGCACACTCAATCAATCAATCAATCATGGACATTTGTGTAGCGCGCTACTCACCCGGTAGGGTCTCAAGGCGCTGGGGGGGAGGGGTCCGCTACTGCTCGAAGAGCCAGGTCTTGAGGAGCTTCCTGAAGGAAAGGTGATCCTGGGTCAGTCGAAGGTGGATGGGGAGGGAGTTCCATGTCTTGGCTGCCAGGTAGGAGAAGGATCTTCCCCCGGCGGTGGCTTTGCGGATGCGTGGTACGGCGGCGAGGGTGGTCGATCGTAGCTGGCGGGTGGGCGCGTAGAAGGTCAGGCGGTTGTTGAGGTACTTGGGGCCTAGGTCGTGGAGAGCCTTGTGTTCATGGGTGAGGAGCCTGAACGTGATCCTCTTGCTGACGGGGAGCCTGTGCAGGTCTCTCAGGTGGCCGGAGATGTGGCTGTGTCGGGGGACGTCCAGGACGAGTCGTGCGGAGGCATTCTGGATGCGCTGGAGTCTTTTCTGAAGTTTGGCTGTAGTTCCGGCGTAGAGGGTGTTTCCGTAGTCCAGTCGGCTGGTGACGAGTGCCTGGGTGACCGTCTTCCTGGTTTCAGTGGGGATCCATCGGAAGATATTACGGAGCATGAGCAGGGTGTTCAAGCATGATGATGAGACGGCATTGACTTGTCTGGTCATCGAGAGGGAGGAGTCCAGGATGAAGCCCAGGTTGCGTGCGTGGTCCGTTGGTTTGGGAGTGGTGCCCAGGGCAGGGGGCCACCAGGAGTCGTCCCAGGCGGAGGGCGATGATCCCAGGATGAGGACTTCCGTCTTGTCTGAGTTCAGTTTCAGGTGGCTGTTCTTCATCCACTCTGCGACGTCTTTCATCCCTTCGTGCAGGCTGGTTCTGGCGGTGGCCACCTAAGCTTGCCGATAAACATATATCGAATCTACTCTATGCAGATGATGACATCCTTCTAAGTAACACAAAGGTGGGCTTACAATGGTTAATAACACGCATACAGGAATACGCGATAGATAGAAAATAATATGGTAATAAATGAATCCAAATCTAAAGTTATGGTTGTCACAAAAAATTCAAGACGGAAGTACAATTCAAAATGGTTCCTGGGAAAGGAGAACTTGGAGCAAGTTAAAACCTATAGATATCTGGGAGTCATATTTAACGATAATGGTAACTTCAGCCCTCAGAAACTTGATATCACCAGGAAAGCAAATGCTTTAACAGGTGCATTTGGGATAATTAAAAAGTCTACAAGTAACTTAACTTATCAACCGCTTCTTAAGGTAATGTCGGCAAAACTGTTACCATCTTTAACCTACGGCAGCGAGGCCCTGAACGGAAAAGATGCAATAATTATTAACAATGCTATCTCAAAAACTTTTCGATCCCTCTTTCTCCTACCAAAAAACGCTTCACAAGCCCAAGTCATGCTGGAATTCGGCTTGAATAATCAACTGTAGGCACGAAAAGGTCATATAATCAAAGTATGGAACAGAGTGAAAAATGATAAGGAGAACTTAATTTCGCAGCTTTTATGGAAAGAAATTGAGGGCAATAATAAATCATCTGCCTGGAAATACCTGGACAAGGCTCTGGATGAATTTGAGGTTAGGGGGTTTTGGACTACTACCATAACCCAGGAATCTTTAAAAAAAAGTTGTGAATAAAACAACAGATTACCTATCATTGATGAGTGATAAAGAGACCTTGGTTAAAAGGAAACATGCATGGTTCATAATAAATGGCTAAAAAAAATAAGCGGTCTCAGCAGTATCTGGACACAGCATGGTCGTTGAGAAGTAAGCCTATCTTCATCAAAGCACGATTTGGAATATGGCCAGGAGAATCCCATGCACTACCTTGGAAAAAACTTGAACACAACATATTGTGTAGGTTGTGCAAATCTGGAGAGGAAAATATTATACATCTCCTGTGCCTCTGCCCAGAACTAGAAAATGAAAAACTAACATTATTAAAAAAAAGTTATTTAATGAAAGAGGGGTAAGGACTTGCAGACAAGCATTGATTTGATGTCTTTGCCCAGATGATGTACCCATTAATTCTGCTTTGACAAATTTTTTAGCAATTGTATCGAAAAAATTAGAACACTATAACATTGATCATTATAATGATTATATTCTCCATTAACTCTTAAACATATGAACTTGTTTTATTCAAATAGTTTTAATAATGAGTGTATATAATTTTAAAGATTCACCGCTATTTAAAATGCAATTTTAATGATGTATTGTAATTCATGTACATACTGGCGTATTTACCCTTTTGTAAAGATTTTAATTAATCAATCAATAAAACAACAACAACAGTTATTCCACAACTCATGAGCGAGACATAACCATAAGACTTTACAGCCTTTTTGCAACATGGGGCGTTCCAGCCATTTTGAAGTCTGATAATGGCCCGCCGTTCAACAGTAGAGAATTCAAGGGTTTTCTGGAGCATCTGAACATAAAGCTTTGGAAGAGTACACTGCAGGGCAACAGCGTCATTGAACTTTTTATGAGTTTTTTAAGAAAGCAGTACAGCGTGCAACTATTGAGAGGCTTTATTTGCAAACTGTGTTGAATTCACCCCTATGAGCGTATCGTTCAACACCTCACTCAACCACGGGCTCAAGTACTACGACTTTGATGTTTAAGAAAGCAACAGTACCTTAATGGACCAACAAAGGAGAAGGAGGTGATCACACAACTCAAATGAAGGACTTGGTTATTAAAGACAAGATGAAAGCCTATGCGAACAAGCAGTGCTTAATTTGTAAATAAAAACGTGCCGGTGCCCAAAGCTCTCTTCTGAAACACGTGGCTGCTGCAATGAAATGTGCGATTACAGAATACTGCGGCAGCGTAATCCTAAAGCCATTTTAGGCCTCTTTAATCCAGTTACAACCACTCCCTGCCCCTTCAGCTCACTATTGTAGCTTTCTCCCTTTGTGACGCTTTTCCATCACTCATCCTCCATCTTTCTCATATGTGTCTTTTGCTCGCAGTAAATGCTTGAACACTAAATGAAACTGTTCCATCCTCTGCACACAACCACCAAATCCTTCTGCTGTTTACAGCAGAGTGATTTCCTTTTGGTTGTTCAGCCTCATGAGCAGGGAAAGAGCTTCCCCAACCTCCAGAGACTTTTTTGTTTTCCAGTGTAATGACGATCGGCGTGCATCATACGCTGACATCATTACATTGAAAGTGAAACTGAAATGAGCCGATCAGATAATTTCAGTTTCACTGCCTCAGACTTCGTGGGGCTATTTTAGCCCCCTGAGCACCGAAACACACAGCAGAGGTATCATTGGAAAGGAGAGAGTGTGGGTGGGCCAAGTGCCTTAGAATCCCTGGATGTCTAGTTTTCAGAAGTGTCTGGGTTTGGTAGGTTTCCCTAGACAGCCGCCGAGCCCGGCACCAAAAACCCAGGTGCCCTCCCTGCAAAACCAGGTTGTTTCTTGTCATTCATTTTGATGCCGCCACAATATGTTTTGGGCCCTTCCCTGTCGCGGGGACTTGGCCCACCCATGCAAGAGAGGTACCATTTTTGTCAGGAGACCTGAGGGAACACTGGGTGGTAGGAAATTTGTGTCGGCCCAGTGACCCCACAACTTTCCCACACAGAAATATGAGAAAAATGTGATGTTTTTATCTAAATGTGAGGTTTGCAGGGAATTCTTGGTAAGAAAATGTTGGGGGATCGGTGTAAGCCACACCTCCCTGGACTCCCCCGGGTGTCAGGTTTTAAGAAATGTCTGGGTTTGGTAGGCCTCCCTAAATGCTCACCGAACCCGGGACAAAAAACGCAGATGACGCCCTTGCAAAACCAGGTCGTTTTGTGATTGATAATTCTGATGTCTCCACAATACGTTTTGGGCCCTTCCCTGTTGCGGGGCCTAGGCCTACCCACACAAGTGAGGTATAATTTTTATTGGGAGACTTGGAGGAGTGCTAAGTGGGTGGACGTTTGTGGCTCCCCACAGATTCCAGAACTTTCCATCACAGAAATGTGAGGAAAATGTGTTTTTTTAAGAAACATTTTGAGGTTTGCAAGGGATTCTGGATAACAGAACCTGGTGAGAGCCATACAAGTCACTCCATCATGGATTCCTCTGGGTGTCTAGTTTTAAATAAGATACAAGTTTGCTAGGTTTCCTTAGGTGCCGGTTGACCTAGGGGCCAAAATCCACAGCTAGGCAGATTGCAAAAAAAGGGTCAGTTTTCAGTGGAAAAATGTGTCCATGTTGCGTTTTGTACCATTTCCTGTTGCGAGCCTTACCCCAACCCACACAAATAAAGTACCATTTTTATCAGGAAACTTAGGGAACAAAGAATAGTAGAACAAGTGCTATTACCAATCGTCTTGGTATGAATTTCTGCCTTCCAAATGTAAGACAGTGTGTAAAAAAGAAATCATTTTGAAAAATGCCCTCCAATTCACATGCTAGTATCCGTACCCACAAATTCAGAGATATGCAAATTGCCACTGCTTCTAAACTCCATATTGTCTTCCCATTTCAGAACTACCTAGGTTTCCTTGATACCTATTTTTCACTCTTTAAATTTAACCAAATGAGTTGCTGTATACCCAGTACACAATGAAAAACCATTGTACGGTGCAGCTCAGTTATTGGCTCTGGGTACCTTGTGTTCTTTGGAAACCTACAAGCTCTATATATCTCTGCAACCAGAAGGGTTCAGTGGACATAACAGTATATTGCTTTAAAAAATCTGCCATAGTCAGAAGTTACAGGTGCAAACGTAGGCACAAAAGGATCTTTTTTGTAACTCAATTTTAATATTTATTTATTTCAACTTTTACTTTCTATACGAAAACCTTGAAGGACCTACACATATTACCTCTAGCTGAATTTAGAATTTTGTCTACTTTTCAGAAATGTATAGCTTTCTGGGATCCATTATTGGTATCACACCCATTTCTACCACTAACTGGAAGGATGTTGAAAGCACTAAAAAGGCTATGTGCCATTAAAATGCCAAAACTCAGTAGCAAAATGTGGTTTTCTGACAAAGTTCTGTCTGTTTCTGAAAGCTGGTAGACAGAAAGTTATGGGTGCCTAAGCAGAAACTACCCCAAATAGCACAAAAAAGGCTTAGCACAGGGGGGGGGACACCTATTAGCAAAAGGGTTAAAGCACCAAGTATGTTGGGTGAAGAAATGGGATTGTGTATGTATGTGTGCATGTATGTATCTATGTATGTATCTATGTATGTGTGTATGTATATATACGGCTGTGGTCGAAAAGCGTATTTCTGTTGATTAAAAATACCTTTTTGCTGATCAAGTGGGCTAGTGAATTATTGCACCAAACTGATTCTGTACGAGGAATATATATATATGAGGGGGGGTGCAGTGTATTAAATTATTTTGGAATGGAATCCTTTTGGCTCCTGAAGGACTCCGTAGAGCTGTAGAGCTGTGACGTAGGTGTCAGAGCACAATGCCATGAAAGCTTGTTTTAGAATGTTGAGTTTGCAGTTACACGCAGCAGAATTAAGACGTGTATTACTAAGCTCCATTAATGGTGAGTTATTGGCGGGTCCCCAGGCTGGGAAGACACTACACATTACTCCCACAAATTAAGAATACCAGCATAATTTTAGCCTCCAATTTGGAATTCCTTCATACATACAGAGCATTTTAAAACATTGTTATAAATATTCCTTTTTTTTGTGTAAGTACTTTATCAATTCTTCTAATAATATTTAATTTCAAATGAGTCACAGACCCCCCTAGAGACTGTGGATTACCGCTTAAGAATTACTGATTTAGCAGGGGCAAGGCCTGCAAGATGGCTGACTAGCCGGGTTTCTTGCTTGCTCCGCCAACTCCAGCAATACCCTTTCCTTATCCTGCTACCTTCCAGCCTTCTGAACCCCGCTCTGAGCCCCTGAAGTGTGGGGAACTGAGCCCTGGAACTGTAGGGTGTGCCAGGCACCCGGAACGCAGAGGGTACTGATGCCCGTTCATTGACCCCGGCCGGCCCAGATATCAGCAAAGAAGCAGTGGCAGGGGTGCTGAGTCACTGCAACGATTATGCCCCAAGTAGCTGGGCTGCTGCCCTTGACCTGCAGCCGAGGTGAGATACTACTGGGCAGCGGCGGAGGGAGTGGTGCTTGGAATGACTGATCACCAAGGGGGACTGGAGTGGCAGGAATCGGGACCACCGGGGTCACTGTTGAGGCACCCTGTCATAGAAGAGGCCTGGTATGACCGGAGGAGAAACAGGCAATGTGGTGAGAGGGCCTCTCCCAACTCAGTGACCCATTTCATTATGGGATTTTCCTGAGAACGCCTCAACACCTTTTCTCCTCATTCCGCTTAACTGGGATTTTCCAGTATTAGAGAGAGAAGCCGGAGAAAAGCCAGTAGCTATCAGGTGGTGATGGGGAGGCATAGAGATTGCGACAGGGAATGCTGGATACCCAGAGAAGGACCCCCTATGGATATCACCTGCTTGAAACCACTGCACTAGTGCAGGACTGAGGAGCAGAAGGAGGGGCCTGGTGTTGGCCAACCCTGGCTGGGGGCCCGGGAGTCATTAGGTGCGAATGTTCCCCACTGGACACAACAAAGAGCATATGCCCGAGACAAATAACAGGTGGACCCCCTGGCCGGGGTGAACGAAGAGTTGTGGCCCTTGTGTCCAGCTGTTGGTCCGCATTCCCATACCGGGGCCTCCACGGTGATGCAGTGGAGCCTTCCCCAATTGTTTGGCACAGACTCCCGCTCCAAAAACCTTCACTGATTGTTGCTGATATTAGAAAGCAGGGCACCGGCTTCACAGGGAAGCCCCCCACCATCATACAGGGAGTCACTGATCTGCTGGCCACTCTGTGCGCCATGGGCCTTGACACCAATATTACTATTTCCTCATGTTACTCACAAGTGGAACAATTGAGGGAACCACATTAATAGCAAAGTCCACTATTGTGGAGAACACACTGGGCTGGGTGAGGGCTTGATGCCTCCGCTGTAGGAAATAAGGATGAGGGAATCCACCCCCTCCCATTTTTTCATAGCTGAGAAAACCATACAGTATAGCAATCTGCATACCAAAAGATGTTTGTCGTACAGCCGACGTGGGACAGAACTACACCAAGGGGACTGGATTCTCACAGGAGCCCCTGCGTCGATACTGCATAATACCCTACCGGACGGAGGCGTGCTACCCTGGGTGGTGCAGCCACATCTCATGCCAGGACATGGCAAAAGGCAAGGACACCAAACAGCCTAAACAGGGAAAGATGGACCGTTACAGCAAGGTGAGTCACACGCAAGCCGAGATAGGAGGTTACCCCCCCCCAGTATGCCTGACAATGTGGTGCTTCTGCAGGCCATCCACTCCTCAAGAGATGCACTTGAGGGTAGAATCAGTGGAGTGCGTTCCAAAGTCACATCGCTCAGGCAGGACTCGCGTACAGTCTCTGACAAGAAAACCGTGGAGGAAACAAGTATTCCAGAGGTGGAAGACACCATGCATGCCCTCCGTGGTGAGGTCACTGAACTCCAGGCCACAATAAAGGTACTGCTCTGGAGGGTGGCAGTGTGGAAAACAGTGCAAGGCAGAATGATCTGCACTTCTTGGACCTTCAGAGGGGGGTCGAGGGACAAAACATGGGGACCTTCCTGGAGAGGTGATTAAAGGCTCCCATCCTCCTAGATAACTTCTCTACTTGTTTCATTATAGAGCGTGTTCATCGGGCACTGAATGCGAAGCCCTGTACAGGCCCTCCCCCCGAGACCAGTAGTCACCCGCTCTCTGAACTTTAAAGACAGAGACATGATATTGCTTGAAGTGCGATGTATGGCATAACATTTGCCATGAAAGCTCCAAGATAATGGTGTTCCCATATAATACTTGAGAAATACAGAACCATGATGCACATTTGAATCCATCAAACAAAAATTAAGGAATCTCCACCTTCAGTACATGCTATTATTTACAGCAAAACTAAAGGTCCTGTACAAAGGGAGGGCTCTCTTCTTTCAGACACCAGAGGCGGCATGGAGATGACTGGAGGACATCCCACCCCTGAAGATGGGGACAGAGAAATGGGAGGGCAGAAATGCAGCTGAATGGGAAGGGACAAGACCAAAGAGCCAACGCTCCCAGGGAAAAACCACACAAGAATCCTGTGGCTCATTTGGATACAAGGTTCCCGAACCGGCACGTCGTCGGACACAGACTACGAACCAGCTCGTACATCGAAAGCAGCATATACCATTGAATCAATCTGAGTCACTCACTACTCTGGACCTTTCAGCGACATGAATCTGACCACCTGCTGCTGAATGAGATCATGAATATGGAGCAAGATGGAAAGGATCAGGCCCCCCAGGGGCTGGAGGTGGACCTCCACTTGGTAACCAAGGTAGTTGAAGATAAGGAGTCTACAAGCAGACACGCCATAATGGATAGTAAGGAAAAAGATAGGTCCTCTTTTGGATAGCCTTCTACTGGAACATCAAGGCTTCCTTGCGAGAGTATGGGGTGACCCCACCCCCTCCTAACTGTTGTTTTTTTACCTGTTTGTTTTCTGTTATTTTAACTTCTATGGGGTTTGTTAAGCTGAGAACAGTTATTTAGGGGTTGTAAGATATACAGGTTTAGTGGCTACAGACCCCTCAGAATCTCATTTTGCTCTGATTTGGCAAGGTGGACGAGGTGTAGAAAGAGGTAGAGTTACACAGGGTGGGGGAGTTATGTAGGGGAAATGGGAATTTCTCTAGATTTTTGCTTGAGTTTTAACATTTCGCTATACATCACTGACAAAGATATACAGTTATCACAACCTACACAGTTCAGCCCTAGTGGCTACTGTGGGGGCTTATTTATTCTGTGCAATACCCGATGCCTCGTACAGGACAGTAATGCAGCAACCCCTCACTGTGCTTTCCTGGAATCTAAATGGACTTGGCAGCAAAGTCAAAAGGGGTCTGGTTGCCCAGTATATTAAACAGCTACAGACAGATGTGGGTCTCTTACAGGAGACACATTTAAAAGGAACCTATTGTAAGTTTCTGGGAAGAGAAGCATTCACCACATTGGCTCATGCCAGCTTCTCTAGGGAAGCCCATGGAGTGACAAAACTGATAAGAAAGAACCCCCCCCTTTACAGTGTCTAAACCATAGGTAGATCATCTGGGATGCTATGTTGGAGCGCAGGGCACTAGGGGAAGGACTGCCATGATGATATTAAGTGTATATTCCCCACCCTGGTTGCAAGCACATACCCTCACTAAGGTTACAGACATACTGTTGGAATGCACCTCATCACATCACATTGTATGGAAAGACTTTAATGATGTGATGGCCCCAACTCTCAATCACTCCGGAACCCAACTACAGGTGCCCCACTAGTCCTGCCTAGCACAATTCGCCACTGAATTGTGCTTGCAAGATTTGTCGCATCAGCATCAGCATCATCCTATAATATGGGCATAATCTTACTTTTCAGGCACACAGAGAGTGTACTCCAGATTGGACTACGTTTTTGTACCCAAGGGTGAGGTGATGGAAGTTCTCCAGACTGATTACCTGGCGAGGGGCCTCTCAGATCACTTGCCTTATCTTGTCCATATGGGGCAGCTGCGAGAAGGAACAGCTGGAAGCTCACTGTATGACCTTAAAAGATATGGAGATAGCAAAGGGTCTCATGGTTGACACAGAACTCTATTTCAAAGAAAACAAACATACAGTAGAATCCCGGATAGTGCTATTGGAGGCCTTTAAAATGGTGCTTCAGGAGAGAGACCAAAATTTGGTCACCCAAAAAAGAAGCCAGGAAAGGGCCCTACAAGAGGCACTAGAGGACACGATTTTGCAACTTAAAAGGTCCCCAGAATCGGTCATAGATCCAGCGACATACCTGACAGAATACAGAGATTTCGCACAAGAGAAAGACAAACAACAAATTACGGCTTCCCTGCACCATTTATACGAAATGAGTGATAAGTCTGGCGAGCTGCTTGCATGGGGTGGCCACCGGAAAAGAAATGCCAGATGGATCCACACCATTAGCAGTCAGCCGAGGGAACAGCTTGAAACCGATACTTCGATAATGGCTGAGTTTGAGCTGTCTTATCAACAGTTCTATGTTGCTGGACCGATTCATGACCCTCAGGCTATTGCCTCATATCTTGCTCAGATTACCATGTCAATTCTGGGAGAAGAGGTCTGTGACCCCCTCGAGGGAGAATTGACGTTGACTGAGGTACAGTAGGTCATAGCTAGGCTGCGGACAGGGAAAACGTAGGGAGGAGTTCTATAAATGGAACTCGAACCTGATAGGACCTCATTTCCTGAACCTGTTTAAGGAGGGAAAAGAGAAAGGGGAACTACCATTGGAGCTCCAGTAAGCAACAAGAGCGGTCCTTCCTAAAGAAAGGCAAACCCAAAGATAGATGCGAATCATATCACCCTATCTCCCTACTAAACATAGAGACAAAAATACTGGCTACTATTCTAGCGACACGACTCCTTTAGGTCATTATTGCCTTGATACATCGCGACCAATCAGGATTAATGCCCGGCAGATGGACTCATCTCAACTTGTGTCCAACACACATATGGATGACCACAGTACAGACCTGCCAGTTTCCCCACACATTTTTATTGTTAGATGCTGAAAAAGCATTTAACACAGTTCATTGGCCCTTCCTGGAACAGACGCTTTCCAAATTTGACTTTGGCCCATAATTTAGGAGATGGGGAGCTCTGCTATACAAGAATCTGATAGCCGTGGTCAAAGTAAATGGCATTCTGTCAGAGGAATTTCCCAATGTAAGAGGGGCCAGGCGAGATGCCCTGTCTCCCCTTTACTATTTGCCCTCGCAATTGAATAACTGGCCTACGTGATCAGAAAACACCAAATATATACATGTCTTCCGTATATCACCAGAGGACACAAAGGAGGACAAACTGTCTCTTTATGCAGAGGATACCCTCCTCTTTGTGTCAAATGTCACTATTCTGGTCCTCTTCGAGGTGTTTGCGGAATCTGGTGCCCACTCTGGATATAACATCAATTGAGCTAAATCAGTGTCATGTCCTACAGAACACTGTACCAGCATTGCCCCTGAAATAGGGTCTCTGGTTATTGGCATAGGGTTTCCAATATTTTGGAATTTTTATGACTGCCCACATGGAATTTTGTGCTAAGCGCAATGTTGGAAGATTTCTAGTAAACATAGACAGGTGGAGGGGTCTCTCCCTCACACTGATGGGTAGTGCAACCATATTCAAAATTATCACCTCACCTAAATTGCTGTATGCACTTCAAAATACCTATTAACCTGTAGCTCCATCAGTGTTCACTAAAGTCAACAGAGGGCTACGAACTCTACTGTAGGATGGTGGCCTACCCCAGGTGTCGCTCCACACCCTACAGCTGTCCCAATACAGTTGAGCCCTAGTTCCACCCGATATTAAGGGCTACTACTGGGCGTCTCACTTAATTGCCATCAATGAATGGCTATATTCCCCACAAGATCAGCCAACATTTTGTCTGGAAAAGGCAGGGCTGTAGAAGCATATGCACCTGCATTATTCACTGGGATGGACACATAAGGTTACCCGCGAGATACCACTCTAGAAGAGTTGGCTGGGTAAAAAATCTGGACTAAGTGGAGTTAAGGCATGGGTTAGAATTGGCATCTCAACAATCGAAGATATACTCGAAAATGGCACACTTATGTTGTTCCCTTAGTTGCAGGTGGAATACCACCTGTAGCATACCTAGTTTTTAAAATATGCACTTTTACATCATGTTTGGTAGGTACAGCAATAGATATGGAGGATATCCTGGAACACGCCCCCCTTGAGAGGCACTAGATAAGGGCGCCATACCAAAAACATGCAAGACTACAAATAATAATTTGCCGGACACACTGACAAATCTGTTGGAGAGATGGACACAGGACCTGGGTGCTTTGGAAGATATTGATTGGGAGACAGCATTGATGCATTCCTGGGAAGCGGCTATCAAAGCACGTCTAGGCCTTCTCCTTTTCAAAATATTGCACAGGGCTTAGTACGACCGCCAGAATTTACATATAATGGGTGAGGCCCCCTCACCTGCATGCTTACAATTTACAAAGGAAATAAGCTCCTTTATCCACACAGTAAGGGGCTGCCCCTCATACAGATATATTGGACAGAGATCATTAGCGAGCTGTAACACATATTAGAGGAACAGCTCTCAATGGATCATAATTTTTTTATACTGGGGATCCCCAACGATGTAGACCTCCCCCGTACCAAACTCATTTTAGCACATTAGGCCTGGTTTCGGGCAAAAGGGATATTGCAAGGTATTAGGGTATACTGGAGATGCTCTGCTTACAGAAATGGTATTGTGGGATGGATCGGTATATGGCAGCAGAGAAGGTGACTTATCGTAGTAGTGGATGGCCACATAAATTCCGTAAGATCTAGGGATGGTGGAGGGCATAGTATGGGCTGGACAACATGGGCGACAACGCTGGCCTGTCCATGGTTAGTGGAGGGGACAGGACCCGTAAGGCTGAGGACTAGAGGGCTGATTCCTTACAATTTAATGTACAGTGTGTTCCTGTGCTGGCAAGGATTGAAATGGTGTTGACTGCCCGTTTAATTTGTTGCATGGTTGTTCTTGCATAACAGTGATGCATAATAGCTGTAATGGGTGCCTGTTGCACAGAATTGTTCTCATACGTAAAACCAATTAAATAAATTAAGGAAAAAAATCACTGACTTAGGGATTTCACAGAGAGGGGGATGTGTTCACTCACCCTGTTTCCTGACCACTAAGTGCTCAGTAGAACAGGACACCAAAGTGATGGCTGCAGGGTGAAAAACTTTCCTAACTGCATCTGAAGGGGAAAGTATCAGTTGTGAGACATGCTAAGTACATGTAAGGATCTTGCATACAGCCTATGCTGCCCTTGAGACGCCGATAAAACAGACCATTCTTCAAGGGAAACCCACCATCATAGAAACTAGGTAAAAATTGTATACACAACATAAGATCAAGATTTGTTACAAATTATGTATACTACTGGGGTACCTATAAATATACTTGCGAACGGAAATGTATCCCTTATATCCATTTGTGGCACAAGTCTGTTGAAACCAAAGTTATTTATTCAAGAAGATGAACTGAATAACTCAACTGGCTGGTTCGCTTTAACAATAATGTGGATATTGCATTCTTTCAATAGGGCTACACGTACCCCAAAACAAAACTTGCAATTTGGAAGCAAATGTGTAAGAGGAGCTCAGAGGATGAGCAACACAATGAAGTGGGTAGGACAAGTAAGTCCCTTAGAACAAAGACTTGAGGTAATCTAAATTCTAAACAACACTGGGGATGACCTGAAACAGACTCCTGCAGAAGTGAGTCAAAAATGTATTTATACTGAGGTTAATGGCCTGTAGGCTGTCACTGCCTTCATATTTACTTATTTCACTAGACTGTATTTACCATGAAATCAAGTGACATTACTTCAAAATTATGCCATAGGGTGAAAACACCTTAATCGTGCTCATTGGCCTTAGCAAGTATAGGCAGATGGCGTAAGAAGGAAAATATGCAACAGTAGAAATGAATAGAAACATGCCAACTCTGCTGTATTATGGGATAAAAGTTATGCTGTAAGTTGCACACCTTCACATAAAACGAATGCAGAAAAATAACACGCAAAGTGTTTATAGCTCACTTAAATTATCTAATTGCCTGCAGTCAAAATAGAAATAATACTAACAAAAATACAATGGAAGTAGAATTTCGCAAATGGCAAAATAATCTGTGGTGTAGCCTTGATTTATCACCACCCTTATGTTCTTGAGGCAGCGTCAGATACTTGGAGACACCCAATTGGTCCTAACTTAGATAGAACAACCTTTCGTTAGCAATACATGATCTAAATGCAGGAGAATTGTTATTAATTCCTGTTGTTGGGGTCATCAAGGATGAAGTTTTTCTAACAATATTGGCATTCTCTTCAAGACATCTGCATATGTAAAGTCTGCAGGGATTGGGAGATCATACAAAGATACTGTTTAGAAAACCTACTGGTGCTGTTTTTATTGCTGCCAGTAACACCAGTCCACCTTTAGAGAAGAAAGTATATTTACTTTGTGTTTAATTATTTGGAATACATGAAAGGGAACTCTTAGTACTGTAGTACATTTGAATCTTGCGATAGGCAAACTGAGAGGTTCTCTCTAACAATGTGACATGAAGACTGTCACAAGCAAGAAATGGCGTCATGAATTGGGCTTACAGTGTTGAACAAGTTTATTACCTTAAAGGCCTTCACTTAAATAAAAAGAAAATTGTCAACCTTCTGTGGCTGAAATAGGACACGGGCAAATTCGAAATGATTCTTTATCTTCCTTACTTTGCTTTGGGCACTTTGAATATGAGACTAAATAATGTCCTTTCACATGGGTACGAAATCATTTTAATGAAACCAGATAGCAATTTTAATTCTAGAGTATAATTAAACTTAACAAAGATACAGAGAGCTATACCAGCTCTCAAATTGCTCTCTACTAATGGACATCATCTGTCCCCTGCAAAGAGACAACTAACATCAGGCTTTGTTGAACCATTAAGCACAATAAAATCGATACTGGGAAACAGCTATATAGTTAGTGAAAACTATAAGAGGAATAAGTTA
The DNA here is from genome assembly GCF_964261635.1 of Lissotriton helveticus. NCBI lineage: Eukaryota > Metazoa > Chordata > Amphibia > Caudata > Salamandridae > Lissotriton > Lissotriton helveticus. The sequence goes on from NC_136071.1 coordinate 280,078,833, forward strand.
ACAATGTTTAGGTGATATTTAGCTCCCATACAACGGCGAAGAAATATTGTTTCTGTACATAAATATTTTGACTGTCAGTGATGTGAGAAATCAAATTACAACACAGGTAAGCACCACAAAGTAACAACATTTTCTTGCATTTGTGAGAATAAAAAATATCAAATGTTCAATTAATGGAACCACCTTAACTGGTGTTAGTCAGTTTAACTGCTGGCTTTTCTCTACAGAACAATTATACTTGTTGTAGGGGTATGTGCATGTTGAATGCCAAGATCCTGAAAATTTAAATAGTGGAGTGATGTTTTAAAAACTGGTCTTCTCTGTTAAACTAGACAAAAAAAAGAGAAAAAGAGAACAGTATTTCTGTGGAATCATGACCACCTACCAAGTTATCAAAGCCATTAAATATCAGTTTTCCCAGTTTACTGATCTTAATCTATAAATAGGAGTTTTGAGTGTGTTTAATCATCACAACATATGTCTTTAAAGTTTCAGAGCAAGGGTAAGCTACTCTACAAACAAAGAACAAGTGCGACTAAGGGGCAGATTACAATATTGTCTGGAAACTCTTCCAACTGAATCGGGTTCGGAATCGTATCCGAACGAAACGGGTTCTCCGAGTCCAACGATTACGATGCTTCTGGACATTGTTCTGTCGGACTCACATTGACTTCAATGGGAGCCTGTGTTCCGAACGAGAACACAGGCCCCCATTGACAAGAGGAGTGCTTGGGGAAAATCTTGCACCCTGTCGCAAGCACCCCATGGTGCCTGCCTCAATGTGCAAGCATGGAAAGGGGGACCCATTGGTACCCCCAAGGGCCCAATTTGGATGGCCCTGGGTGCAGGGGGGCCTGCTACGGGCCCCCAAAGTCAGATTCCGACAGCCGATCTATGTTGGCACAACCAATTCGGAAAGCCTATACTAATCGGACCTTCTAATCGCTCGCCTGGAAACATGGTCAGTAGACTGCTACGATTCGGCTCCGACTGACTTGGTTACTCCCAGTGCCTTTTGGAACCGAGTCGGACAGTTCGAACGCTTTCCAGCCATTGTAATTGGTCATTGGGCTAAGTGTATGAGTCGGTAGGAAAGGCGGGTTCCGGATCGGATTCGGACAAATAGAATGCCGTATAGAGCCTTTCTGAACAACATCATAATCGACCCATTAGTGTGTATAACCAACATATGCTGAGTTAAAAGGGCATAGATTGCTGTAACTGCTCTGAAATTCTAAAACTAACTTTAGCAACGTGTTAGATTCCTATTTAAATATTTAACTTCATCATCCACACAAATGAGTTACATAATCTAACTGATAGAAAGAATATGAAATACAGTGTCACTGTGAAGAAGATTTGTTAAAATCACATGGTTGATCGAAAAGTGTAATACGGCTATATTTAGGTAGACCTTTGTTTAACAAATGTTGAAGGTGATTACAATTATTAGGTTCTCTAGCCTAATGTATAATTGTTTGCAATCTGTGATTGGTCTATACTTCAATCTATTGACAGTGTACTGAAGATATAGAAAGTGTTATTGCTTGACAAGACTTGCTTTTTAGTTAAAAATGCTTTATTGATCAAGAACAAAGTGTTATGTTTTCCACAGTAACATTAGAAGCAGAAAATCTCTGAAAAACGAGTATCTACTACAATGCCCAAGTTAAACATGACACAAAATATTAAACAATATGATGAGAGTTTCCAAAAATTTCTATTAGCAAATGATCCAGGCAATATAAAATGATCTGAAGGCATTTAATAATTTTTAGAGTAAGACAAATTAAAACAAAATATACAATCGTACAAAGAGTACAAGATAGGCATTGTAGAGAAATCACACAGCACTAAATAGTGATATATTTATATTGATACAATCGATGAATTATACAAATCTTAACAACAAAGAAACTACCATTCTAATGATACTAGAGGCTAACAAGTAATATTAGAAAAGTTCGAAAGCGTTAATCATAAAAGCAGGATTTAAAATATTGTCTGCCCGAGGCCTAGATAGCTAATTAGCAAAAAGAGTCCAAATAATTTTAGACTTCTGATGTAAATTGAAAAAATCTAATTTATGATTGTAACAGATGCCATTCCACCATGCTCTACATGAAAGTTGTGTAACATCTTTAGAATTTGAGGAAAACTGTTGAATCACAAAAGAAATTATTCAATCTAACAATTTACATTTAACTGGTAATTTATTCTAATCTTGAATTATGCTTACCAATAGAGCATTGGGACCGGATAAAGGAACATTTGTATAGGCAATCTCATTAATGAAGGTCCAAACCTTAGTCCAAAGACCATACACCATAGGACAGTAATAGATCATATGAATAAATGTAGCTTTAACTTCTGAACAAAACCAACTGGCTTCTGAAGTAGTATTGTTAGATTTATGCATCATAACTGGTGTTATAAACAGTCTAATATAGAAGTAAAACTAGGTTTGTTTAAAAAAAGCTGCTCTTGAAGTACTATAAAGTTTAGACCAAATTATATCCATATTGCCACAGACCATTTAATATTTGTATCTGCTTTTTGTGTTTCTTAATTTAGTTCTCTCTCTTGGATAACACACCAGTATAAATTAGGGAAGGTTTAGGATACGTGGAGTTTCTCTTCAATATAAAATATGTGTTATTATTTGATGAGTTATTAGTCACATCAGTGAGTCCTTTCAATTTATTGACAAGCAAGAATTGCTTTGAGGTTCATTTTCAATTTTCATGGTGTAAAATAACATACTCTAAAAATTAGTGAGCAATAGTACATCTGTGAAACTTCTTGTAGCTTATCTAATGATGCCTTTTCTAGTTTAATCCTAGAGCTTCTCCCTTACCAGGAATTGTACTTACGAATCACGCAGTGGGTTTTGCTCCTCTGTCACTTGCACATAATGGGACAACGGCAGCTATTCTTTTACCTACAGTCCCTTTTTTTTTTAAACGTGTCTTTATTCAGGATATTGCACATGGATCATGTTACGTACTCGCCATGTACAGGGTACAGTATGTTGTTCACAGACTACGGTTAACCAGTTTTATCTTGACAATCCATTAGTCTGTTTATATGCCCGCTCTATAGGTCCATCTTTGGGTACATTATGGCTATTTCCGGTATGTAAAGCCTCCCCCTTTTTTCCGTAACAGATCATTGCATACAACAATATTTTTCATAGTATTAACTAATGGAATGTAAAAGAGTAACAACATGAAATAATAACTGAACAAGAGAAATCCTGGTGACGACTAGTGACGGAACCCAACTCAAGAATAGGATAGATAGATCGTCTAGGGCCTGGCCTTCATAAGTCAGAATATGTGTTAAAGGACGGTTGTGCTAGCACCCATCTCTATTCCCCTGTCTAGTGTCATACTTTACTCCGGTGTGAGGCCTATCCCTGGTCTCTGGATTGGGCACAGGTGTAGCATGATTCTGCGTCTGTGTTGAGCCAACCTCCCTTTCATTATGATCTGTCGCTGACAACAATCCCTCCAGCATTTGCCCCCAGTCTTCCAGGTCTTCCTCTCCATTCTCATCCACTTGCACCTACAGTCCCTTCTTTGCTTCTATCCTCCCAGGGTCATATTTAAGAGACCACAAGGAAGATACATGTCATCAGATGAAGCTATAATTACAGAGTTGAAGGTTTATTATAATGCTGTTGCTATCATAAGGGGTAACAACAGGATAACCTAGAAACAAATTGAAATGAAGCACCCAAAAAAGTAATGTGTTAACAAGCAACAATAGGGTGAAAAGATGTTCTGACGCTTGCTCTTCTGCAAATGATGGTGCTGGGGCATAAAAGTCGATAGTTGGTGTTATCAGCCAGAGGACAATGTACTGCCTCCCAAATATTCAGAAAAAAATGCATTATTTTTTTTATTAACCTACAGCTAATATGTTTCATACAGTCCAGCTTTCTAAAATAATATATGGCTTAAAATGCCTATACAAAACAAAAGAGAAGTGGGGACTTGGAGCCAATAAAGTTCCAGTAGCTAGGCTACGAAAACGATAATGCAATCAGTGGAAGTACTGTTCCTATCGGGAAGCAAAAAGAACATATCTGTGGACAATTTCAAGGGGGGAATCCAAAGAATTATTTCCTGGTGCCCTCACGAATCCCTTGGGATGTCATGCTTCACCATCAGGCGTGCTTCTCGTAGGGCCGCTGCTGCAATGCCCTACGGGCCCCATGAAAGGTCGCTTTGGCGGAGATCTTTTTATTTCTTGCAGTTTGATGAGAGGTGTCAGTGTGAGGCGTCCTAAATATGTGGGGTGGAGTGAATGCGCATGGAGAAGTGAAGGAAAATTAAAACTGTCTAAGAGATACCAGATTCGATTTTAATGTGAATGGCTCTCTTGGTAGGATTAAAAAAACACTAAATAGGTCAAGGCAACTGCGGGTAACCTCAAGTCTGTGGGTGTGGTCAGTTCGACATGTTTCACTCCCAGTGGTCCAAAATAGGATTTAAGAGTTTAAGAGTCCCCATGAAACATGTCAACCTGACCACGCCCATTGACTTGAGGCTACTTGGATACATTCCTCTCCAACAGTAGCCCTGACCTATTTAGGTTTTTTTTCCTGCCAAGAGAGCCATCACATTAAAATCTAATCAGGTATCTCTTACACAGTTTTAACTTTCCTTCACTGCTCCATACACATTCACCCCGCCCCACATATTTAGGACGCCCTCACACTGACACCTCTCACCAAATGGCAAGAAATAAAAGATCTATGCCAAAGCAACACCTTCGTGGGGCACGTAGGACATTGCAGCGCCGGCACTATGAGGAGCACACCCGATGGTGAAGCATGACATGCCCAGGGATGTCTGAGGGCACCAAAAATAATCCCTAGGATTTACCGCCCCTTATTTCGTCCACCGTTCTGTCCAATTTGATTCCTGATAGGAACAGTACCTCCACTGATTGTTGCTTTATATGTCTATAGTCTCCTTTGTGATCATTTCTTCTAAGAGACACACCTTCACTTTCTCAAACACGTTTTCCATTTGGTGAGAAAATCGTGCAAATATGTCAGAAAGCTACTTAAAATTGTGCCTCTGGAAATCTGTTCAGACAAAAAGGCGTATAGATAAAACATCAGCATTAAGGAAGTAAGCATATGGAGCAATCTGGATGAAACCATATGCCTTAGTATCAGACATTCATACTATAATATACACAGGGTCCCACCACATAGGGCCCCTCACAGTGAGGTCTAATTTCCGGTGTATCCTGTGAATCAAGAATTAGAGAAAGTTCTGGAATACTGCTTTTTGCTCAGTCAGATATTGTAACACCTAAAGCTGGTGATATCCCCATGTGTGGGAAGGGCGAAAATGCAAAATTGCCACAAGAATCAAGTGCGGTATTTATGTGGTAGTTCCCCATTTCACAGAAGATCCAAGTGGCAAAGATGAAATAATACCCTAGTCGTAACTCCCGAAATCACCAATATCCACGGTATCAAGAAATTTGTAAGTGGCAATACCTTTATGATATTTCTGTCCCCATCATAAAGGGGCCCTAAGAATAATCTATAAAGTAAATACCCTACATCTCCACATCTACTCTTTGCCTCATTTCAACAAGTCCATGTTGTAAGAGGGTTACAATAATTATATTCCTAAGTATAGAAGTAGCACACTAACATGGAAATCCAACAATATGACTGCTGGGAAATTCATATTGGTTAAGGAAGGGTTTCATGTTATGTTATGTTATGAGGATTTGTGAAGCTTGGGTCTACTATCTGTATGATCTTGCAGTGCATTCGAGTCTGTATGGTTCCCTGCTCACTAACCTCAGACCTGGTTTTCTGATGTTGCGTTTCATCGTCTGGTTAAGATCAGAATGTTCACTTTTTTGGTTGGTGATGGTGAACTATGTGCATTGGGGCATGGCTGGAGGATTCTGTGATTTGATCTATGCCAGGAACCTAAATGGGCGTCCACTGTCTAGCCTGAAGTGTTAGAAATGCTGACCGGCATTGTTTTCCAGATATATTGCTAAAAAAGAGTTTTACATGCGTGGTTGTAGTAGATTTAGGCAAGTTTGACTGTAAAGCCAGTGAGCTTGCCTGTGTGCTGGCGACATTGTGTCTCGTCTATCATCCAATGGCACACATCAGTCTCTAATAAGACCATCTTCCCTCATGGAGGTCCAGCCTCGAGAGGGTCTGATCATTTTTCTAGCATTGTTGTCCGGATCTCCAGGTCTTCAGTCAACCTATCCTCTGTCCTTGTGAGTCATATTTGTCTCTCCTTCGCTGTGGCCCATTCTATCATGTTTATCAACCAGGTCTGCAAGTGCCTCTTGGCAAGCAACAGATTAAACGCTCAAAGCTTATACTTCGTTGGTCCTTTTTTTTGGCTGTGGATTAGTCCCAAGTGTGCTTTGCATGACTGCGCGTGTGTGCATGTTTCCCCTTAAGAAATTCAATCATTTGAGCACTCCCACCCTGAAGCCTTTCGCTACCCGGCAGGCCCAGACCACGTGCATAAAACCTGATTCGGTATGCTTGCATTTCAAGTAATTCCCTGGGTAGTTTATCTCTAACTTCAATTTAGTCAAGTAAGTCCTGTGTAGCCAGTCAACTGCATTAACTTCAACCCGGCATTGCTTGATGTTCACTTGAAATGCCTGCAGCCCCTCTCCCACTCCCTCTCAGTTATAGGTTCTAGGCACTCCTACTCCCATTTGTTTTTTTCTCTTAAGGATTTTCCTCCTTTATCAGTTTTCATTGCTTTGTAAAGGTTGAATTACATATCCTCCCCCATGTACCAATTTGATGAGTTTTACCATTGGCTTAGTGTTGTAGGGCGAGTTGGGAACTATTCCAGTGGTTCCCTTCCCAAGGGAAGCTGTTTGACAATTTGTAAGAACTATTTCGGTCTCTCCCCAAAACATCCATGAAACTCCACCAAGGAGATAAATCTCCAATTAGGATACAAATCGCTAATTGTTTCGCCGTCCTCTGCCCTCCATTGCACTATTAACATGTGGCGATTTATTTTTTGAAGAGTTCGTATATGGTGAAAATCACATTCACCCAGATTGTCCCACCTGTCTTTTTAATGTAAAGGTATGCAATTGGTGTGTGATTGCCAAATCATGAGTAACTCTCTGAGATGGGCCCCTCTGTGTGTACCCAGCAATAATTTGGTCTCCCAGTTCTCCCTGCGGTCCATCCATCCCATCGTGTGCTAGAGTTGTGAAGTCGGATAATACATCTCCAGGTCTGGCAACCCTAGTCCACCTCCCCAATCCAATTATAATATTTCCAACTTAACCCTCTTTCATTTGCCCCCACTCTCAGACCACGAGGCCAACTAGCTGTCTAATTCTTTGAATAGCCTTTCCGACAGTGATTTATGCATTGTGTCTCAACATCTATGAAGAAACACCTTTGGGCAGGGACAATTTAGAGTAGTATCCCCTTGCCGTGAGAAACACCTGCATGCCGTGATATCAGAATTTGTTCATTTCCCACTGTACACCTTATTGTTGGCACAGTTCCTAGGTTATCTTCAGGAACCCCCCCATGAAGTGAATACATTGGATTATTTCCCTGCTAATGTGCAGTCCCGAGATTGCTCCAAAACATTCCAACTCTTGTAGCAGCACCAAGGCAAATATCATCAGTGGAAGTGGGCAAAAATGGCTTATTCCTCTCTTGATCTCTTAGCTGGGTGATCCCTCCCCATCCTTTCTCAGCCTTGTTGTGGGATTGTGTTCACTAGGTGCACCAACCCAGGCAGCCCTGTCCAACTCTCCTTGTCACCAAGATCTACAGAATATAATCACATCCAATGGTATCAAATGCCTTTTCTATGTCCAGAGCCACTAACACATAGTGCTTTTCCATAGCTGTTAAAGAATACAATATATGTGTGAGCGTTGTCATGTTTTCAGTAGTAATGTCATGTATTCCTATAGGTTCTGAATCGATCCCCCTATTCCTGACCCTATTCTGGTTAAACTAACTATCAAGTTAACTAACAGTCAGCCCATGAGGCAAGAAAAGCCCCCATGATGCAGATACCGTTGTCTGACGCAGTCACACTACGGCACAGGAACGTGTTATCTGATTAGGTCATAACGCTTGAGATCTAATTAGACAAGCGACATTCCTCCAGCCCCTGATAAGGCATACGACGTTCTCATAACAAATCAAACCTATGACAACCTGGAAAATCCGTGCGGCCATTGTTTTGATTTCACAGAGAACTTCAGTAAAAGAATGTGCTAACGAGCAAGTCGTATGACATCTTTATTGACGTATCTATGTCCATCCTTACGTCAATCTCGGCACCTTTAAGGTATAAATATTGCCGATCTTGCCCTATGCAAACACACGCGTGGTGACGAGACGGAGCAGCCATACTTGCCGAAGCCCAGAAGCAGAGCAGACCCCGCTGGCAGCAGCCCCGCCTTCCTGAAGCGCTGAGAGACGCGCTGCTATCTCCTACCGAGAGACCCAGCACCGGCGCTTTCGGGCAGCCCTCGCAGGCAGCCTGGAATATCGAGAGCAGAGAAAGAGATACCATTCCTCATTCATCCTAACTTCCAGGTACAGAACTGAATAACCCCTCACAGAGAATTCTTTAGTTATTCACTTGGCAAAAACAAAACTTAACTTAAACTGTAACTTTCTATTCCCGCCCACGCATTAGACTTAGGTCAGGTACACGGGGTAGGCGTATTTAGAAACACCAGTTGAGTACGTTTATTCAAATGTATATGTGTATGTAAATATATTTTAATCATTTTAAACATCATATGGCTCAGAAACCATATCAATGTTTTTACAGTATTATTTTATACTATTGCTTTTAATGTATGCACTTTACTTAACTATAAGTATTGCAATAATATCGATCCATTTCTCTTGTACGAGAAAAGAGACTGATCAATAAATAACACCTTTTTATTGAATACGCCCGTCTCTTCCTTTTCTCTACAAACTGATGAGACTAAGAATGCACGTACTGACTGAGTAAAATAATTGCCTTGTGCTCACACGACTCTGGAGATACACTCTTGATTAGGGGAGAGCAAAGTTGTCATGTTCTATGGTTGTCAGAAACTAAATCCCTTCTTGTCTAATCAGGGGAGTTAATTCTTTCCTGAACATTCGAGAAAGTTTCTAGCGAACTCTGAGCTACGCTGGCAAACCCAAAACTTAAGTCTAGTATCGACAGTAGTAGACCTAGTTAACGTCTGGCCTAGGCCTTTACTGCTGTAGGTATTATTCCAATGCGCAGAGCCTATTGGGAAGATAGGAACTACACTACATGGCGCCCAACGCGTTTGGAAAGGGCGATAAAACTAACGTAAGACATTTAGAGTAACTCAGTCGTGCTTTCTCACTCAGACCCCTTTTCCCAAATACTCCAAAGACGTCTGGAGTGGGTGAAAGGTAATATCCTCCAAAACCTCGCAGGAGGGAACTCCTATGTAAGGTTCTTGGTTTAGTCAACGTTGAAGGATACACTGTTCCAAAATATTGTGCATCTAATCTTTGTTCCATAAGAAACCTGATCTGCAAACAAACAAAATAACCATCCTGACAGTAAAATGTCAGAAAGTGATGAAGAAAGAGAGGCAGTTAGATTAGCAGCTGAAATAACAGCAGCAGATACTGCACTAAAGGATGCAGACGCGGATATAATACTCATTCCGGTCAGCAAAAGGAAATCTATAACCTTAAAACTTATAGAAAATGGACTGACACCTAGAGGTGGCACAGTTATATTCGTAATTGAGGCACACGAATATCGGCAGACAGAGGTATACTATACATGGATACATTTTCCAGCAGCAAATGCTGTAACAAAGTACTTCCACTATTACAAAATAGAGGTTCCACCCGACATTTACACTCCTTTCGAGGAGGTGGAAGTACCACTCAAATTCCAAGAGCATTTGCTCTTATTTGATGGCGCCCTAATACATAACAATCACATTACAAGGCTCGGTCCTTTAGGTAGACCAGGAGCAACGTGGCCGGTCTTAGCCGGATACACACCACACCCAGACATCGAAGGAATGTCTACTGGAGAGCTGTTAATACAGCTAAAACAATTACTAAAAATTCATAGACAATTAGTCCAGTATGTAATGCGGACTTCAACAATTCAGCCAGCGATTAAACTTCCACAGCTGACCCCTCACCAGGGGAACACAAATAAAATCACACCACAGAACATCCAATCCTGCCTAGGTAAAGTTCCGGCTAAAAGGGAACAGATACCATTCTGGTTGACACAGAAAATCACCCAAATAGAGGCGGTGTTTCCTGACACCACCCCGCTAGAAAAACACAGGATTCTGACTATATGTCTCCCAATGGGAATCGCACCACACATAGAGGACTGTGACACTTGGGGTACAGTCTTTGCTTCAATCTACACAAAAACGCACGGTGTTCCATCCATTTCGGTAATACCAGATGTGCTAAAACAAATTCAAGATGAATACGGTCCAGAACCAGCTTTAACTCTTGGTATGAAATTACTGAAAGACTTCAAGCAGGTCTCGGCTATATTACTAGCCAATATAAAAGGTGAAGCAGCAAACGTGGCGATCTGCCAGAGGTTAAAAGAGACAGATATAGCAGACCAACCAGCTGAAATTGCCAGAATCATAGAAAAATCTTATGAAGAACTAGGTAGAGATAGTTTAGGTGGAATACCAGTAAAACCGCAACTGACTGAAAGTCCAGAAAAAATATTTTTTAATAATAATTCACCAAAAAAGAACTGGGATGGAAACAAACAATCCAATCCAAAAGAAAAGAAATTCCAGTCCCGAGGAAGGTCTCCTAGGCGAAGGGAGAAATCTCCGAACCAGAGACACAGGTCACCCCAGAGTGACCCCTCTGGGAAAAGATATAACCTTAGAAATAGGGATAATATTAAAAAACCTGATAGATATCAAGACATTGATACACGTCCCTCTCAATCTTTTCAGACTTCCTCGCAGAAATCGGAAAGAAGAGGACGATCAGAACAAAGAGAAGAGCACGCCAAGTCCAAAGACAAGGAACCTGCTCAACAAAAAAAGAAATTACAATTTCCAAAAAAGAAGGTAGCCAGTATCAAGGTAGTTAACAATGCCGAGAATACTGAGGACACAACTGAAAAACGGAGAGTGGGCTCAGACAATGCTAGACAGCGCAGCAGAAGTGAGCATAGCTCGCAAAGTCCTTATGAATCATCTGGAGACAGTGGACACGAATGAATATCTTCAAGTGGAAACTGCAGACACCAGAGTTAGCAAACCCCACAAGATATACGAGATAACATTACGTATAGAGGGAGATAAGACTAGGAAAATAAGGGGACTATTTTGGGATAACCTCTCCAAGGGCTATGATATCCTTCTAGCTGAAAAAGACTGGCCACCAGAGTTTGTCAGGGAGTGCCCTCATGGCGAAGAAGTAATTATGCCTGCCTTCTCGAACCAAATCCCGATTCATAAAAAATACACACTTGCTAGAAAGTGGGCAGTGGCCTTAGCACCTGCTTTATATAAAAATCATGTAGAATGGGATGAGGATTCTCCTCCTCACAAAATCCAGTTAAAATCACAACCTACTGCACAAAGGCAGTACCCAATTAAGCAAGAAGCTAAAAAACAGGTAAATGAAATACTAGATCAGCTAGAATACCAGGGGGTGATTGAAACTTGCACCTCACAAATGAACAATCCTTTGTTTCCGGTCTCCAAACCAGACAATTCATATCGTCTAGTTTTGGATTACCGACACCTTAACACATGTTGCAAAACCTTTGCAGTGCAAAACTCACACAGTGCTGCACTAATGAATAACATAGTGCGCAAAAAATACAAAACAACCTTGGACATCTCCAATGGATTCTTTTGTCAAAACATAGCACCAGAGAGCAGATATTTAACTGCATTCTCAGTAAATGGCACTCAAAAGCAATTCTGTCGGTTAGCCCAGGGGTACAAGAACAGCCCGGGGGTATTCTCAGCGAGAGTAACAGAATTACTGCAACTATATGATGATGAAGCGTTATCTTATGTCGATGACATTTACTTAACAGATGATGACTTGGATACTCACTTGAAAAGAGTGAACACCATAATACTTGGGTTCGCAGCAGAGGGTTACAAATTCAACTTTAAAAAGTCTAGAATTGCCCATCTGACAGTCCTATTCTTAGGATATGAGTTATCAAGTGAAGGTAAAAGCCTGGCAGACAATTTCCTAGAGAAATGTGCCGTAATCCAAGCTCCTAAAACACTAAAAACCTACAGTCAATTCTAGGCTTCCTAAATTTCGGAAGAACATACATTGCAAATTACGCAGAAAGGGTCAAACCCCTTTATGATCTAATTAAACCAGACTTTAAAATATCCAATTGGACTCAAACACACACAGAAATTTTGAGATCCTTACAAACAGACATGCTAATTAAAACAAAATTAGAAACACGTGATAACACACGCAATCTTGTGATTCGAGTCATCCCAGGGAGATGCGGATTCACATACCTAACCTCTAATGAGGGAGAAAAGGTACCAATTGCATTCAAATCACACTTATACACAGAAGCTGAACAGAAATTCAGTAATACAGAAAAAATCATTCGTGCAGTTCAAACCGCAATAGCTAGAGAAAAAGAGATAGCTGACGGTAGACATATCACAGTCAGAACAGCAGAATCAGCCTTTGAGGCACTAACAACACCGTGTAATTTACCAACAACAACATTGAATCCGGAATGGATACAATGGGTGAATTCAATCACAACGGACAAAGTATACTACTACTTTGATCCAGAACTAGAAGAATTAAAAAATCTAAAATATGAAAAGACGTATCCTCTGCCAATCGACATTCTGCCTCTAAGACATTACGCCTGTGTAATTTATACAGACGGACATGATCAAACCCTCCGTTTGGGGAGAACATGCATACAACCCCACATGTGAGATTACAAAAGAAGTGTGGCTCGGAGGTAAACTAAGACCTCTATTAACAAAAACACACTCAGTTGAAACTAATTCAGAACTACAAACTGAAATAATAGCATTAAAAATGGCGCTGGATAATGCGGATCGCGAATTCCCGACACTTATAGTGTCAGATTCATATTACTGCGTCAAAGCATATAACAAGGATTTGCAGACATGGATTCAGAACGGTTACAAAGATGACACAGATGCACCAATAAAGCAGAAATTGCTCTGGGAACAAATAGCTCTTTTACAAAAAGAACTACCAAAGACTCACGTGACACACTCACTGAGTCATCAGCGTGATGGCGTTCACGTTGTAGGGAATTCATTGGCTGAAACAGCCGCAGCGGCAGCCACTATACCGGCTCCCGTAGATCGAAAAAAGCGTACATTAAAATACATTGACGGTGAAACAATGCTGGCGGTGAAAACGTCATCAAAAGGCGACTGCTCAGCGTTACCGATCAACTATCCACTCAATTATACATACATAATCGATGCAAACTCCGTCCCTTTTGCTCGAATCCCTGGAGTGGGGGATAGAGTGATTCCAAACATGGACAGGAGAAGCTTGTTAATCGCAGACGCACACATGGGCGAGGGTCTCAGACACCTCAAACTGAAAGATTCTCTGGAAGAATTACAATCACGGTACTGGTGGCCAGGCATGAGCCTGCATTACACCATGTTTGTAAAAAAACTGCCCAAACTGCAACAGAGATCGCAGTGGGGAGAGAAACAGTTTAATACCTCGTCGTATCAAGGCAGATATTATGACCAATAAAAAGCAGGGCTTGCGATTAACATATACAGGCTAGTTTCCACTTATAATGTAGATCACCAGCACTCGGCTGACGTCCGGACTGTTATACAAAGATTTGCGAGTCTAAATGGCATATACGCTAAGAGCATGCTACGTTCGACCATTGTTTTCACTCAAGCCCACCAGCCTGGGGGGAAACATGGCCGAATGAGCACAGTCCAGCGGGAATCTTCTCACTTCCTTCCTGAGGGTACGGGATGGTGTAAAGAAAAAACCAAGGCAGAAAGCAATCTATAATGGAAAGGATATTAGGTTCGAGAGCTGGGTGGGTCAAACATCTAATAAGTGTCCAACGTAGTCTAAATAACTTGCCAAGAAATTCTCTGAAGGGATTCATCCGTACGAATTATTATTTGGAACTAGAATGATTATCTCTGACCTCGACAGTCAGACTTCAGTGGTTAAAGAAAAAAGCTTTGATGTCAAAGACCGTTTGGCTATTTTGCAGGACTTAAACAAAACAAGGAAAGACCTGAGCAACATACAGTTGAAACAACAGCCAACAACCACTGAAGAATCACCACCTGTCCCAGCAAGACCTGTCTGGATTCCAAAAGTCGGGGATCTAGTCAGGGAGAAGATCGCGGTAAAGAAGGAATTTGGGCCTTCTTACAGAAAAGCAGTTCCTGTCTTGTCTGTCAACGGGACAAGATCAGTTGTACTACCGCCACTTGCTGGTAAAAAGGAGAACCGAGTTGTATCCATCGACCTGGTAAAACCACAACATGTGGCCGATAACAAACAGTAGGCCAAGTGGACTCCCAATAAGTAGCAGAACACCAAGGTTTGCTACCAGTACAGAGGTCCTAACAAAGAGGCTCATCACATTCGAAACGCCTACAGAAGAACAACAAGGACTATGCAACGATGCAATAGAACTCAGACCTCTGAAAACCCAAATAAAAACATTTAGCAGAGACACACCAATCTATAATGAAGTACCAAGTGAAAATGCAAGAAACAAAAATCCTGAAGCAATTGGAACAATTGACAGAACTGCATCCGGCTACTTCATCAACTTCGATGATTCCTCTGAAAGCCTCAGTGAATCAAAGACACAGCCATCATCCAAATCCTTTAAAGACAAAGCTAAGGAACTTTTGAACCAACTGAAAGAAACATATCTGATTTCTCCATGGATTGAATTTTGGGTGGGTTTTGGTGCATTTATCCTCATACTTTGGCTCATCATGGTATTAACTTTGGGACGCTTCATTGAGGGAAAATATGCTAAAATGGACACAGCAAGTCAGAACATCAACTTGGTCCTCAAACCACACACATCTTCACACGTCGAGAAAAGAGAACTTTCTTCAGCCAACTTCACAGCCAATCCTATACCTGGTGGGGTAGCCTGGGACAACACTGACTATGAAATTTATGGTCCGGTCGAGATCCTGAAATACCCACACCAAATCAAGATCTCCTTGAGTGACTTTGCAAAACCAAACTCATTTGCTGATGATTGGGACTTCGAAAGCATTAATAACATGATGTCTGACTTAGTAATGTCTGCTAAATTTACAAAACATGATTATTTGCAAGGTTCTACAAATTATGATAGTATGTATTGCTATAACCACTATGGTAACCATTTTTTACATAAATCTGCACAACCTAGAAATGTTTTAAATTATAACCAATGGGAACATTGTGCAACACCTCCAAAAGGGAGCTCAAGAACTGTTTACGACAAATATTCATATTTTTCAGGTTTTAACACAAGTAATGCTGAAACATTTTATTATAAATTGTCAAACAAGACAGGGATGAAAACCATGATAACCAACACAAAGTTGATATATTCAGATTCATTCTTCGAGGAAATGAATACTTTAGGATTTAATTATTGGGACAAAAATGTTGATTTGAAAAGTGTTTGGGGTACAAAAGAATGGCAAGTACAGGGTTTAGAAGCTTTGTTTAGAGCTTGCATGATCCCAGAACAAATGATATTTTTAAATGACACTGTTCAACAAACCACCTGTCTTGGCCTAGCCAAAATCAAAGATTTAAATAAACCGTCTATTCCAAAGCCAACAATGTTTAGCAATAGCTCTAATACGGATGAAGAGATAGACGTAAACCATATATTAAACCAAAACAGAACACATCCTAATTGGAAACAATGGTTGATCTGGCCCACAGATACAAATAACTGTCAAGACAGATTCCTGAATAAAACACAGGGGTTCAAAATGACCAGGCCAGACCCTAGATATCCCCAAAGACATCACCCAGGGATAATAACAACCTACAGTGTGGGCAAATTATGCCTTCAGTGGCTACAAACTTCCACACTGCCTGAAATTAAGCAACACCTAACTTTACTTACTGATGGTGCTGACTTGCGTGATTTCATAATGGGACCACGCAAACAGCGTCAAAAGCGTTTCATAGCAGCCTCTGTATATGCAGCATGGAAGGTTAATCAAATTGAAACAGCAGAAAGAATACGGGAAATTGACCGTATTAATTTGGAAAAATCACTTTCTGTAGTGGACAATGGGTTAATGACTCTGTCCTCCAGAATTTTTTCTTTGGACAGCATTGTGTCGTCAGCAATCGATATATTATCGCAAGACTTACTGTTATTACAACATGGTCAGTCACAATTGCGTTCTATTGTACAGCTTGGCTGGACGTTACAAAATCTGCGTTCAGGCTATGTGCCTTGGCGTTTAATCAACACAACGTCACTATTCCAAATCTTTAACCTTACTGATAGACAAATCGGTATGGCGCAAAAGGGTGCTGATTATACAATCTTGAGCATTGAAAAACTAGAAAGATTACCAATGACAATGTCAGAACGACCTGTCAGTGAATGGATAATCCACGGAATCATAAATATTCCAATCTGAACCTTCAGGTTTCAATACTGCCAAAAATATATACAGGCTGGCATGTACGAGAAATTGGGAAAGGGGTACCTTAAAACAACTTGGAACCTGCCCTATTCGCATGCATGTGTCAGTAATAAAGGACAGAAAGTGTTTCTTAGTGGCAACAATTGTGCTATGTCACTAAGCGGCACGCTTCTGTGTAACGGAATTAGTTTGCATGGAGCCTGTGAAGGGAATTCATACAACCTTTCATGTCACCAGCAAGGCGCACCTGCAACCGAAATAGAACCATTCTTTCAAAGACTCTATAAGGCGAGTTACATTCTTATTGTAGACCGCAAATGTTGTAGTCTTATGCCCAGGACTCCTTATCTAGTCACTACGACTGCGAAGGTCAAGTGCTGTGGACGTTCTTTGTTCCCCAGCTCCTTTCCAGACAGGGAGGCAAGGGCATGGCCCAGTTTGAAAATTACTTCTATTCGAATAGATACTTTAAGCAGAATGAAAACAGTGCTTCTTCAGACGCCTACAAGGCTCACGTCATCAAAAGAAACGTATGATCTACAAGTCGCAAGGACGACTGCAGAGATACATACATTATTATCGACTAATTCCCCCGTACATTTCGCGGAAATCCTGAGCGAAATCTTAAATATTTCTGATACCACTGGGGTCTCAAAAGTATTTAAGACAGTATTTTCGATGGCATTAACACCATTCAAAGCCATACTGGGTATTTTTCCAGATTTCGTCCATTCGATTTTTGGCGGACTTCCCCTGATCCTGGGACTAATTGCAGGAATCCTATTCTTAGTCCTTATTTTTCGTTATGGCAACCCATGTCACAGATCAAACTCTCGCGACAATGGAAGATACAATCCTAGCCATTGGATACCGGGACCGGATATCAAAAATCCTGGGACTATCCCGGCTTAGAGACCTGAACATGACTTGGTTTCTATCATTTCGACCAATGTGGCAAAGATGTGTTTTACCTGTATTGAGATGTCTGCTATGCGGAGAAGAATGCGTGTTAGACACCTGTCTGACGCTACAATCGGATGCGCCAGTGGATGCAGATACATTGTTGGTTCCTACCAAGGTTCACGCTTTGTGCTGCCGTCAAAGGCTGCCAATCCTGATGACGGCATTCGTGGAGTCTTCACCACTACGATTGAAGAGTAGTGAAGTTCAAGATGAAAGCAGCATTAATCAGGTACGACCTTCTGTCAGCAATGCGAATCAGAATGTCAATGGAGACAATCATGCGCACGAATGCATGGTTACACCTATTTCCGACTTAGTGGAACTTTCCCATGAAGCTGTTGACAGTTTTTTCGAAAGCCTTAATGATATGATGTTCTCTCCAGAACAGAAATAGAGACTTTTGAGCAAGCTCGCACACGGCGTTCCCTGAATTCGGCCTTCAACTTTAATAATAAAGTCACATGAACAATTTTTCCCACCAGTTCACGGACAGCAATTTTTTAGCAGCCCCAAATTATTTTTTACAAAATTTTCGGGACACTTATCTTCTGCTTAAAGTAAGAAACTATTCCTAGAGAACTAAGATTTCTATTTTTAGATACTTTATAAACTTTAGTTGCCCGCTGGTATGTTCACAAATATTTTATCATGTGATGAAATGGTCTAGAACTTTCTTTCTGTATAGCCATATTAAGAGCCATTTCATGTGTATTTCTCATATACCAAATAAGCAATAATGTCTACAAATGCGTGTTTACTTTAGCGTTTAATTCATAGCTTAAGTGCATACAATATATATGACTGCAATTTTTCAGTATATTTGAAAATTTCAAAATGCATTTATGTATTTTGGGGTGGTGAGGTATACACTATACTCTATAGTATGTTGTACTATGTTATACTATGCATAGATTAGTAAATATGACCATAGTTAGCGTGGAGTGGGTGTCATGTATTCCTATAGGTTCTGAATCGATCCCCCTATTCCTGACCCTATTCTGGTTAAACTAACTATCAAGTTAACTAACAGTCAGCCCATGAGGCAAGAAAAGCCCCCATGATGCAGATACCGTTGTCTGACGCAGTCACACTACGGCACAGGAACGTGTTATCTGATTAGGTCATAACGCTTGAGATCTAATTAGACAAGTGACATTCCTCCAGCCCCTGATAAGGCATACGACGTTCTCATAACAAATCAAACCTATGACAACCTGGAAAATCCGTGCGGCCATTGTTTTGATTTCACAGAGAACTTCAGTAAAAGAATGTGCTAACGAGCAAGTCGTATGACATCTTTATTGACGTATCTATGTCCATCCTTACGTCAATCTCGGTACCTTTAAGGTATAAATATTGCCGATCTTGCCCTATGCAAACACACGCGTGGTGACGAGACGGAGCAGCCATACTTGCCGAAGCCCAGAAGCAGAGCAGACCCCGCTGGCAGCAGCCCCGCCTTCCTGACGCGCTGAGAGACGCGCTGCTATCTCCTACCGAGAGACCCAGCACCGGCGCTTTCGGGCAGCCCTCGCAGGCAGCCTGGAATATCGAGAGCAGAGAAAGAGATACCATTCCTCATTCATCCTAACTTCCAGGTACAGAACTGAATAACCCCTCACAGAGAATTCTTTAGTTATTCACTTGGCAAAAACAAAACTTAACTTAAACTGTAACTTTCTATTCCCGCCCACGCATTAGACTTAGGTCAGGTACACGGGGTAGGCGTATTTAGAAACACCAGTTGAGTACGTTTATTCAAATGTATATGTGTATGTAAATATATTTTAATCATTTTAAACATCATATGGCTCAGAAACCATATCAATGTTTTTACAGTATTATTTTATACTATTGCTTTTAATGTATGCACTTTACTTAACTATAAGTATTGCAATAATATCGATCCATTTCTCTTGTACGAGAAAAGAGACTGATCAATAAATAACACCTTTTTATTGAACACGCCCGTCTCTTCCTTTTCTCTACAAACTGATGAGACTAAGAATGCACGTACTGACTGAGTAAAATAATTGCCTTGTGCTCACACGACTCTGGAGATACACTCTTGATTAGGGGAGAGCAAAGTTGTCATGTTCTATGGTTGTCAGAAACTAAATCCCTTCTTGTCTAATCAGGGGAGTTAATTCTTTCCTGAACATTCGAGAAAGTTTCTAGCGAACTCTGAGCTACGCTGGCAAACCCAAAACTTAAGTCTAGTATCGACAGTAGTAGACCTAGTTAACGTCTGGCCTAGGCCTTTACTGCTGTAGGTATTATTCCAATGCGCAGAGCCTATTGGGAAGATAGGAACTACACTACAGTAATCCTGCCTGAACCCACACTGATCAGGACCAACAATAGTTTCAATCAATATCGAGAACCTGTTCGCCAAAGCCCTGCTCAATATTCTGATATCAGTTAATCATAGACGGGGCAGTACAATCAGCTGTCAGTTAACTCTATTTCTAGATTCAGTACTACTGATTATATCTATCATCATGGTATCCGCCAATACATTTTTCCAAGTGTGCTTTCAAGAAGACCTCCAGTAGTGCTTACCTGAAGGCACCTGGGAATTTATGGTATTGAGATGCTGGGAAGCCGTTGCTACCTGGATTCCTCCCATTTATTACTTACATAACTTTGTCTTTGTTTTGGCGGGGCAGCTAGTTCTTCCCTTTGCTCTCCCGCTAAGCTGGGAAATTGGTCCCCTCCTGAGTAAGTTTGTAGTGCCTCCCTGTTTCTCTGCTGTGACTATGTGCACACCCATATCAGGTGGTCTGGCATTACCTCATTTTGGATAATGGCCAACTAGTCAGTGCTTTCCTTTCGCCAGTGAACTGCCCATACGTGGCTTCTCTCTCTGTACCAACCAAGCCAATATCCTACCAGTTTTATCCCCAACCTTTATAATTGTTACCCGTATGTGGTACAGGTGAATGTATCCAATATTCCCCAAGAGCTTAGCAGTCGTTTCCCATGTTTCAGTAATTCAATTTCCCTATTGGGCTCGCTGATCACTATTCTTACTAGCCTGGTGAGGGCCACTTCCTGTTCGGTATATAGATATATATGTGTGTGTTCCAATTGAAGTTTACAGTGAAAAAAACAGGGTAAAGATGCTGCCACAGAAAGTGCCGCAGTACATAATATAAATGTAGTTATTTTGTTACATAATTTAGTCCACCATGCCCATAATTTTGTTCTCCATTTCTCATAATTCCAGTGATCCCAACAGTAAAAACTATTATGTGCATGAATAGAGACAATTCAGTATGTGGAGTGAGCTGTGTAAAAGTTTCTGTTTCACTCTTCGTTAATATTATTACAGAATGTATTTTGGTTTGCTAAAAGTAACTCTGCTGGAAACTGCCGTGTACATGTCCAGACAGGTTTTATATATGCGGATACTTGAGAAATGACTGGCAGATGAGCTATGATTGATATAGTGACTGATATGCATGAGTGAGTCAAAGGGTACCTGAGGGCACAGCTTAGCACTTAATCAGTACTTCCGACTATAAATCTAGTTTTCCTCGTCACAAACAGTAGGCCAAGCCATTTTAGTTACCTGTGCAGCAATGCTCGGGTCGAATACAAAATTCAACAAGCCCTTTAGTAATAACACTTTCAGTGGTGGGCACACACAGAAGATGTCACTCTAATAGCGTCTTTAATGCATAATATTAATTACCTTTGAATTATTGAAATGAGATACTCGGATCTGTTACGATAACAAACAGAAATGTAAATGAAATGAAATGAATCCAATGAGAGGACAGACGGCGCCGAGTGGTGAAAGGGTCTGACAGTTTATGGAAACTTTTATTTAGGGTTACTATTTTTAGACACATACTGTGCCGTCCGTGGTCTACGGACTTCACATAAAAACACAAGCAATGACCAAGCCAATAATTCTGGATTTTGGGAAGGAAAAAATCCTTGGTTACTTCTGTAAATTCATTAACACTATTGCTGGAGCTGTAAGAAACAGCTGGTCTATTTATTACCCAATTAAATACTGCCTTCAATTTCAAGTTCCGTTCTAAAAACAATAAAACGAACGGTTTTTAGAATGAAACGTAAAAGGACATTCGACCTGTTTGGAAAGGTAACAACAAAACGCCTTAACTGTTTGCCACGGGGGTCTATCACAAAGCAGATTGTTGGTCGAAATACCACAATGTAAGTCGCTCGAATTGTTTTACATTGAGGAATCAACATTTCGCACGGATAGTGGCGTTTCAAGTTATAACTGTATTGTAGTGTCCTAGCATGGACACGTTCTAGTGTTCAGGAGTGATGTAATACACTTTACACACACCCACCACAGACGTCATGGTGTCACATGACGCTGCCAATAAAAGGGGCCGAGCGCACGTGCTCGTGGCCATTCCCACTACCCATACCTGGTGTCTGAGTGTCCATCATTGCTGCTCTCTCACATGCGGGCCTAGGGCCCTTCGCAATTTTACACTGGCGACGAGGTCGGTACGTGTGCCCATGCGTGCCACCGCCCAAAATTGGATGGAAAGGGGGAGAGAGCTGCCCACCTAGAGGGCACCCCCTGCAACACAGCGCGACGCGCCCAGAAGCCTGTGGGCACGTCGGAGCCCTGCGCTGTGATCGGAGGCCCACCGTGAGCCGCCCCTGCCCGAGGGGAAGAAGAGCGACCCGAGCGGAGCCTACCCGCATCGGTCGCGACATAAGGCAGAGTGAGCCCAGCGGTGCCTACCCGCATCAGGGTGCCCAGCGGAGAAGCAGCGGGTCATCGCGACACAGCGGAGCCCAGCCGCGACAGCAGCGACGCCAGCCACTCCGAAGGTGAGCCTGCAGGCTGCCCGACAGTCACCAGGGCGACCGGAGGTCCGCGGGAGTCCACCCCGCCTCCGCGACTCTCACAAGCGATGAGGGGGAGGGAGTGGAGTAGCTAACCACCTCCCGACCCCCCTCGCAACGAGAATAGAGCGTGATTAAAAAGCAGAGCCCACCCGCAATGTATAGCGCCATGACGGGTGTGACGCGACCCGCAGCGGTCCGCACGCATCACCATCCCCGGAGGCGAGTAATTACCCTGCATACCAGCACCAGCATGCTGCAACCACCCCCTCCTGCCCGCGCCTGAACTGTGAGGCTGCCGCGGGCAGGGAGAGATAAGCGACCACTGCCACAAGCTTAAAGTAACCGGCGGGGGGTGCCCCGCACGGCTACAGCGCCGCAAGAGGAAAGGAAACCGCCGCCAGCACCGCCTCTCGGTGCCCGGAGTCGAGCACCACACACAGAGCTCACCCGCTCTGCACAGAACACGCCCTGCCCCCCGCACGACCACACATCGCCCTGCACACCAATCTCCCTGCCTGCGCGAGGACTGCAGAAGGCTGCCGCGGGCAGGGAGGGCAAAGAGTAGTGAAGGCAGAACGGGCGCCGGCAACAGGAGTATGCCCCCACCTCCTCGGTTCCCCGGCAGAAAAATGAAGCTCCTATAGGCGGCCAGCGCCGCCGAAATTAACTGTAACTGTGCCCCAGGGACACTGGCTGCCAGAACGCTCACAAACAGGAGAAAGCGAAATGTGCCGGTGAACCCGGCAAGACACGGAGCATTCCCCCCCTCCCCCTGTGCGCAGACACGCAGCAGTGCCTCACTCCCGCGCACAGGCCCTCCTGCCTCTCAGGAACAAAGAGAAAATAGACAAGCACTCACCGAGGAAAGAGGTGAGATCTCACTCCAGCCCCCGGTGCAGCCCGAGAGCAGCAGGGACAGTAAAGTGTGAAGGCAACCAGGAAAGAACGTCCCGGGGCGAAGCAGGCTGCTGCTAGAGGGAAGCATCCAGCAACACTGCCACCCAGTGGCCAAAAGAAAAAAGCGCACCTGCCATTCAAGAAAAGAACAACAAGCATTGCACAAACCCACAATGGGTCAACAGTAGCAAGGGGCAATGGATTGAGTAACGCCCCCCCCAGAAAAGCATATAATCCCACGCAGCAAGTAAGTGCGCAACAGCGCAGGAGACACCCACACACACCAGCAAGGAGTCGGCAGCTGCCACTTCCAGCGCGACATGGGAAGAGGCACCAATGCCTCACTAAGCATCCAAGCACTGACAGAACGTCTGGAGGAAACGACTGCCAAGCACTGGAAGAACGTCCAGGGAAACGACTGCCGCGATCAAAGGACGGAGAGAGCAGCGACGCCTTGTGGCCACAGGCGCTCACCGCAGCATCAACCACTCCCGCCAACGGTCCAAAGCAGCAAGTACCTGACGTCAGCCAAAGCAGCAAGTACCCAACGACACGCAACAGGCGTCCCAGAGCCCTGAACAGTAAGTGCGCAGACAACGCGCCACGTGGCGACGCACAGCCACCGCAAGCAGAAAGAAGAGCGCAGGCAGCGCCATCGCGCAGAACAATTATCGCGGACAACCACACGACGTGGCGCCTCCCAGAAGCCGATCAGCAGGATGATCGCCCAATCAAGTGCTGACCCACGATGGGTCCCCAAGAATTGTTGTAGCGCAAAAGGACGACCACACGACGTGGCGCCTCCCAGGAGCCGATCCGCAGAATGATCGCCCATCAAGTGCTGACCCACGACGGGTCCCCAAAAAGATTGTTGAAGCGCAAAGTCCGACAGGACGACCGACGGCAACCTGCCAGACATCGGCAGAAGTGGACCGCCAAACGGTCCAGGACGTTCAACCACGAAAAGGTCTACGGACGTAGACCCCCGAACGTCACCAACCAGAATCAAGAAAAAGAAGGTTCGCGACACCAACTCTGGCTGCTGAGGAAGAAGGAGAAAGTGTCCCCGACGGGGATAAGACCAGGGGTACACATGCAGAGTGCGCGCACTGCATGGAGGAGCCAGGTCAGGAGAGAAGACACAAGATCGGTCCAAGTGATGTCGCGAAGCAGGAGGAAGAAAAGGAGAGATCCGAGTGGCACGTCTGCCACCGCGAGAAGGAAGAAAAGGAGAGATCTGAGTGGCACATCTGCCACTGTGAAAAGGAACGAAGAAAAGGAGAGATCTGAGTGGCACGTCTGCCACTGTGAAAAGGAAGGAAGAAAAGGAGAGATCTGAGTGGCACATCTGCCACTGTGAAAAGGAAGGAAGAAAGGGAGAGATCTGAGTGGCACGTCTGCCACTGTGAAAAGGAAGGAAGAAAAGGAGAGATCTGAGTGGCACGTCTGCCACCGTGAAAAGGAAAGGAAGTATATCCATGTGGCCTGTTGCCACAGTTAAGAGTGGAAGGAGAAGTCAGTGCGAAGCAACGTCCCCACAGTGAACCAACTAAGGAAAGAGGGAGGAGTGCAGGAAGACCACTCACCATCCCGAAGAGAAGGAAGGCGACAAGTGCCAGGACAACGGTGCGAGGAACACGAGGCCGGAAGAACACCAGTGGCAAAGAAGACCAGCTGATAGACGATGTTTACGCACACCCAGAATCTGCAGAGAGGAGCAAGCGAGACCGTTTGTGACATCCACCTTTGGGGTCACACGGACACTGGACAAATGCCAGCCGTGGTGACTCAGGGGCAGAGGCCTCCGGGACGCAGGTCCCCGCGACGAGAGATGGTCCTCCAACGCCCATCCGAAAGGTCAGGGGAGGGCGAAGACATCGCAAGCAAAGACAGAAACCAACAGCTACCTCGGGACGAGGCTGCGGAATCTGAGGTGAGGCACATCGTCTCCTCCATACCCCCACTGACGGCGGCGCAGGAGCAACCTGATGTGGCACATCCAGCCCAGCGCAAATCCGAGAAAGAGGACCTCAAGGATATCCCGTGGCAGGGGAACACCGACGAGAGGGGTCATCCTGGTGAGAGGGATGCCTTGCAACAGATCTGCCTTTTGCCAAGTAGGACACAGACTACAAGTGAAGCCAAGGCCAAGACCGGAAATCGTGCATCATTCCCCGGCGAACGACAAGAACTCTAACTGCACCCGCCGCCATGGACGTCAGCAAAAGAAGGACTGTGAGGACAATATTGTCGCAGAGTCGTCAATAGACTGGTTCCATCGAGCACCTCAAACAGGTGCCATTGTGAACTGAGGTTCCCCGCAGCAGATTGAACATCATCTGTGATTCCAAGCAGCGGCGGATAGAAGGACTCAGCGGAAGTTGAACACTGTACTACATCCAAGTAATATGTGGTTTTTCCCCACAGGTTGAACTTTGGCGTTGGGTTTTTGTTATTAAAAATTGGGAGGGATGTAGTGTCCTAGCATGGACACGTTCTAGTGTTCAGGAGTGATGTAATATACTTTACACACACCCACCACAGACGTCATGGTGTCACATGACGCTGCCAATAAAAGGGGCCGAGCGCACATGCTCGTGGCCATTCCCACTACCCATACCTGGTGTCTGAGTGTCCATCATTGCTGCTCTCTAACATGCGGGCCTAGGGCCCTTTGCAATTTTACATGTATGACTCTCATATTACAGACGGAGAGACTCAAACCTCTCTCGATAAAGCCACTGCCTCCTACACCCGAAAAGACAAAACATAAGAGGTACCAGAAGCATATCCAGTAATAGTAAATATGTAAATTAAATCCAGGAGAAGTTAGAAATTAATTATTGAATTTCTTCAACTTCTTTTTAGATTGCATCCAGTCCAAAGCCCTGAAGAGAACCCCAAAAAAATAAACATTGGGTCTCGAAACGCGTCGGCACTATCCACCACTAAGGAGACTTACTTAATTAATTTTGCCCAGCGTAGGGAATAGTATAAAATATCTATTACCTACCAGGTCTAGCAATATTGATCCCTGTGGTTAAGCAGCTTCGTTATCTTGATAAATATATTGTTTGTAAAATCAGGTTATTGGTTCCTGCTTGTCTAAACAAGCATTTGCAATGCAATAGGTATCGCATTAGGAAAGTTTGAGCTATTGGTATTGTAAATGGCAAAGTTTTTATTTATGTTTTTTTTTTTTAAATAGCTAAATTAATAGCTTTGTCATTTACAATGCCAATAGTTATAACTTTCGCAAATGTGATACCTATAGCATTTGTAATACAATATGTTTTGTATTTACATGACTTAGATGTATTGATATTACAAATAACAATGGCGTTTAATTTTTATATATAATATAATAATAATGTTTTCGATGTGGTGGAGAAATTATATTCAGAGCATTGCAAAAGCAAATAAACGGGTGGGATTGGAAGCATATTGAGAAAACCATATGCAATATGGTCAAAGAAGTGACAAGATCTGATTTACAAATGAATTTAGAAGACTGGGAATCCCGCTGCACTTCTTTCGCCCCCTACCACTGGAGAACAATAAAGATATGGGCATTCTCCCACAACAGGCACAAAAAACATACTCCAAGGGGTTCAATAGGGTATGCAGAGGGGGTAGTGGAGGTGGATATATAGGAAGAGGAGTGGATCTTTTTGCATGACGGCCCATTTGACAGGTTAGGTTTTTCTATCATTTTAGACACTGGGCACTCTGAGACTGCTAATTAGAGTCCGTTTGACACTTGACAGAGATGCATGTAATTTGAAACAAAAAAAAATCGACTGGCAGATAATGCAGTGCAAATATTAAGTTTATAGTAATTTCAAAGTTGCTCAGTAGTCCTCATCATGTACCACACCTTTACACTGCTGGTTTTTTAAGCTAAAGTAATTTGCATGCTGGAGTTTTAAGACCATATTTCTAATGGAACAATCACATCTGTAGGTCTTAGAATTTAAAGTGATGTTAATTAAAATGCTATGACTGGCTGAAGGTTTCACACGCCGTGCAGCTACTTTGACGACATGTAGTTCAGGAAAATAGCAAGATT
Organism: Lissotriton helveticus; assembly: GCF_964261635.1. Lineage (NCBI taxonomy): Eukaryota > Metazoa > Chordata > Amphibia > Caudata > Salamandridae > Lissotriton > Lissotriton helveticus. Next base: position 280,106,323 of record NC_136071.1, read on the forward strand.
AGTGATCTGGTTTAAACCTGTTAGAGTTTCATGAAGGACTTTTACTTCAAAATATGAGTTACCTATATATATGACCCCGTTCTATCTCAGGACTTATAAAAAAAAGTGTTATCCCTGGTTAAACATGGGGGTTATTTACATTTCCAAGCTGTGTGCCCTCCGACAAAGGCTGAGTGCCAAAATTGTCTGACTTGATTTCCCCTTGCGCCACGCAATAGAGCGCAAGAGCAACACACTCCTAAATTCGATTCATCGAGCCATGCAAGGCCACCTTGCCTGACCTTTCGTGTCTTGATAAATCTAAGTAACGCAATGCATCGCAAATTGCTGTTCTGCATTACTCTGCCCATGGGAGGTGTTCCATGGGTGGAACGTAGGTGTTCCCATACATCCACCCATGGATTTTGCCGCATTCCCAGATTTACCATTAGTGGTAGACCTGGGAATACACCAAAATGCTACGCCTCCCTAGGTGAGGTGTGACGAAGAAAAATATCATTATTTCTCCTGTCTACTTCCTCTTTCTATTTGTGCTTCATTCTGCAGCACACATAAAAAGAGGAAATGCCTCAAGAGGATTGTTTTGTGCAAAAACAATCCTGCTAATCACACAGGCCCCTTTGCACCAAGGTACAAGTGTGCCTGGGAAGGTGCTAGACAGCACAGTGTGTGCCAGCGCAGGGAAAAGACAGAAATGCGTAGTATAATGTTAGACACAACACATATTGCCCTTTCCCTATCGCACAGCGCAACAAGTTGGCTTGCTGCGCAGCTTGATTTTTTAACCAAAATGTCCCTGAGTTTGTATTAATCAGTCCCTTGTGGGTGGACTACCACTTCTGAAAAACCTCATCAGGCGCACATTGTTGCATTAACCAACCTTGAACCATACACCAGGTGTATTGCCAATTCAGGTGGCCATCCAGGTTGAGAGCCAGGGGAAATGATTTCTTCCTAGTGACTTTCTCCTTTTTGGGGATATTTTCCCAATACATCCAGGTGAAATTTCACTTCTAGTCTGGGATACAGCATTCTGTTCTGGGTGAAACATTCACTTCAAGGTACTTCGACAATTTTGACCAGCTCCGGCCACTTGGTCCATGACTTCCTGATCTAAATGAATACCTCTTCTTTCTAGGTCACAGGTCACTCCCATCCCCTTGACAGACCGACACTATGGCTTGCTTCTTGCTAATGCAGGAGCACTCTCCCTTGGCCCCAGAGGCCCCAGCAAGGAACAGCTTCCTGACTGCAGACAGTTAACAGTGGGGAGGAAAATACCTGCATGTATCGGATGCTGCACTGAAGACAGAAGCCATCCTAACCTTTGTCTGGGGTTTGCTCCCTGCCGAGGGACACCACCTAAGTGTTTGGCTCATGAAATTATACTGACACAAGGGCGGACCAAACTGCAGGGAATATTTTGGTTCAGTTTACTTGCAGATCTATCATTTATTTGTACATTGAGTTAAGTAACTTTATCTACAGTCAGCCGCAGAGTGAAGCCGTGATAAGAGGTCAAGAGGTCATCCCCAGCAGCTTTCTACCCTGCCATGGCGTGTGATGTATACACCCATCAATCTGTCTCTCTACTCCTGTCTGGGGACAGATTTGTCTGTCACTGATCTGCTTTACTGTCGGGGGGGGGGATTTGTGGTGTGTGGGCAGCTGAGAGGGGAATAGAACTGCAGCTACAAAACTAAGACATCTAAACTCGACAATATATAATCCACAATAAAAAAGTTAATTATTAAAAAGATAACTCTGCAAAGCGCAGATTTACATATTATTTTCAGCAAAATGTGCATTTATTGAGTCAATAAAAATTTTCGGGTGCTTAAAAGGCGTGTGGTTTAGCAATAGCTTCTATTATATAATAGACTACACTGCACCCGATTGTCTATTTTTCCTCAAAAATCCATCCCAAACTCATCCGTTGAAATTCCAGGGCCCTGGTATTTCGTACACAGCTAATTGAGGCACAGTAGCGCTGCTGATAAAGGTGTCATTACAGGTAATATGGCCTCTAATTAGAGCCAGGTGGGCGCGTCATTGTAATCTCGGCCATATCTGAACGGCAGCTTACATGTTGACACGAGGTGGCGAGCATCAAACGGACCTGAAATGTTAGGCCAGCCTCGAAGGGAAGCGATCTATCAAAAGCTGTCACCTTGAAAGGCTCGAATAATGCAAAACTAACACTTGGGATAAAGCACTCACTGCGGTGGACCGGCCCAGCCTCCACTCTGATAGTTCGCCCACCTCATTTGTTCTAATTCTTTGTGGGCACATCTCAAACGGTGTAATTACAGAGCGTCGGGTATTCCTCGCGCCCCCTTCCGGTCTTTGATATGACGTGGTGTGTCTAAGCTCCTCAAACGAGGAGATGGCGCTCCTTCGCAGCTGGATCGGGCGGCGGGTGAGGTCGAGCGGGGTCGGGAGGCGAGGGGGGACTGGGGGTGGTGGGAGGTTTGTAGGCAAAAGAGTAGGCTTTCCAATGGTGGCTTCAAGAGCGTGCTTAATACTTACTTACATTACCACATTTAGCGGAAGTACAAAAAAAAGTGATTGATGTGTATGTTGGAGCCATCGCTTTCTGCCATCAGGAATGCCTCTGGCTAACATTCCATTCCATGTTCTTGCTCGTCTTTTCAGCACAGCAGGGGGCATACCATATGCAAACTCGTCTTCACGCAGGAAACAAGACTAATTTCTGTTAGCGCATATACAAGCTAAAAAACAATGCAATGGCATGTCACCCAAGATGGGCCCTGTGGTTAAGAAAGGTTTGCTCAAGAATTTAACATCCATCAATTGTTGCCCTCCACCCTTGACAATTCTGGACCCCTCAGGCATGTAATGTACAGAGAACTCTCGCATGCTTAGGAAAGCTGAGAAGAACCGATATGAGTTCATATACTGAGGCAGGGCTGGTCACAAACAGCACTGGAAGAAGCAAACCGTAGTCCGTCACATAGCGCTTACGCAACCGGAGGGCGGCATGTTAGTAGGCGTGACCTTAAGCTGCGCACGCGCACTGCTTCGCAACGTTCTCGTCTGTCCTTTGTCCCGGCCGCTATCTTGCGCAGGGTGATCGGCCTCTGATTGGGTTCTGGAGTCCGGTTGTGGAGCCAGAGCGGGAAGGAAACCGGGAGCGGTGAGAGCGAGCGGGGGGGGGCGGGGGGCTTGTATGGCGGTGGTCTCTGTATGTGTGAGTGCGTGCGTGCGTGCGTGTGTGTAGGTGCGCTCCTGTGTGTGTGTGGCGGGGGAGGGGGGGTGCGGGGTGCCGGTGAGTCGGGGGAAGTAGGGGGGGTGCGCGTGTGTGTGTGTGTGTGTGCCTTCCTGCCTGCCTGCGTGTGCATGTGTGTATGTCTGTGTTCAGGGAATCTGTGGCAGGGGACGTGCACGGCGCCGGGCTGGGCGTGCGCGTTCGCGCACCCAAATCCAAGCTCGTAACACCCTTTTGTCCATCATTCCCCCCAGACTGATCACTAAAGTTCTCGAGACTGGACGCATCCTACGGATGCTCTCCAGCTCGACCTAAAAAGAAGACTGGTTCAGTTTTGTATGTAGTATTCGTTGTTTCAATTTTGTGTGTGTAATTGAGTTGTTTCATGTTTAATGTTGGTTTTGCAATAATGTAATTTATTTGTATGTTTAATAATGGGAAGTATGAGGTCTTTCCCTTGTTCGGACTCAAAAATCGAATGAATTATCCCTCAAAAAAGATAAAATAAGTAGGAAATAAACACTACAGACCATAGCATTCATTGAATGGCCTGAGTCTGTTGACGTTGAAAGCAGCAGTTTAGATAACGGTTAGTTAAATTTTGTTTTTGTAGTAATTAGTACCTTTTCTAGCCGTCTTGGGTCAAACCCCATGAACAGTTAAACTTTCTAAAAGTGGCATTTTTAGAATTGCAATTTAAAATCTGACTTCACCATAAGCCTTATCATGTAATACTAACACAATACACAAAAGTAGACCTCGGATTCACCCTTCGCAGCCCTAGCTTAGTCCTTGTAGAGTGACACATAGCAGACAGGCGCACTTAGAGGAACATGTGGTAAGCATTTCACAGTGCCAGCATTGACAATAAGTGACATGACTCGAAAGAATCCTTGATATCAATTTATAAAATTAGGTTGTATTTTTACATTGGGATTGTAACCAAAACAAACTTGATACTGTACATATAACAAGAGTTATAGATTTTTAAAGCATTAAAGAATAAATGCAATCATCACTTTTTATACATATACTATTGTGATGAATGAAGAAAAACTTTAGTCACGGTATGACCGTCAAACATTCAACAGTAAGCAATGGAGAAATACTAGTTAGCGGACATTACAATGAAAAACATTTACCATGATGGTCAATGGAGGAAAGACCCTTGGTTAGTGGATAACACTGTCAAACATTTACCATTAGCATCAATGGGAAAAAAATCACATATGACATTAAGTCCTTTGAGGGTGATTACAAGCAAACTTTCTTGTGGTTAAGGTTCTGCAGCACCCTAAACCAAGACTCAACAGTCGGTTCTTTGTTACATGGCCAAGGAAGTCTGGGTGCAGAGGTTACTTGTCTGTCCTCGGTGCTGAAGGGATCTGCGGGGGCTATAGAAAATGTAGCACTTAACAAAACCATATTTTGGGATGAAGATACACGCTACCCTAGAAGAGAAGAGGCCTTTGGGGTCCCAGAACCCGGGTGGAACAGCTGGATTTCTTCTACCTTGCTCAATGGCTCCTGATGCAGAGGTAGCTGCCAGCTGTCAGTCACTGGGGGCTGGTCACACCAAAGATGCCTTGCCACATACTCAACAACACCAACTTCAGGTAAACAACCGCAAAGGTGCACCACAAAGTTCTTCAAATAACAATTTTGTTAATAAGTCACGGAAAGGTGATGTTTATCTTGTTTTTCAAAATTCTTTATTTTCCAACGTTAGCACCATACAGCCGACGCGTTTCGTCCCTATGGAACTTCTTCAGGGCTTGTGAAAGGGAAAACAGTGCTTCCAAATAGAACCTTCAAAGTCGAAATTCTGTGTGGCGCCTTTCCCAATGTCAATGTCTTTGTGAAGAATGGAGGGAGGCCTGGGCTAAGTCTCCTATTCCGTATTTTCTATGTCAGGAATTGAAATCAGATGATGTGGGTGAAACGGACTTCGTAATAAATCTTATTACGATCGGCCTACTGGTTTCCAGTGCCCACATACAAGTCCTAGTGGTTGACATATTTGTATAGCCAGAGAAAATTAGAAACCGACACAGATTACCTTGATTGTTCATAAACTCATCTTCATTATGTGGCAGAGCTGATACATAACCATACGAAGTCCGTTTCACCCACATCATCTGATTTCAATTCCTGACATAGAACGTCGAGTCCCCTGCTCCAGCATTTCTACCCTACATTTGTAATATTCCATTTGTATCTTTTGCCTGTCCCTCGATTGGCCTCCTTTACCCTTTGGTTTATACGTGTGATCCCTTGGTGCAGCTGAGAAATTACATATAAAACAACCTCCAGTATCACCCCAAAAATTAAAGAAGAACCTGTTAATAACAGCCCACCAATATGGCATTTCCATCATGCCCCTCCAGGTTTGGGTTGTACCTAAGCAACCATAGGAGAACTGGAGGTGTGCAAGCACATTGTTAATCGTAAACACAGTACCAGCAACAGTATTCCCACAAACTAGTAAGACACTTTCAGCTCAACCGCACAGCATTCAGATCCAGTACAGGTATAACATAACATAACATATAACATAACATAAACATAACGTGTATTTGTAAAGCGCACGTTCACTGCAAAGGGTATCTTGGTGCTGAATAACAGATGCTTATTGTTACCCAACTCAATGGTACTCATTTTATCGGCCTCAGAAGGATGAAAGGCTGAGTGGGCCCACCGGGATTTGAACCTGTGACCATGAGGTCAAACACACAGTGATGGTATAAGTCCACTAAGCCACTGGACCTGAAGATATATATCTAGGTGAAAACACTAGAATTACAATAAGGTAACCAACAACACAAACAGCGGGTTCTCAGCGGGCCACTAAACAACACATCAAATGAGAACAATGGCAGAACACTGGGTCAGGTGGGGTAGGCCTCTTCAGATAAAACACATCCACATCCCATGAGGGTTTCATATTCTCATTTCTTGTATCAGTCGCATACAGAGTGCAGATCACCACAGTCGTGCAAGTCTGATCACAGTCATGACCGCCATCTGCGTACCTTCAGGTCCAACACTAGGTTGTCATCCCAGTGTCACTCCCAGAGTCTGAGCCCTCCGCTGGGAGGCGCCCATGGCTCCCAGGGTTCTCAAAAGCATCTAACAACTCCTTCCATAGTGGTGCTATCTGTCTTCTCCTCACCCCCTGTGCCCCTTACTATTGCAAGGCCTGGTCCTCCGCTGTAGCCCACTCCCTACAGCGGCCTCTCACCTGGCCAACATGGGCAGACTACTGACTTCCACGTCATAGAAGTCTGCCACTTAGCTAATATAAAGGCAAGGTCAATGAAGTCATTGCCCACTTTTTGGGAAAGCGGGCGAGTGAATGACCCAAGCAGGCACGCCTCTTAAGTACACAGGAAAACCCGATCCAATGTTGCACCCATTCGCTGTACTACTGATGTGCAGAACATCCTAACAGGAACACAGGACCAAGTCTAATGGCAGAAGTCCGCCTCCACCAGGAGTGTGCCAAGGTTTCGAGCTTCGGGGATGGTGACAGAAGGACAGCACAAGTGGCTCTCAGCACTGGAGAGCACCTTAGATAATGTTCACTGTGCGTGTGCGGGCACCGCAGCACTCGCTGCCCTTATAGTCTTTATTATCCTTGCAAACCAGCCTCACAGCTCCATGGAAGGCAAGCGTGTAGGAGAACCGAGATTTTAATAGGGTTAGCTTTTATGGCCTTGGATGCGAGGGAAACCCAACTGCAGTCAATACACCTGGACTGAGAGGAGATGAGGCTGTGTTGAGGTTCCACTTCATACTACAGAGCACCGATGCAAGCTGCTGGATCCTCCTACCTGGTACAAAAGGGGGGCAGGGTATGCTCAGACGTTGAGTCCCTTGCTCACTTTGCCACTGGATTCAAGCAAGCCTGGCTGAAGACGGCTGGAATGCCAGAAACCGGTCCTAGGAAGCTTGATTCCGGTCCAGGGAAGAAATGGCTTGGCAGTTCGGCTGGACTGTTCCCATGAGGCACAGGGTCAGACTGATTTGCATATGGCCATGTCTGAACTGGGGTGGCAGAGTGGGCTAAAGAACGGTGATGGAATAAACCCAGATCTGTTGACTGGGTGTGAGTGTTTGATTGGTTCAGATGCTCCGTCCATCACCACCCCCTTTTGTACTGCATCCTCCTACCTGGGCACAGCAGGAAACTGTCACCCAATCTCCTTTGCGACTAAGAGCTGCCCATTCACAAAAGTCTGGCGTAAAGAGGACAAATGCTGTCACTAATGATGACCTACACTCCAGTCACCAAATGGATATCCTGTGGGCTTTTGTTGACACTGCCAGCAAAGCCATGGCCAAAAAGAGCTGACCTCTTGCTCGATGTATGCAGTTAAATGCACTGTTCCAAAATGTGGTGTTATAAGTGACTTAATCTTAAGCGGCTGACAAAGTTATCCGTAATTCTGGATAAACTGAACAGGTCTCCTGCTATATTACAATAACCACAATGGCCGTCTTAGTTCAAAGGCCAATACGCATGTTTCTCATTAGTAAATGTCCCCCCCTAATATCTAGTGATTAGTGAGCATTGGTAGTCACTGTGAGGTATGAGCTACTCACATATGGTTTATGCACTTGAGACAACATATTTCAGATATCTATCTAAATACTAGAGATTGGATAACTATTCAAAATCAAGGCACAGATCATGGAGGTAAAAGTATACATTAAGACCTCCCAGTGTTCAACTAACGTTCAAAGGGAGGGATATGAAATGAACAACTGGCAGCAATTTGGGAAGAAACCACCTCGGATGACGGAGGCAAAATTAGTGTTGTAAATATGTTTTCAGAGCTTGTGAGTGTGGCTGTCTAGAGATGCAAGGCTGATGACGGCTGAAGGAGCAGTAAAAGCAGACTATCTCCTGATGGCTTTCTGGGTCAAGTTTCATCTCGCTGTCTATACGCTGAATCCTTATGATGCTGCCATCAAACCTGCCGCTACTACATCAACAGCTGTACTAATGTAAACAAGCCGTACCACAGAGAGGAGGGGGGGGGGGGGTTGTGTCTCCATAAACTGTAGGCGCCATTATTTAAGGTGAAGATGGGCATTCAAGGAGGTGAGTGCTCAATACATCTGCCCTACGATTGCAGAGGAAAGACTAGCCACGCAGAGGAAAGACTAGCCACACAGAGAACAGACTAGCCCACAGAAAAGAGTGTAATATTCAGAATCATATTCCTGACATTAAAATACCTCGTAAGAACAGCTCCGCTTTACCTACTAAATAACATATCTTCCAATGCCTCCAACACGCAGTGCTCCTCCAACCGATGCATAAAATCACAAATTTGAATGTAGGTAAGGGAGCCCTTAGTTCATCATACTTGGGTACAAACTTCTTTAAGTGGGATGGAAAAACTGGGGGTCTCTCACAGGGGCGTGGCCGCTGTAAATAAGGGTGTGCCTTAAAACATTTATGCTACAAATCTGTGCTTAGCATAGTGTGCTGCCCCACTAGTATTTTGCTACTCCTGTCCATTCATCCAGATATATAACACAACAAGTAACATTACACCTACAACAAGCCAGGACTATTGGCTTTGTCAATGTTTGTAAATTGCATAAGATAAATAAGCAACAACTATGACTTGGTTGTATATAATATTCAAAATGCTTCCATTCTGGTGGGCGAGGTTGTTTCTAGGGCTAGAGCTACCGGCTTTCAAGGAGGTTCGAGTATCACATTGGCTCAACATCCTGTGATTCAAAACAAGAATATGTCCTTGTGTGATGTAACTGGTGCCCATGAAAAGTGATACAAGTGTGCGCTATATAAAACTGAAAAATTAGTCTCTTTGAAGTTACATCAAAGGCAGTGACGAGTTGTACTATTGCAGAGCTAAGGTTTTTGGGTTTTTATCTTCCACCATGAGGGGTAAATGGAGAGCCCGGTAAGGACCCGTCTCGGAACCTGCTTTTATAAATAGGACCCAGCCCACTTAAAGCCCTGGGACTTTTCTTTTCCTGGTTGTAGATGCTGCATATCATCATATTTCCTAGCTTGCAGCAGAGATTACTTGCTTTATGGCTTGTCCAGAACAATGAACCTCCATTGAAATCTCTCACTTCGCATGCAGCTAGCATCAAACATCCACAATGAGAGAGAATGCCTTTTTTGAGACAATGTCTTTCTTCGTGCTACCCTCCAGCTTTTGAAAACGAAAACACAAAAAAAATATTTTTGCGAGGTAGGGTGTGTGTGCTGCAGTGGAATGCATGCACCTGCATAGTCCTAGTTTTGTATATTCAGCCCTATGCAAATGTACGTCTTCTGAAAAAGACTTTTTTCAGAAGACGTACCTGTGGGATTTTGCCCGAGACTTATAGATCGATTTAGGATCTCTAAACACATAGTCAAAAATAAGATTAAAGCTTGTTTGCCTATTACGACGCCCTGAAGAAGCCCCAGGCCGGATGGCCATGTAAGGGGGCGAAACAAGTGTTGGCTGTTTGTCACCCTTTGCCAATCCAATTCAGAATACTTAAATCACCTTCATATAAAGATATTTCACCATGAAACCAGCTTATTGGAATTTTTTCCTGAATCAAAACGACTACGTAAACTTGTCCGAACATCTCTTTCTAAACTTAGGAGATGGTCCGGATTTTTAACACAAGCTTGACTAAACCTAGTAGTATTAAATGTGATTCACTTCTGTTACTGTTCAGGTAAAGACAAAGGCTTCCATCTGAAGTGGAAAATATGCTTAAAAATACTCCAGTGTTACAATTTCAAAGAGAGTGGAACAGCAACAGTACTGTACTTCCTCGAAGGTACTTAAACTGCGGTGGGGAGTTGACTAACAATAAATAGAAAAGAAGTATATAAGACACTGATTTTAATATGCAATCAATTATTTTCAATATTCAAAAACAACATTAGATAATCAAAAACATTACTGCGCAATATGATTTACAGACACAAAGATTGCATCAAGCCTCTATTGTGCAACTTAACAACAGGCACAGTAGAGTCATTTAGTTATTCAAAACACTGTTGACATTTCTCCAAAGTTCCTTACAAGGTTTACAAATGCAAAGGCTGCCAAGAGCCTGTATTGTTCATCTTTACAGAAGCCAACATACGTTTCTCAGTCCCACATTACTGCTTTTTCAGGGTCAAAACGTGTCGCTGATATCAGTAGAAAAAGATCCCTATCACTACTGGATATTTCCAAAAAGATACCAAACAACCCAGGAGGGACTACTGAAGAGCAATTGCAATTCCTGCACTGCATGGACTGCACAGTCCATGGTGAGCAGGAACAGGCTTTGGCGCTTTCATTATGGTGCATTTCTCATAGGTACTGCCATGGGAGTGCCAAAGGACCGCCCGACAGTCACAATAATAATAATAATAATAATAATCCACATTTGTAAAGCGCACAATCATCCGTAAGGGTCTCTAGGCGCCGTCTGGAAGATTAAGCAAGCTAATGCCCAGAGTCACATGGTGCTGGGCTAATCTGCCGCCGGTGCTGGGTATCGAACCATGATCCCCAGATTCCGGAGTCAGTCGCCCTAGCCGCGGCGCCACACAGCATATCCCCAACTTGTGCCACAGTTCGGCTTCAAAGGGAGGAAAGATCTTAAATCTGGAAGATTAAGCAAGCTAATGCCCAGAGTCACCTGGTGCTGGGCTAATCTGCCGCCGGTGCTGGGTATCGAACCATGATCCCCAGATTCCGGAGTCAGTCGCCCTAGCCGCGGCGCCACACAGCATATCCCCAACTTGTGCCACAGTTCAGCTTCAAAGGGAGGACAGATCTTAAATCTCACAGATCTTCAAACAGCCCACGAAAGGCTCAGGGAGCAGGTCAAGGAACTACTGCCAGTTCCATAGGGTGCAAACCTTGTTGTACCGTTGCTCTTTACTACGACCATTCAATATCCGTGACACATATACGCACAAAGCTGCAAATCATGTAACTACATTTACATAGCTCTAATGAGCAAACAAGAAGCAACCGTCAACACAGATGTCAAAGAAATACGTGTGTAGTAAAGATGTAGTAGAGTATCATAGATCAGCACTGCAACAAACAAACTGGGAGTGTCTGGTAAGTCTTTCAGTCAGATGTAATGGTAAGAGAAGAAGCGCAAATATCAGACTCAGATTTGATATCATAGAATCTTGTGACTATGGAATCTACTGGAAGAGATGAATTTGGGAGTGGGGCCAATCCTGAGGACTCATGGCTGTGGAAAGTCCTCTTGATTGGAAGCAAGCTGAACACACACTGTTGGAACAAAAAAAATGCCATCAGCTTAGCCGCACTCTAACAAAACCCAAACAACCAAACAACGTTCTAATCATGTATCTTAAACCTAGTGCTTAATTTGTGAAAGAAAGAGTTCCAGAGCCTGAAGCTCTGCTCAGAAGCCAGCTTCTGGAGCAAATAAACATCTGCGGGCCACATACCAAGGCTGGTGGACTTTAATCCACTGCCACACACTCCCTGCTCTTTATTTCCCTCTTGCAGGTTCCTGCTTTCTCCCTTTGTGGTGGTTTTGCCATCTTTCTCTTCCTCGTTCTTCCCCAACTGTGTGTGTATCCCTCTCTTGTATGCGGGACATATCTAAGTTGGAAAAAATAAGTGAGGGTTTCCAAAAATAAGTGCTGGTGCCCTCCACCGGCTCAACTTAAGCACTGAACCCCCTTCATCTAACCCTAACTATTACCCACTACTGAGGGTTGTCCAGTTCCTTCCCCCAGATAAGATGATCACACAAACACATTGAACTAAAGAATTCCAATCGACCACGCTTTGACCTCGCATCTGAGCTCTCTTTAGCAGAATGGTTTCAGGGACTACCCATGCAAAGATCCTACAATCCATACTAACTTGCCCTGCCTGCTTCCAAGAACACCCCACACAGTGAAATTGCGCTAGGTTGGGCAGTGGGCCCATTTTAGTAGGCAGAGGGAACTTCTAGATTCACCCTGTGCACAGTCCCCAGTGCAGGGAAGCAGCAGCCCTACCGCCTCCAACATCACCTGCCACAACCCTCCTAAACTTCCCATCTTTTCTCCTATCTTATTCGGAGCTCTCTTTTTCCACCACCAGAAAACCCCTCCCCAGAGGTATTCTTTCTGGCCCCATTTCCTTCTTCAACCTTTGTTTTTCTCAAGTGCTTCATAACCTCCATTAACTTCCGGATATACGTCCTGCGCCCCACCACAATAAGTGGACTTCTTTATGCCTAAACACCATAAGCAATGTATAGGCAATATCTACAGGACTTACCACTCTAATATCTGTTGCATTACAAAAATCTGCCACTTCCCTATTTACCTGCTTTTGTACTTTGCTAATGACCGCCAGTTTCCCAGCACCCCTCAATATCTATCTTTGTAGCAACTACATCCACATGATATCCATCTTGTCCTATTTCTCCAACAAAACCTTTTCCATCATTTCAATAGTTCCAAGTGTGACAACTGGGCCAAGTTGTTCTATCCCAAGTGCACAAAAATCAAGCTTGGCCTTGGTCTTTTGTCCCTCCGTTCCCACAGCAGGAGCTGCAGCGGTCTCCACCTAATGCCCCCTAGTCCATGCCATCCCACTGCCCCCTTGTTGTAACTCAGGCCCATTTATTGCCCATAGTATTTCATTTTCTCATACTTTCCGGCCCACTTCACAATGGAGTGGTCGCAAATCAAAACTGTGTTCCTCCTGCCCTCTTTCAGCACAGTCCCGAAGAAGAAACACAAGCTTTAATGTCTCCTCTTTGCCCTCCCGGCCTCACATACTCTCTCATCTTTCTTGAATGCCACCTCCCTAGTTTGTCAGCCTGTCCTCCAGCCGCCCCAGACATGTCTCCATTCCTGCCACCCGTCCTGAAGAAAATGTGTCCTACATGACTTCTGCGGTTGACCACCCAACCTGAGACATTTCTTTAACCTTCAGCTTCATGGTGAAACACTCCTCGGTGGTCCTAGCCCTCTCATCCTCAGGTAGCTCTTGTACACTCTTACTGGGCAGAGCCGTTTCTACCCAGATCCGTCTTGCACTTTTGAACCCCAATGTGCACCCTGCCCCTATCCAACCTTACGTCCACCATGTTCAAACCTTCCTTGTTGCCTGCCCCCCCCACCACCACCAATTCAGACACTGTAAACACTCCAAAAACATCTCCAGAAATATCCCCCTAAACAACCCAACTTCCCAGATGGACGTGACCACAACTCTTGCCCGGTTTATTATTCCTCTGAGTATTCCTGCTGTGGAAGCTTTTGTGCCATCTCGACTTCTCGGGTTCCATTGCCCAAGTCAGTTTCATAAAACTCGTTGCTCTGACTCTTGTAACTGATTTCACCACCTATTCCAAGAGGGTGCCAGGGCATTCAAAAGCAGCAATGACCACTGAGCACCTCATGGACATGGCCTTGTCCACATGGTGGTGACACCCAAAAATCTTCTAGGTGCACCGGCAAAAGGTGAAAAATCAACTGAATGTCTGTCTTTAACATCTCTGCCCCCTTTCGACAGTGTTGTGTCACTGCCTTATCAATTTCAGTACAGATCACTGAGCAGTCTTTTTTGGCTAAACAATCATTTAGTGAGTGCTCCTCCAACAACAACATTTGAAGTATTATCCTGTACCTTCAGATAAGTTTTCTTTGGAACAATTCAAAACAGGGAAATTATCAAGTTTGGTATCAGCAGCCCTTTAAAAGTGCCCACTGTTCTGCTTGCCTCTACCTCCTTCAACAAATATGTGTACTATCTTTTACATATCTTTCCCAGATTCCAGGCTGTCAGCCCATTGTATGGCATTGGAAACCTTTCCTCAAAGCCTCCTCTCAGTACCGCCATAGTTTCCCCATCTGGGCATTTTGCCAGCCGGGGACCAACGCCTCTATATTAATTGGCATGTTGGCCCGTTCCCACTATCCCCTTTGTGCCCATGCCACCTTTGTTGCCCTCGTTGGTTCACTGTCCAGTGAAACATTGCTCCAGCTATCGCTACACACCGACCGGTGATGCCTAATTTGTCACAGTGACTTGAAATGGGCCACTTTTTTATATTTATTTTTTAACTCCAGCTTACTTCCCCACTGCCTGCCTGCCTGCCTTGGCCTGGCCTCTCACCCCTCCCTAGGGTGGGCCTGGCTTCAAAGGAGAGGTGTGAAAACGCGTCATACGCCCAACCACCGCTGGTATTGGTCTTGTTATTGTCAGATACAGCAGCCCTACTTCATTGTCCACCTCTCCCACAATTTTGCGGGGTCCACACCTCTCCTGGCTATAAACACTTTATCATAACAAAGTCAGGCCAGTGCTCCCAAACATTTCAGGGACATCCTGATGATGTCCAGGCAGCGCCACATCAAACCCTAGGCCCCATTGCAGTAGAAATGCCTCCCCACAACATAAATAATCTCTTAATACCCAATGCACCAGATTTTTTTTTACAAACTGACAGCTGCCAGAAAATGAGCTTTTAAGAGACAAACTGTTACATGAATCAGATGTCTCTAGTTTATGTACTTTAAGTTGTATTTTGATCCGTTGTCGCGGGCTCCTAAAAGAGGTGGGGGGCCATAGGCCGGTGCCTACTTTGTCTATTTGGTAATCCGGAAGTGTCCAGGTATTTGAACAATGCCACACTGCCCTCGGGGCGTTTCTCACACATTGGGCTGGCCTGGCATAAAGTTTAAACACCGAAGTCCACGTATGGTGAAAACACTTTCCCTCGAGCCAGCTCCCCTTTTCCCCCTTGGTGACAACGGATCTATATAACAAGCATTGGCATAGCCAATAGGTCTCGCCTTTGGGACCTTATAAGTGTTTAGTTATCCAGCACATTATCCTTGGTGCAACAACATCAAGTGTTGAATGGCTAAACACTTATAAGGTCCCAAAGGCGAGACCTATTGGCTATGCCAATACTTGTTTTGAGTGAGTGGCTCATGCAGGTATGCCACTGTAAGGTAGAGATGCTGCGAGTGCTTTTACAGGAGCCCCTGTGACATTGCGCCTCTTCAAAATGCATCTTGGGTCTGGTGTAATACTTCTAAGCCCCTATTCCCATCTTCTCGCACCCAATGCATCCTTAAATGTCCCATGTACAGCCGGGGTTGACACTCCTATTACCCCTGCCCTCCAGTGACACTTTACCCGTCACAGGTGGTGGTGGTGGATGTGGTGGACGTGGTGGACGTGGTGGTGGTGGACATGGTGGTGGCGATGGTGGTGGTGGGCATGGTGGTGGTGGATGTGGTGGTGGTGGTGATGGTGGTGGTGGTGGACGTGGTGGTTGATGTGGTGGATGTGGTGGTGGTGGTGGATGTGGTCGACGTGGTGGTGGATGTGATGGAAGTGGTAGTGGTGGATGTGGTGGTGGTGGTGGACGTGGTCATGGATGTTGTGGTGGTGGACGTGGTGGTGGTGGTGGACGTGGTGGTGGTGGTGGTGGAGGACGTGGTGGTGGTGGAGGACGTGGTGGTGGATGTGGTGGATGTGGTGGAGGACGTGGTGGTGGACATGGTGGTGGTGGATGTGGTGGTGGTGGATGTGGTGGTGGTGGACGTGGTGGTGGTGGTGGATGTTGTTTTGGTGGTGAACGTGGTGGTGGTGGACATGGTGGTGGTGGTAGAGAATGTGGTGGTGGACGTGGTGGTGCTGGTGGACGTGGTGGTGGACATGGTGGTGGAAGTGGTAGTGCTGGTAGACCTGGTGATGGTGGTTGTGGATGTGGTGGTGGTGGACATGGTGGTGGACAAGGTGGTGGATGTGGTGGTGGTGACATAGTGTTGGTGGATGTGTTGGACATGGTGGTGGTGGACGTGGTGGTGGTGGATGTGGCAGTGGTAGACGTGGTGGTGGATGTAGTGGTGGTGGACGTGGTGGTGGACGTGGTGGTGGTGGTGGACGCGGTGGTGGTGGTGGACGTGGTGGTGGATGTGGTGGACGTGGTGGTGGATGTGGTGGACATGGTGGTCGACATGGTGGTGGTGGTGGTGGTGGTGGATGTGGTGGTGGTGGACTTGGTGGTGGTGGCCGTGGTGGTGGTGGTGGCCGTGGTGGTGGTGGCAGACATGGTGGACCTGGTGGTGGTGGTGGACAAAGTGGTGGTGGTGGTGGACGTGGTGGTGGTGGTAGACGTGGTGTTGCTTGTGGACGTGGTGGTGGACCTGGTGGTGGACGTGGTGGTGGTGGTGGTGGACATGGTGGTGGTGGACATGGTGGTGGTGGACATGGTGGTGGTGGACATGGTAGTGGTGGTGGAGGACGTGGTGGATGTGTTGAACGTGTTGGTGGTGGACGTGGTGGTGGACTTGGTAGTGGTGGTGGACGTTGTGGTGGTAGACATGGTGGTGGATGTGGTGGTGGATGTGGTGGTGGACATGGTGGACGTGGTGGATGTGGTGGTGGAAGTGGTGGTGGTGGATATGGTGGTGGACATGGTGGTGGATGTGGTGGACGTGGTGGTGGATGTTGTGGTGGTGGACAGGGTGGTGGATGTGGTGGACATGGTGATGGATGTTGTGGTGGTGGACATGGTGGTGGTGGACGTGGTGGTGGATGTGGTGGTAGTGGTGGTAGACTTGGTGGTGGTGGACGTGGTGGTGGACGTGGTGGTGGTGGACATGGTGGTGGATGTGGTGGTGGACGTGGTGGTGGATGTGGTGGTGGTGGATGCGGTGGTGGATGCGGTGGTGGACATGGTGGACGTGGTGGTAGACGTGGTGGTGGTGGACATGGTGGTGGACGTGGTGGTGGTGGACGTGGTGGTGGTAGTGGAGGTAGTGGTGGATGTGGTGGTGGTGGTGGACATGGTGGTGGTAGTGGATGTGGTGGTGGTGGTGGTGGTGGACGTGGTGGTGGTGGTGGACATGGTGGTGGTGGTGGAGGTGGTGGACGTGGTGGTGGTGGTGGACGTGGTGGTGGTGGTGGATGTGGTGGTGGTGGTGGACGACTATTGGGTAGGAGGGTGCTGGCAGAATACGGAAGGAGAGGAGGATCTCAAAGGGGGCACATGGGAGAGCAGAAAGAGGCCCAATATTAGATACAAAACACGGCGAGTAGATAGAACACGAAACAGATTTAACGGGGTGGACCCTTCTTCTAGTGCATGTGAATGTTCCTTAGAACCCTGTTTTTAGTAAACAGGGGGACCGTGGGGAGATTAATTGATTAATCAAGCATGATGATCGCGTGCGGAAGCTGGTGTTACAACATTTAGTAATCTAAATGTCAACAAATTAGGCACAAGGCTACATCTCGGAGGTGAGGGAAGACCATTGCTTTCACTTTTCAAGCACTCGCACTCGTGCTTGTGGCGGCATCCACCTTGCAGGAGCGAGCAGCTGCGCAGCCACGTTAATTACAAACAGTGCGCCGCTGCTGGCTCCCGCAAGGTGGATGCCAAAAGTGAAGACCGATTGCTAAAGGCCCTCTCCTAGAGCAGCGGATGCGAGCCGTCTAGGCGAGATCTAAATACTGCAGAGCACGGTTTCAGGTTCTGGCAGAGCAAGATCAGCTATTCATGCTTGTGAGGTTTATTTGTCAATGATTATCATTATTATTAATACTATTGATAATAATAAACCTTTCGATAATTGGTAAGCTGTCTATGGCCAATTCCTCATTACAAGATACCAATTACAAAGCATTACAGGTTGCCTAATATTGTGGAAGGTCAAGAGTTCGGTAGTATGAGGTCATTAAAAAGAAATGCAAAAAAACATAAAATGCCAACTCACAACCCTTAACTAGTCTGCTTCAAGACTCTTTGTCCCATGATAACTCAGATGACTTCATGTCGTCAGAGATGCCACGCTCCAGTCCTGGGTGCAGTGAGCCACCCAGCGCATACACTACAATGTAACCACTTCAACTCCCTGGGCCGGGCACGGACCAGGGAGTATTTAATAAATGTGACATCCGCCCTCATGGCTGGCGGCACAGACTAGTACTGGCGTGTGCCCGCCGCAAAAATAGGCCCCATTACTCCTAGAACCGTCATCCAGCCCCTAGGCCTCCCACACGCCTCTGAATACTACACTGGGCTTCCCTTCTACAAATCATTGTTTCGGTTATGTAAGCCCACTTGGTGTGGTTGATAAGGACCACAACTCCCCGAATACAATAGCTTGCTACAGACCGTAGAACTCGTATGTATTTTGAGGTCATCTACTTTTTACATGTCCGCTTGTTTGTGTTTTTTGGAACAAGGTTTGGACCCAAATCAACTCAATCTTTCACTCTCACTTTCCTTTTTCTGTTCCCAACGTATTTTTAGGTAGTTTATCCCCGATATGGTCAGATCATACACCTAATAAAAGAATTATTGACCTTTTATTGGCATTTGCCTTTCTGCAAATCATCTCATCAAGCTTGGTGATATGCTATTTGTTACAACCACAGGCTAGACACAGCTTTCATATATCCCTTTACCATGGCCACGAAACATCTGTGTTTGTGGCTACCTGTTACAACATTCATTGAAGATAGTGCCAAGCGTTCACTTTCTCTAACCCCCATACAACAAGAGGTTGCCAAACCCTCATGACTGTCCGATGTTGTAACTTTTTATATGCTTAAATTATTGTTCCTTTATATTATAGTTTTTATATTATATGATTTTCTTCTTTCTATTATTCCCAATCTTTTCTGCTTAGATGGACCATTTTTGATTGTGTGTATATATTTTTTCTCCACGTATTTAATGGGTATTTCATGTGACGTTATGCTGTTATTCTGCCTATTGTATGGAGATATGCTTTTACTTCAATAAACATATTTTGAACTAAAAAAGGTATCGGGAGGTTTCACTCAGGTTAAAAGCCTGGAAAGCTGAGAAGTGATGAGCGAGCCCTGTCCTTAAAACACCCTTTTCTTTAGTTCTAGGGAAGCCCTCAACGCCGTGAAGACAGGGGTGGACCTATCGAAGCGACAAATGAAAGCTGTTAACGAGCTCCGTGCACCATTAACACCCAGGCACGTGCTGAATTCAAGCTCTGCCTGCCACTGCTAAACTGCAAGAAGGGTATCATTATATATGCACAATGTAACTGCATTATTAACACGGCAACAGCTGCACTTGAGGAAACATACATATGCAACTCCATGCCGACCTTGAATCGCGTAACCTTTTCATTCATACGGCAAATTGTAAGTTATTGATTACTTAAAAGCTTACAATAACAACATGGACTTACATATATAGAAAACCAAACACAAGTCAGGGAGCATTAATAAGGAAACTGAAACAAGTGTTAAAAGCCCTTTCATTGCGTAATTTTTTAAATCTTAGAGTACCATAGTTCAAATTCCGTGTATTAGGCTGAGGTATAGAGCACATTTTGTGTTTCTTTGCTCTTTGTTCCACGGTAAAATCCATTCTGCTCAATACTTTTCGACGGGGTGTTCAATCCTCTGCCTTCTGCTCAGCAAACCTCTTTTGAACTTTCTATTGCTACTCAGATGCAAAGAACAACAGTAAAACCTTTGGAACTTGTTCAGCTAATTTTACATCAAAAAAATTTGGCAAACTCCTAAATTAACGCGTACTTGCCCAGATGCCATGAAACTTCTATTTAACTTGGAGATCCCAACGGACCTGGCCTGATTTGCAAAATTTGCACACAAGGTGAAAGAACTTTTAGGCAAAGCTACGCACGCTGCAACTTTATTGAAACCTCTGTTTTTAAAACATCAAACAGGTACCCACACAGATGCCATGAAACCTCTTTTTTGGAACTGGATAGATTAGGGAAAATTTGCACACAAGATGAAAGAACTTTCAGTCAAAACCCTAGTCATGGACTGGAACTAATTTACGGGTTTTACATTTGCCTTTTCACCAATTTTATTTGTACCGCACTTTTTAAATGCTGTTTTTTTAACCATTTTATCTATGTTTTAGTCACACATACCAGATCTGCCAAATATGTACCAACTATAATAGAAGTAAGTAAGTGGTGGAGACACTTTGTTTGACCTCTCTTGTAACAATTTTTGTTAATTGAAACAATAAAATATATACATTATTATTATTCAACTCCTAAAATGACCTTATTATAAATAAATAAAAAGCCTTAAAGTGGACCTTGATGGAGGAAGATGTCAGCCGTCCTCCACTAGGGTGCTTCCACACTTCATCCAACTGGTAATTAAGAGGCAGTAGCAAAGACAGAAATCTCACCAATCCAATCAGGAGAGCCTCATCTCTGCCCCTGTCACAGAAAACTGCTGCCATAAAGGGATCAAGGTGGTATATACTACTCAATTTTTACACGAATTGGTAGGGTGAAAGGGTGATGGTGGGTCCAGCCAGTTCAGAGTTGCCAGTAGCCCCAAATCTCATAAGGAAAGGTCATTCTTGGGCTTTTCATGGAGCTTTGGGGTAACAGCAGCTGACTCCTTCTCCCCAGGGTTCAAGAAGAAGTCTCAGTGATCACCCCACCCACACCAGATGTGTAGGCAACGTGTAGGCGCAATACCCCAGGCAGGGGAATCCATGAGAATCTTCTGTGCCTCGCAGAGAAAGGAACTACTCCGGTCACCCTCAAGGACTCACGGTAATCTCATGGATTACCTTCCCTGGGGAAGCAAGCATCTCCAGACAAAAATGAGAATCCCACAGATACAATTGCCAATACCACTTGAATGCATTATTGAATCAATCATTTAAAACAGTCACAGCCATACCCATTAGGACTGATAAATCATTCCATCTACTTAATGCAACATATAACTCAACATACAAAGCAACCAACAAACATCAAGGGCAGGATCCTTTAATTAAAGACATCACGGACAGGATCCTTTAATTAAGGACATCAGTGGTATAGAAATTCGGTAACCCTGTGTGATGCTCAAATCACACACTGACTAATGAAAACAAGCATTGGAAAAGCCAATAGGTCTCACCAATGTTAGAGCTATAGGCTTTGGCAATGTGTTTTAGCCATGTTGTACACCAGTGTGGCTGCTGTTCAGCATGGCTAAATGTTAGTGGCATGGTGTGGGGTAGATTGGGGTAGAGTGGAGTAGACTGGATTACAGTAGCGTAGCATAGAGTGGGGTAGATTGGTTTAGAGAGGAGTAGGGTAGAGAGGGTTAGAATGGGGTAAATTGTAGTGAAGCATATTAGGGTAGAGTGGGGTAGACTGAAGTGGGTAGATTGTAGTGGAGTAGAGAGGGGTAGATTGAAGTGGAGGGGGAGTAGGTTGGAGTGGAGTAAATTGTAGTGAGGTGGATTTGAATGAAGTTGATTGGAGTGAGGAAGATGTAATTGGGGTGGGTTAGGGGAGACTGGGGTAGTGTGGGGTAGACTTGGGTGGAGTGGTTTAACTGGAGTGGAGTAGGGTGGATTGTAGTAGAGAGGGGTAGATTGAAGTGGAGTGGGATAGCTTGGAGTGGAATGGGGTGGGGTAGATTGAAGTGGGATACATATGGGTGGATTGGGGGTAAATAGGAGTGCAGTTAATTGGAATGGGGTAGATAGCAGTGGGGCAGATCAGGATAGATTGGAGTAGAGTGGAGTGAGGCATATCGGGGTATAGTGGAGTGTGGTAGACTTGGGAAGAGTGGAGTGGACTAAGGTAGACTTGAGTGCAGTGGGCTGGTGTAGAGTGAAGTGGGGGCGGAGTGGGGTGGGGTACATTGGAGTGGGGTGGCGGTAGCTTGGAGTGGAGTGGGGGTAGATTGGAGTGAAGTGAGGTAGATTTGGGTGGATTGGCATAGACAGGAGTGCAGTACATAGGAGTGGAGTGGATTGGAGTAGAGTGGAGTGAGGTATATAGGGGTAAACCAGAGTGGAGTGGGATAGATTGAGGAACATTGGAGTGTAGTAGATTGGGGAACAGTAGAGTGGGGTGCAGTGGAGTGGGCCAGAGTAGAGTGGGGTAAACTGGAGTGGGGCACTTGGATTATATAGATTGGATGGGTTAGAGTAGGGTAGATTAGAATGGAGTGGGGTATATTGGGGTAGAATGAGGTGGAGTAGACTGGAGTGCTTGGAGTGGGATAGAGTGGGTGGATTATAGTAGGGCAGACTAGAATGGAGTGGGGTAGATTGGGGTAGGATAGATTGGAGTGGGGTAGTTTGAAGTGGGTGTAGAGTAGGGGAGATTGGAGTGATGTTGGGTAGAGTGGAATGAGGTAGATTGAAATGTAGTGGGATAGAGTGGAGTAGATTGAAGTGGAGTAGATTGGGCTAGACTGGAGAGGGGTAGATTGGAGTTGGGTAGACTGATGTGGAGAGGGTCAGAATGGAGTGAAGTGTGGTATATTGGAGCGATGTATGGTAGATTGGAGTGGGATAGATTGGAGTGGGATAGACTGGAGTGGGTAAGACTGGAGTGGAGTGTGGTAGATTGGAGTGATGTGTGGATGATTGTAGTAGGATAGATTGGAGTGAAGTGGAGTGGAGCAGACTAAGGTAGAGTGGAGCATGGTAGACCGGGGTAGAATGGATTGGGTGAGATTAGCGCACAGTGGGGTAGATTGGGTGGATAGGAGTAGGGTAAAGTGGAGTGGGGTAGATTGGAGTGGAGTTGGATAAAGTGGAGTGGGCTAGAGTGGAGTAGAGTGGGGTAGACTGGGTGGATTGGAGTGGGGTACATTAGAGTGGAGCGGGGTTAATGGGGTGGAGTGGAGTGGAGTAGATTGGAGAGAAGTGGAGTTGAATTGATTGGAGTGGAGATTGGAGTGTAGGGGTAGATTAGGGTGGAGTAGGGTACATAGGAGTGGAGCAGATTGGGTGGATTAGAGTAGGGTAGATGGAGGTAATTTGGAATGGAGTAGATTGGAGAAGGGTGGAGTGGGGTAGATTTGCCTGGGGTGGGGTAGACTGGGGTATGTTGGAATGGGGTAGAGTGGCGTCGGGTAGAGTGGGATGGGGTACAGTGAAGAGGGATAGAGTGGAGTGGGGTAGATTGGGGTAGAGTGGCATGAGGTAGATTGGAGTGAAATGGGATAGACTGGGTTAGATTGAGTGGAGTGGGGTAGATTGGGTGTAGAGGATTCAGGTAGATTAGATGGGATAGACTGGGTTAGATTGAGTGGAGTGGGGTAGATTGGGTGTAGAGGATTCAGGTAGATTAGATGGGCAGGAATGGGGTAGATTGGAGTGTGGTAGATTGTAATGGAGTAGATTTTAATGGAGTGGGGTATATTGGAGTGGATTGGGATAGATTTAAATTTAGTGGGGTAAGTGGTATGGAGTGGAGGGGCATAGAGTGGAGTCGAGTCGAGTGGATAGGAGTGTCAGAATGTCTTACAGTAGAGTGTCATGGAGTGGAGTGGCATGGCGTGAAGTGGAATGGCATAGAGTACACTGGCATAGAGTGGAAGGGCATAGAGTGGAAGGGCACAGAGTGGAGCAGAATGTTGTAGAGGGAAGTGGGGTAGAGTGTTGCAGAGTGGAGTAGTGTAAAGTGAAGTGGCATAGAGTGTAGTATGCATGGTGTGATTGCGCCCTGCCATTACAGACAACACATTTCCAATTGTAATGACCATTACATTTGCACAGACATACAGTTTTATTGCGCACAAACAATAATGTGCAGAAATGTCATCACCTAGTCTAGTGTATTGATGTGTGTTGATCGTATTAAAATATCTGTTTCCACCACACTCAGAATTGCAAAACAATTTGCTTCATTTGTACTTTTTACATTTTAACATGTTCTAAAATATCCACTCAGTTCATTTTTGTGGTGTACTAGAAAAAATACCATACTACATCCTGTCCTCTTGCATGGGTACTCAGCAGGATGGATTGACATATACATTCTCTAACTTTGAAGTCAGTGAAAGAAAAGTAAACACCAAGTTCCCTCTGAATGCAAAACCTGACATTTGACCTCTGTCTTTATATGCACAGCACATTAGACAAGATAAGAACAAGATTTAAAGACCTGTTTACAGATAACCAGTGCACAGAAGGATACATTAAACAACGACTGCTCATAAGGACAAAGTCAAGCTGGAACCCTTAAAACAAATAAAGCCAGCAAATAGTAAGTGAGTAACTGCGAGTGACAAACCACAAAGTCAATAGAAAGTAATGGGAGAAATGCATTCCCAGGGAAGCTTTCAGAATGCCCACGAGAAGTCGTAAGCAAACCAGGCAGCTGCACTGTCTGGTAGGCTTCAACCTAAACAATGTGAAATATGTGGGTATATAAATAAATAATTAAAATGTGAGCAATCACTAAATTAGAAGACATTCTACTAGTCCCATTTAGACACAAAGTTACTGGTCTGATTTGATTGCTTATAAAGTTTACGGCGTTTCAACCTGTCGTTATTGAAGGCTCTTCATAAGCACAAATAAAACATTAAGTTTGCAGGGAAGGTTCAAAGAGGGGGGAGATTAATTGACTTCCTACAAAAACTGGAGGAAAGGCAGGGACAATAACAGTCAGCTATTCTCGCAATGTCATGGAAAGAACATGGAGTGTGGACTCTTACATAAAGGAAAGCCAGAGGGGACCCGGAAGTTCTCAGGAACAATAGAGTGGGGGTAGACAGCCAATTCCTACTGTTCGTAGTTTACAAGAAAATAAATATCTTGTAACTGTCAGAATCTACAGAAGAACTATAAAATAAATAATGTGCAGCCTCCAGCAGACGCTGAAGTTGCCAGGTCACTCCAATGCCTGATTGTTGTATTTTTTTTAATGTAGTGTTTTGAATGTAATCTATTCTCTTCACATACACATGCGTCTACCCCCAAACTATCCAACAAAAAAATCGCCTTAATTTATATATAGGATAGAGTTTTTCTATTGTTATTTTTAATTATTTGTTGAGGTCAGAACCCTTAACCTCTTCAGTGCTGCGCGAATTTCGCTGCAGTGCTGAAGGGTGTAATAAATCATATTGGCTCATGACGGAAATGATCTCACTTGAAGCTGAATAGCGACACGACCGAGATCATGGTGATGGGGAACCAAGCCCACTTCCATCCAGACTCCCTCTGGCCCCCCTGTATGGGTAAACCCCCAACTCCCAAGCCTGAGATTAAAAGCCTCGGTATATGGCTTGACAAAAACCTTACCATGCAAACCCAAGCCAGGAAAACGGCTGGAGTTTGCTTCGGTATGCTACGGTCCACCCGAAAAATTCTGCCATTGCTCCCTTTCCAATCAAGGAAACTCTTGATCCAGGGTCTCGTCCTATCAAGACTGGACTACGGCAACGCACTGTACCTGGGTGTCCCCCAGAAGGTTATAACTAAATTACAAGTAGTACAAAACGCTGCTGCTAGGATTTTGACCAACACTAAGACCCGTTGTTCGGCCAAACCAGCTATCCGCGAACTACACTGGTTACCCATCATAGAAAGATTACAGTTCAAAGCGCTCTGCCTCACGCACAAAATCCTCAATGGAAAAGCTCCCCCCATACTCAAAGATCTGGTCACTCCTTATATCACCTCCAGACCCCTCTGATCCTCTAACGCCCACCTCACACGAGTTCCTAAGATCAACAGAGCACGAACAGGAGGCCGTTGTTTTTCGTATAATGCGCCCAAATTGTGGAACTCCCTGCCCTCTGACCTTCGGGCACAACCCAATCTGCTTGCATTCCGGAAAGCACTGAAGACATGGCTGTTCCCATGAGCCCCCTCTTCCTATCTCATCAGTAATGGGTCAGCGCTGGGACGCTTACGGGCAGCTACGCGCTTTAGAAATCTTATAAATAAATAAATAAATCAGCACCGGAGCACCGACGCTGATGACGGAACCGTTCCGTCATGAGCATGGAAGGGGTTAAACACAGCTTCGTTATATGTACCTTTTTTTCTATCTATCGAAACCTAGCTACAGAATGATTTTATATGTAGGCACTACGTATACCAGCAGACACTGGGGTTCTCCTGCGATGAGCTCATTGAGGGGACAGTTTTTAAATAAACGTGTCTGTTGCAATGCATTTTGAGTCAATCCTATGAAGAAGGTGAAGGATCAATTCCGAAACGCGTCAGGCGAACACTGTTGATGGAATGCTCGTTGTTGCCTGGCATTTATTTTTGCCTCTTGAGTGCGCCCCTAATTGCTGAGCAGCTTGTGTTTTGATGTTTGTACCCGCCGGCTTCGGGCGCAAGGGGCTGCACCTCCCTTGGATGCCATAAGGGGCCACAGGGATTAAAAATATGTTGATTCCTAATGTGGGGAGACAACCGAGGATGGGCAGGTGACACCAGCGCTCTGTGCTCATTTGGGGGCTAATTGGACGCAGTGTACTCAAGCCCATTGGGGCGCGATGTTGGCAGCGGACACTTTGGGGCATCCTGCATTTGGTGTGTGTGTGTGTGTGTATATATCTATATATTTATATATATATATATATATATATATATATATATATATATATATATATATATATATATATATATATATATATATATATATATATATATATATATATATATATATATATATATATATATATATATATAGATATATATCGCCAGTAGGTATATATAGTTAGGATTTTTTCTCTATGGGTTTTTTGAAAATTCTATGTCTAATAACTTTGGCGTTTGTGGACGGAATTGGCTGAAATTTTCAGGAAAATGGCACATTTTGTTTCTGAGCAGCCCCTGAAAATTGGGGGGGGTTCGTCCAGGGGGGGTCGAGAAAAAAGGGGGGTCCCAAAACGTGTTTTTAACATTGAGTTTTCCATAGGGCGGTTGGCCTCACTTTTAGCCCGAACGGCTGAATGGATTTGCACGAAACTTGGCAAAATTGTAGGGACTGGTAGCCCGATGTGCCTTTTGTAGGTCTCAATATATGTGCTACAGTGGATTTTGAGAAATTAAAAAAAGATATATATCTGTAACAGCGGACCGGGCAGCGCTCCAGGACGCGTACTTTTCGCGCAACGGAGCTTTGTGAAGCGAAGCTGATTGGTTCTCCGGCGTCTGTCAACATTCCAAACAGTCCGTAGCGGCCGCCATCTTGTCTCTCGGTAGGATCGAGAGACAAGAGGAGGCCAAAGCGAAGGGGCAAATGACCATAAGGGGGAATAGTAGATCCTCGCTGACCCCCTAGGTTTGATGTGGAGGTTTTAAAAGGGCCCCGCGGGGCAAAAAAAAAAAATAATAATAATAATCGAACGGCTGAATGGATTTGCACGAAACTTGGCAAAATTGTAGGGACTGGTAGCCCGATGTGCCTTTGCTAGGTCTCAATATATGTGCTTCAGTGGATTTTGAGAAATTAACGTTCAAAAAAAGATATATATCTGTAACAGCGCACCGCTTCGCGTACTTTTCGCGTTACGGAGCTTTGCGAAGCGAAGCTGATTGGCTCTCCGGTGTCTGTAAACATTCCAAACAGTACGTAGCGGCCGCCATCTTGTCTCTCGGTAGGATCGAGAGACAAGAGGAGGCCAAAGCGAAGGGGCAAATGACCATAAGGGGGCATAGTAGATCCTCGCTGACCCCCTAGGTTTGATGTGGAGGTTTTAAAAGGGCCCCGCGGGGCAAAAAAAAAAAATAATAATAATAATCGAACGGCTGAATGGATTTGCACGAAACTTGGTAAAATATTAGGGACTGGTAGCCCGATGTGCCTTTGCTAGGTCTCAATATATGTGCTTCAGTGCATTTTGAGAAATTAACGTTCAAAAACAAGATATATATCTGTAACAGCGCTCCACTTCGCGGAGATAAAATTATATCTGTATTACCTAGCTGTTGCTAACACCAGTTAGCGACGGCTAGTAGGAGATAGCGACCATCTTGGGCCCCACTTTGCATGTGAGTGATATTTATCACTAATGACATGCAAAGTGGGCATGCCAAGATGTTAGCGACTGGAAACAGTCGCTAACATCGCTATCTCCTATTATCAACTTTTGGAAATATTCGAGATAAGCGCGAATATCTCCAAAAAGTAACAGCTGCCCTGAGCAGTTCTTAGCCATGTTATCCAATGGGAGGTGGATAACATGGCTAAGAGCATTAGCTCGGTAATGCATGAATATCGCTGAGTTTTCAGCGATATTAATGCATTGCGGTCGTTTTTTATCGTATTTGCGATAAACCTTGATAATAGCAAGGTTTATCTGCGATAATTTCTGACGGTAAAAAAATCTTTGCAATGCATCGTTAGGGATAAATATCGCTTAACTTTGGTAATATGCCCCAACGTCTGTTAACGTTCGATTCGAAGGAAATCAGGAAGTGTTGAAAAACATTGTCTGCGCCATCTTGTCTTTTTTCAAATGCCACACTTTTGTCGTGCACGGCAGCCATTTTAGATGCCTTGACCAGACCCACTCTGTGCACGCTGTCGATCCTTAGCATGGCTCCCCACCCTCGCAAGCATCTCACCCAGGCAGTGGTCACCCCCGCTCTCTGTCTTATGCATGGGTAATAAACCTCCCTCATCTGCGCTGCTCTTCCCTGAGAATCACACCCTGTGCCCGCCCGACACCTCCCTTTCGCCCTATTCACTACCGCACCCTCTGACACTCCTTTTCCTCTGTGTCCGATTGTCCAGGCCGGTCCTAGGCTATCAGCTAGCCCTGCAGATGTAGTTTATGGCCACAGCTGTAAAGAATCACCCCTCTTCAAAGGAGTTATAGTAGATCAAGGCCCACACTCGATGAGATCCGTCACAGCAGAAGCGTTGCTATTATCTGAAAACCATCCTGTATTGTGATTGGGGAGGGGACCGAGCGTGAAGCGGAAGATTCCAGGGATGACTCTTTGTACATCAAAGTTTTTACAATTATGTGTCACATTAAAAATATATAGCACTCCGACAAAGTAGTAAGATTATAAAACTTTAATAATTTATAAATATATACAAGAAAACAAAAATAGTAATAACATATAAACATTTTTAGGGAAAAACAACGAAGTAGCGGTCGGCTGTGCGAATAGTCCCAACGCAGCACAACGTCCAGATTTCCGGCGTGGGGCGTCGCGGGGGGTGGGTCATCAGTAGCAAACTGTTGTGCGAATAGTTCCAAGGCAGCAGAACGCGCCGAAATCTAGATGACACGAAAGTGATGTCTAGTAAGTTGCCACCCAGCAAATAACGGCGTGGGGCGTCGCGGGGGGTGGGTCATCAGTAGCAAACTGTTGTGCGAATAGTTTCAAGGCAGCAGAACGATGGCACCAAGGTGATGTCCAGTAAGTTGCCGCACTGGTTTTGGTATCCTACAATGCTGCTCCGAATAACGGCGTGGGGCGCCCCGGGGGAGGCGGCGTGAACGGGCCTCTCCAGGTGGAGTGTCATCTGTTGTAGTGGGGCGCCCCTTTACCGTTTCAGTTGCCATTCCGTCCGTTTTTGGTCCACTGTGTCAAAAGCCGCAATTCAGCTGAGTTGCGCCCACTCTTGCGGTGCAGCGATAGGCGGCTGTCACAGGACTCTCAAAATGGCGGCAGGCTCTTTCCTTTTTGGGCCTGGTCCACTGAAATGGCCCTGGGACACCTTGGAAATCGGACGCTTGTCTGCTAGGTCTTGGACCCCATTCTCGAAAGCGTCCCCTCCGCCTTGAGAATTCATCAAAAGTTTTGGGGGCCCCGACTCCTGCAGGCTTCTGGTGGGGAGCGGCTGCCATGATTGCTCGCGGAATGACCACGACGGAGCTACGAGATGGTGGTGCTCTCATGCTGACGCCAGTTTAGTCTGAAACATCCAGAAACAAGGTGGGGCTTTCATCGTTTGGGAAAAAAAAAAAGTTTTCATCCAATGAAAAGTGTTGTTTTTAGGTCATATGATCAAGCCTTCCATCATTAGGAAACCAAAAGTAAAATGAACCAATGAAAAGTTTTATAAACAAGTCACATGACCTGTTATGCGGCATAGGGTATAAAATGCGGAGAAAATACGTTGGCACGTGAGGCGGCGTCAGTAGCGGACCGATGTGCGAATAGGCCGAAGGCAGCACAACGCGCCAAGATCCGGATGGCACCGAGGTGGTGTCTAGTAAGTTGCCGCACTGGTGTGGCCATCCAACAATGCTGAAAGTCGGCGTGGGGCGCCCCGTTGGCCTGTGAGATGGCGTCAGTAGCGGACCGATGTGCGAATAGGCCGAAGGCAGCACAACGCGCCAAGATCCGGATGGCACCGAGGTGGTGTCTAGTAAGGTGCACTGGTGTGGCCATCCTACAATGCTGAAAGTCGGCGTGGGGCGCCCGGTTGGCCTGTGAGTTTGCGTCAGTAGCGGACCGATGTGCGAATAGGCCGAAGGCAGCACAACGCGCCAAGATCCGGATGGCACCGAGGTGGTGTCTAGTAAGTTGTCGCACTTCTGTGGCCATCCTACAATGTTGAAAGTCGGCGTGGGGCGCCCCGTTGGCCTGTGAGATGGCGTCAGTAGCGGACCGATGTGCGAATGGGGCCAAAGGCAGCGCAACAATATTTTCTGACTGACACCACAAGGCGCTGAGATGCCAAGATCCGGATGGCACCGAGGTGATGTCTAAGTTGCGGACTGATGTGCGAATGGGGCCAAAGGCAGCGTAACAATATTTTTTGTATGGAAGATACCACTAGGCGTTGAGATGCCAAGATTCGGATGGCACCGAGGTGATGTCTAGCAAGTTGCTGTACTGGTGTGGTCATCCTACAATGCTGAAACTCGGCGTGGGTCGCCCCATTAGCCTGTGAGATGGCGTCAGTAGCGGACCGATGTGCGAATAGGCCGAAGGCAGCACAACGCGCCAAGATCCGGATGTCACCGTGGTGGTTTCATAGTTGAGAGGCACTTCATCTGCAGTGGGGCACCGAGATCCGGATGGCACCGAGGTGATGTCTAGCAAGTTGCTGTACTGGTGTGGTCATTCTACAATGCTGAAAGTCGGCGTGGGGCGCCCCATTAGCCTGTGAGATGGCGTCAGTAGCGGACTGATGTGCGAATGGGGCCAAAGGCAGCGCAACAATATTTTCTGAAGAGAAGACACCAAAAGGTGCTGACATTCCAAGATCCGGATGGCACCGAGGTGGTGTCTAGCAAGCTATGCAGTTGAGTTGTGTGCGCACTTGCGGCGAATAGGTCGAAGGCAGCATAACAATGTTTTTTGAATAGAAGACACCACAAGGCGTTGAGATTCGGTTACCACCGAGGTGATGTCTAGCAAGTTGCCGCACTGGTGTGGCCATCCTACAATACTGCTCCGAATAACGGCGTGGGGTGCCCGAAGGGGGGGGGAGCCGGCGTGAATGGGCCTTCCTAGGTGGAGGCTCGTCTGCTGTAGTGGGGCGCCCCTTTACCGTTTCAGTTGCCATTCAGCTGAGTTTCGGCTGCTCTTGATGCTACAGCGACAGGCGGCTGCAAGAGGACTCTCAAAATGGCGGCCTGTTCTTTGGATTTGGGCCTGGTCCACTAAAATGGCCCTGGGACACCTTAGAACTCGGACGCTCGATTTTTTTTTCCTTTCCTGTACATGCAAAAAAAGGTAAATGCCCGGTACGTTACACGCTTCATCTGCCACGATGAACTCTCCAGAGGAACCGAAAAAAAATATAGTTGTGGTAACTATACCATGCATCGTCATATGGAGAGGTGGCACCAATTAATTATAGTGCTGCATAAAAGAGAGATTTGGAGGAGAACCCCTGACCTGCTAGTACATTCATCAAAGAAGTGGCACTGATAGCTTCTGAGGCACGGGAAACGGTCCCAAATATTTAGAAGAACTTTGGAAAGATTAAAATGACATGTTTAGATTGTGGCAAATTAATTTCATGTGGACAGATGAGTGTTACTCTAATAAATACAGCATATGAACATCATCATAGTCGATGGTTGGTAGAGACATTTTGACTATATCCTGGACCTGCCCGTCCTCGCCCAAAATGGCGCCGGAATAAATGGGACTCGTAACTCCTTGTTGTGTACTGGTTGCAGAACCTTGAAATCACGAGATACGTATGCAGTTTTGAAGCACATGGCGGGCGGGGACGAGAATTGATTGAATATTTCGACATCCCTATTGATATTAAGTTCTGATGTGTTATTGATTACTGTACTGTTGAAAGTTCGAATTAACGTCACCCATGGTACTTGCCCGCAAATGTATATCTAGATAATTTTATTGTAACTGGCCCTGTCGTATTTTAATTATAAAA
Organism: Lissotriton helveticus; assembly: GCF_964261635.1. Lineage (NCBI taxonomy): Eukaryota > Metazoa > Chordata > Amphibia > Caudata > Salamandridae > Lissotriton > Lissotriton helveticus. Next base: position 280,138,662 of record NC_136071.1, read on the forward strand.
TGTACGTCCACCGATTCCGTAACTGTTAGACACCTTAGTTCTTGCAACCTAATGGCCCGCCCGTTACGTTCCTCTACAGTGTAAATGTCTATTCATCATATACGATTACAGTTTGCTCTGTGGCAGGCCCACGTGGTTATAGGCTCGTATTTGTATAATGAAATTTTCACAATAAAGGTTTTTAAAAGAAAACATGGTAGTAGTATATACATTGGTAAAGTTTTTAATAATAGTGACTGTTTTAGAATCATTAAAAGGCAAGTGAAATAAAGCAGACCAATTACATGAAGGGTAAAAGGTATAATACGAAGGAACGCAGTAAAGATAAATGGTCAAGGGCTGTTGTGTTTTCTATTCCTGCAACATAAAGTGATCGATAAGAATCTCATATTCAGGCGTATCGGCGACTAAGACAGCAGGTCGACCCTCTTTTGCTCAACGGCTCCGTCATGGGACGAAGAAACGCTCTTTTTCTCGAAAAAAGAATATATTTTACTTGCAGGACAGTTGTAAAATTTCCGGGAAAGTACATTAGCCTGGAACATTATAACATATATTTAAGAAAAAATAATGTTCGGAAGTAATGAAAAGCGTAATTTTTAGGTCATATGACCAAGCCTTTCATCATTACAATAAGAAAAGTAAAATGAACCAATGAAAAGTTTTATTAACAAGTCACATGACTTGTTATGCTTACGTTACGCGCTGCGCGCCCCGGATGACTTCCGGATGCGCTAACGCGGCGCGTCATATGACGCATTACGCGATAACGCAGGTACAGAATATAGTCAAAATGTCTCCACCAACCAGCGGTCGGAACACAACCCCTTTCAGCAGGCTAAATAGTTCTGTTAAATGACAACAGAAGGGACAGGCAACAAGAACCATCAGTCAAAGAGGGGAGGGCTAGTTCTTCTCTACCGGGTTACATTGGGGCGCTACCGGAACTGATCGAATTGGTAGTCTACAGTGTTTCTGGATGTTTCAGACTGAAGCTGGGGTTAGCATGAGAGCAGCACCATTTCGTAGCTCCGTCGTGGTCATTCCGCAACCAATCATGGCAGCCGTTCTTTATCGTTATTTTGGGCGGGGTGGGTGGCGGAGCCGAGCTGTTTTGCAGCCATCATTGTGTGGAGTTCAGTTCATCTCACTAGTTTTGTATTTGTCATGAGGGGTTGTTCCTAATGTTTCTATTTTAGCGAGGTCAAAAAGAGATCCCATTAGTGGCCTACTGATTTTGCTCGATTCCTTTTCTTTTTTTTTACACGATTTTTCGTTATCTGCAAAGACTAAACAGAGTATTGCGACTCTGTGTTTGTTTGTAAATAGAGAATGAACCAAAGAGAACTAATTCTAAAACAGTAAATACTTGGATAACAATCAATCAAATGGAGAGAGAAGCAGGCACGACGGATTACAACGGGGGCAAAGGCCTGCGTTAACTACCTTTCCCTATCTGCAAAGAGAGAGTACTCCTAATAGAAATGAGGGGGGGGGGCACCATTCAAAGCAGATCAGTGAGCATAAACACGAAAATGTTTTCACTTACCACGTACTTGACATTCGACAGCTTATGATATTTGCTATTAAAAAACCATTGAAATTCACTGAAAAAACCATAGGTTATAGACCATATATAGTTAGGAATTAGCATTTACAAAACCTTGAAAATTCACTGAAAAAACCATAGGTTATAGACCATATATAGTTAGGAATTAGCATTTAAAAAACCTTATTTTACTCACACAAAACCATTGAAATTCCATATATAGTTAGTTGCACTAACTATATATCGCGCACCCGCAATCCACTGCTGATCATGTCACATATTACATCATTCATGACATGGTCAGTGACATCACTGATGACATCACTGATGACATCTCAAATGACATCACTGATGACATCACTGATGACATCTCATTTGACATCATTCTTGTGCTAATACGATAAACCTCTTCAGACTCTAATATAACCTTAGATACACTCAGTGTATACAGACACTCACACACTGCCACTCATCCATGGAGTTACTCACACACCCAGTCAGTCATGCAAAGAAACAATCTCACCTCCATTTCTTCAACTATACAGTTAAACACACCTTACTTATTGAAACATATACTAACACATATTTACTCTCTTATACAATCCCTGATACAAGTTCACAATGATCGATACAACCACTCACTCATTCAGTGGCTCTCATGCACAGTTATTTATATATGCCAACTCTCACATGTACTGTGTTTTACATATGTACTTACTATGACATGTAGCATTGAGATATCCATTCACTCATCAATACACTCATGCACACAGTCAACTGCCCATGTAGCTGTTTCCACATGCACTCTTGAACTCATACACCTAGTGAATAAACTGCTCACACATCTATGCATAGAGTCACACACCTTCCAGCCACCCCCACACAAACTCAATCTCCCATAGAAATACTTGGGCAACCAATTAATAACACATATAGCCTCTCGTATAGCTAATGATCAACACATGCAGCAGTTTACAGAACAACAGACATAATGATGCACAAATTAAGACAGTTTAGTCACTAACCCATGCATTCAGTGAGACACATTTAATCACTCACTCATACAGTCAGTCACGCACCTACTAAATCCTTCATCCAGACACTTATACATCCACTCATTCTTCAATATGTAAGACATATTTTAACTTTACAGAAACATACAGTCACTGGATGTTGTCATCAGTGATGTCATCAGTGATGTCATTTGAGATGTCATCAGTGATGTCACTGACCATGTCATGAATGATGTAATATGTGACATGATCAGCAGTGGATTGCGGGTGCGCGATATATAGTTAGTGCAACTAACTATATATGGAATTTCAATGGTTTTGTGTGAGTAAAATAAGGTTTTTTAAATGCTAATTCCTAACTATATATGGTCTATAACCTATGGTTTTTACAGTGAATTTTCAAGGTTTTGTAAATGCTAATTCCTAACTATATATGGTCTATAACCTATGGTTTTTTCAGTGAATATATATATATATAGATAGATAGATAGATAGATAGATAGATAGATAGATAGATAGATAGATAGATAGATAGATAGATAGATATATATATATATATATATATATATATCTATCTATCTATATATATATATATATATATATATACACAAAAATAGGAAGGTCGGTGTTCCTACATGACTTGGAATTCCAGTTTGGAATGAGGGCCTCTGTGTTTCTTCAAAAGATAATGCCTCACCACCTCGAATTCTGAGCCGCTTGTCAAATTACACTTCACGTTCTTTAATGGTGAGTAGCAGGGAAAAACAGCATCACTCCCAAAAGCAGTTTTCACCAAACATGTTTCGGGCTTCCTAGCCCTTGTACACTGGTATCCCCTCGAGTCACTGTTGCAATCTCAAGCCACGTTAAGCAGAGGTTACAGTGGGCGTGCTCCGCACTAGCATTCTGGTCTAAATAGTTTGCAAGTTTGTAAAATCCTTCTTGGAATGCGATCATGACTTCAAATTGGTTTTATTCCTTTAGTAAGTTGCGTGTACCGAGCAAGGTTGGGTCCCTGATCATATCTCTTACACCATCACGGCCACGCTGTTCCATGCACGTCGCACACTTCCCGACGTACTGGAGCTGCACTTCTGCAGCTGGGCTTCTCGCGACCCGGGCGCCCTCACAACCAAGTCCACAGTAAGTAGTATGATGATTCATAATCATGCCACTGACGTGGTTGGAAAAAAGTATATACATACATACATACAGTCACTGAAAAAACATAGGTTACGGGGATGTTATAGTTAGGCTCAGGTTTCACTCATTCAAAACAACATATTTTAAAGCCATATTTATGTTTTTGTTCCACGGAATGCAATGATTAATTTGCTTAAAAAAACGAATCGACGAAATGATGTTATTGTAAAACACGTTTTAAAAAAGGAATTTTTGCAAATTATATTTTGTAAATTGGTGTTATTGCAGACAACCATGCTTGTCAACCTACACTACTTTATGCTGGATCATTACTATGGACTAACATATCATCTGTATAAAGCACCAATGGGTGTTCCATTGCAACTTTTTCTGTAAACCTGCCTCCGTAATTTCTCACCCAAAAGTCTTGGGATCATGGGTATTGGTAATTTCAGAATGCAAAAGTACCTTCTAATTATGATTGTCCTGTGTGAAATGGGGAATTTCAACAGAAATTTGGAATACCACATCCAACTCCCAAGATAATTCCCCATTTTCACCCAGCTTTCCTACCAGCAATCAGGGTGGTAGTTTCTTAATTTCTTGTAATCTTCGATTATCCTCAAAATACTGTTTTCTGATGAATAAGGAATTACACAGGATTTGTGATGAATTCCTTTATGTTCTGTCAGTTCTATTCTAATCTGTGAGTCCCACTGGGAGGTATGCATCACCCCCGCCATGAGCTTCACCATCAGCGTGAACAGGAACACTGGCACTTAGCAGCCATGTCTTGTAACCCACTCCAATACTACATAATAGAGAGAGTAGAGTTGACTATGAATAGTACAAGGGCTAGAGATTAGAGTATAAGAGTCTGTGTAGAAGTGTCTGTTATTACCAGTGGCCCTCCAACTTAGCTAAAAGGTAAAACAAGTGCAGTAGAACCTTTGAAATAAGGAAAACAAGTATCGGCAAAGTCAATAAGTATGCCCTTGGCAAGCATGCAATCAGTTTTGCAATTTATTTTAATTTTATAAACAGATACCATATGCAAAATAAAAATAAAGAAAAAAATAAAGGTGTTAGCCAGCAGGCACAGTAATGAAGTGCAAACCTTTTTAGGTGGCTCTGCACATGTGAGCATGAAAAACACCATCACTCAGAGACAGACAGACAGCCAAAAGATGAAGTGGGCAAACCCATTGCCCCATGCTGTTGTATGGTGTGGTTGTTTGAAGCAAAATGTCATTTGAACAGACCAATAGGTTAAGAGTACTGGCCAAAGGTTTCTGTATAAATTAAAGTATATATTTTAGCAGCCTCAATAACCTCTCAGGAAAGAAGGGTCGCCCTCACAAGTCCACATTAGTAGTATAATGATTCATAATCATGCCGCTGACGTGGTTGGAAAAAAGTATATACATACATACATACAGTCACGGGAAAAAACATAGGTTACAGGGATGTTATAGTTAGGCTCAGGTTTCACTCATTCAAAACGACTGAAATTCAGCAGTTACAGTTATCTCAGCTAACTATAACTTACGCCCCCGCAATGCACTACTTATGACCTCTTATGACCTCACATATTACATCACTCATGACATGGTCAGTGACATCACCCTGGGCCATGACATCACTGAGGGTTGGTCTCCTGAAATAAACAAATGTCATAATTCCTAATAAAGGAAAGCCCTTCTTGCTCAATGAGTTTTGAATTGACTCCACCCAGATTCCAAGAAATCAGTGCGAGGCCTTCCCAGTGAACAGAATTCAAGTGTAACACAATACCTTCCGTCCCCATAATGGGAGCATTTACTAGATTGGGAGTAAATTCACTAGGAGTATTTGTCATGCAAACATTGGGGCGGGTAAACTCAATGCTTGCCCCAACAGCATGGAGTGTAGCTGGGTCTCCTGAATATCTCCTTGGGATGCTTCTCCAAGTAAATCTATGAGACTGAGGTGAAAAGCAGGCAGATTGGAGCTGGCAGGGGCCTGAGGTCTTGTATACTTAAACTGTATGTTGGAATTACCTGGTAGGTTAGTTCTATGATCTAGGTCGGCCAGGTTCTCAGCTGATCGAAGGAGACTAAAATTAAATCAAGGATATCTAAACCGGAAGTAGAACAGCCTGTATAACACCCCCAAACATGATGAATCCAATGGATCGTCTTGTTTTTTAAACACTCTTCGGTCGAGCGGGGGTTAGCTTGGGGATGTTTAGCATTGTAATGTAGCCATAAACTAAAGGTTTGCTCCCATCTAGAGTTGTGTTACTCTTTAGGTGGTTTACATTCAACCTCGTGCGAGCATAAGCCAGGAAAGTGTTGGAGATATTTTCCCTGTGTGACTGGTGCTTAGTGCCAAAGCCACTAATGTCTCTGGTAGTTGAGCCATCAACTGTAGCTCTACGGGTCTGTGCGTCTTGAGGTTAAATCGCAGCACTGTTTTTCTAATTTTGCTTTGCAAATTGCATCTGAACTAAATTATCCCAAAAAAGTGCGCCAGTAAGTCTAGTTGTGCGTGGAAAGTTTTGGGGTGATCCGTCAAGCGGGTTAGTAACAAAAGTGTGTTTTCCATATTAATTCCCATAGGGATTTTGAACAAAACTACAACCGCTGGACGGATTTACCCCAAATTTGGCAGAAAGGTAAGTTTGGTTCAGAAAGTGCCCTTTTTGTTATTTGGCGTAAATCTGTTCAGTTGTTTGAGACATTAAAGAAAAAACGAATTTGTAGATCTAGGGACGCAACTTCCCGATCTCGTGCATACATCTGATTGGCTGTCAACACTTCAACCATGAAGTTTTGGCAGCCATCTTAGGACTTGGGCTCAGCCAAGTCCCAAACAGAAATCTAAAAAAAACAAAAAAAACAAGAAGAGGGCAGTGCAGCAATACCCTGACCCCTGGCGTGGTGCTGGGCCAAAAAGCATTTTCTGTAAAAGATTTGTGGTAAAAATCTCAACGGATTCGCAAACTCACTGCAAAAAGTTTTTTTAAAAAGAGAAGTGCGGTCTCCCACGCTTGTTTACAGTAAAGTCTCCATGCGGGTCAGGTCCCGGAGTATGTGGACATAGGGGGGAAAAAGGGGGCTCACGGGGGCCTCCTTCTAAGGCTATTTTTAGCCTTGTGGACCACCACCTCCTGGGGCATTATTAAAAAATGAAAGGGGGCCTCGCGGACCCCCCTCCATTAGGCTCATTGGGTCTACCACCTCCCCGGGCCAAATTTAATAATGGAGGGGATCACATGAACCCCCACTGTTGGGGGCTCAAATATGCCCCGGGGACCACTACCTGCCCGGGGCTTAATTGTTTTTAATCGGGAGCAACTCGGACCCCACGGGGCCAGGGGACCACTACCTCCCCAGGGCCAGAAACTGAAATATGAGTGGAAGGGGGACCATGTGGCCCCCCCTCCAACGCCATATATACGGCCCCAAGGACCATCACCTCCCTGGGATGGCCCGTGTGAAGTAAAGGAGGGGGAACCCCCTCTTGGAGCCAATTGTGGCCACAGGACATAGCTGTTTACTTGTGCTTGGCAAGAACAAATACTAAATCGACTCCCAGCAAGCGGGAGCTGTCAAACTGCTACCGCTTGCTGAGAGCAGTGTTTTCATCAATTTCCTTGTCTACTATCATGATGGCAGGGAAACAGATGAAAGATTGCTCCAGCATGCAGGGAGCTGCGTATTTAGCAGCTCCCTGTATGCTGGAGCAGTGCCAGCTGCTGCAGGAGGTGGGGAGCCGGCTGACACCACAGGGGCAATAAGGCTCTCCCACGGCCCCCATCAAAGCACACTGGGTGCCCTGGGTGGGACTAGGTAGATGTGGCTGGGCCCATGGGAAATGGGGTCCCTGAGGACGAAATCAGCATGGGGATGTCGGAGCCCACACAGCCCTGAAATCCACCATTGAATTTTGACCAGGCCCCTACGTGATGAGGGAAGAAACAAGCACAAAAAGGCAAATCAGAGGGCAGAAAAGCAAGCAGAAAAGGCAAAACAGAGGACGGATAAACAAGCAGAAAAAGCTAAACAAAGCGGACAAGGGCAAAACAGAAAGAAGCAAAACAGACAGTATAAATGGCTAAACAGAGGGCCGAAAAACGAGCTAAAAAAGCAAATTGGAGGGCAGAAAAACAAGCAGAAAAAGGCAAAATAGAGGGGAGAAAAACAAGCAGAAAAGGCAAAACAGAGCAAAGAGGGGCAAAACAGAGCAAAAGAGGGTAAAACAGAGGACAGAAAGATGAGCAGGAAAAGCAAAATGGAGTGCAGAAAAACAAGCAGAAAAGGCAAAACAGAGGGAAGAAAAACATGCAGAAAAGGGCAAAACAAAGCAGAAGAGGGAAAACAGAGGGCAGAAAAACAAGCAGTGAAGGCAAAATGGAGGGCAGAAAACAAGCAGAAAAGGCAAAACAGAGCAAGAAACAAGCAGAGGATGCACAAGCAGAGGGTAGCAGGTAGACAAGTAGATCAGGGTAGTGGACTGTGGGCAAGCTGGACAGGAGAATTGTCACAGGGGGAGCTGGAACGAGGACCTGCTTAATTTTTACAGAAATTAAACCTCAACGGGAAACACTTACATATTTAAACGTAGCAGGTGCCCTAATTAAAGCTCCACTTCTGTAAAGGACAAATGATTCTGACCTCTTGGGCTTGACAAAGGCAAAGCAAGTGTGTTTTCTCAGTAATTCCACATTGAAAGACAATCGTAAATGCTTTGTGGAGGTGAATGCATAATTGATCTATTGTAGCGCAATGTGTTGTGACTGTGACAAGTGGGGTTTTTCTTGGCTTTACCTGATGAGAGCAGAGTTCATGGTTCTCCCTTTAAATAACTAGGAGTATACAAATTTGCAAAATCACTTGAAGCTCTGTCTGTTTGACCCCACCCCATCAACCTTAGTAGTATGCAATAGTCTTCCCACCATTTGCCAGGATGGTGGGCAGCTTACCAATAGGTCCCCCAGAGCGTTTCCCACCGATTTTGGTGGTGCATCCTTGATGCCAAGGACTATGAAGACATCTCCATCAAACAAAGAAGCACTCACTGTTATTATCGTTAAGAGCCAGGACCCTTGTTTGGATGAGATTTACCTCTTTTAACTCTTGTCGTCTTCTCTATAGAAAGATTCATGTTATCACACATTTTTGGATAAAGAAGCACTAGGATCAATCACGTTGCGAAATTCGCACAAGATTACTGGTGACGTGTCCTCATGCTCCATTATGCAGCTGTAGTGTAGAATACGTACTGGACATTTACCCGAGGAGGTAGCACTTAGTAATTACACAGTAGAACATAAGACATTTGGGTAGATATTTTGTGCAAAACTGTGGACTCTTGTTGGGTAAAGGGGAAGGTAAGGTTCTGTTCTGGCCAAGTCACTCAAACAGCTACTAACACACCCACTCAGACAATCATGCACCCACTGAGACACTCATGTACTGACTCACCGACCCACTCAGACATTTATGCATCCAGTCACAGACCCAATCAGACACTCATGCACCCATTCACACACCCATTCAGACACATACTACCCACTCACAAATCTACTCAGAGACTCACGCACCCACTCACAGATGCACTAAGACACTCATGCACTCACTTGTAAACCCAGTAAGACACTCATACACCCACTCACACACCAACTCAGACACTCATTCACCCACTCACAAACTCACTCAGACACTGACACATCCACTCACAGAGGCGCTCACACACCCACTCAAACACTCACACACCCACTCAGATGCTTACACACCCACCCACTGACCTACACAGCCATTCACACACCTACTCTCAAAGGTTACAGTTAGAAAATACATTAAAATAAAGCTTTGAACTTCACTAAAAAACAAAAGGTTTAAGGGGCGTTCTAGTTAGGAAATACCATTAAAAAACCTTCAAAATTCACTGGAAAAAAAAGGTTACAGGGATGTTACAGTTAGGAAACTTTTGTTTTTTTCAGTGAATTTCTAAGGTTTTTTAATGTTATTTCCTAGCTATAACATCCCTGTAACCTTTGTTTTTTTAGTGAATACATTTATACATATACATTTATTTATTCTAATAAAAAAACAAAGTTGAAATTATGTCTAGCTTGGGAGTCGCGCGAGCGCGTCGACCAAGATGGCCGCTGCCACCGGAGCTCCGTAAGTGTCCCGGCCCAATTAGCCAACAAACGACGATATTCCTGTCAGGAACCGCCAAATTATAGCGGCGCTTGCATTCTATGCATGTCTCCTACCTTGTGCTCGATTTTTAGGCGATATCTTTGTGGGGAAGTACTCCTGCTGGCTCCTTGGTTCCTCTCCCCTGCCTCTGCTCCAGCTTCTACCGGCTTGCTCTGCATAGGGGGCGGAGTGCTCACGAAGAGAGGGCCTGGCTTGGGCCTGGCCACACCCACGACCCAGTTTAGCTGCTGCACCAGTCCTTTTGAAGAGCTTTTGGGGAATTTTACGTCCTTTTTCCCTCATATCTATTAAATTTTGAGGTGTTTTTCCTTTTTCTGCATTTCTCGGACGCAAAAGGTTATTTTTTCACCTCAAGATGGAAAATAAAAATGTGGCTGCTAATAAAAGGAAACAGCAGATATCGCCTCCTCCAACTAAATCTAAGGTTGTTGAATCTTCTGAACCTTCCCTTGCCCTAATTTTGGAGGAAATTCAAGCGCTACGCATGAATACTGATACTATTGCAACTGAAGTGGAAAATGTTCGCAAAGATATGGCTTCTATGTCCATGAAAGTGTCTGCTAATACTATCAAAATTCAGGACAATAAAAATAAGTTGGACGCTTTTACACCTTTGATGAGTCAAATAGTACCAATGCATACTCAATTGCTGGAATTGGAAAACCGTAATAGACAATACAATCTCCGTATTTTCAATCTGCCTGAAGAGGTTGAGGGATCTGATTGTCGCTTATATCTAGAGTCCTTGCTTCCTGGCCTCCTAAATATCAAATTCCCGAAAAATTTGAAGTGGATAAGGCTCACAGAATTCCCTCACATAGGAATCCTCGCCACACTAAACCCAGGCAAATGATTTTTAAGGTTTTGCGACACCATCATTTGGTCCTTCTCAGGAAAGCAGCAAGAGACATTCCCTCACTCTTAGTGGATGGCTGTAAAATCTTTATCCATCAAGACTTTGCTAAGGAAACGGTTGCTATTCGCAAGGAATTTTCCTCTTATCGTCCACAACTGAGAAGCCTTGGTTTTAAGTATGGTCTATTTGACCCTTCTATGATGAGAGTCTGGAAAGACACCTTCTCTAAATCTTTTCATCGTCCTGAAGATTTACGACTTTTTCTAGAGCAACAAGCTTCACCGTCAATGGACACTCATGATCCCGTTACTTGAATGCTTATAGTCTGATTTCTCCTGGCATTTAAATATCTTCACGGGCTCCAACGGTTTTATGGCCATGCTTGAGGAACGGGTGTGCGACGTGCGTCTCTATGTTCTTATTTATGTTTATGTTTCTTGTTTGTTCTTTTTCCTTCCCTTTGTGTTTCTACCTTTTGCGTCTTTCCTTTTCTTGCTCTCTACATAGAGTTGCTCTTTCTCCATGGCTGTTTTTCATTTCCTCTTCCTTGGAATCTTTTTCTATCCTCTTCCTTCTAATTCCTAATGGCTAATACTCATAATGTTAAAATTGTTTCACTTAATGTCAAGGGTCTACGGCATCCAGTAAAACGCACTAAAATCTTGGACTACCTGGGTGCGTGCAAAGCTGACATTTGTTTTCTCCAAGAAACGCATGTTGATGACAACATTTTACAATATATGAGGAAAAAGTGGGTAGATAATATTGTTTCCTCTCCTGCGCTGGGGAAGAAAAATGGTGTTGCAATTTTCTTTGCAAAAAGGTTGCACTGTCAGATTCTTAGTAAGTTTACTGACACAGAAGGTAGATATATTGTGGTTAAGGTTAAAATTCATGACTCAACCTTCTTTTTGCTTAATATCTATGGCCCTACGGCTGATGACCCTTCGTTCTGGTCTACTATAACTACTGAAGTTCTAAAGTTGGGGCAAGTTCCTTTGATTGTTGCGGGGATTTTAATGTGATTATTGATCCATTGCTAGATAGGCTTTCCACTACAAAATTCCGACCTCCTAAAGTTTTTCATGCCTTTAAATCTTTCCTTCGCACAACCAAGTTGGCTGATATTTGGAGGCTACACTTTCCTACTGATAAATGGTTTTCCTTTTTCTCTAATCCCCATAATTCTCATTCAAGGATTGATTATTTTTTGCTTTCGCCTTCATTACTTCAATCAGCCACCAATCCTGTTGTAGGTAATATTGATATTTCGGACCATGCCGTAATTTCCTTTGTTTTAAATATTTCCTCTACTTTTGCCAAACAAAGTAGGTGGCGTATGAACACGAACATTGTACTTAATGATACGCATAAACCTAAACTATTACAAGCTATTCAAGACTATTTTTTGTTCAACCCTGAAGGTTCAACTTCAATTGTCAATAGATGGGATGCATTTAAGGCCTACATTAGAGGTACCACAATTTCTATTATGGCCCATGAGAACAAACAATTTAACTCTAATGTTAAACTCTTGGAAAAACAAACTGCTAAATATGAACGTTTATTTATTTCTTCTAATGACCCTCAACACAAATTTAAACTACAAAATCTTCGTTATGAATTTAATGCTCTACTTAGTACTAGAGCAGGGATCCAACTCGCAAAATCCACTGCTAAATTTTGCTTTAATGCCAATAGGTCTGGGAAACTCCTTGCAAACTATTTACGGATCAAGAGGGAAAAGACTCAAATAACCTCAATACGCGGTTCTCGTGGCCAAGTTGCTATTTCCCATAATGATATTGTCCAAGAAGTTTAAAATTTTTACTCTACCCTATATAGTAAACCTGTCCCCTGTGATGATTCTTTAATTGATTCCTTTTAAATAAGTGTAATTTGCCTCACGTTTCTCCATCAGATAGAATAGGTTTAGATTCCCCAATTACTTGTGATGAGATTTTACTTGCTATTAAATCACTTCCTAAGAATAAATCCCCAGGCCCGGATGGTATCCCAGCTGAATTTTATAAAGAGTTTCAGTCTCACCTTTTACCTTATTTAAGTGCACTTTTTTTCCATTTTGGTTTCTCTGATACTATTTCGGGATCCTTTACGGATGCTCTAATCATTGTTTTGACCAAGCCTGATAAGGACCCTACCCTGGTTTCTAATTATCGTCCCATCTCCCTAATAAACCAGGACTGTAAGCTTTATGCTAAAATCCTTGCCACTAGATTGGCTCCTGTCCTTCACTCCATTATTCATCCAGATCAATCTGGTTTTATGAAAAATAGGTACTCTGCTAATAATACCAGAACGCTTTTACACGTTATTGAACAGAGACCTCACCTTACTTCCCCTGCGGGAGTGATGGCTTTGGATGCAGTAAAAGCATTTGATAAAATTCATTGGCAATTTTTATTTAAAACTTTATTATCTTTTAATTTTGGTGCCCATTTTATTCGTATGATTTCTGCTTTATATTTTGCCCCTACTGCTCGTTTGTTTATTAATGGTCAAATTTCTACTCAATTTCCTCTCTTTAGAGGTACTAGGCAGGGTCGTCCCCTTTCCCCACTGTTATTTTTATTAGGAATTGAGCCTTTTCTTAATTATATCCGCTGCTGTGACAATATTCAGGGTATTGCGATAAATGATGTCACTGTTAAAACTTTAGCTTATGCAGATGATGTTTTATTGTTTATTAGTAATCCTCTTTCCTCTGTTCCCTCCCTATTAGACATTATTGCAAATTATTCTGTGGTTTCAGGTTACAAATTAAATGTAAGTAAGACTGAATTTATTCCTTTAAATGCTTTTTGTACCTCGGACATGCTATCAAACACAGATATTCTTTGGCAAAACATTAAGCTTAAGTACTTGGGTATCCTATTTGCCTCCTCGGTGCCTGCTACATTAAAACTAAATAGCCATTTTATACTTGATTATATCAAAAACAAGACGTCCAAGTGGTCTTCCCTTTATCTCACCTGGTGGGGGAGAATGGAGGCTGTAAAAATGAATATTGCACCAAAAATCTTCTACTCCTTGGCTATGATTCCCACTCAATTTCCTCTCAAATTCTATAAAGATGTTGATAAACTGTTATCTAAATTCCTTTGGTCCAACAAAGTTCCTAGTATTGCGTACAGGAAATTAAAACTCCCTAAGTCCCAGGCGGGATTTGCCCTTCCAGACTTTTACCTTTACCATAAAGCTTTTATCTTAAAACAAAGCTCCTTATGGTTTACAAATTCACATGTGGTCAAACCTCCAATTTGGTTTGATATAGAGTCATCAATTGTACGACCCTTTTCATTGCCCTCTTTGATGTCAATGTCTTCTGCATCCAAGGTTGTTCATCTGTCATCTATAATTAAATCCTCTAGATTAATAATTAATGATTTGGACTCTAATTTTGATTTACCCTTACTCTCTACAGTCCACTTGTCTTTATGGCATAGTGCTTTACTTAAACTAAACAGAAACATTAACTTCTGGTCCTCATGGATTTCAAAAGGAATTTTATATCTTAAAGATGTATTTTGTGGAAATGCCTTTATTCCTTTTGAGCAACTACAGTTAAAGTTTGATATCCCGGCTTCTGATTTCTCAAAATATCAATCTTTATGTAACTCAATTTTGGACTCTTTTCCTAATGGTATTCCCTCTTCCACCACTAATGACCTATTAATTTACCTTACGGCTGTTACGTCATCCTCCAAAGCTGTCTCTGTTTTTTATAAAAAATGTACCACCTCCCATGGCTCCAATGTTGGTGCAATCTCATCTTTTTGGAATAATGAACTTTCCATTTCCCTGTCAGATGACTCATGGTCTTCAATATGGCTCAACAGTATCTCTGGTTGGCTTCCGGTGTCTCTTTATCAGACTAATGCTTATATTTTATTTAACGCTCTATGGACCCCATCTCGATTAGGTCGTGCGAAATTGTTACCATCTGATGTTTGTTGGAACTGCAATTCAAGTTCTGGTTCACTTCGTCATATGTTATTTGAATGTCCAGTTATTATGAAATTTTGGTTGGATGTTTGGAATGTCATTTTGAAAATTTTGCCTTTACATGATGATATTTCTTATGCTATATTAATATGCAAATCGGTTGCCCTTTCCCATCCTCTTAGTGCGTCAGAAGCAAAGTTATTAAATTTTTTAATTACAGCTGCTTTAAAGTCCATTACTTTTTGTTGGAAAGACGCTTCTTCTCTTTCAGTTCATGCTTGGTGGTCGTGGATTACCTTTACAAGAAGAGGTGCTCGGCTGTCTCTTAAAGACGTTACTCACAATTCACAGTCATTTCAATCTTTTTGGTCTCCTATTGATTCGTATGTTATGCAATGATATGATTAAGTATTCTCTTATGTATCTTGGTGATTAATTTCTCCTTATTTACCATCTTTTTTGTATTCAATTTAATTGTGACTCTATATTTTATGATTTTATGATTCTATGATATGTTCACTCCCCCGCCCCTCCCCCCTTTTTCTCCCTTTTCCCTTCCTCTTCATTTTTGGCTTACTGCATTTCATGCTCATCGGTTAATCATTTACGCAAGTAAGATTTATTATTTTTGTATTGTACTTGTTTATTTCTTTTGTCTAAAAAAAACTTCAATAAAATCATTTTGAACCGGAAATTATGTCTAGCTTAGATTAGAATACCTTAACATATGTGTTAAGTACAGTTATGGTTATCAATTAGGACAGAAATACACTGAACTTTGGACATTATGGTTAGCTCCCCAATTCATAGCTTGAATATAACTTGCAATGCTTTATCCCACAAAAATGGCAGAGATTACACAATAGTACGGCTTTGCAGTCAGTAACATTCTTCCACAAAAGACAATCTTGTGCAAGCTGAATGGTAGGTGAATGTCTCTTTCACTCCACTTATGCAACTACCATCCTAAAAAGTGCCTGGTCATGGTGAGAGACATTACACCGTTCACTATACCAAAATACATGACTGCCCCTGGGGAGAAGATCTACCGTTGGTGTGTGGCACTATGCAAAACCTCCTCGAAATGACTGAAAATGTGACCAAACCGGTTCCGCCAGAACATACTCATTTTACATGGGTAATTTGCAACTCTCACCTACATTGTGGCACATTTTCAATAGACCTGAATGCTGCTTTATGCTGCCTCCGCAGAAATCTGAGCAAGAAGAAAGGAGAAGCCTGTTTATGGACACAATGCTTCTGGTCAGAGAATGATGCAGGCTTAGCGGAGGTTCAAGGAAGAAGCTCCATGGAATTGGCTCTTAACCTATCATTTGTGGCCCCTTGGGCAGCTGCAACGCCTGCTCAGGAAGGGATGACATCCAGAGATCGCTCTGAACGATAATTTATAAAAGTCTTGCACCAGGCAAAAATTGGCTTTGCTACCTTTTGTAGCAAAAAGAAGAAGGAATGCAACAAACAATATGTTAACCAATTGTATGTCCAATTGCTCACATTAGAAGTGGAGAAGGAATCGTTTGATTGCTTTCAATTTAATTCAAAATAAATGTTCAACCATATTGCATAGTGCAAACCTTTTGAGATATGGGGCTTGAAGTACATGTCAATATATGAAGCACTGCAGGGCAGTTACGGAAGTCAGTTCAATATGGCCTTCAGGACTTTGAATACAGCCACAAGTCCTTACTGGTGGTCCGCCTAGGCGGAACTTTAAATTCTAGCCATGTGACCATGTAGTCAGAATTTTCGGAATATTAAAATTTTTACTTCACGGTGGGTTCAAATGATTTTATTTCTCTGGTTGAACCCTTATTTTTACTTGAAATGTTACAATTTTCCCATAGATTTTTTACATTAAAAATACAAAATAAAATTGACGTGAAGACTTTATCCAAAGTATGAATCGTCTTTTGCCAAAAACTAGATCCGAACACAAATGTGTTTCACATAGAAAGTTCATTTGTAAGATTTAGAGTATTCAGGAGTCTGATGAGTCCATGATTAATCACACCAGGTCAGACAGGAGCTTTTTTGGGGGGGAAGGGAACATATCTGAATAAGTCGACTCAGTTATTTGAGGGCTGCCAATAAAATCTTTCAGCCCCAAAAGTCTCTTATGGAGTACTAAATTGAAAAACATTTAAACTGCCTCTGCAAGCCCACGGCCACTAAAAGCATAATGGCCGTAGACCAGTAACTGTAGTTGGTCAATGCTCAACTTCCAATAAAGAAACATGAACCCTTAAAGGTAGCAGGAAGCCCAGGATGTCACTGACTAATTGGAAGCAGGGAACGGAGAGGGACATTCAAGGCGACCATTGGTAAGTAAGGGGAAGGGCTCTAAGCCCCATTTAAGCATTTTTTGTTTACAAGAGGCTTTGGCAAGGACAGCGCAAGCACTGAATGCACCGTTTAGATGAAACGTAAAGTGTGTGTGTATTGCATGTTTTGGGTTGCGGGAAAGCTTGTGTACAATACCTCAGTACGGAGTTGGTTATGGCAGCAAACCAATGAAAAAGACTATTAGCCTGATCTGTTTATTATGAAAAAATACAGCAAATGCAGTAGGCCTGATGTGTCTTTGTGAAAGGCATAATGTAATGCCAACAGGCATTTATGGGTAGAGTATCATTACACTGTGTTATAGCTTGTAGGAAGGTATTTTGTTAAAAGGGATCTTAGAATTTGTTGTAGCAGGCAAGGGTTTTGGTGTGGATTACAGCTCTTGACAAACCATAGGCGTACAAGATTTTCTCTGTGAAAATGCTTGATAATTCCTCTTGGGTGGGACTGGATTGTTTATCCAACTATAATGTGTATATGTTTGTACTTTTATGACGGTATGCCTGATGGTTGCCTTAAGGGAAAACGTTGTGACCAATACAGTAGGCTTGAGTTGATTATAGTGGTAAGCAAATGGTAATGGCGATAGGTGCGATTGGTCCATTGGGAAAAGGTATGTCAGATGCCATAGGTCTAAACTTTTTAATATGAAAACTTACAACAGAGGCAATTATTATGACAATCTATTGTGAAAAGTGTATGTTAAAGCAAATAAGCCTGTAAAAGTTGATTGTCATTATGCTGTGTTACAAACTATAGACAGGTATTTCCTTATGTGACAATACACAGATTACTATACTAGGAAAGGATTTTGGTGTTGGTAAACTCCAGCAGACTCTAGCTAGAAGATTTGCATGGTAACAATCCCTTTTAGGCACTCCTAGTAGTGAGTTATATTATCTTTGCCAACTCCAGTTTTGCACATATTTGTAATTTCATAAATGATAGTAGATAAGGGTTTTGGGGTTGGCTACCCTGAAGACAGTGGTTCCTTTTAAGTAAATATTTGGATACTCCACATCAAAACACAGAGCAAGTACATACATATGCACTGAATCAACAGCTATTTAGTCACTGTTATAGCAATATTAGTCAATCAATCAATATATTCTTTATTTGTTTTTTTTTTTAAATCTTACAAGACAAACACACTATAAAACAGATCACAAAATCAGCATCAACATAGATTAAAAAGTACAATAGCCT
The DNA here is from genome assembly GCF_964261635.1 of Lissotriton helveticus. Taxonomy (NCBI): domain Eukaryota; kingdom Metazoa; phylum Chordata; class Amphibia; order Caudata; family Salamandridae; genus Lissotriton; species Lissotriton helveticus. Next base: position 280,156,971 of record NC_136071.1, read on the forward strand.
TAAAACCCAAGAAAGATAACGTGAGAGAAAAAAAGCACACTGTGGATATTAGTCAGATTTGTGGATATACACGTAGGTGCTCCACAGAACAGCACAGTAACACTGCTTGGTAACAAATTTAACAGGAAGTGTGCGTGTGCGTGTGAATTAGAAAAATAGAAGCAATGGTGAATTTATAGCAGTTTAATTCCCAGAACGCTGACTCTCATTCGAGATCAGGTTGAAAACAAAATACTATGTTAATACAATCAACATTTGGGTACATAGATGTTTCAATCTCCTATAACTTGATCCTTGAGCGGGCCTTCATCAGGACACAATGAGGTAGCAACCCACTAAAATGAAGGAACAAACAATGACCCTGTTGAATCCAAAATACTAAACCCTGTGCAAAGGAGGGATTCTTACCTCTCAGACAATTACTTTGAGTGTGGGACCAAATCCATACGAATCTGAAGATAATAAATGTAGCAGTAACTGAGTTGGGAATGTCTCCTCATCCATACATTAATAGACAAAAGAATCATTGGCTTAACATGCCTAACTGAAATGGTGAGACCTTGCTTTATGTGTACTTATCGAAAACAGGTCTATCTGTGTTTTTGCACGGACCTTCAACCACATGTAATTAATAGTGATGTTGAGCAGGTATCTATATATATGGTATTTACATTGTGTCAAGAAGACCTTCATGCATAATTAAAGACAATAAAGTGACTTATTTGCATAAGTGCTATTTATGCTCTCTGATGTGAGAGCCACAAATAATGGGAGTAAATTGATTATGTCAGCCAGGGATAAGCATTTGGTAGGTGACCCTTAAATGAGAAGACAGTAATACGGGAGCCAAAATGGTCACAGATAGATTCAAAGACGAAGTGAAAGAAAACTACCCGACTTACATGTGTAACACACGATAATCACTTTGTGCTCTAAAAAAGATACAAAAACACAGAGAGGCCAGAATAATTGTTCCAATGTCTTAAATATGACATCATGATGCCATCAAGTAGATATGTGGAGTAACTGACGAACACTGGTGCACCGCCCCAGACGTTGTCGGTTCTACAGCAGTTCTGACCATGTATGTTAACTCTCATAGGAAATTTTGGGAAGTAATACAGAAAAAAAACTGCTGAATGGAATTACATGAAATTTTGCAAAAGTTTGAATTTTAATCAGAACAAGTGATTTTCGTTATTTGGTGTAAATCAGTTCAGCCCTTTTAGAGAAATTCATGTGTAAAGAAGTTCTTGGGGTGGGCATGAAGAGGTTAAACATTTTGTGATATTCGGACAGCTGGTCCAGCAGACTAGCTTTTTAAAAAATGGAGCCCTCTGCTTGGCTGAAGGAGCATTTCCTCCCTTGGAACATTTTCGTAGTGTGGAACCAGAATTGGGCCAGGGGTACCAAGTGATTTTGCTGTCTGCCACATGTCTTTACAGAATGCCATGGCAGCTATTACAGGACTATGGGATTCGTTCCCAGAGTCTGGAGCTTTATTTTTTAAAAGCCAATAAGGGGGCAAGATGGAAACACCCTGACCCCCAGGGTCATGCATGGGACTCCCAAAGGGACACTCCACTAGCTTAATTATGTTTTTGTAACTATTTGGGCTGCGCCTGCTGCAGTACCAAACAGCTGGTACCGCGGTACCCACCACAGACCCCTGTGTGGTCCCGGAACCAGTACCGTGAATACTTTAAAAACAAATGATGCACTAGGTATTCGAGGTAACATCAACTAATACAATGCTCATTTTGTAAAAAAAAAAAGATAATAATAATATTAATAAGTGTCAGGGCCCTTTTCAGGAGGCCCTTGCTGCTTGCACTACCCGATGCCCCTGCCAGCGACAATATCACTGTAACGAATAACCATCTCACTTTTACAAAATGTGACAATTGAGTACTCCAGACCACCCAACGATATAAGAATGGCATTGGTGACAGATATTATTTATTTGTAATGTATGTTGAATTATTAGACACTGTTTGTCTGCTCATTTCACAACTTGATAGACAGCGCCACCATGCAGTAGACTGTCCTTATAGCTGGTGTTGAGAGTAAAGTGCTGGTGTCAAGCACTGTAAACCACTGGCTCAAATTAAGCACTCAGAAAGAGCTCGTATTAGGTGACATTTGATGCAAAACTGTGGACTCTTGAATGAATATACAGGCAAGGTTCCATGCCGGCACACATGCTCAATGCACAGAAATGAAACCTCAAAAGGGAAGCACTTAAGTATGCGCCGAGCAGGTGCCCCAGTTGAAGCTCTACTTCTGTAAATGTCAAAACAATCCCAAATCCTTGTGCTTGACAAAGTCAAAGCTAAGTAAGTTCTCTCTGCGCTTACAGATTTAAAAAAACAATCTGAACAGGGACCAAGGCCAGTAACCGAGGGCAACAGACCACGAGGGAGGGGACAGTGGCATGCACACTAAGCACAAGGTGGAAGGTAAAGGGGGGCCGTGGCAGTACAGGGGCAGTGGCAGCACAACAAACCAGGAAGGAAAGGTGCACAGGGATACACTTGCTGAACAGGGGACGGGGGAAGGGTGGCAGGGGCAGCGACAGAGGGCAGTAGGAGCACACAGGGCCGGACTAGGAATCACAACCGGCCCTGGCAAAGTGCTCGGCCGGCCCCCCCTTCCCCAATCTGGGGGGGTTGGGGTGGAGGTGCCGCCGAGCTCTTGGCCGGGGCCGGTTTTCGGCCGATTTTGGGAGCCGATTTTACAGCCCCCAACCGCCCCCCACCCATGCGGCGCACCGGGGGATTGCCCGGTGCCCGCTATGGACAGTCCGGCCCTGGAAACACTGTAGCAGTGGCAACACAAAAGGAGCAGGGAGGGAGGTGGCAGGCTAGGGACACATACACGGATAACGGGGGTGGAGGGGGGGTCAGCAGTGGAGGGCATTTTGAGGAAGCTGACAGTATAAAGGACCAGTAAGGGAGGGAGGGACTCTGGCATGGGGCCAGCTTGAGGATGTGAGAGACATCAGCAGAGGGCAGTGTCAGCAAAGGGGCAGTGACAGCATATTGGAGCAAGGAGGGAGGGGCAGGGAACGCACACAGAGAACAGGGGCAGGAACGGAGGGCAGTGGCAGCACAACAGACAACGACTGAATGGGGCAGGGGAACGCACACACAGAGTACTGTGGCAGTGGCAGCAACAGAGGGCAGTGCATCACAACGGAACAGGTAGGGAGTGGGCAAAGGTATACACATGGAAAAAGGGAGTTGAGATGTGTGCAGGGGCCAGGAATGGAGGAGAGTGGCAGCACAGGGACAGTGGCAGCACAACGGACAAGGGAGGGAGTAGGAAGGGGCATGCACATGGAGAAAGTCGGCATGGGGAAGGACAGCAATGAAGGGCTGCGGCAGCGCAGTGGACCAGGGAGAAGGGTGCAGGGGCAAGGACAGGAAAAAAATAGGGGGTAGGGGTACATCTAAGGGCAGTGGCAGCATAAGGGCAGTGCCAGCACAACAGACCATAGAATACACACAGGGAACGAGGGCAGGAAGTAGATGGCCAGAGGCAGGAACGGAGGGAAGTGGAAACACATGGGCAGTGGTAGCACAATAGACATGGAAGGGAGGGGGCAAGGGCATGCACGCGGAGTACAAGCAGGGGCAGAAACGGAGGTCAGGGGCAGCATAATGGATGGGGTGAGGTACACAGAACAGGGGTGAGGGGCAGATGCAGTAATGGAGGGCAATGGCAGCACACTGGACCAGGGAGGGAGGGCACATAGGCACACACACAACATGGGAGGTGTGGGCAGCAAAACAGCACAGTGGCAGCAGAGAGACAGAGGCAGCTAAATTGATTAGGGAGAGAAGGGGTGGGGTACTCACACAGAGAACACATTGGAGGGAGAAGGGGACAGAGTAAACAACGGACGTAGTTGCAACACAAGGGCAATAGCAGCGCAGCGGGCCAGGGAGGAAGAGGGGCAGGGGCATGCACAGAGAATGGAGGCCGGCAGTAAGGATCATTGGCAGGGGCAGCAAACTGACCACAGAGCGCAGGTGGGAGGTGGCAGGGACAGCCGTGGACGGTAGTGGGAGTACCGGCCAGGCGGTGACGTGGGGAGGGGAAGGGGCAGGGTGGGGGTAGTAATGTATGGAATCCGGACCTTAACAGATAAATAAACATAAAAATAAATCAAACGAATTTCGTTGTGCGCACTGCATGGCATTTGGTGATGCAGTGCGCGCAACGAAATTCGTTTTATTTATTTTTATGTTTACTTACCTGTTAAGGTCCGGATTCCATACATTACTACCCCCCCACCCTGCCCCTCCCCCTCCCCACTACCGGCCGCGGCTGGGCAGTGACTAGCAGACGGAGAATGAAAGGCAGGCAAGAAGGAGACAGTTGCAGAGGCAACAAGCCGACCACAGAGGGCAGACAGTAGTGGATAGGCAACAGCAAAGGATGGGCTTGGGATGAAGGCCATGTGTAGTCTGTGATAGCTGAATATGATAAACATACCAGAAATTTAAAAAACGAATTCTGCTGTAAATCAGTTAAACTGTTTTCTCTGTACAGAAGTTTCCTATGGGAATTAACATGGGAAACTAATAATTCGGGAAACCCTCGCCCCCTTCTTTTAAGGGCCCTGCTTGACAGATCACCTCCAAACATTCCAGGAAAGAGCAGAGTTGGGTGTTCTTTTGGGGGGGAAATTTCATGCAGTCGTTAAATTGCACCAAAGTTTAATTTTTAGCAAAACAAAAAACACTCTTCCTATGGAAACTCTGACCTAACAATAACTCCATAGTGGTGACTGCCACTGTGAGACATATATTTATATATAGATCCCCTGTAGACTTTTGAATTGGTGGAGGATTTGCAAATCCAGTTAGAAAACAGGGGCACGCCATTGGACCAGGGAGCTTTTCCCCCTGTCCTGCATTTTGGATTTGTGAATCTTGCAACACATTTTGCAGCCTTAAGCTAGGCATGCTCATCACAAAAATATTCCTGATGCAGCCGTCATTACCCATGATGCACCGAGCACTGTGTTGGGAACAATTAATTTAAAAAGGGCAATAGGAAGTTGGGTAATGTAAGGAAATGCCTCTTTTTGCATGATCAACCCCAAGTTTTTGGACTGATGCTGAAGGAGCATGATGGCCCGCTAAACAGACCTCAGTGCTAGTTCTCTAACCCTTAAATGTTATATGTCTGATTGGTTCACCCATAATTAGCATACATTAACTTACTTATAAGTCCCCATTATATGGTAGCAGAGAACCTAGGCCTTAAAGAGTCTCTTGTAGAATTCAGCACTTATTGTATCACCCTGAATGCGACAAAGCAAAGTGTGACTCCCAGCCCACCATTGCTGGCTGGAAGAGCAGGTGTCAACTGATAGCGAAACTTTGCAATTTAAAGTAATGGCAAAGCCGAAGCCTTCCTTTTTAGGTCGAGCATGCAGGCAGTACGCATGCGATGCTATCGCTTGCCAACCTATGATATCTACATTTTTTTTTATCTGTGAAAGGTGATTTTAGCCCACCCAAAACATACTGTTTGTCTGCATCATTATCACTCATAACTGACTTCTAATTTGGCAGCGTGTCCCAGGCATCAGTTCTTTGTATGGTGCATGAGCGAATAACAAATTGATTCCTCTTAATTAGTGTCTGTCCGCTGCTCGTGCTACTATGGAGGAACTATTTCTACAACATTTTCTTTAGACCGCAAACTCAACTTGATCCAAAGGTATTGGAGCACTTTACATGAGCACAAGTTACAATACACAAGGTCACATTCAGTGTTTTTTAAACTGTGTTTTGGGGGGCAGCATTCTGGAAGCTTTGTACTTTACAGCAATTGTGCAAGGATGACTTCTTGTGTGTGCATTTGTTTTGTCCTTCTCGCCACACCATTCCACCCCAATCCATTCTAATCCACTCTGCTCTAATCCACTCCAATCCAATCCATTCCACTTTAATTAGCTCCTCTCCAATCTGCTTCACTACACTTCAATTCAATCCACTCTATTTCAAGCCAATCCACTCCAATCCACTCTAAACTACCAATGCAGTATGATTCACTCCAATACACTATAATCCACTCTTCTTGAATCCACTCCAATCCACTCTACTCTAATCCACTTCACTCTAATCCACTCCATCCCACTCTAATCCACTCCACTGTAATACACTTCAATCCACTCCACTCTAATCCCCTCTACTCTAATCCACTTCACTCTAATCCACGCCAGTGTAATACACTTCAATCCACTCCACTCCAATCCACTTTAATCTATTCCAATCCACTCCACTATTTTCCATTCCATTCCCCTCCACTCTAATCCGCTCCACTCTTACCCGCTCCACTCTAATATACTCCACTTCAATCCACTCTTATCCATGCTAATCCACTCCACTACACTCCAATCTACTCCACTCTAATCCTCTCCACTCCACTCCAAACCACTCCAATGCATGCCACTCCACACCACTCTACAACACTTTATGCCACTCTATACCACTCCACCGTATGACACTCTGCTCCGCTCTACAACACTTCACGCCACAAATTGTTTGCCATGCTGAACAGCACCCACGCTGGTGTACATAATGACTAAAAAACATTGCCAAAGCCAATAACTCTTGTATAGCCGACACCTATTGGCTCTGTCAATGCTTGGTAATATGTATAAATCACCCCTAATGCAGGCCTATGAAGCCCTGCACCAAGGGTGCATTATATTAAAAAGTTGGACCAGTAGTTTTAACTTTATATGTTTTGACAGTTAAATCCCTGCATTGTCGTTTTTACTGTGGAAAGGCTAGTAGCCCCATTGGAGAGTACAGAGTTACACACTGACAACTTAGTAGTGCTACCTTCTGAATGGGACTACTAAATATGATGCTTCAAGTTATCAAAGGAATCGCTGCATGAAACCCAAGTTGATGCTCAGGTTAAATTTATGTACATTTTGCACAACTGCCAATTTTAGAAAGTAGCCACTTTGCTGCCCAAAGTTTTCTTTGATCGTTTATGGTTGCTGGCCACAAGAAAGCCTTCTGATCTCTCAGGGGGGAGATGTGAGAACTCTCAGGAAGGAATACAAATGGCCTGTTGTTGGGAGAAGTGTGACTTTTCCCTGGCAGGAAGGCCAAACAGTGTGTGTGCCCAAAAGGGGAGCTTTAAAGAAGAAGACGCCTTTTGAGGGCAAATGATGGACACACACGAGAGGGGCTGCTCTTTTGATCTTGAGACAGGTTGGCATTGAGGACTAAGAGAGGGAAGCATTATTAAACAGTGTTTTTTCTTGGGTGTGTAGCCCCCAGGTAGCCACACCTCCGGGGTGGGTTAAGGAGCGCCACACACCAAGAGAAGAGTTCTGTCATTTTGGGAGCAGGCAGAATAGTGCATTCTGGGATAGTTAGATGCCACACTTCACCAGTAGGTGGCATGGGACCTGGGTGCCCATTGGCTAGTAATCGTCACATCCCACCCAAGGCCGCAAACTGGGCATTAAGTGGCATCCCTGACTCAGATCTCGTCTGCACTGAGGAGTGTACTGCAGAAGGGCTGCCCTGCTGTTCCCTGGATCCAGCAAAGTGAGGGTACACCAAGACTAGACTGCACCTGCGGTTCCTGGGCTAGCAAAGAGAGGACTGTGCCTGTGTTGCAGTGTTCAAGGAAAAGTCATCTCTCAGCCAGAGAGAGAAGTAGTGACTATATTAGTCAGTTGGTGGACTTCCTGTTACGGCTACATGGCCAAAAAAGCTAAAGAAGCCTGCTTTGGTGATGTAGCAGCCAAGCAGCTACTGACTGCCAACTAGCAGCCCAGGAAACCATGGCCTGAGCCCCAAAAAATGCACCTGAGTCTACTAGGTGTAGGAGTCTCATAGGAGTGCAATTTGGTCACAAAGACAGACCTCATGACCAGATAAAGGTACTGTTTCCACAAGGAACAGGGTCAAGACTGATTTGCATATGGATGAATCCAAAGTGGGGTGGATTTAACCCAGATCCTTGTGACTGGCAGTGAATGTTTGCATTGTCCAGCATTCCGTCCATCAATTGTTTCTTTTGCATATATCGCCCTTAGTAGGAAGGGTATGCCCAGACGTGGGTCCCATGCTCACTACACCACTGTATTCAAGCCAGCCTGGCAGATGAAGGGTGATGCCCTGAAACCAGTCCCAGGATGCTTGTTTCATTCCAGGGAGGACCTGGCTTAGCAGTTCGGGCTAGACTGTTCCCACAAGGAACAGGGTAAAGACTGATTTGCATGTGGCTAGGTCCAAACTGGAGTGGTGTGGTGAGCAAAGGAATGATGGATTTAATCCAGATTCTTGTGACTGGGGGTGAATGTTTGCATTGTCCAGCATTCCCTCCATCAATTGTTTCTTTTGCATAAAAAAGGGACCCACCAGTTTCACTGTAACCAGAGACCAGTAGACCAGTAGACCAACGGCAACTGTTTTTGGCTGGACTTTGACCAGACTTCGAGGGACATCGACCCCTGTGGCTATAGTTGCCCCACAGTGACAGTGGACCTGTGAATATGCCCTAGAAGACCTCTGTCCCTGGATCAGCATCCTTCAGTATCTTCAGCTTCTTGCATTTTTTGCATCAGGATCACTCCATTAAAGTCTAGGGCGCTTCGCTAATAGAGCCTGGAACTAGACTGTAAACGGCTTTAACTGCAAGGTAACTGACCAAACATGCCTCATTGGCCTTTGTGACCTGCTTCTTTCCAGAATTGGTCACCCACTGAGGGCCAGAGTACAATTCTAAAAACGTTTTGCAAAGTTTCCGAAGTGAACTGCTAACCACTTTAGTTGTCAATGTTTGTTTGCATTTCAAATGAAGAGCAGTGATTTATTATTTGGCTAATAATTTATATCTCTGGAACCCTCTGGCAAACATTTGTTATTTGGGTGCCATTGTAAAGACAATAATACAACTTATATTTATAAATTGGTGTTGATATTTATTGAGCTCAAGTCAACTGTTCTGGTACTCCTTAATGCTTTACACCTGTTCCATTGATAAAGCCTGACTTCTAAGAGTCACGGCCACGCAGTTTTGAACTAAGGGTTTTCAACCTAATCTGGTTGATCCAGTACAGGTAGTGATTTTATTACATGGTGAGGTCTCACAACCACACTATATAATAAACCAATTACTTCACAGATGAGTACACCTAAACATATCCCTGGAAATAAAATATGTATTATAAAAATATTAATTGTAGGATTCAGGAATCCCATTCTGGATTTGTGAATCTTGAACCCATCCTGCTTCCGCCACGAGTTGCGCATCTATTTTAGGATCCGCGAATCCAGTATAAATTTATTTTTCAAGGAAAATAGTATTTGGTGCCGCATTGCTGCGTTTAGCCAATGGCCACTCGTTGGCATTGCCCATCACCGGCTAGTGGGAAGGTATGCCTTGCCACAGTCATTCTCGGTGCGTGTTGGCTGCCCACGGTGTGTTGCAAGGGTTGGCCCAGTGGCCAACCCCTGTTACAAAAGACCAGACCCTGCAGCCAATCCCTGTTATGCATGCCTAAAGGCTGTCTGTAGCAGGGGAAGGCTTTCAGGGGTAAGCTGGACATGGCGCCTGGTCAGATGCCAGACCCCCTGGCTAACCCCTGTTGAGTGGGGCCCTGTCCTGTGGCTAAGACCCACTGTGAGAGGCAAGGCCCTGTGGCCAACCCCTTGGGCAATAGGTCAGTCCCTGTGGCCAACCTCAACTGTGCATGGCAGAAGACCTTGCGTGGTGGGGAGTGGACGTCTATTGTTGGATGAGTTTTCTACTTGGCTGGGGGACAGGCTCACTAGCCAAATTCCGCTTGCATGGCTGAAGAGTTGGCCAGCTGCGGAGGGTTGGGCATAGGTCATACTCAAACTACAGATCCTGCAACCAACTCGCACTGCAGACAGCTAAAAGCCATGCGCGGAGATGGTTGGACAACCGTGAAGGGTTGGGTACAGGGCAGCCTTGAGCAGTTGACAGCTCACATGGGATAGTTGCAGGGTCAGCCAGAAGACAGGCTCTGCTGCTAACTCTAGCTGCACACTGCTGAAGGCCATGTGCAGCGGGGGTTTGCCACCCATGGTGGGTTAGGCATAGACCAGGCAGGCCATGGCCAGAGGCAGCAGGCCCAAAGCTGTGTGCAACAGGAGTTGGCCACCCAAAGAGGGTTAGACACAGAGCTGGCACAAGGCCAGACCCTGTGGCCACCCCATCTTTGCAGTCCCCTTCCCCCTTTGTGCATGGCTGGAAGTTGGGCGCACCCAGGGTAGACCTCATAATATTCATACCAATAAAAAAAAAAAAACAGAACAGCAAAACGTAATTAAACAACAAGACATTATGAAACCAATAAATTACAGTACAGTAACACTCGTATCTGTCGAAGTGGTATGGGTAATGTGATTTGTAATCTCACCCATAAGATGATTGACAACATTTGTAACTAATTACATCTGTTTCAATAAGGGTGAGGAGAGGTCATGAGGAGTGCATTTGGTGTGATGATTAAATCAAGAATAAAATTAAACAACCACTAGCAAAGTCAATTCAGGGTACAGATCGAATGAGGGTAAGATCAAGGCATTATGCACTAAGGGTATGGATTGAGTGATCAGCGGGTGCTGACAGATGCAGGATATCTAGGGGTCAGAGTTACAGCAACCCTAGATAAATGTTTCGCTACATGTGTTAAAAATGACTATTTTACTAAAGGTGATGTTCATTTTTAGGGACGTTCCTTTGGAAATTAACACATTTTGGCTGACTAAAGCATGTTTTCGCTTTTTGTGGGAATATAAGAGGCCTAGAAAAGCAGCTAAATATCTGGTTCTTGCCAAATTGCGAGGTGGATGGACGGTCCCTAATTTTAAGCTCCATTGCTGGGCTTGCATGTTGCAACTCATGGGGATTTTAATTACAGGTGGGTTGGACGGAATAAATCTGGCAGAAACCCCAAAAAGTTATGAGTTGATTTTGGGAAGTGAGGCCAAGAGTTCTCTTTTAAAAGATGTGTAACCCAGTTATTATAAGAAAGCCAAATTTAGGATTTTAAGAGCAGCATATAAAGTTTGGTGACAGATAAAGCGAAGATTAGGCATAACTAAGGTTAACTTCTATACGCCTCTGTCACACTCAACGGTCTTCCCCTTCAGTGTTTCAGGGTCCAATTGTAAACAGAAGGGTTCAAAAGGGAATCACGGTGCCCAGCGGCTTGTATTGGGAAGGACAATTCTATTCCTTCAGCAAGCTGCAGGAGACCTTTGGGCTGATGAAGGGTGATTTTTAATAAAGTTTTGCCGATCCGAGATTTTATCAACAAGAGAGTGAGGGAGCCATCTTTAGTGGTTAAGATTCCCTTAGTTGAGGCTGTAAGTCGGAGGGATAGAATTGGCTCAATATATTATATTCTGATACAAGGCTAACCTGATTATTTGGAAGTGCAAAATACTAAATGGCAAGCTATACTTGGTATAGAGGGCCTTTATCTTTGGGCAGTGGCGTAGGAAGGGGGGTGTGGGCCGCCCTGGGTGTCACATATTTTTGCTATTTTGTCAAGCCGGGGGTGACAAGTGTCATCATGGAGGTGGTGACAAAATAGCAAAATATGTATTTTAAACACATATTTTTGCCATTTTGTCAAGCTGGGGGTGACAGGAAATTTCCTGCACTAGGTACTACCTGACTTTGCTACACCACTATCTTTGGGAAACATTGGATTTAGGCAACAGGGTGGTTAACAGCCAGCTTGAGATGCCAACATTTTAGTACAATATTCAATTTATACTACACCGGCTAAGGTGGCTAGATGGGGTGGCAGGGTTTGTGGCAATTACAGTCAGTGTGGGTCAGAGCAGACCGAGATCGTCCAAACGTTTTTTCATGCCCCATATTAGATTCGTTGATGCAAGACATTGGGAACTTCATGGGATAAATCATTGGGGCACAAGTTCAGATCATCCCGGTGTTGATGATTTTGGGGGTGATAGATGGCTCAGAGGACAATGATGTCTTAAGGAAAGAGGCATATCTATTATTTATTTCTATGGCAGTAGCTCGACTTTGTATTTACATCAGAGTGGCTACAACCAGAACCCCCAACCTTTTTAATATGGAGGTCTAGATTTTTAGCATTATACTACATGGAAACTAATTTGTATAAATGCAAGGGGCGTAAGAAGAAGTTATGGGGCAGAATCTAGTCGTCTGTTATTAACTGGATGGAAGATTTGACTCCGTAATGAAGACATTAAGGTGGAATGCAATAAAGGTAGACAGTTGGGTGGCAGACATAAATTCTCTTGGTCTTCTGAGGATCGCAGGGGCCTGCTCTGACTTTTTTAAATGGATAATGTTTGCTGTTATGCTGTAAATGTATGAATATCTTATTGCGATATGTCAGCTACACTTTCTAATAATGTTTACAGATTTACCGCTTTTTCTTGACCATATCATTGCTATTATGCACCTGCACTTTACAATGGTTTGATATTTTAGCTTCTAAACTCTGCTGGCTGACAATGTTTGTAGCTAAGTTGCGATAGCAGGAATATCTTTGCTGCTATTATGCATCGACACTTTATAGTAATGTTTACAGATATGCTGCAATCCTACAGGCCCACCAATGTTATTATGCATCTGCACTTCATCATTTATTTGGGTATGTTTTGGAATAGGTAGAACATATTTATTTTTTGACATCATTAGGATAAGCCTCGCTTTGCACTTTACCGAAGTATGCACCTGCACTTTCTGCCCTTGGCTATGAAAGAGTATGGATCTCAGCTTCAGTCTAAACACAGGCACTTTTAAGACCTAAGATGAAAAACTGTGTTGTAGGTGGTATGGGAACTAATAATTGTAAAGTACTTATATATGTATATTGTGTGCTCATGCTCTGGGATAAGGTCCTTAAAAATTTAGAAGGGATTTGTATTTGGCTACCTGAAATAACTCTGTTATGTGTTTTTTCTTGTGTGTTATGTCTGCTGTGTATAATGATGAAGTAAAAGTGTAAAACCAAAAATAAAATACTTTTTTTTTTAAAGCAAAGCCAATAAGTGTCTCTTTTGGAACCTATCTGATTGACTTGTCCAATTCCTTTTGGCAGTGCTGTACAACACCATGGACGCTGAGCAGCACAGTAAAAAAAATAAAAAAATAACAAATAAATAATGGCCAGATGGCAATCGCAGCATTCCACTCAGGTGTGCATGAATCGGAGCAGAATGATGCTGATGCCATTTGCGTTGATTGTGTCTTCACTTGATTAAGATAGCAGAGGCCACTTGGATTGGTACATAAATAAAATAAAGATTTTTAGTATGAACGCATCAATTTAAATAAATAAAAAAGGCCTTCAGTTGTTGGGGGTTCGAGGGTAACAGAGGAGAGGGGAGGGGGAAAGCAGCACTTGGAGGGGCAAGGTAGAAGCACTAGAAGGGAGAATCCGAGAGAGAGAAAGAGAGAGAAAGAGAGAGAAAGAGAGAGAAAGAGAGAGAGAGAAAGAGAGAGACTTAAACAAAAATATTGAAGAGAGCAGCACGGAGTAGAAAAGCACGCAGACGAGAGAGAAACAGAGCAGAAGGTGGGGTGAGAATCACTTGAGGGAGACAGCTGGAAAACATATGCTTTCTTGTGGAGTGCTTAGGCAAAAAGAAACAATAGAGCAGTGCACGCCAAAGAGGCTATGCTTCAGGGGAGGGACAACCATAAGATGAGCAAGGCAAGCCATTGACTAAGAAGCAAACAAATTTGAGAAACAATAAAGCCAGCCAATGGTAAGAAAAGGGTGGCTTTAAGTCATCTGTAAATTCTTGGTTCACTGACAATAAGGGGCAGATTTACAAGAAGGTGCCGCAGCATGCCACAGCAAGCCCTTTGGCTACGCACTTTCAGAGCACAGGAATGCGACATATTTACATTGATATGTCGCATTCCTGTGCTCTCCCCTGCACTGGCGCACAAACAGCTGCCATGTGCAGGCACCCTTGCACCATGGTGCAAGGATGCCTGTGCCATGGGTGATTGTTTTTGGGCAGGAAGGTGCCCCTTCCTGCACAAAAACAATCACTACAGGCACTTACCTCTTTCAATGCATGCTGTAGAATGCAGCACGCATTGAAAGAGGAAAAAAACGAGGAGAAATGAAAACATTTCTCCTTGTTGCGCCTCCCTACGCCTCCCCTGGGAAGGCGTGGCATACTGATGCATTTCCAGGTTTACGCATACTCCTAAATCTGGAAATGGGTCTGGTTCCATGGGTGTTGCATGGGAACACCCACAGCAACACCCATGGAACGCCCCTTCCATTCAAAGTGCTGCATGTAAAGGGGCAGTATTTACAAGGACAGGAAAAGCCACGCAGGGTGGCTTTTCTTGTCCTTGTAAATATGGAGCAGAGAAATGCACTGCCAGTGCATCACAAAAAGTGACGTACTGGCAGCGCAAGGGGCTTGTAAGCCTGCCCCTAAGTCTTAGGCAGCCTCACAGCTTGCATTGTCTGGTCATTCGACCTAAAGGGGGGATATTTTCAAAGGTCACTGCGCTCACACTCACTTGGCCAATGACCCTACCCATCAACTTTCATCATGCAATGTACAATAAAGTACTTCGCATTGAGGGGTGCGCACAACTTATAAATATACATTCTTTTCGAAAAAACAATCAAACTACAACGATTTATACCCCAAATATATTTTCAGAGCCTATAACAGATATGACGGCATTTTTTCACATTTACATAAGTGTATTACATTTTTAATGTCATTTCCAGACACAATTACAAAATAGTTAATAAATTACAGAGTATTAGTAATTGTTCAGTCCATTAGACGATCATTAGTTTTGTGTTCCCCTCCATATGAATTTCAACTTGTTCCGTCAAGTTTGAGTTGCCTTTGACGTCCAGTTGCTCTTGCGAGACTTATGTGTACAACAGAAAAGCAAAACTACAAGTACCAGACAGAAGGCACAGGGGAAACCAACTGCCTTAGCTACTAACACTTGGTATGGGCGACAATCAATGATGTGCTCTCAAAAAGCAGGTTTGTACTGTTGCGCCAAGTATACAACTAAGGGCCATATGTATCATTCAAAATTGCGATTGCAAACGCCGAAATTCGCAGAATTTCGGCGTTTGCGATTGCAATTTAGCTAAGTGGGATGTATTACGGTAAAACTGCCTCGCAAAATAAGGAATCGCAAAAATTGCAATTCCTTATTTTGTGATTACATTTAAGGAATCGCAAATCATGCGATTCCTTAAATGCAATGTAAGAGGTACAGAAAAAGTGCAATTTGGGCTTAAGGAATTGCCAATTACCACCAACTTCAAGTTGGTAGTAATTTGCGATTTCTCTGAAAAATTCACTTTTTTGCATTTTTCAAAGTGCCATGTGATGCTGTGCCACATGTAAACACATTCACATTTCAGGGATGCAACAGGGTGTCCTTTTGACACCCTGGCACCTTTGAAATTGCATTCTCAATTTGCGATTCTCTAATTGAGAATCGCAAATTGAGAGTGTCTTCCCATTCATTCCTATGGGCCTCTAGGCCTATAGGAATGAATGGGGAGGTATTCCTTATTTGCGAATCGCAATTAGCAATTAAGGAATATATAGGATTCGCAAAATTATTTGCAAATCCTACATACATACAGCCTGATTCATCAAGCCAAATTGCGCTCGCAAAGGGCCAGATTCTGAGAATCTGGCCCTTTGCGAGCGCAATTTTTGCATTTGGGATTCATCATCCCAAATGCAAAAATCGGTAATTGCTAATTCGCTAAATTGCGAGGAATTACATTTAAGGAATCTCTATTTGAGATTCCTTAAATGCAATTCATCAACCATTTTTAAATTGCTAATTCGCAATTTTGGGCCGCTATTTACCGAGAGGTCAGACCTCTCGGTAAATAGCAAAAACTTAGAAAAATGCTTTTAAAAGCATTTTTCTAAGTTGCATGTTGCACACACACATGTCCTTTGGACATGTGTGTGCGCAACACCTGTTTCAATTTGCATTTAAGGGGTGCTACAGGGTGTCCTTTGGACACCCCTGGCACCCTTTAAATCGCTATCTTATTTGCGAGTAGCTAACTGCTAATCGCAAATAAGGAATACTCCCCATTCATTCCTATGGGCCTCTTGGCCCATAGGAATGAATGGGGAGATATTCCTTATTTGCGATTAGCAATTTGCTACTCGCAAATAAGGAATGTGTAGGAATCGCTATTTATTTAGCAATTCCTACATGAATACCGTTTTGCAAGTCCTTAATAGCGATTCGCTATGAATCGCTATTAGGGGCTCGCAAAACGGCCCGTTGATGAATAAGGCTGATAGCGTTTTGTGATTCTCAAATAGCAATTCCCCAAAAATCGCTATTTGAGAATCGCAAAACCTAACTTTCATACATATGGCCCTAAATCTCCTTGCACAATGCAGAGTAATGCAGAGATCCATTCCGATTGGACACCCCGCCCCAAAAAACTCAAGGTAAGCCCATCATCAGCTACCAAATTCACACACATGAAGATACCACAATCACAATCTATCCATTTTAAAAGCCATTTTACACACACGAGACTGCCAACTCCCACGCGTCTGCCGCCGGGTGGCGCACGATTTCACACGGGATCACACACGGCGACCCCGTCTAGGCGCACTCTCACAATGGGAGCTAGACCCCCCTTTCGTAGAACAGCTTTCTATGACAGGTGTGAATGCTTCGCACAGCAGGGCTCTATTTTGTGGTTACTCAAATTAGAAATTCTTTCTATAGGGGGTGGGCACATTAAAGTTATTTAGGCATACAAGGGGGTCCAAAGCCCCACTCGCCATGCTCCGTCCCCTTTCTGAACGACCGCACACCGAACCTTATCTTAAGGTTGACAGGTCTGCTCCTCGTGTAATGATTTCAAACGAGAAACTGAGAAAGGGTTCTTCTGCAGGCTACCCTCCTCCAACATAATCACTGCCCATCTGGCGAGTGGCCCCTTTGCATATCATGTGAACTCTTAACGCAGGTCCGGCATTTCAGCTGACAGCACTTTGCATGCAGGGAATTTTAAAGCAAGAAAGTGCCAAGTTAAAACTGAAACTACAAGTCCCAGAATGCAACGTGTTGTTTGTTGGCTGGAAAGGAAGGACAGGCTGGCGTTGTCTGTCACATGACATGAGATCACTTGACAACCTCCTGAGCAAGCCACGCTGATGATATGCTGAGTAAAGTAATGCTGCGACTGCGAAGGGTGAAGAAAATACAATAAATACAATAAAGGCACTGAAATGAACAAGAGGGTCTGCTGTCCAACGTTTTCTCCACATCACTCCCCCTTCTGAAATTATGCTCGTCTATGCCCTGGGCATAACTCATATGACTTATAGGGTCCATGAAAGGGGAAAACAAGAAGTGCAGATATTCGTAAAATGAGTCGCAGTTCACATTCCGTTCAACATAAGTCAGCACTGCAACCTCCCCCGCACCACCTCCTCCTCGCGCCCTCCGCCCGAAGCAGAGCCCACCCCTCCGGGCACAGGTAAGTTTCAGACGCCCCTGCAGAGCAACCGCAGACGTGACACATCAAGTGTACGAAATTGGCACAGGGTCTCCTGGTTACCAATCCGCAGCATCAGCAGCCCCCTCCCCCTTTTTCGCCTTTTGGTTTTGCCCATGCACAGCCTACACCGCAAAGCACTGCAAGTTGCAGAAAGCCCTGCGGGGGAATCCGGGAGGACATTAAAAATACGATATGCACAGAAATGAGAAAAAAAGATCTCAGCAGCAATACCATTTTGATGCCAGGTGTTGGGATCAGAGCAGCCCTGCCCCTCCCAGTGCTGCAGGGGGTGTGTGATCTCCATGAAAGTGTTGGGTGCTGGTAGACACCTCTCCTCCTGGGCTTTTTGAGGTTCGTTGAGGGGCTTTTTTTGTCCTACACCCCTTTTTTCCTTCTTTACATCATCCTGCTATCGCCATGTTTAGCCAGAAGTGCTGATGCGGAGGGGGGCCTCTGATTGGAGCTGCGGGATCAGATGGGGCTGCCGTCTGGACCTTTAAAGAGACAGGGGCTCCTTTCGGTTTCTCTCCCAGCCACGCAGATGCCACCGCACCGAACAACTGCACCCTGTCTCGGGGTTATTACATCTGGGGATTTTCTAAAGCTTCGAGCTCAAGGCGGTCGGAAGTTTTTTCACGCCAGGTGTGAGTGGCTCTCGCAATCATCTTTGGTGCCATTTGGATACTCGTAGTATCCCAATTTATACCAGGACTAGCTAAACTATAAATATCAGGAGGAAAAGAAATAAAACCAATGGGTGAACTTCTTACTCGTGCCATTATGCGACCTGAACACAACTAAAAGAACAAAGTGGAAGAACACATTTTTTTTATGTTAGCCTCAAACACTTGTTTCTTTTCTGTTGCCAAATACGTGCAGGATTTATTAGATATTGGAAACAAGGTATTATTAGATAAAGCCTTGTTCCCAAGATCATACAATAAGGCTACTCGAAAGCTGGAATTACAACTCACGTTTCACTTACAACAAGCATTGGCAAAATCAATGGGTTTCGCCTATGCAAGAGCTATTGGCTTTGCAGATATGTTTTAGCTATGTTGTACAGCTGCGGGACTGCTGCTCAGAATGGCTAAAAGTTAGTGGCGTAAAGGAGAGTGGCGTGTAGTGTCATGCAGTAGAATGAAGTGTTGTGGAGTGGCGTAGAAGTCGTGGAGTGCTGTAAAGTTGATTAGCACAGAGTGAAGTGGAGTCAGGCGTGCAACACCCACTGGACTCAAAGGGCTTCAGCCCCCCCCCCCCCCCGCACGTCATGTGTGTCTGCCCGAGATGAGACAGCTTCCCGGGCACACACACAGCCGCACCCGAGCACTTCAAAGGTCTTTAAAAGACCATTTGCATGTTAATGAGGCTTTGTTGTTGTTTCACCCCTTCTAAGAGCCCTTGCAGCTCCACTCTGCCTATTGCTTAAAGTTTCAGCACCCCCCCTCGAAATTTTTTCTTCGTCTCCCCCCCCCCGAAATTTGGCTCTAGATGCGCCTCTGAATGGAGTGTCATGGAATGGCATAGAGAGTTATGGAGGGAGTAGAGTGTAAACGTGTGGAGTACTGTGTTGTAAAGTAGAGTGGCATGGAGTGGTGTTGAGAGTGTTGCATAGAGTGGAATAAAGGGGAGTAGAGTAGCATAGAGTGCAGTCAATTGTCATTTAGCTGAATGGCATAGAGTAGAGTGTCGTGGAGTGGCATAAAGTGTAGTGGAGAGGTATATAGTGGAGTGGAGTAGCGTGTCATAGAATAGAGTGGAGTAAAGTTGCATGGGGTGGTGTAGAGTGGAGTAGCATCGTAGAATGGTATAGAGTGGAGTAGCGTTTCATGGAGTAGAGTTTAATGGAGTAGAGCGTCATGGAGTTGAGTGTCAAAGTGGAGTGTCGTGGAGTGACTAGGGTGAAGTGGTGTAAAGTACAGTGGAGCAGAGTAGATTGGCATAGAGTGCAGTGGCGTAGAGTGCATTGGTTTTGAGTAAAGTAGTGTAGAGAGCATTGGCACATAGTGTAGTGACGCCGAGTGATGCAGAGTAGAATGGAGTGGTGCAGTGTAGATTGCAGTTGCATATAGTGCAATGACATAGAGCGCAGTGGCATAGAGTAGATTATTTCAGGATTAGTGGAGTGGTGCAGGGTAGAGTGCATAGGAGTAGAGTAGTGCAGAGGAGTAGAGTAGTGTAGAGTGCAGTGGCGTAGACTACAGTGGTGCAGAGTAGATTAGAGTATACAAAACAACGATGGCTGGAATTCTTGAATTAATCTCAGCTATTGATAATCACAAATTTGGACCGCATCCCAATCCATAGTTATTTGCACATTGCCACCTCAGTTTGCACCCAGCTATATACAAATCAGTCTTGACCATCCATCAATGTTTTGTATACTAATTGTGTTGTTCTAAGTGGCACAGGTGTGCACACTGTCAGGTGTGCCCAGATATGGGTCCTATTCACACAATGTCACTGGAATCGAGCTGTATCCTGCTGATGAGCCCATAACTAGATCGAAAATAAGGTCCTGGGTTGCCTGTGTTCCGATTCAGAGAGGATCTAGCTGGGTAGTTCGTGCTGGACTGTTCCCATTGGAGCAAGGTCAAGGCTGATTTGCATATAGCTGGGGCCATACTGAGGTGGCATGGTGTGCATAATAATAATAATAGATTGGGATGCGGCCCGAGTGACTACCAGTGGCTGGGATTAATTCAAGCAATCCATCCACCACTGATTAAATACTAATTGTTTCTCTCCAAGTGGGACGGGTATACCCAGACGTAGGTCTCAGGCACACTGCGTCACTGGACAAGCTGTATCCGACTGATGAGCCCATTACTAGGGTGAAACCGGTCCTGAATTGCTTTGGTTCCGGTTCAAGGAGGTTCTGGCTTGGCAGTTCGGGCTGGACTGTTTCTATTGGAGCAGGGTCAAGACTGATTTGCATATAGCTGGGTCCAAACTAAGGTGGGATGCTGTGCAAAATAACAGTGGATTGGGATGCTGCCTGAGTGATTAACAGTGGCTGAGATTAATTCAAGCATTCCATACATCACTGTTTTGTATACTACTTGAGTTGATTAGAGTGGAGTGATGCAGAGAAGAGTGAGGTGGAGTGCATTGGTGTAGAGTGCAGCAGAATGGCATAGAGTTAAGTGGTGTAGAGTGTAGTGGCATCGAGGGCAGTGGCATAGAGTAGTGGTACAGAGTAGAGTTCAGTGGCAGAGAGTGCATTCTTGCAGAGTAGAGTGGTGCAGAGTAGAGTGGTGCAGAGTTGAGTGGTGTAGAGTGCACTGGCGTAGAGTGCACAGGCGTAGATTGCATTGAGGTAGAGTGCATTGGGGTAGAGTGCATTGGTGTAGAGTTCATTGGCGTATAGTTCATTGGCATAGAGTGCAGCAGCGTAAAGAGCAGTGCAGCAGCGTAAAGAGCAGTAGAGTAGAGTATTGCAGAGTAAAGTGCTCTAGAGAGCAGTGACATACAGTGCAGTGTTGCAGAGTAGAATAGAGTGGCATAGACTGCTGTGACGTAGAGTGGTGTAGTGTACAGTGGTATAGAGTGTTGCATAGTAGAGTGGCGTAGTGCGTCTCCGTGTATATTGCAGTGGCGTAGTGTGGAGTGGTGCATAGTGCAGTTGAATAGTGTGCAGTGGCATAGAGTACATTGTTTCAGAGTAGAGTTAAGTGGCTTAAAGTGGTGTGGTGCAGGTTAGAGTTGAGTGGAGTGCCAGAGAGTAGTGAAGTAGAATGCACTGGCGTAGAGTGGAGTGGTATAGAAAAGAGTGGAGTTGCCTAGTCTGGAGTGGTGTAGAGTGAATGTCAAAGAGTGTAGTGATGCATAGTAGAGTTGAGTGGTGTAGAGGGAAGTGGAATAGAGTGCACTATCATGGACTGAAGTGGTGCACAGTAAATTAGAGTGGCATAGAGTGGATTGGCGTAGAATGTAGTGGCATAGCGTGTGTATGTTAGAAATGGGGTCTCTGTTGGCAGTGGTTTGCACCCTGTCCAAGTGGGGTCCCTCACTCTAGTCAGGGTAATTAGGTTACACCCTCAGAATAACCTGCACTCACCCCCTTGGTATCTTGACAAAAGCAGTCAGGCTTATCTCAGAGGCAATGTGTAAAGTATTTGTACACACAAACAGTAACACAGCAAAAACACCACAAAAGTATAACAAACAAGTTCAGAAAAATATACAATATTTCTCTGATTCAAACAAGACAAATAAAAAAAAAACCAACATACACAAGTCAAGTTATGAATTCTCAGAGATTAAGCGTAGTTATAGCACTTAGAACACAATAGCTCCAACTGGGACTATAACAAATCTCAAAGTTCAGGGCTGACTGGATAGAGCGCGGGCCGGCTACGGAGTCCTCCAGACCCCAGTTACTGGGTATGCCCAGTCGTGGGTCCTATGCTCACTGCAGCACTGGAATTAAGCTAGCCTGGCTGATGAGGGGTAATGCCCCGAAACCGGTCCCAGGATGCTTGTTTCTGGTCCTGGCTAGGCAGTTTCGGCTGGACTGTTCCCTTGAGAAACAGGGCCAAGACTGATTTGCATATGGCTGTTTCCAAACTGGGGTGGCGTGGTGAGCAAAAGCGCGATGGATTAAACCAAGATCCTTGTGACTGGGAGTGAATGTTTGCATTGTTCAGCATTCCGTCCATCAATTGTTCCTTTTGCTTTTGTCGCCCTAAGTGGCAAGGGTATGCCCAGACATGGGTCCTGTGCTTACTGCATCACTAGAATCAAGCTATCCTTGCTGATGAGGGGTAATGCTCCGAAACCGGTCCCAGGATGCATGTTTCTGGTCCAGGGAGGACCTGACTTGGCAGTTCGGCTGGGCTGTTCCCATGAAGAACAGTCGTCAAGATTGATTTGCATATGGCTTGATCCAAACTGGGGTGGGATGGTGAGCAAAAGAGCAATGGACTAAACTCAGATCCTTGTGACTGGGAGTGAATGTTTGCATTGTTCAGCATTCTGTCCATTAATTGTTTGATTTGCAATTTTCTAAAAGTGGCATTTTCAGGCCTGCAATTTAAAAACCAACTGCACTAAAAGATGCGTTTTTAAATTTTGAGTCCAGAGACACCAAACTACAATTTTCTATCAGCTCCCAATTGGAAGATATACTTGTAATATGTTACAAGGCAGCCCCAATGCTAACCTATGAGATAAATAGGCCTTGCTATAGTGAAAATGAAATTAGCAGTATTTCACTACCAGGACATTTAAAGCACAAGAGTACACATTCTACCTTTTAGATATACTGCATCCTGTCCATGGGCTACTATGGACCTACCTTAAGGGTGCCTTACATGTAATAAAAGGGTAGGTTTGAGCCTGGCAAGTGGGTGAATTTGCCAGGTTGAAATGACAGTTTAAAACTCCACAAACAGACACTGCAGTGGCAGGCCTGAGAAATGTTTTCAGGGCTACTCATGTGGGTGGCACACTGCAGGCCCACTAGTAGCATCTGATTTACAGGCCCTGGACACACCTGGGGCACTGTACTAGGGACCTACTAGTAAATCAAATATTCCAATCATGGAAAAACCAAATACCATTACATTTTAGACAGGGAGCACTTGTACTTCACTGGTCAGCAGTGGTAAAGTGTACTAAAGCCAGCAAGAGCAAAATCCAGCACACACTCAAAAACAGGAGGTCAGAGCAAAGAGACAGGGGAAACTATGCCAAAAGGTGCAGGTCTAACACGTGCCCCCCACCCCCAGCTGAAAGTAGGGAGAACTACTCATCCTCTTGGGAGGTCTCATCACTAAGGTGGAAGAATCTGGAAAAACCACCAGCGTTGGCGTGTTCTATTCCAGGGTGGTGTTCGACCGTAAAGTCCATTCCCCGTAGGGAGATGGACCACCTCACCAGTTTAGGATTCTCACCCCTCATCTGCATTAATCATCTGAGGGGCCTGTGGCCTTTCTGAAGTGAGTCCCAAACGAGTAGGGTCTTAGCTTCTTCAGTGCCCAGACCACAGCAAAAGCTTCCCCTTTTATTGCACTCCACCTCTGTTCCCTGGGAAGTAGCCTCCTACTAATGAAAGCTGCAGGTTGATCTAGGCCCTCTTCATTTAGCTGTGTAAGCATAGCTCCCTTACCATGCTCAGAGGCATCAGTCTGCACCACAAATTCCTTGGAGAAGTCAGGAGCATGGGCACAGTGCAAATGGCCTCCTTCGGGGTGTCAAAAGCTGTCTGCCACACCACTGTTCAGATCACCTGATGGGGCTACTTCTTCAAAGTCAGCTCTGTCAAGGGCATAACAATGGTGCCATACCCCTTGACGAATCTCATGTAGTACCTGGTGAGACCAAAAAAAGCTATCATCTCAGTCTGGGTTTTGGAGGGTGCCCAAGCCAGAATGGTATAAATCTTTGGCTGTAGGGACTGCACCTTGTCGCTCCCTACCTGGTGTCCCAAGTACACCACAGATCCCTGCCGTATCTGGCACTTACTTGCCTTGATAGTGAAGCCTGTGCTCTGCAGGACCATCAGCACCTCCTAAAGATGGTACAAATGGTCCTCCCACCTGGAGCTGAAGACTTCAATGTCATCAAGGTAGGCGGCACTGACGTTGTCCAACCCAGCCAGGACCTGGTTGACCAACCTCTGGAATGTGGCTGGGGTGTTCTTCAACCCAAAAGGCAAGACCGGGAACTGGTAGTGCCCTTCTGAGATTGAGAACACTGACCTCTCTTGTGCTCCGTGGTCAGGCAATCTGCCAGTACCAGAAGTTAGATCAAACGTGCTGAGGAACTTGGTAGCTCCAAGCCGGTCAATGAGTTCATCAGCTTGGGGAAAGGGGTGCAAGTCAGTCTTAATGACAGCATTGAGCCTGCGGTAGTCAGCACAGAACTGTAGTTCAGGTGTGACACTTGGCAGGGCAGCCTTGGGGACCAAAACCACTGGGCTGGACCAAGGACTGTTGGAGGGCTCAATCACCCCTATCTCCAGCAACTTTGAGACCTCCTCCTTGATGGTGTTCCTCACTCTATCAGACAGCATGTAAGACTTGTGCTTAACAGGCCGGCTGTCCCCAGTGTCAATGTCGTGGGTGCATTATTGGGTGACTCAGGGGTGAGTGAGAACAGAGAGGTACACTATCCCAGAAGCTGGTGACAGTCTCTCTGCTGTTCTAGGGTCAGAGTAGAGGAGAGGATCACACTCTATACTGGCCCATCCTGCTGTTTGGAAGACAGAAGGTCAGGGAGAGGTTCACTCTCTTCTTCCATCCGATCATCCATGACCAAGAGCAGGTTAACTCAGACCTCACAAAATGTGATTTGAGGTGGTTCACATGTAGGACCCTCTAAGGGTTCCCACGTCTGCATGTTCACCAAGGAGGAGTCTGCATGTCTAACAGGAGGGTGACATCACTCTTGCGCTCCTTCACCTCAAATGGCCTAGACCATCAGTCTTGTAGAGCACAGGGCTATACCGGTGGCATCACCCTCCCTTTCTGACCAGGCTGAAACTCAACGTTTCATATCCTCCTTGCTAGCTTCCAGATTCTCCTAACCGAGTTTCCGGAATCGGTCGTTCTGGTTCTGGAAGGTCAGCATGTAACTGAATACATCCTAGGGTGGTTCCTTGGAGCTTTCTCCGAGCCCTCCATTATCAAACTGAGAGGTCCTCTCACAGGGTGCCCATACAGAAGTTCAAAAGTACTGAAGTCAACCCACTTCTGTGGTACCTCCCTGTAGTGAACAGAAGGCACAGAAAGAGGACATCCTACTTACGCCTCATGGGTTCTGAAAGACCCATAATCATGCCCTTCAGGGTACGGTTGAACTTTTGAATCAACCCACTGCTTTGGGGATAGCAAGGGGTGGTGAACTTGTAGGCAACACCGCACGCCTTCCACATCCCCTTCATGTACAAAGACATAAAGTTGGTGGTACCCTGGTCAGATACCACCTCCTTAGGAAAACCCATGCAGGTAAAGATACCGATACCCCATCAGTGCCCTGCCCGCGGTGAGTGCAGTCACTGTCCTCAGAGTGATAGCTTCGGGTGGCATGGTCCACGAAGACCAGGATGAACCTGTTGCCCATGGCTTTCTTGGGATCAGAGGCCCCACAATGTCAATGCCCACCTGCTCAAAAGGGGTGCTCACAACAAGAAATCATTGTCGCGGTGTGCACCCCCCTTCAGACTGCACTCAGGATATGCTGCCACCATCTGGGCAGGATTCACTCTTCTTGGCTTACAAATCCAGCTCCTTAGACTAAGATCATGAGCCAAAACAACATTTTTTCTCCTCAATGGTTAATCTCTTTTCCTCCAAAGCTTTCTCTCTTTAATGCTTCATCTTGAGCTTTGAAGTTCCAAATTTTGTTTTCTGGCCTCCTGCCTGTCCTCCAGCTCCTCTGGGGACAGACTATTTGAAGAAACACTGCTGCTTGCTATGGAAGGTGCTTCCCTCGAAGCAGATCCAGTTGTACCACAAAATCACCATGCAGGCTCTGTTCCTCCATATCCACAATATCATTCTCATCCTCTGTGTGCTCACCAGCATCCCTTGCTTCCAACCAAGCCCTCAGCGCATTCTCTGCTCCTCCTTTCTAGTGAGGACTTTAAAACTCCTTGCAGAACTTTTTGAGCTGAGGAACTTTATAGGTCTCCAACCTCTCCTGCTCAAATACCAAATCTTTAGGTACAGCTGATGGCTCTCCATACTGAGACATGATTGTGGCAAAAGTTCAAGAGTTGCAAAAACATGGAAAAGCAAAATAGTTTTATGGGGTGTAACGGTCTGCAATATGGAAGTAGTACACACCAATCACTGTATATAATGCACATTTACAAGTCCTATCCTCCGATCCCACTGCTGCCACCAATGTTAGAAATTGGGTCTCTAGTAGGCAGTGGTTTGCTCCCTGTCCAAGTAGGGACCCTTACTCTAGTCAGGGTAAGTAGGTTACACACTAAGAATAACCTGCGCTCAACCCCTTGATAGACTGGCAAGAGCAGTCAGGCTTTTCTCAGAGACAATGTGTAAAGTATTTGTACACACACACAAACACACGTATACACACACACACACACACAGTAACAGCGAAAACACCACAAAAGTACACCATCCACTTTAGAAAAATAGACCAGAACAATAAAAATCCAATATATACAAGTCAAGTTATGAATTCTCAAATATTAAATGAAATTATGCCGCTTAGCAACACATTAGCTCTAACTGAGGCTTTAATGACGTGCTTGATGGAGTCGAATCTCAAATTTCGGGGCGGACTGAGATGGAACGCGGACCGGCTACGGAGTCGTCCAGACCCAGGTTACAGTACCTTGGAAACGATGACAAAACAATGATGTTGCGAGGCGCTAGGGAGGTGAGTCATGGCTGAGGCTGGCGTGGTGTCGGTTTCTTCCTGTCGATGCAGGTCGTTGGCTTGTTGGTGATCGGGACTGCACGTTGCACAACAGAGGTGAGGTGTAATTTAAGCAAGTGCGGTGTCGGTTCCTGGAGGCGGTGAGGAGTCGTTGAGGAGCTGACGTCTGGGACATTTCAAGGCACATGGGAGGCGATGCAGCGTTGGTGGTGAGGCATCGGTTCAGCTGGTGGTGCGGGGTCGATGAAGTGTTGAGAGTCAAGCCATGCAGCATTGTCAATGTCCCACCAGTGCAGGTCGGCGAAGTTGTGCACCACTGACTTCGGGGGCATGGTACTCGAGACTCCCTCTGTGGCTGTTTTTCAGGGGCACTACGGTGGGGTCGGGGCTTGCGTTGTAAGTCGCGGTCGACATATTGAGCGGGGACCACGACTCTGGTGAAGGCAGTGACACGGTATCAGAGAGCTGTGCAGCTCCAAAGTCACACTCAAAGTCGATGTGCTGTTTTCTTCTTGTTGAGCACAGAAAACTCACTTCTAGGGCCCAGGAACTGCTTTCAGCACCATTTTGCAGAGTAAGGCTCTCAGCAGGAGAGCTCAGGTGCTGCAGGTGAAGTTTTTGATGACCCTGAGACTTACAACAGGAGGCAAGCTCAACTCAAGCCCTTGGAGAACCTTAGAAAGCAGGATGCAGAAAGCAAAGTCCACTCCTTTCAGTGCCAAGACAGAAGCAGCACGCAGCAGGCCATCACAGCAAAGCAAACAGCAAAGTAGCAGTCCCTCCTCAAAGCAACACACTTCTTCTTCCTGACAGAATGTTCTCAATCTAGCAGTGTTCTGAGTATATGGTGTCACAGGTCCAGAACTTAGACCAATTTCAGCCTTTGAAGTAGGCAAACTTCAAAGAAAAGTCTTAGTAGTGCACAAGATCCTGCCCTTCCTTGCTCTGCCCTGAGACACAATAAAGGGGGTGGAGACTTCTTTGTGTGAGGACAGGCACAGCCCTATTCAGGTGTCAGTGTCAACTCCTCCCTCCACTCTAGCTCATGAAGACTCAAAAGCCTGGTGATGGGCCATCAGGATATGCAGTGCACACCTCAGCTCCCTTTGTGCGACTGCCTAGAGTGAATGTAACAAAAACCCAAATGAATCTGACCCAGACATGTATTCAGAGCCAGGAAGGAACACAGAATGGTTAAAGTAAGAAAATGCAACTTTCTAAAAGTGACATTTTCAGACTGGCAATTTAAAAACCAACCTCACTAAAAGATGTGTTTTTAAATTGTGAGTCCAGAGACACTAAACTCCAATTTTCTATCAGCTCCCAATTGGCAGATACACTTGTACGATGCGACAAGGCACCTCCAATGCTAATCGATGGGAGAGATAGGACTTGCTGTAGTGAAAAATTAAAATAGCAGTATTTCACTACCAGGACATGCAAAGCACAACAATAGATGTCCTACCTTTTAGATATACCACACCCTGTCCATGGGACTACCTGGGGCCTACCTTAGGGGTGCCTTATAATTAACAAAAAGGAGGCTTTGGACCTGGCAAGTTGGTGCACTTGCCAGGTCGAAATGGCAGTTTAAAACTGCACACAAAGACACTGCAGTGGCAGGCCTGAAATATATTGCAGAGCTACTCATATCGGTAGCACAATCAGTGTTGCAGGCCTATTAGTAGCATTTTATTTACAGGCCCTGTGCACACCTGGTGCACTGTACTAGGGACGTACTAGTAAACCAAATATGCCAATCATGGAGAAACCAAATACCTTTACATTTTAGACAGGGAGCACTTGCACTTTAGCACTGGTCAGCAATAGTAAATTGCCCAGAGTCTGAAATCCAGCAAAAACAAAATCCAGCACACAGTCAAAAACAGGAGGTCAGAGGCAAAAAGACAGGGGAAACCATGTCAAAAGATGCCCTACTCTCAGAGGTCAGAAACAATGATTGCTGTGGTAGGAGGTTTTTACACCTCCTCCAAACAGGATGGCTAGTAAATTAGCATGTTAAGGCAGGCAGCTTCAATGAGCACACCACCTTTGATATGAGAGCCTGGCTTCCCCTAGACCTGGAGAATGCCAACACCTGCCCTGAGGCCCATTTGGCACTAGGACAGGGGGGAAATTAGATAGCCAGGAGACGTGTTACACTCAAAGGCTAGTCACAACTCTAGGGTGGGCTACCTGAAGTGAACACAAAAGAAAGAATTCCACCCTCTTGTGTGGGGTGAAATTAGGAACTCTGGGACAGGGTGATTCCTATTCCCCACAGAAAGTGGTTATCTAGGGGGTGTAGTGACCCACAAGGGTAAGTATAGCTTTGGCTACTATTCTTATCACCCCTAAATTGAGTATTTAGGTGCCCCCCTGACATCAGAAATTCAGATTAATCTCCCTGGAGAAGAAAGAAGGACAAAGAAGAGCCTATGATGTGAAAACTGAAGAGTAGCATCTGACTTGGCTCCAACCTTGCCAGCCTGCCTGCTCTCCCCAACAATTGCATGGACCTGGCCCGCCCAGAAAGTGGGGACACCTCCCAAAGGCCATGGAGGAGTCACCCATGACTTCAACTGGCCAGCAACATCTCCAATGGATTAGAGGAGCTTCTTCCCTGCATGTTTGCAGGCACCAAAAGGACCAACACAAGAGCTTCTGCAGCGCGACTGCGCCAGACAAAGCTGTACTGCACATGAGCCCGCCAGCCCGAGTTGTGGTAAACTGACCGTGCCTATGAGGCACCGAGACCCTAAAGAGCTGAGCCCCATCTTGAGTTTAGGTGGACTGGCCCTAAAGTAACTGCCGGCAGTCTCTATCTACACGAAAGCAGGAACTGCAAAAGCCCTTGGTCTGCCGCGAGCCGACACCTGAAGACACCACTGTACCTGAGCACCGCAGACCGAGAAGAAGTAGACCAACAGTGCCCACTGGGGCCTGAGATTCTCCACAGCTGAAGCCCCCTTTGGGTTTGACCAGACTGGTCCCCCATTCCCCACCTGCAGCCTGTTTTTTCAACCAAAAACCGCAAGTGCCTCCTGCAATGCAACCGAGTTGGTGAAAGAGCCACTACACACGAGCCCCCCAGCCCGAATTTCAGTGGGTCAACTGTGTGTCTGCATGGCCCCCTAGTCCTTACTTGCAGCCTCCTTTGAACCAGACCGTTCCCCACTGATTTAAACTGGGCACCCGACACTGTAATGCACCTCTGCACCCAGACGCCCCAGAGCCGACTGAGGTGAGCTGCTGGTCCTGCCTTGGGCCTTGGCCCATACTTACCTTAAATCCAGAAGGACAGTCCTGTAAGTTGCTGCTAACTACCTGTATGCAGTATATGTTTCTTTCCCATGGGATAACATTACCACTTTACCGATACAAGTGCCAGTGTATTTCTGTATACTGCAAAAAACGTGATAACTCACCAAATGCAAGTATATTTCTCTATACTTTCAACACAGTGATATCTCAAAACAAAGCACTTAACCAACTGCAAAGTTCTTGGTGGTAAAACAAATATATTAAAAAGTTGTATTTTTCTAAATTAGTGTGGATCTCCTTGTTAAGTGCATCATTCATTGACTCTGTGTGTGCAAAATATGTCTTACACTCCTCTCTGATAAGACTAACGCTGCTCGGCCAGCTACCCTAGAAAGAGCACCTTGGGATTGCTTGAGTAAACCCCTATTTACTCGTAAGGGATACCTGACTCTTTACACAGCATTCCTCTTTTTGGTATACTATATACAGAGCCAGCTTCATACAGAGTGCAATGACAGAGAGCAGAGCCGTAGAGTACAGTGGCGCAAAGTAGAGTGGAATAAAGTTCCGTGGCGTAGACCAGGGTGGTGCAGAGTAAAGAGGTGTAGGACGCAGTGGCATAGAGTACAGTAGTGCAGAGTAGAATAGAGTGATATAGAGTTCAGTGATGTAAAGTGTAATGTGGAGAGTACAGTGGCGTAGAGGGATCACTGACAGAATATCGACAGTCACAATATCGAGATGACAAAATATCGAGGTCAAAATATCGACTACAAAATATCGAGTGTAAAAAATATAGACTGTCAAAATATCGAATTTTTTAAATGTCTTAAAAGTAATTTAAAAGTAATATAATAATAAATAAAATTATTTTTAACTTATTTAAAATACCTAAATAAACGTAACATTAAAAAATAATTAATATAACTTAAAAAAAAATAATTTATTTTTAATACATATATATATATATACATATTATTAACAAAACATATACAATATTTTTACCGTAGAATAGCAAGAGGTTTAAATTTACTGTAACGACTCCAGTGAGTGCACAGAAGGGAAAGCGTTGGATAGCATAGGGGGAAAAATTACTATTCCCACTCCAGAGAGTGCAACAGTAGGGAAAGCGTTGGATAGCGTAGAGGTAAAAATTACTATTCCCATTCCATAGAGTGCAACAGTAGGGAAAGCGTTGGATAGCGTAGGGGTAAAAATTACTATTCCCACTCCAGAGAGTGCAACAGAAGGGAAAAAGTTGGATAGCGTAGGGGTAAAAATTACTATTCTCACTCCAGAGAGTGCAACCGTAGGGAAAGCGTAGGATAGCGTAGAGGTAAAAATTACTATTCCCACTCCAGAGAGTGCAACAGTAGGGAAAGCGTTGGATAGTGTAGGGGTTAAAGTTACTATTCTCACTCCAGAGAGTGCAACAGTAGGGAAAGAGTTGGATAGCGTAGGGGTAAAAATTACTATTCCCACTCCAGCGAGTGCAACAGTAGGGAAAGCGTTGGATGGCGTAGGGGTAAAAATTACTATTCCCACTCCAGAGAGGGCAACAGTAAGGAAAGCGTTGGATAGTGTAGGGGTTAAAGTTACTATTCTCACTCCAGAGAGTGCAACAGTAGGGAAAGAGTTGGATAGCGTAGGGGTAAAAATTACTATTCCCACTCCAGCGAGTGCAACAGTAGGGAAAGCGTTGGATGGCGTAGGGGTAAAAATTACTATTCCCACTCCAGAGAGTGCAACAGTAAGGAAAGCGTTGGATAGCGTAGGGGTAAAAAATACTATTCCCACTCCAGAGAGTGCAACAGTAGGGAAAACGTTGGATAGCGTAGGGGTAAAAATGACTATTCCCACTCCAGAGAGTGCAACAGTAGGGAAAGCGTAGGATAGCGTAGGGGTAAAAATTACTATTCCCACTCCAGAGAGTGCAACAGTAGGAAAACCGTTGGATAGCGTAGGGGTAAAAATTACTATTCCCACTCCAGAGAGTGCAATAGTAGGGAAAGCGTTGGATAGCGAAGGGGTAAAAATTACTATTCCCACTCCAGAGAGTGCAACAGTAGGGAAAGTGTTGGATAGCGTAGGGGTAAAAATTACTATTCCCACTCCAGAGAGTGCCCCAGTAGGGAAAGCGTTGGATAGCGTAGGGGTTAAAATTACTATTCCAACTCCAGAGAGTGCAACAGTAGGGAAAGAGTTGGATAGCGTAGGGGTTAAAATTACTATTCCAACTCCAGAGAGTGCAACAGTAGGGAAAGAGTTGGATAGCGTAGGGGTTAAAATTACTATTCCAACTCCAGAGAGTGCAACAGTAGGGAAAGTTTTGGATAGTGTAGGGGTAAAAATTACTATTCCAACTCCAGTGAGTGCAATAGTAGGGAAAGTAAATACTTCATATATAAATATAAATAACATAAATAGTAATACCAATTACAAAATAATTAAAATATTTTACAATTGTATAAAATATATTAAATAATTATTTATAAATACAAATTAAAATTATTTAATTATAAAAATTACCTACTAATACTAATTAATTACCTATTAACAATAAATTAATTTACAATTTAAAAATTAATCAATTAATTTTAATTACCAATTATATTTTAATTAATTATCTATTAAAAATTAATTAACAATTAATTTTAAATAAATACCAATAAATTAAATGACATTTAATTAATTATAATTAAATTACTTACCACCCTATTCCCCTATAAACCCACAACAGAAAATAATTTAATGAAATTAACATATTTATCAATTAATCAATTAAAAATATTTACCAATTATATTTTAATTAATTACCAAATATTATTTAATTAATTAATTCAAAATATTTAACAATAAATAAATTAACATATTTAATTAATTATAATTATTTTACTTCCCACCCTATTCCCCTATAAACCCACAAACCGCTACAGAAACTAATTTAATAAAATTAACCAATTAATCAATTATAATTAATTACCAATTATATTTTAATTAATTACCAATTAATAATTAATTAACAATTAATTCTAAATAAATATCAATAAATAAATTAACATATTTAATTAATTATAATCAAATTACTTCCCACCCTATTCCCCTATAAACCCACAACCCGCTACAGAATTATATTACACAAAAAATAAAAAATAATATTAACTTACCTTAAATTCAATATTTTTGTTGTCTATATTATGTCTAGTCGATATTATGTCCATTCTATATTTTTTACTCGATATTCTGCCCAGTCGAAATAAAAAACTCGATATTATGACTGCACACCGGCGGAGAGTGCATTGGCATACAGCAGAGTGTTGTAGAGTATAGTGGCATTCATAAGTCAAATGCTCTTATATAGCGCACAAAATCACCAAAAAGGTCTTGAGGCGCAGTGCAGTGGCATAGAGTAGATTCGCCTAGGTTCAGGGGCAGAGAGCGCAGTGTTGCAGAGTTGACTGTCACAGAGTGCAGTGGTGTATAGTAGAGTGGTGCAGAGTAGAGTGGCATAGAGTACACTGATGCAGAGTAGAACACAGTGTCGTAGAGAGCACTGATTTAGGGTGCAATTGTGTAGAGTGCAGTGGCATAGAGTACAGTGCTGCAAAGTAGAACAGAGTGGCATAGAGTGCTGTGACCAAGTACAGTGATGTAGAGTGCAGTGGCATAGAGTGTTGCAAAGTGTCATAGAGTGCAGTGGTGCAGAGTAGGTTGGCCCTGAGTACAGTGGCGTACAGTGCATTTGTTTTGAGTAAAGTGATGTAGAGTTCATTGGCACTGAATGCAGTGGTTAGAGTACAGTGCATTGGAGTAGAGTGGTGTAGAGTAGAGTGGTGCAGAGTGGAGTTGTGCAGCACAGAATGCAGTGGTGTAGAGGAGAGTGCAGTGGTGCAGAGAAGATTGTTTCAGAGTAGAGCCAAGTGGTGTAGAGTGGAGTCGTGCACGGTAGAGGGGAGTGGTGCAGGGTACAGTGAAGTGGAATAGAGTGCAGTGGTGCAGAGTAATTCAATTCAAAACTTTATTCGGAAACATGTAAATCATGTCCATAAAAGTACATACATACAATACATGTTAAAAGAGAAATACACTTGACAATCGCAATCCGCTAAAATACAGTATGATACATATAACAAATCAAGTGACACACTTAAAAAGGTTTCCAATAGATAAAAAGTTTTAAGAAATTTTTATATTTGTTTTTAAAAAATCATGCTTTTCCTATAGCTAATGGCCCTAAGTAAGAAACTAGCCATATAAAAACAGATGTCAGGATGATGCAAGTTAAAAAGTAATTTCATTGCCGCTTTAACGGTTCTTGCTCCAAATTTAATAAATAAAGGTTTTAAAAAGAATTTACGACATTCACTATACAGGTTACATATAAGTAGAAAGTGCTCTGTGCTTTGTTCTGAAATGTTGTCGCACCGACATGGACCTGTAGGGCGCATCTTAATCTCAGGGAATGCAACCAATAGGTGGATCGTACCCATCCTCATCCTGGTGAGAACAAACCGATGTTGCCCTTTAGTTACCTGGAGGAGGTAAGGGTGTAGGCCCACAAATTCGTTCAAATGGTTATAACGTATACAGGTGGAAAGTTTAAGATCATCCGTGGCTCGTCTTTCTGCACAATGATTTAAGAAAATTAATTTCAGACTCTCTTTAGAGAGATCCGAAGCAGAACAGTGATCTAATGTAACGTTAAACCCAAACACACTAGAGAAGGATTCAATTGTGTATTTAATCCATGGGATTTTGAGAAAATAGTCTAGACGTAAACAGTCCTCAATGATGGCCCTATTAAATGAGGTTTCGTCTTTCATCCAGACTGAACGCCACAACATCAGAGGTCTCAATAATAATAGATCATTTAGATGATGTAGTCCTAGTTCTTTATGGACCAAGCTATTAGCAGTGGAGGTCGGGAGACACAGTAATTTTTTCAGAAATGCATTCTCTTCTACCTGTAGAGATTCTACCCTGGATACCCCCCATACCCCTGCTCCGTAGAGGGCAGCCGACAGACACCTAGCTTCAAAGATCTTAAGCATTACTTTAGGCCTTCTACTACCTAATTTACTTGCAAAAGCAAATATTCCATTGGCACTCCTGATCATTTTGTCGCGCACCACCTTATGCTCGACATCCCAGCGACCATTTTTGGAAAAGTTAACCCCCAGGTAGCAAAAATTGTCCACACACTGCACCACTTGGCCATCAATGAGATACCTATAGGGCTTTTTAGTTTTAACTTTACTAGCTCCACACTCCATTACATATGTCTTGCTTTTGTTAATGACCAGCTTTCTTTTTTCAATAAAGGCCACAAATTTATCCATCAAAAGCTGTAGACCCCTGGGAGTCCTAGAGAGCAACACAGCGTCGTCCGCGTAGAGTAACACGGGGATGGTACTTGTGTTTACTCTAGGGGCGTCCGCTGGTGCCTTCTTTAGGATCGAGTCTATTTCATTAATAAACAGAGTGAAAAGCAAGGGAGCCAAAACACAGCCTTGTCTGATACCTCTCCTGACCCTGAATTTGTCTGTGCATTCGCCCGAAGGCCCGTACCGGACACTCGAGCTAAGCCTCTCGTATAAACGGGCCAGAAAATATATAATTTCCCTAGGTGCTCCCATTTCTAGCAAGGTAGTCCATAGTATGGCGTGATCCACCAGGTCAAAAGCGCTGCTCAAATCAGCGAAACAGAGGTAGAGTGAACCATTCTTTGCTCGGGTGTATTTCCCTATCAGGAGTTCCAGGTTTAAGCATTGTTCAATGCAACCTCTTCCTTTCCTGAACCCGTATTGGCAGTCTGTCATTATCTGATTAGACTCTGCCCACTCTTCTAATCGGACGAGGAGTACACGGCTCATAATCTTGACGGACGAATCCAACAATGAAATTGGCCGGTAGTTTTTAGCGTTTCCTCGGTCCCCTTTCTTGTGAATCGGAACTATAATAGATTCAGACCAGGTGCACGGAATGGTATAGCGAACAGCAGCGTTAAAAACATTGACTAGTACTGGCCCCCAAGTCTCAGGTGCGAATTTGTACACATCAACTGGGACACCATCGGGTCCCTGGGCCTTACCGCCCTTACTAGCCCTAATACTACTTAGGACCTCCTGTAAGGTGATATCTAGGTTAAGTACTGGCCAGGAGCAACTTATCGGCAACGTTACCGTATTAGGATTAAAAATGCCAGAAAAATGCTGTACCCATGATTCCTTACCCACGTTTGAGGTTAACACGGGAAATTTATCATCTTTTAAAAAGGGGCTGTTTACTACTGCCCAAAAAAGAGTACAATTATTTGATACAGCCGCTAGATCAAGTCGCTCCCAAGCTTCCTCACGTAGTTCAAATTTCCTTTGCTTAAGAGCTAAATTATAGTCAGATCTAAGCTTAGCTACAACTGTTTTGTCTCTAGGTTTGATGGATAATGCCTTTTTTAGTGTCTTCAGTGCCACAGTACATGCATTATTAAACCATCCCCTTGCTTTATTATTAAAATTTCCAGCAGACCTAGTAAACTTACCACTAATAAAAACATTGATTTTTGTAAAATAAAAAATACAGGCCTCCATATTTGGGTTCTCATCAATAATTGAAGTAATGTCATTTAAGCAGCATGAGATAATGCAATTAGAAGTTATTTCAGCCTTATCCCCTGCCCACCTTATTCTGAATCCATTCGGCCTATATACCTCAATGTTTAAGATAGGGCTACTATCTGGAATTATACAAACTTCCCAAAACCTAGTTTCAATAACAAGACAGTTATGATCACTGACCATGTGGTCTACAACCTTGACATCAGAACTAAAATGAGCTAATTCGGAAGACATGCAAATAAAATCAATTACGGTGTTCGCCCCTCTCCCCACAAAGGTTGGCAAACTATCACCCTTCTCGTCCTGCTCAATCTCTAGGATCTCCAAATCGTAGGCGAGTAGGAAGGAGTTCAGAGTTTCTCCATATGTATTGTGTTGGAAATGTGTAGCTGGCTCTCCAACACGGTTCAAGATGCCACACAACTTTTGATTAGAGAGAGGGCAAACAGAAATGTTAAAATCTCCAACATATATGAACTCAAAAACTGTATTAGAAGCTTTCATCAATTGTTTGATTGCGACGTCTAATTCTAAAATAACCGTGTGTCTGCTGGCATCAAAAACATTATTATACATATTAATCAACAGAATGTTTTTGTCTGCCTCATCAGCTAACCACAGCAGTTGGGAATTATTGCCCACAGTGATATGCTCCTTCACCCTAATTCGCGTTTTCACAGAAATCAGAATTAGCAAACCACCTTTGGCCCTCCCTGAGGTAGTTGCCACTGCTGGTAACTCGTATGCTACAAAACCATCAAGGCCCTTAAAATTTAGACACCAGGTCTCTTGTAAACATAAGATATCAAATGTTCTAATTAGTTCTAACCACCCTAGTACTTCTAATTTAGAAACTAGTCCAGCTATATTCCAACTAGCAATAAGGCAAGTTGTTGATGCCCCCTCTAAGGTATTGCAAGATGTACCCACAGACTTGGGCAGTATACTACCAGTAGTATTTGGGGACTGATGTAAATCTACTCCTGCAACCACTTCGGCAAACTCGTGTCTGACCTCTTGTCAATCGCAGTTATTAAGACCAGACAGGGCATCATATCTATTGTGCAATAGCATACTTGGTACTAGGGGGGATGCCCAGCGGTTATGCATATTCAAGTTGTTATCCCATCCTAATGCTGGCGTTTTTGGTAGGGTTACGTTTTGCTGTTCCCCATGAAAGAATTTTAACGTTAGGGGAACCACCGTACCTTTTCTACGCTGGGGTGGAAGAATATGTGTTAGGACATTAGGAAGTACATCGGGGTGTGCAAATGTTACCGCCACACAGTCCCCTTTAAATCTTTTGGGGCGATTCCCTATCCAGGGAACACGTTTAACTGCTTTGATATCATGCGCCAGTTGCTGTAACCCACCAGGCGCTAACCTCATATTACCTGAGAGCCAGTGGAGGGCCTTACTACTCAGAGAGCTGGATGACTCCGTAATACCGTCATCCAACAGGGGTACGTTAGCTAACACCAGTACAACGGGTGAGGCTTCCTCAATAAACTGCAGTGGGTCTGTACCGTGAACTTGTACTTGTGGTAAATTTACTATCAACGGACGCCCTTCTGCTGTTGTTATATTGTGATTAACTTTCGAGGCCGGCATATGGACTGGATTGGTCAGCACACCAGATGTCCCTTCTCCGACTTGATTAACCCCTTCGGTAATATTTCTTGTTAATAGTAAAGTGTTAAGACTACCTATTTCCTCCGTCAACTTTGTTTGCACGCCTCCAAGTCTTTTTACTTCCGCCTGCAATTTATCTATTTTAGAGATCAGAGGTTTTACAATTTCAATGAGTTTACCCTCTACAACCTCAAGCAGTTTAGTAAACATTTCGTCATCTCCTCTGTTTCTTATAGTCCCTTCCCCTACTGCTTTTTGGGGGGCTCTCGAGGAACCTGGGGATAATGTTCTTTTCCTTTTCACTCTTGGCCTTTGACCGCCCTGTTTCCGCTGGTTCTTCACACAGGCGCGCACAGGCCGGGGTGTGTGCTCAATCAGTGGTAGATCATCCTCCACAGGACCAGTTACAGTTTCTGGATCAGAATCA
Source organism: Lissotriton helveticus (assembly GCF_964261635.1). Classification (NCBI taxonomy): domain Eukaryota; kingdom Metazoa; phylum Chordata; class Amphibia; order Caudata; family Salamandridae; genus Lissotriton; species Lissotriton helveticus. The sequence goes on from NC_136071.1 coordinate 280,195,846, forward strand.
ATAACATTATCAGAGTCTACATCCAGAATAACAGGGGATGCTAGCGTGATCAATGGCTGGCTGTCAGTCTCAATCATAGGTGATACATTTGGTGAGACCCTAGTTTCCACCAACACGAAGGGGCTATCCTCAGCTGACAGAGGTAAAGTAGGGCTTAACCTGCGCAAATCTGGTGACTGGCTTAGGCCAAGTGATTCCCTCCTTTGTTCATTTATTTTCTTTACTGTTTGCACAACATAATTATCCATGGTATTTGCGGGCAGAGCAGCAGGTCTCTTTTTAGTCGTCATCTGTATATCACACGGTTGACAAACAACACAGCAACAGAGTCTTACTTGTAGGCACGTCTCTGATGAACCAGGGGGTTACGCCCTGCCCCTGCCTCTTCCTGCCGATGAGGGCCGTAGAGGGCCCGCCCTTTGCCCGGGCTTCGCCCCGGGCGTCCCGCTCGCGTCCCGCGGAGCGGACCTCTGCACCGATTTAAGCGCCTCCGGGCGCTGGTGCGAGGTCACTGGTGCGCGCCGCCGCTGAGGCTTCCGGGAACTGTGGTCCCGGGGCGGCGGCGCGATGAAATGCGCTGTTTGACTCTCTGGCGGTGGAAACGGCGTTCGTGGACCCTCTTGCTGCTCACAGGTAAGTTTTTGCGTGGTCCCCAGGCTCCGCCGACCTCTGCACCGATTTAAGCGCCTCCGGGTGCTGGTGCGAGGTCACTGGTGCGCGCCGCCGCTGAGGCTTCCGGGAACTGTGGTCCCGGGGCGGCGGCGCGATGAAATGCGCTGTTTGACTCTCTGGCGGTGGAAACGGCGTTCGTGGACCCTCTTGCTGCTCACAGGTAAGTTTTTGCGTGGTCCCCAGGCTCCGCCGACCTCTGCACCGATTTAAGCGCCTCCGGGCGCTGGTGCGAGGTCACTGGTGCACGCCGCCGCTGAGGCTTCCGGGAACTGTGGTCCCGGGGCGGCGGCGCGATGAAATGCGCTGTTTGACTCTCTGGCGGTGGAAACGGCGTTCGTGGACCCTCTTGCTGCTCACAGGTAAGTTTTTGCGTGGTCCCCAGGCTCCGCCGACCTCTGCACCGATTTAAGCGCCTCCGGGCGCTGGTGCGAGGTCACTGGTGCGCGCCGCCGCTGAGGCTTCCGGGAACTGTGGTCCCGGGGCGGCGGCGCGATGAAATGCGCTGTTTGACTCTCTGGCGGTGGAAACGGCGTTCGTGGACCCTCTTGCTGCTCACAGGTAAGTTTTTGCGTGGTCCCCAGGCTCCGCCGACCTCTGCACCGATTTAAGCGCCTCCGGGCGCTGGTGCGAGGTCACTGGTGCGCACCGCCGCTGAGGCTTCCGGGAACTGTGGTCCCGGGGCGGCGGCGCGATGAAATGCGCTGTTTGACTCTCTGGCGGTGGAAACGGCGTTCGTGGACCCTCTTGCTGCTCACAGGTAAGTTTTTGCGTGGTCCCCAGGCTCCGCCGACCTCTGCACCGATTTAAGCGCCTCCGGGCGCTGGTGCGAGGCCACTGGTGCGCGCCGCCGCTGAGGCTTCCGGGAACTGTGGTCCCGGGGCGGCGGCGCGATGAAATGCGCTGTTTGACTCTCTGGTGGTGGAAACGGCGTTCGTGGACCCTCTTGCTGCTCACAGGTAAGTTTTTGCGTGGTCCCCAGGCTCCGCCGACCTCTGCACCGATTTAAGCGCCTCCGGGCGCTGGTGCGAGGTCACTGGTGCGCGCCGCCGCTGAGGCTTCCGGGAACTGTGGTCCCGGGGCGGCGGCGCGATGAAATGCGCTGTTTGACTCTCTGGCGGTGGAAACGGCGTTCGTGGACCCTCTTGCTGCTCACAGGTAAGTTTTTGCGTGGTCCCCAGGCTCCGCCGACCTCTGCACCGATTTAAGCGCCTCCGGGCGCTGGTACGAGGTCACTGGTGCGCGCCGCCGCTGAGGCTTCCGGGAACTGTGGTCCCGGGGCGGCGGCGCGATGAAATGCGCTGTTTGACTCTCTGGCGGTGGAAACGGCGTTCGTGGACCCTCTTGCTGCTCACAGGTAAGTTTTTGCGTGGTCCCCAGGCTCCGCCGACCTCTGCACCGATTTAAGCGCCTCCGGGCGCTGGTGCGAGGTCACTGGTGCGCGCCGCCGCTGAGGCTTCCGGGAACTGTGGTCCCGGGGCGGCGGCGCGATGAAATGCGCTGTTTGACTCTCTGGCGGTGGAAACGGCGTTCGTGGACCCTCTTGCTGCTCACAGGTAAGTTTTTGCGTGGTCCCCAGGCTCCGCCGACCTCTGCACCGATTTAAGCGCCTCCGGGCGCTGGTGCGAGGTCACTGGTGCGCGCCGCCGCTGAGGCTTCCGGGAACTGTGGTCCCGGGGCGGCGGCGCGATGAAATGCGCTGTTTGACTCTCTGGCGGTGGAAACGGCGTTCGTGGACCCTCTTGCTGCTCACAGGTAAGTTTTTGTGTGCAGAGTAGATTAGAGTGGCGTAGAGTGGATTGGCATAAGGTGCACTGGCATAGAGTGGAGTGGTATAGAGTACCTTATGTGGTTGATTGGTTGAGTTCATTATGAAGAAACCAGCGCAACTGTTCCAATTCAGGTGCGGTAACTCAGTGAGTTCAGCAACTGCCGCAGGGCTCTGATCAAAAATGCAAGTCTAACATCTGCTTCCAGTGTAGTAGCGCAGGAGGGTGGGCATATTGTTTCAACCCAGCGGCAGAACCCCCCCCCCCCCCGCATTTTGTGTTCTTCTATGAGCAAGTCTTAGAGGTTCAAAGGGGGGGACAGAGGCTGCTTCTCATCTTGTAAATTCCGGGTACGACGAAGAGACGCCTTTTTTAAACAAGCGTTTGCAATGCAATAGGCCTCGCATTGTCGCGAGTTTGAGCTATTGACATTGCAAATAACAATGCCTTTTATTTTTGTTTTCTTTTTAAAAACATAAATAAAAGGCATTGTTATTTAAAATGCCAATAACTTAAACTCGCGTAACTGCAAGACCTATCGCATTGCAAATGCTTGTTCTGATTTGGGTAGGAGGCTGGTGGGCATCTTCACTGGAACAGACCATGGATGGTGGCAAGGGGTTTAATAGGGCACCCCTTTCCCTCCGAGAGGTCTGCTTCCTATCTCACGCATGCAGGTGGGGGCTAAGGTCTTCCTTTTCCTTTCACTTGAATATCCATCCGCCAAGTACCCAAATACACAACATGGCCGGTGGGTGTTGCCCCCAGGGCCACATCCACTAATGTCCTGGTTCATCTATTCCTACTGGCTGGTCTTGCAAATAGCTCTTGTACGTGTATACATCGGTAACAGAACAAGACTAAACATATTTAGTTTAACAGAGGTTTATTGTCTGGTTTCACTTATAAGGAATGCCTTCTAACATTCGGTGTGTGCTCCTCATCCAAGGTGGTACACCTTCGGCCTCTTAGCCAGTGAAAATGCCAGTGAAAGTTCACTACTGACTATTTCCCTAAACCTCTTTACTCGGTGCAGTTCTCTTCCAGTAGCTTAAGTCATTCAGTTTCATAGGTGGCTTGTCACTTGAGGTCGCAGTACCTTCCCTAATTCATTTGCACTGTGCAGTCCTATACTGCTGCTACAGCTACCCGTTCCTCAAGCATTCAGTCCAAACAAAACTGGATGCATTCTTGTTCCAGTAATCTCGCATACCAGGTAACTGTACACTTCTGGGAGCTATGCTTCATTCCAGTGCTCAAATGTGTGCCGGTGTTCGGCACCTGCACTTGTTTCTTGACACAGACGCACATTTCTGACAGTCCACCACAGAGTGGCGCTGTCTATTTGTAAACACCTGCAGACAATTTAATATCGCAAAATGCATAGGAAAAACAACACCAGCACTTCCAGGTATTCTAGTAGCTGCAGATGGTCAAGAATAGTCCCATAGTGTTACATCTGGAGGAGTGTGATGGTAAGTAGATAGCATTGGTATTTGACAGGCACAATGGGTGGTGAAAGCTGAGTGGCCTCCTGAGAAATGTATTGGGCCTGCACTTATTTTTCCACAACTTATTCACTGTATCATTTATTCTACAAAGGCCTATTCTTCATAAGACCCCATTATTTATAATGGTTATCTTGTGCAGGCATGCCTGCGAGGGTTGTTCTTCATAAGAAGCATGGGCGATAAGTGGATAAACAATGGACATACTTCCGAGCAGGTACGTCTCTTCACCTCCGATCATTATCACAAAACTCATGATTGCAATATGTTACAGCACGTGTAGCTGCTTCTAGTGAGGGCTAGAAAGCTGAAGTGGGTCTATGGAGAGTAGGATGAAAAAGTCTGACTCTCACGGCTCTTTACTCCTTCCATCGCTCAGAGGTAGCAAGAGAGATAAATGTGGCTGTGGTGTGGCCTACCCGCTAGAGAGGCAGAACTCGAAGCAGGATAACTGGGTTCGAGTCTTGACGCACAACATCCTGTGATTCTGGGAGAAATCACTTAATCTCCCGTGTCTAACAAAATGAACGTGTCCGTCTGTAACGCAACTGGTGCCCATGTAAAGCAAGGTCTCGTTACTGCTATTTAAAACTTTCCCCGCCTCCCAAAAAATGGAGTAAAGTGAAGAATGGGAGTGAAAGGAAACCGAGGGCAAGAATAACTCCGAAGAGAGACATTTAAAGTACAAACCAAGAAGGATGTAAGCAGAGAGAAGCAAAGGATCAGATTAATATGAAGAAAATGAGAGAATGAAAGTTTGAAATCCAGGGAGGGAAAGAAATAGCAAAAGACAAATCGAAAGAAACAAGCATTTGCAATGCAATAGGTCTCGCATTAGGAAAGTGTGAGCTATTGGTATTGTAAATGACAATTTTTTTTAATATGTGTTGGCTTAGAAAATATCTAAATTAATAGCATTGTTATTCACAAAGCCAATAGCTTACACTTTCCAAATGCGAGTCCTATTGGCTATGGCAATGCTTGTTGGTAGCAAGCAAGGACAGTGCTGTTGTGGTGCTGAGTGATGATGTGGTTGGGCTGAGTGATGTGGTGGTGTCCCAGAGTGATGTGGTGGTGTCCCAGAGTGATGTGGTGGTGTCCCCGAGTGATGTGGTGGTGTCCCCGAGTGATGTGGTGGTGTCCCCGAGTGATGTGGTGGTGTCCCTGAGTGGTGTGGTGGTGTCCATGAGTGATGTGGTGGTGTTCCTGAGTGATGTGGTGGGGTCCCCGAGTGATGTGGAGGTGTCTCTGAGTGATGTGGTGGTGTCCCCGGGTGATGTGGTGGTGTCCTTGAGTGATGTGGTGGTGTCCCTGAGTGATGTGGTGGTGCCCCTGAGTGGTGCCCCTGATTGATGTGGTGGTGCCCCTGAGTGATGTGGTGGTGACCATGAGTGATGTGGTGGTGCTCCTGAGTGATGTGGTGGTGTTCCTGAGTGATGTGGTGGTGTCCCTGGGTGATGTGGTGGTGTCCCTGGGTGATGTGGTGGTGCCCCTGAGTGATGTGGTGGTGTTCCTGAGTGATGTGGTGGTGTCCCTGAGTGATGTGGTGGTGTCCCTGAGTGATGTGGTGGTGTCCCCGGGTGATGTGGTGGTGTCCATGAGTGATGTGGTGGTGTTCCTGAGTGATGTGGTGGTGTCCCCGAGTGATCTGGTGGTGTCCCTGAGTGATGTGGTGGTGTTCCTGAGTGATGTGGTGGTGTTCCTGAGTGATGTGATAGTGTTCCTGAGTGATGTGGTGGTGTCCCTGAGTGATGTGGTGGTGCCCCAGAGTGATGTGGTGGTGTTCCTGAGTGATGTGGTGGTGTTCCTGAGTGATGTGGTGGTGTCCCTGAGTGATGTGGGGGTGCCCCTGAGTGATGTGGTGGTGTTCCTGAGTGATGTGGTGGTGTTCCTGAGTGATGTGGTGATGTCCCTGAGTGATGTGGGGGTGCCCCTGAGTGATGTGGTGGTACCCCTGAGTGATGTGGTGGTGTTCCTGAGTGATGTGGTGGTGTTCCTGAGTGATGTGGTGTTGACCATGAGTGATGTGGTGGTGTTCCTGAGTCATGTGGTGGTGTCCCCGAGTGATGTGGTGGTGTTCCCGAGTGATGTGGTGGTGTTCCTGAGTGATGTGATAGTGTTCCTGAGTGATGTGGTGGTGTCCCTGAGTGATGTGGTGGTGCCCCAGAGTGATGTGGTGGTGCTCCTGAGTGATGTGGTGGTGTCCCTGAGTGATGTGGTGGTGCCCCTGAGTAATGTGGTGGTGTTCCTATGTGATATGGTGGTGTCCCTGAGTGATGTGGTGGTGTCCCCAAGTGATGTGGTGGTGTCCCCGGGTGATGTGGTGGTGTCCCTGAGTGATGTGATGGTGTCCCTGAGTGATGTGGTGGTGTCCCTGAGTGATGTGGTGGTGTCCCTGCGTGATGTGGTGGTGTCCCTGAGTGATGTGGTGGTGTCCCTGAGTGATGTGGTGGTGTCCCTGAGTGATGTGGTGGTGCCCCTGATTGATGTGGTGGTGCCCTTGAGTGATGTGGTGGTGTCCATGAGTGATGTGGTGGTGTTCCTTATTGATGTGGTGGTGTCCCCGAGTGATCTGGTGGTGTCCCCGAGTGATCTGGTGGTGTCCCTGAGTGATGTGGTGGTGCCCCTGAGTGATGTGGTGGTGTTCCTGAGTGATGTGATGTGATGGTGTTCCTGAGTGATGTGGTGGTGTCCCTGAGTGATGTGGTGGTGTTCCAGAGTGATGTGGTGGTGCCCCTGGGTGATGTGGTGGTGTCCCCGAGTGATGTGGTGGTGTCCCCGAGTGATGTGGTGGTGTCCCCGAGTGATGTGGTGGTGTCCCCGAGTGATGTGGTGGTGTCCCCGAGTGATGTGGTGGTGTCCCCGAGTGATGTGGTGGTGTCCCTGAGTGATGTGATGGTGTTCCTGAGTGATGTGATGGTGTCCCTGAGTGATGTGATGGTGTCCCTGAGTGATGTGGTGGTGTCCCTGAGTGATGTGGTGGTGTCCCTGAGTGATGTGGTGGTGTCCCTGAGTGATGTGGTGGTGTCCCTGAGTGATGTGGTGGTGCATTGGAAAGGCGGGCAGGATGGAGTGTAGTTGCTATCGCTAGTACACAATTCAACAAACGGTGAAAATAAAACCCAGGAACATAAGCAGCACGTGAATGTAGATTTAAAATGTAATTGCCGTTGTGGATTAAAAAAACACGAAGGGAGATTGTGAAGTTTACAAATGAAAAGGTCGGAAGACAGTGAGTCAGAGTGTGGGGGGCGGGCAGGTTGTGGAGAGTTACTGAAATTCTGTGATCAGGGTTTGTATTTATTTACAGTGGTCGAAGTGGGAAAAAACAGGGTGAAAAAGAGACAGAGAAAAGGAGGCAACGAAAGAGGGGAAAAGGTGGAAGAAGAAGGAGACGGAAAATCAGTATCACAGCGTGCAACGTACTTTGAGCCTGGGGCTGCTCTGTGGTGGGGGAGAGGGAGGGGCAGGTGTGAGAGGCAGGAAAAGCAGATGGCCACAAAGGAATGCAGGAAAAGCAGATGGCTGAGTGAGGCTAAGCGCGGGTGGTGGCTAAAAGAACATGAATGGAGATTTGTTGGTGGGAGTTTAGAGAAAAATAATGGCCAGAATTGGTGGTTTTTTGAATTACAAATAACACAGATGACAAAAAGCGCCACATGCCTGGGTTGATATCAGAAGCATGTGGGAGACTGAACAGTGGATTACATAGGGGGTAGCACAAGAAGGACACTGTTAAAACATAAGACAAAGGCCTGGGGTGGGGGATCCTTGAATCTTAGTGGGGGGCTGTTTCACGATGACCACTTTGAAATGGCATAGCTTGTACCTCAAACGGAAACCAGTATAAAGTGCGCAGAGTGGTTTCCAGTGTGTTGTTGGGCCCACGGAAACCAGTATAAAGTGCGCAGAGTGGTTTCCAGTGTGTTGTTGGGCCCAAGTGCAAGGAAGGGAATGGGCCCCTTGGTTCCTGCCTAGTGTAAAATAAAGAAATTATTTGATTTCATGGATCCCTGAGGCCTGTGTCCCGGTGCCACTGCACCTGCTGCACGAACGGAAAGCGTGTCTCTGAAAGAGTGGGTGCAAGGGAGGGGAGAGGCATGGTGAGCTGTGGTTGGTGTTTACTCAGAAGGACCCTGTAGGACGTTGTAGGTGACAGTGCAAGTCACCACAAAATATATATTTAAAAAAAATACGCAGTGGTATAGTCAATGTGTCATGGGCTGCATGTAGTACAGGGAAGGAAATGGGCTCTTGTGTCTGTTTGAATTATGAAATAAAGCGGTAATCTGGATTCAGTGGGTTTTTGGTGCACAGGGCCACTGCTTCTGCTGCACATAAGGAAGGTTCGGCCCAGGAAGTGCAGTTGAATAGGCTTAGGCTTAGGGATGGGGAAAGGGGAACCGGAAGTTATGTTTAGGGTGGGAAGGCTGCGAAGAACACATCTTGCCCGGGGATGTAAGGAAAGGACACAGCTGTGAAGGAGCATACTTGGTAATTTCGAACGGGTTGGAAAGGCAGGCAGGATGGAGTGTAGTTGCTATCGTTAGTACACAATTCAACAAACGGTGAAAATAAAACCCAGGAACATTAGCAGCACGTGAATGTAGATTTAAATTTAATTGTAGTTGTGGATTAAACAAGCTCTCGGCATTGTTGTGGCGGGGGGTGGCCGAAAAGCATGGATTTAAAAACAAGTTCTGCAGGACACGTTTGCATTGTTCTTTCAGATGTAGGGAGGGGTGGGCAGGCTGATTAGCTGCGGAGCGGATCTCTTTGAAGTAGCTCACGGCCTCGCCGCCGTGAAAATTAAAGCAATTAGGGGGAAGGTGGGAGGGAGGCTGATAGGCAGAAGGCTCGGGGCAGATGTCAGATTAGAGGGAGGGGGTGGGCTGCCTGCAACTCGAGTGACCATATGGAGAGGGAGGGGGGGTGGGCTGCCTGCTGGGAGAAGCTTGTGTGAGGGAGACTGGGCTGCCTTTGATGATCGAATGCAATCTTGTGCACGAGGAGCTTGTGGTCACGTGATTCACGTGAACTGTTGGAAATCCTTATCGTAAAAAGTCAGTTTTGTGGTTTGGTTGCATTAGGTCTCTCTGCGAGACCTAAAAAACCAAAGTCGAAGTTGGCAGAAAGGGTAGGTAAAAACAAAAAGAAAACAGACCGAGGGCACGAAGGTGGCAGAAAAATACACGAATTAAGGCTGATTAGTGAAGTGAGCTCAGAAAGAACAGCGCCGCCTGCCGCTTACCATTGGCATGACACCTTGCGGTGTGGTGCCTCGCGCCTTATCAACTCCTGGGCCATCACTCTTTTGCTTTCATGCGCAGGGCAGAGGTCGCTGTAAAGGGAAATGTCCCTGGTTCTGTTTCAAGATTCCTAAAGACCTTCATAATTTACATAGCCCGGGCTCAAACGATAAAGGTATAGAACCAGTCCTTAAAACAAATTGAGGGAAAGAGAAAGCGCGCCATGCGTGTGCTGTGTTCACGCGGGGATAGGCGATGTGCACACGTACGGAGTGCACATCTCCTGTCCCCCTTCAGTGGAGACGCCAGAGAGGAGTCGCCATACGCGCGCACATCGCCTGTCCGTGCGCGCACATGGTTTGTCTCCCTTCGCTCACCAAAACCACAACAATAGAGACTCGCCAAGGTGAAGCAGCGCATTAGCTTCGTTCGCTAGGCAAGACCTCAAAAATGATAAGAGGTTGTTTTAATTGAGGCAGAACAGATCTTTCCATTAATCACATCCTTGGCATTTTGCCCTATGAACCAAAAAAACAATCCAAGCAGCAAACTAATACTTTGCTGCCTACCCACTCCCGCTAAGTTATATACCCTATTCTCTTGACTACACAGCCTCCTCCCTCATTCTGTCAGGACTATGTCCAACTGTCGACCAGTTATTATTATTTTTTTTGCAATTATTTATTTTCTCTCTTTTTTTAGTGACCTTACATATCTTGCAAAGGCGTAGCTTTCATTGGTTCAGCGGGTGTGATGGCACCAGACCCCTGAGGTGTGAGAAGCTCACTGTCCAATTTTATATATATTTTTTACCACCCAGTAATGGGAGTGGGGAGGTCATTTCTTTATTCCTTGTATTAAAGCCCAAGGCACTCTTGCTAGGTCACTGACCTCCTGGGCAACCTGGTGACCCCTTGGACTACCTCACCACCTCTTTCCCTTCTAGTTCATCTGCCACACCCATAGTTTTCGTTTGAACCTCAAGGACTACTCTCGACCCAAATGCACCTACTCCCCCTTTCCACTGCCTAGCCTCGCCCGCTCCTTTGCTGTCTCTAAATCTTGAACAAATGCATCCAAAATCGCTTTTCAGCAGCTATTTTGTAAATGCATTAGCAACTAAGGGGAGTTATTCCATGTGAGCCGGACACGGTACACCAAGGAAAAGAGATGCTGCCGGACATGGCAGCAAACACTGTGCACTGTGTACTAATGTCCCGAAGGGATTGAACAATGTAATCAGTGAGTAATCAATGGTAAATCACAATGAATAACAAAAAATTTCTGATATAGCAAAAACGATTGTATTAATAGGAAATGCATAAATCGTCATGGTAAACAGATTATATATACAATAATTGTGAATGACTTATTAACACTTGAATAAATGCACATATACAGTCATTACGTCATGACTATTACAATGCCAAATATATTAATATAATGCATTTTGCCAATGCTTGTGAACAGCCCGATGCATTTCGGGACATAGGTGTCCCTTCCTCAGGGGCAATCTGGCTGAATAATGATGTGGCAAAACAGTGAACTGCGGAGGCGCACTCGGTGAGTGAGCTGGTCTGCAGATGGTTCGTTTGCTTAACGCAACTAATGCTGACACTGATACAGGAATGACCTCCAATCTAACAATGTATCACAACACACTGCTCGGATTCCTCAACGCGAAACCTGAGTATAGCATGTCACGAAGCTCATGATTCCAAGTAGAACACGGCGGAGTACCCTGTCTGCCAAAATGATGGCCCACCTGCTTTATTCTGAGTTGGGGAACCATTATATCTGTGCTGGTGAGCCCCCGTTGGCTCCGCCGTCAGAGACAAGTGGCTCCACGGACATTGGGTCCAAGTACCTCAGACAGTCCGCTGCATTTAGGGTAGACATCCTGGTGTACTTTTCGTGCATGGGCCTGCCTGGAAAAGCTTAGCCATTCCAAGCAGAAAAGATTAAAAATGACTGCCACACCCAGGAAGTACCGACTCAGGGTTTCAAGGCTATTAGTTTTTTCTTTTAATAAAAAATAAACTCCCGTTTTGGAGTTGTTTTTTGGAAAACGTAAACATTTGTGAAAGGGACACATAAACTATGGCATCCACTCAGCAAACTTACAATGCCTTCATCACAGCCGCCTTAGAGGTGGCACCTCCGAGGTATAGACAGCTCTGCCTGGAAGGTCTCTAAATATGGTGGGTTGTAGTTTGCTAGGGTGGAGGGGTGCATTCCCCTGCTGCTCTGCCGTAAAGTGTACAGCCTGCCAAACAACAAATAACATTACATTATTACCACACTCCCACCATTGAGTATAAAATACCTCCTAATAATCCAATCTATGCTCCCTGTTACCCTGACCCAGGCCCGGTGCTAGGCATGGGCAGTGTGGGCAGCTGCCCAGGGCCTCGCACTCAGCCCACCAGCATGGGGCCCGCACCGGTGGTGTGTCCTCTTACTTCCCTGCCTATCCAACTGAAAGAAAAGCATCTCCTTGCAATTAGGGTCCACGGGAGGGCCCCCCTCCCCGGGCATCTCAGGGATGGTGTCGGGAGGCCTAGGAGAGGGAGACACTTCCTCTTGTCCCAATTACAAGGAGACCATTCAGAGACACTGCGGAATGCCCATTGTCAAGCATTTTAGCTCCCTCACAGTTTTAACTTTCAACCCACAAGGAATTCTCACACCTTCAGCCCGATAGGAGCTGTAAAAGAGGTGCTTGTAGGAGGCTGGGAGGAGGAGCTGCCGCCCAGGAGGAGGCTGGGAGGAGGAGCTGCTACCCAGGAGGAGTCTGCACAAAGCAGCTTCTTGAGCTGTATCACTTTTGTAAATTATGCTTTCTAGACAGCTTTCTAGAGGAAACAGGGCAGAGGAGAGCCCAAGACCAGTGCGCTCTGTGAGACAGAGGAGAGCGTTGGAGGTAGCGAGGTCCAGTGGGTAGGCCTGATGCTTGGACCCCTGTAACGGGGTGTGAGGAGACAGCCGCTGCACCGATCAGGTCGCTACCTGTATGCAGTGTAAAGTGGACAACTCCTGTAAGTCAGAGGAGGGCCACTATGAAGTGAGCCGTTAACTCTGCTGCACTGATCAGGTCATCAACTATGTGCAGGTTTGAGGTCTGCAACACTGTATTCCAGGTGGGGCCGCCAAAATGATTGCTGCTGTGCCCATGGGGCCATAGCCACTGTGTAGAGTGAAATTGTCAACCCTGTTTGCCAGATGGGAATGCAGTGAAGATGTGTGTTGATCGGGCCACAGCCCGTGTGCTGAGTGAATTCAGCGACCTCCACATGCCAGGTGTGGCAACAGAGAAGATTACTGCTGTGCCCATCAGTTCATAGCTCTTGTGCTGAGTGAAGTTGGCGACCAGCAGATGCCAAGTGGGGCCGCTGTTAAGATTGCTTCTGTGCTGATCAGGACGTAGCTCATGTACAAAGGGAGGCCGGTGACCTCAAATGCCTGGGCAGTAGCGGCCGCTACTTAACGGAGGTGGGGGGGGGGGGGTAAATGAAAAAGAAAGTTTAAAAAAAACACTTACCTGCAGGCTGGCCGCCGACGCCTCTCAGTCCTCTTCTGTGGAATCCAGGACTCCAAGAGTAGGAAGCAGGAGCCAGGGAGCACACAAGATCCCAGACTCCCTTAGCCATTCACAATGCTGCTTTACAGCAGCGTTTTAATTTGACTGAGTGCCGTGGTTCAGCGATCAGAGAGGGACTGGGAGAATGTGCATGTTCTCCACCCAGGCTGTGCAATACAGCCAGTGGAGTACATGCAAAGTGTGCATTACTGTTTGGCTGGCCAAACAGTCATGCACACTTAAGAGATTGCCCACCGCTCCTCCCCTGTTCTTGTGTGACAACCCAACTTGCCCCTAACCAGCCGAGCCACGAGGAAAAATAAAATGATAATAACATTGCGTTATCATTTTTTCCCCTTTTTGAACTGCTCACAGAGCAGTCGGGCGACACTCCTTCCCCTTAATAGAGGAGTCACCACTGTGCCAGGGGTCCTACCGGGACAAAGCAAGGAGCGTTGTCTGGTGAAGACCTTCGTTGTGAGGAGTATGCCGCCGTGGGTCACTACACTGAAAACCTATCAGTCACCCCTATAGCAGGCCTTATTAATCATGAAGGCAGGGTGCTTGGTTCTAAGTGAGAGGGTGCCACTGCATGAGCAGAGCTCCCCTGCAGCCTACGGAGTCCATTCTCCCGGGTTGTTAGTGAAGCACCCATTTACGACATATAGAGTGGAATTACGCGACCGTGTGATGACCAACTCAAAACCGGCTGAAAGTAACCCTATCGTGTTAGGTGTCAAACACTGTGGAATGGTGTGAAAGTATGATTGCACCCCCCAGAAGCGAGCTTCGTTGGCTCCCTGCTGTTTCCCGTACCAGCCTCCTCGTCCTGGACTGCACAAAATGGTTGCTGCCGACCAGAGACACATTTCTGCCCTCCTGCTGCTGAGCCAAGCTCGAGCAGGGGAAGGCAGAACAAAACACATCATATCAGAGGGAGGTGTGACCACCTCCCAGACAGGATTTAGTGTATTAGGCCTGGGTGGGTGTGCTTGCCAGCGTCTGCATGAGAGGAACATTTGGTGTCCCTGTGCATAGTCCAGTTCAAACCAGTTCTGGGAGCCATTGACTCCTGCTCTGGTGCGAAACAGGAAAAAGGACATGGGAGTAACCTCCCCACTGTCCAGACCCTCCCCATGGAGTGTCACCTGAATCTGTCCAACACTCTCCGGTGGGTAAAAAAGGATTACCTGGCTGGAGGACCCTATATTTGACGTGGACAAGATTCTGAACCAGAAACCACTGAACTTCGACGTCTGGACACTCTGGAATTCGTTTGGGCCCGACTTCTTCTCCCTCTCAGTCTGAAGCATCGTCTGTGCCCGTGCACCATACAGGTTCCATTTAGGACCAGTGGAACATCAAGGACAACTGAAGACATCTCCCTTGGAGTGAAGGAGTCACTCCCCTGCATTCGCAGGCACAACATCACGAATGACTGGTCTGCTGCTCCTGAGCTCCTAGGGACTCTAAAGGCTCCAGCATCACAGGAGGTGGGTTACTACATCCCACGAGGTTTGAGCTGCCCTCTTACCAAGTTTGAGGCCAGAATCCCTTGTGGGGGCTGCAATACCTGTACCCATGTGCACTGCATTCATTTGCAAGTGCATATGCTTGTTGGCGTTTCCCGAGCAAGTGCATTGGGCTCCGAGTAGCTCCAACCTCTGACACCATTTCCTAACAAGAACTCCGGCCTCCTCGCACGAGTGCTCTGTGGTCTGCTGTTTGGTGAAATCGCTCAAGGTCCACTCACGACTCCTGTGCCTCCGGCCTGTGAGTCCATTTGAGGGTCAACTTTGCTTTTATTGGGATACCTTGGTTGCTCCAGGCCTGCCCTGACTCCCCTTGCTTTGGTGAGTCTCATGGACCTAGCAGGTCCGATCCGTAACCTTCTTAAACCTTCTGTGTGGTTTGCCATTGCCAAGGCTTATTGGTGCTCCCGCCGAACACTGACCCCTCAGCATTCAACATCCTTTGTGGGATAGCTCGTATCCAGCTCCTGGTTGTCCTCAACATCTCCTGGTCCCCATGGCTGCGGAGTCAAGAACCCCCTCAACGCACCTGAAGCACCCGACATCGGTGGACATTAGTCTACCGAGCTCCTGGTCACTCCTCAGTGGCTCAGACTCTGTCCCCTCTGCTTCCAGGTAGTCTTCAACAAGAATCCACCTTTGGATTCCAACTGACACTTTTCTTCCTTCCAGCAGTGGTTCTTCTTCGAAGTCCTCCAATGGGTTCGACAGCGGTTTCCGTCGCCACTACAGGCCTATGCACCAGGCTCCCCTGGGATAAGTAACTCTGGTACTACGGTATCCATGGATGGGATGGCTCTCCAACCTCCTAACTTCCACTGGGTTTCTTCAAAGTCCACTGGGAAGGGTCCTTAAACTTTAAAACTTCAACCACGACTTCCCCATAGAATTGTATGGAGCATGCAGTTGTGTTCCCATACTGCACCTGTCCCCCGTGGGGTCCCTACTCACCTTGGGTGGTTCCTTGGGGTCCCAGCAATTCTACGTACTGTAGACACTGTCTTGACTCAAGTTGTGGTTCTTATACCACTATTTTAGTATGTGGTTTGGCCCCCCCCCTGGGAACCACTATGTATTAGTGCTATTTACTATTGTTTCTCTGCTACAATATTGTGTGCTTTGTGAGTATCCTCGTGTAGGGGATACTTTGTCGTACTAGAGAGTGTTATATTAATAAATACATATTTTTATAACTGCTGTGTGTTCTCCTTTCATTTAACCAATACTATAAGGTAGCATTCTGGTAAAACAAGCTGCTTAACATTCCTTGAAAACTAAACCTGAAGGCTGCTCTCCACAGCTACCACTTGGATAGCTTTCTAAGGTTATCTTTGACCTCTTAAAATCACCATAAGGGTTGTTTGGACTGGTGAAAGGTGCCCACTTTAATTAGCATATACCAGGCCAACTTCTCACAGTGTGGTACTCCTGAGACTTGGGCTATTAGTGGGGTCTAACCTGAATGCCACCTATAGTGATGGGGAATAACCACTACTGCTACTGCTAGCGTGAGGGGAGTAGGACTCAGGAACCCACATATAAAACACATGGCCCCTGACCTCAGGGGACAGTGTGTATAGTTTGTGAATATCGTATTTTACTTGTTTGTGTATATAAATACTCCTCTTTTGAGAAAAAAAAAGTATTTGACTGGGCAATCATTTATTGTTGCTGCTGAACGTATTTTGAGTTTGGGGCATACGTTCACCCCTGTGTCTACCTCTCGTAAGAAACCTTGGACTGTTCGACCTGGTCTATCACATGACTGAGAGTCAAGTGCTGAAAGGGTACTTGGTCCATTTGTTTAGGAGCCATAGTAGGTCTAGCCCCGCGACATTAGGAGTAAAAGGCCTCAACCTCCACAATTGGGCCCAGCTTCTCCTGCTTGCTCTGTGGCCTAATGAACGTGGTTCTGACATAGATCATGCCCTATCTCCACTTCATGGACAGACCATTGTTGGTCTCTATCCATAATTCTTATTCTCAAGAAAGCGAGTCACAAAAAAAGACCAATTTATAAAAATATATCCACCACTTGTGTCTCTTATTTCTAATCGTCCTTAATAAATCACTACATATCATTAAATCAATAGAAATGTAGCATATCCAAGTCAGGTCACTTAAGTGACATTGAAGTCTCTTGATTCTGTAGTGCTGGAAAAGACAAACTCCTCTGGGTGAAAAAACTCTATTGTAAGTAGTTTACATCAGACTTGAATAAGAAAGAAAGTGTTTGGAAATTAGAGTCTGCTTAGAGAACGTCCTAGTAGGACAGTGTCAGAATGCTCTTTAGGGGCCAGGTGAGTAAGCATAGTCATTTGATTCGTGGGAGAAAAAAAAACATTGTTTTGCATTTATTCTCCCTAATCAGAAAAATTCCTTGTGGGAAATTAGGTTGTTGGTTGAGGTGGGAGTGAGCCCTTCTCAAGCAACAGCCACAATCCCTGTCAAACTGAACCACTATAAAAGTCACTAAATTAACCTGTGCTTATCCCCCTGGTAGCCTGGCACCACAAAAGCAGTTAGGCTTAACTTAATGGGAATGAGTAAAGGAGTTATGCAGCGCAAAACAGCAATAAAGTGAAAACAACCCAAGAAAACTCCCACACTAATCTAAAAATATAGAGTAACATGTGATACATTATTTGACACCAAAACAACACAATTCCAGTCAGTAGAACTAAAAGTATGCAATTTTAAAAATTTCAGGTAAGTAACGCCTAAAAGCACAAAGCACCACTCACTGTTTTCTGGTCATGCGAGACCTGGGGAAAGTGACAAGTTCAGGCTGACCACGATGGAGCGTGGACCGGATACAGGGATCAGGTTAGTCCAGTTGAAAACATTACCTTCTCAAAGGCTGGCGTGGAGAGCATGTCAGGCATCACAACGATGGTTGCTGGAACTTCACATTGGCGGTCACCACGCGCGGTCGATGCTGCAGTGCGAAGTGCAGATCACACACTGTGGACCATTGCTGACGGTCGCTGTAGTGCAAAGAGGCTGGTTTACCAGAGCTTTCCGTTGGCAGTCGGCATGGGCACCACAATCTTGGCGTGAACAGGCTCTTTCGAGGTTGCAAAGTGTTCAAAACTACTTCAGGATTTCTCCTTTTCATCAAGAAGGAGCTCAGCTCATGCCACACCAAGGGTCCAGGACCTGGGAGGCACCTCCTGGAGATCAGGAACTCACTCCAGTAGACTCCAGCAGGTTCAGTGCAGCAGATCAGCTGGGCAATTGTAGGGAGACCTCTGGAGTTTTTTGTGTCTTTGTAACTCAGAACAGCAGGTCAGCTAACTAGCCCTTGGAGTCATTCAGGTAGCCTAGGATGAAGGGGCCAGATGCAGTCTTCCTTCTCAGGCAGCAGGACAGGACTCAGGCAGAAGCGCAATCCTCCAGCAGCTGACAGTCCTTCTTCTGTAGTATACACAGCTCCAGGAGTGTACTGAAGAGTAGGTCTGAGGTCCCCTTTTTATACCTGGTGCCCTCTTTGAACTAGAAGAATCGTCTGGAGTCTTCCCCCTACATTAGTATCTGAATTTTCCTGCTTTCCAGACCTGGTCACATCCTGTTTGAATGCACGATAGGCTAGTATGAAGTCCTTTGTGTGTGACCTGAGACAGTGCCTTTGAAGTGCAAATATGAAAGGTAACAGTTTCACCCCTCTCATCTAGTCAGATGGCCCATCCAGCCAACACCCAAACTCTCTATTGTGTGGCTGCCTGAGAGGAATACACAAAGCCCAACTGGCAACTACACCTAGTCAGGTGGTACAGGAAACATGCTGCAGGTACCAAATAGTTAGGACAAGAAAATGGCAATGATGTAAAAGTGATATTTCCAGGATTGTGACTTAAAATCCGACTTTACCATTACGGAGGGATATAAATTACAATTCCTCAGACACCAAAAATGATATTCGTACTTGCTCCCAAGCAAACATTATCACTTATTAACTGTAATGGGGTAACTCAGTGTTATGCAATGAGGGAGACAGACCTCATAGTAGGGAACAACACATTTGAGAGTTTTTCACTACATGGACATGTGAAACTTGATAGCACACTCTCCAACTTTTTAAATATACTATGCTCTTCTCTATGGGCTGTTTAGGGCCTACTCTAGAGGTGACATATGTATTAAAAAGGGAGGTTTAGACCTGGCAAAAGGTTTATTTTGCCAGGTTGAGATGGCAGTTCAAAATTTCACACTGTGTGCAATGGGAGGCCTGAGACTTGTTTAGAAAGGCTATGTAAGAGGGTGGCACAACAGGTGCTGCAGGCCCACTAGTAGCATTTAATGTACAGACCCTGCATACATGTAGTACCACTTTACTAGGGACTAATCAGTAAATTAAATGTGCTAATTGGGTGTAAGCCAGTTTTATCATGCTTTGAGGAGAGAGCACAAGCACTTTAGCACTTGTTAACAGTGGCGATGTGTGTAGAGTCCTAAACCCAACAAAAATGAATTCAGCAAAACAAGAAGGGTGAAGGCAAAAGG
The DNA here is from genome assembly GCF_964261635.1 of Lissotriton helveticus. Lineage (NCBI taxonomy): Eukaryota > Metazoa > Chordata > Amphibia > Caudata > Salamandridae > Lissotriton > Lissotriton helveticus. The sequence goes on from NC_136071.1 coordinate 280,214,656, forward strand.
TTTGGAGAAATGACAGCGCGTAGAGCTTCCGTCATGCTTCGCATCTAGATAGTTGCCTCCAGGGGCTGACGCCTCGCTGCTAAATTGAACGGCCTCTCAAGCTGGGTTGAGCTTCGCCCTGCGCAATTGAAGTTTGGGCTGTGGCACAGATTATCGGAGGAGGAAGTGTGGTGGACTGGATTGCTCCACAAGCTGCTACGTGGTCCATAATGGGCCTCTGGCACTTGGTAGTGGAGGTGGCACCTGAGTCACTACGTGGCTGTGAAGTTGTGGTACGAGAGGCGTGGTGCTATAGTGAGGGAGCACCGTGCTTCGAGTCTCTCCTGAAAAGTAGGGAGCAGATTCTGGCAACCTTGGAGGAGCATGTTAGGTGCTTCCTGGGGAAGGTAGGGGCTTGTGTGATGGTGGAGGCAGCCCTCCTAGGTGCGGGTGTGGCGTGCTGCTACACATTTGGACGCTTAACCCCTTCGCCGCGGGGCTAATTCCCCTGCGACGCGGGGGAGGTGGGCCGCGCATGGTGTCGTGGTGCTTGCAACGAGCTCGGCTCGTCGTGCAGCACAGTGGCGCTGTGCTCATGACAAGCTGAGCTCATCATGACCACGCACGTTTAATGGAACGCCCAGCACAGCAGGGGAATTTTCCCCGCGTGGGATATCTGCGGCAGTCACGACGAGCGCCACTGTGCCTCATGACGAGCTGAGCTCGTCATGAGCGCCCAAGGGGTTAAGGAGCAAACCCTTCCAAACTCATTGGAAGCATCAAATGATGTAGGACCTTTGCTGGAGCAAGTTGAATCACTAAGTACCTGCTTTTCATCTCTCATGAGACAAGACCTTCACTAAACTTAACATTAATAACATATTACAATCTGTGCATTTGTATTGTAAGAAAGGTGGTTATTTTTTGCCAAGGATGGAAGTCTGCAATCTTCCTTCTACTGGGATCCACGTATCACATTTAGCACATGACTTTCTTAGGGTAGCGAGGCAGAGCAGTCCAAGGCATACTCATGGAGGCTGGTGTGGTCTAATACCCCTGCCCACAGACATACAACAAACATCTAATAAATAATTGTCAGTCAGTGCTTTTTTGTTAAAAAAGAAAAAAAACGTTATTAAGTACAAACAACTCAATTCTATGCTTTCAATTACACATATAAATAATGGCATGTGAAAATACCTATCGCAACGCCATCCTGACAGATCACACCCCTACTGTGCCTTGAACCCTATCACCACAATGCCCGCCACAAGTACTAGATACAATACAATTGGGTGTAGTTATCAAAAGGCAGGCCTACTGGCCTAGTTGGGGGTGTCACAATATAAATAAATGCAGAAATGTGTCATAATATACCAATGCAACACAATTAAAATCACTAAAGATGGCAGCATCCTAAACAGCATTCATTAAACATACCTGTAACTATTCACAGGGAAAGTTGTGTTTTCCTTCTGGTCATGCGCTCTAGCCACCAGAAATGGTTTATTCAGGCCTCCTTTGCCTCTAAATTTGCTATTCTTGAGTAGGCTGATTTTTACTGTTTTCCCTCTGATGGGTGAGACGGCAGGACCAGCCTTCCTGCCCTGTAGCTCCTTGCCCAGGGCCTGTCTCCTGTATGGGTTCCTGGCACCTATATTGGGCACAGGGGCTTCTTTTTTTTGTTGTACTTTATCATTATTCAATCATATACAATAAATGGTATATTGACAGTTGTTCCTGGTAATAGCAATATTAACAGATCCATGCAAAAGGTGCCATCATAAACTATGGCACACAGAAATGAAAGGGAAGTCACAATATTACAATGTCTGACCATCACAAGTAACATTGTCACTTTGACACATGGACCCAAAACCTGCAAACTCGCATCCTCCTATGTACATATTGTCTTGTGAATAATATTAACACCCATGTAATCTGTTCATCCCATGCCGGTCTGGACTATGCCAGCAGGGATTTGAGTGAGGGCACTGGGGTCCAGGCTCTGTAAATATGACTTGAGCGGGCTCCAGATATCTTTTGGACGGGACTTGGGTGGAAGTAATGTGGCATACAATTCGCAATTGTTGTTGCAAAAAGTAAGACTAGCAAGCCATGCACTTTTGGTAGGAGCTAATTTGCTGCCCCTTCGAAGCTCTATTTCGCTTTTAGCCAAAATCAGCACGAGAGCAATGAATTTCCATGTTGTCTTGGGCATGTTATGGACGTACCCTAAGAGCGCATCCTCCGGGGAGGGGGCTATTTCTAGCTGTGTCATGTGCGAAAGTGTCTTGAAGACGACCACCCAAAAATCCACTATCTTGGGGCAGGTCCATGTCAAATGAGGGAAATCGGCGTAAGGGCTGTTGCACTTCCTACAACTGTGCAGCCTGGAAGGTTCAATCGCGTGAAGTTTAGCCGGGGTCATGTATGCCCTTCATAAGTATTTAAAATGTATCAATTTATGCCTGCTGTTGAGGGAGATTCCCCCAGTTTGTGCACAGCAGAAGGCCCATTGGCCGTCCATTATCGTATCATGGCACAGGATTAAAGGCATGCAGGCCTTATATAATTTAGATATCAATCAAGTCCCATCCGGGTTAGTAATGACAAGAGATAAAGGTCCGAAGGACTGCGGTTCAAGCGAGTATTCCGATATTTTAGCACACAGAGCCCTGCCTACCCTGGTAAAAAATAAACTGTTCCATAAAGGTCAGTTTGGTCACACGATCTCTGCTCACATTATCAAACACATGCCCATCCGGAAACAAATGGCCAAATTTTCCCATGGAGTGGAATTTAAGAACCTGCAGAGCCAAATTCTCTTCTGTGATGGGGAGCCATGGATTGTGTGCTATAGGGATGTCAGAGGAATACAGGGTGCCGTGTCCTGTCATCCGTGAAAGTTTACTCCACACCCAGCTCGAGGTAGATACCGTCTGGATATCCCTAGGGTCATGAGGAAAACCCTGGTGCAGAAGAGCGTATAGCGAAAACTGAAGTACCAAGTCAGATTCAGGTTTTCCATATGGAATACGCACGTCTGGTTGGTACCAAGAGTGGGCAAAACTGGCCTGCCCAACCAGATAGTACAATCTGAAGTCCGGGGCTCCCAAACTCCCCTTCTCGTATGGCAAAGTCATAGTGTCTCAGAGTATCCTGGATTGTTTGTCCGTCACACCCCCCTGCCCCCAGGCAAGCCGCATCAGGTGTGTTAAGGGTCTTGCAAAAAGCTATCTGGAAGCAGGATGGGGATGTTGTGGAACATGTATAGAAATTTTGGGAGAACTACCATCTACATAAGTGCAATTCTGCCAGACATAGAAAGTGGAAGCTTCAACCAGCGTTCTATCTGCGTTTCAAGGTTATGTATAGCTGAACCATAATTCAGTTGCAGCATCTGATCTGTTTCTCTGTGTATTTGTATACCTAAGTACATGACTGAGTCGCGATCATTGTTACGGGCGACTTCAACTCTAACCTCTTGCACCATCCGGAAGATGAGGACAACATCTCTGTAGCAAACGAACTATGGGATGTTGAACACCAAGAGATTCCATCGGTCAAAAAGACAGACAAAGTGGGTAGGCAGTTGATGTGGGACTTTGAACGTCTTGGACTACGTGTAATAAATGGAAGAGCAAACCATGATAAACCCCCCGCCACCACCTATATAGGCCCCAATGCAAGCTCGATCCTGGATTATACATTAGTAACACTACCCCTGTTGAGTCTAATTAAAAAATTTCAAATAATCTGCTCATTAGACAGTGATCACTCAATGCAACACATTGAGATGAAACTCACCTCTTCTAGGTATGTAAAGGCACCAACAATAGCAGGCTTAACCTCAACAATCAACCTGAAGCGGTTAAGGTGGACAAGTAACACACTACTCCAATTAGCGCAGGACGCTAAGAAGCTATTTAAAACGTCCACTGAAGAGAAGGACCTGTGCTCAGAAACTTGGTCTGACTTTTTGGAAAAACTACCGAGGACCAGTATCAACATTAAAAGGAAGACCTTTCCTAAGACCGATTCCAAATTCACAAAAACTATACTCTCTATGAAGAAACATTTGAAGAAGCTCAGAAGACGAGCACAAGGTCAAAGGATAAACCCAAGTATCTGGCAAGAAGTTCGAACAACAAGGAAATTATACAAGAAAATGGTTTGGATGGAAAAAAGGAACCAAGTCAATGACTTCTGGACTAAATTGTTGCATAACATAAAAAAAGCAGACTCCAGGGCTTTTTGGATGCAAGTCAACTCTATGAACAGAATAGCACAACCTATAAGTATGACATGCATCACTGAAAATGATTAGGCCCAACATGTAGTCGACACCTTTTTGATTAAATCATCGGCACACCAGACCACAACCGCAATAACTGCATGTGAAACACCTAGTATAATAGACCAGGAAAACATGGCTGATTTTAGCACCAACAACACGATCAACCAACAGGAAGGCATGGGTCAATCAATGTGGACAGATGACGACTGTCGAATACTACAGATAATTAAGAAAAGCAAGCAAGATAGTGCGCCAGGGCCGAACGGCATCCCGCAGGTAATCTACAAAGAGGACCCCAAATTCTGGGCCTGTAAATTCAATCTCCTGTTTCAGTCAATAAGCAACTCAGGCCAAGTCCCGGAAAGCTGGAGGGGTGCTATCATTAATCCCATCTATAAAGGTGGAGACCGCAAGAACCCAATTAACTGTCGCTTAATAGCCCTGATCGATGCGGAAGCAAAATACTACGCATCCCTGGTGCTAGCTGATCTAGCACATTGGTCGGACATAAACAACAAAATCCCGTTAAATCAGACAGGATTTCGTCGCGGAACAGGCACAATGGCAAATGTAATGGCACTGTGCTTGATTGCTGAAAAAAGTTTACAAAACCATCAGGAACTTTACACTTGTTTCATTGACTTTAAGGCGGCCTTCGACCGTGTCGGCAGGAAACTACTATGGGCCAAACTGAAGCAGCAGGGCCTGCCAGACTCAATCTTAACGCCGATCATCGACCTGTACACTAACACCTGGATGCAGGTAAAGATCGACAATGGACAGCGGCTAACCCGGAAGATCAGCACCTTTGATGGACTAAAGCAAGGCTGTGTGTTGGTCCCACATCTCTTTAATTTATTTATGGCCGACTTGACAGTAAGCCTTGACCAGACTAATGCTCATCCACTGCGGCTAGGTAATCTTCGTGTAACACATCTATCCTACGCCGACGATGTGGTTCTACTAAGCCAGACGAGAATAGGCTTGCAACGTCTACTACAGGAATTGACCCGATATACTAAACAGAACTTGCTAGAAATAAATAGCATGAAAACAAAAACCATGGTTATAACTCGACGCCACAAAGTACCACCAACTTTTACAATAGACAACGTTAAATTGGAAGTGGTGGAAAGTTATAAGTATCTGGGGATACAATTGGACAAGCGCCTTAATTTCTCTGCGCATTTTAATAGCATGGAAAAGAAGGGCACCGTCCTATTGCATACTTTTAGCAGCCTAGCGAAAAAACTTGAAGGCCCTCTGGTCTCCCCCCTGCTAACAGTAATGAAAGCTAAGTTACTCCCAACAATAGCTTATGGGAGTGTATTACATCACGGCAAGAGTGCACAACTCCTGGACAAAGTACAAATGAAAATCTACAAAGGTGTATTTGCGTTACCAAGCAATGCATCACCCGCACAAGTAAGACTCGAACTTGGTTTGCAATCCCAGGTGCTGATGAAAATGTATGAGACTATAAAATTTTGGTACGATGTCTGGATGAACCAGGAAATAGCGGTCTACCGTGCTATGTGGGAAACAATACACAAAAGTCCCAACTCCCACTATGCCAAGTACCTTCAACTGTCTTTAGAATCGACTGAGTTGGCTGCACTCTGGGAAACCAAGCTTCCAGTACAATCTTTCAAACAGTTGGTAAAGAAAGCTGCCAACAGGCATTCGTTGTTCAACGATAAGTTAACTTTTTGTCAACGGAGCCACGCCTGAATGACAATTCAATCTTATAAAAAACCTGTACCGGCAGCCTACCTTGACCTTGCTTTCTTGCCATACATCAAACGTAAATACATCAATTTAAGGTTGGGTAGCTTCCCAACAAGTGCTGATCTACCAAAGTGGAAGCCCCAAGAATGTGAGGAATGTGATCTATGTGGCACAGGAAGACAAGACTTCATCCATCTGATTTGTATTTGCCCGGCTCTGATTCAGGAACGTCGGAGTTGGTTAAAAACCAAGTTTAAGGAATATGGAATACGCACCTGCCGGTCTGCGATTGTACAAATCTTATGCTCAGTAGATCCACAATTCATTTGCAAAGCTGTTAAATTTATTGCCAATTTTGAGAAAAAGCGCAGATCACTGGCAAAGACTTGAATCAGCAACATGTTTACTTTTAAACTTGAAAGACATTCTCATTTTAATAACTTTTTTTATTTCCATGCAGCGGTGTTTTCTGCTTTTTAACACATTGTCGTATCTATATTTTGTAATGGTTTTTATTAACTAAAAAATAAAGCTAATAATAATACTGTAATACTGAGTCGTGACACCATGTCAACAGGAATCCGCATTCCCACTCGATGGTGCCCGTGGTCAAAGGAAACAGTACAGACTTATTCCAGTTGACACCCAACCCCGAGAATCCACCAAAACGAAAAACCTCCCTGATCAATGGATCCAAATTAGTTTGAGGGCAGCGGACATATAAAACAATGTCGTCAGCATAGAGTGACAAGAGGAGGTGCCCTATATTAAACTGTATACCTCTGTGGAGATGCTTCTCTTAAAAGTGGCAAACCAGGGGCTCCAATGCCAATATAGCAGGTACACCCCTCGGGAAGGATCCCGTAGAGGCAGTCGAATGCATCGGGGGCTCCACTCGTCCACCGCGTGCGTTGGTTGCACCAACATGCCCAGGCATTTTAGACGGCAGCAATGGCATGGCTCCTCACAGCACGCCCAGCAGTGTGGAGAGGAGGTGGTGGGCGCCTTTCCCAGGCTCACCGGGCTGCAGAGTGCGTACCCGGGCAGGGTGAGACACAGCGAGTCTACAGCATGGGGGCAGCTCACGGGTCTCCTTCCAGCAGAGATGGCGGCAATGGCGTGGCTTCTCACCGCACGCCCAGCAGTGTGGAGAGGAGGCAGAGTGCGAACCCGGGCAGGGTGGAACACAGAGGGTCTACAGTGTGTCTGCTCACGCTGCCTGCACACACCAGTCGGCCCTCTGATTGGTTAATAAGGAACACCAATGGTAGTGTTTATTTGGTAGTTGTCAAAGAATCAGAGAGCCAACTTGGGCGTGCAGGCAGCGTGATGGGGGCGTGTTTTGGACTGAGGATATCACGGAGAGACAGAACCGAAAAACACGCCCCCCCAATCCGAAAAAGACGGGGCTTAAATTGAAAGACAAACCTCTTCTCCAATGGCTGGCCGCTGTTTAGGAAGCCAGCCAATGGAGAAGAGGGGCGGGTTTAAGCCTCACTACTAAGAACATAAAATCTCGCCAGCGAGACTGCGCATGTGCGCAGCCTACGCTGGCCGAGACCTAAAAAGTAGTGGGGAGAGAGGGTAACCTTGCCTGGTGCCACATGTAAGATTAAAGGGGGAGTATAAGGTACCATTCATGCGGAGCCCGGTGGTGGGAGAGGCATACAGCAACGCAGTGAGGTCTATGAAACCCTTGGGGATGCCTAGTTTCCTCATCACGGCCCATATAAAAGGCCATTCCAGCTAATCAAATGCTTTTCGGAGTCTAACAGAACCGCCGCAGATGGGATCTCTGGAGAAATTCAATGTATTACTGCAAACAATGTACGCAAATTCAGCGCAGTGGACCTATGAGGAACAAAACCGGATTGCACTGGCGATATGATGCGATCCAAGACTAACGCGAGTCTCAACGCAATAATTTTGACAAGGATTTTATAGTCAAAATTTAGCAGTGATAGCAGCTTGTAGGAACCGCAACTCAATGGATCTTTGCCCGGCTTGGATAATAACACAATTACGGCTTTGTGCAGAGTTGACAGCAGGAATTTATTCTCCAGGGCTTCATTGTATACCTCAAGGAGATAAGGTGCCAATATATTTTACAATGTTTGTAAAAAATGCCGGTGAAGCCATCTAGTCTAGGCGCTGTAGTGCCACTTAAGGCATCTATGGCGCTGACAATTTCCTCCTTAGAGAATGGCTCAGCTAGGAACTTTTGCATATAATTCTCAAGCCATACCATAGCAATCTCATCTAAATAGGCCCTGCAGTCATCCTCGTCCTGCTGCGCACGTGTAGTGTATAAAGTTGTGTAATATTGAAAAAACTTGTTTCTGATTTCTGCCGTGTCTGTGTGAAGCCGTCCATCCTCTGACTGAATAGATGCAATGTAAGTCTTCCCCACACAAGGCCGCAACAACTGAGCCAGTGTGCGACCCAGCCTGTCCCCTTCTCCGTATCGCCTGGCAGGGGCATATTTCCCCAGGAAGTTTGTTTCGCTCTCTGCCGTCTCCCAAAATTCAGCCAGCAGCAACAGGCGTTTGGCCAGCTTAATCAGGTTTGAGTGTACAAGCAGGTCTACGACTAATATTTTCAATCGGTCCTCTAAGCGAGTCAGTGTGCCTCTGAAGGACTTCATAATCCCTGATTGTTTTGCAATGCATTCCCCCCTTATGTAAGCCTTAAATGCCTCCCAGTCGCCCATGTGCCTACAGAGCCTACATTGAGATCAAAATAAGTCATTATGGATTCTTGGATTTCTGCCGAGAACACCGCATCGTTTACGGCCTGTCCCGGGAACCGCCACTATCGCTCAACACTCTCTGGCCTGGGAATCTGGACATGCATACAAACCGGTGAGTGATCAGAATACGTTCTAGGCAGGTGGGTCATGGTGCAAAACCATGGTACGGGAGACCATCCAAAAGTCCAGCCGTGTCCAAGTATCATATGGGGCTGAGTAGTGCGTGTAAGCTGAGTCGTCGGGATTGCGCATGTGCCATATGTCAATAAGACCAAGAGTGTCACAGATGTCACTAAGTACCCTGTTGGCATGGGGTTTGGTGGCAGGGGAAGGTGCTGTACTATCCAAGGCAGGTTGTAAAAGCAGGTCAAAATCTCCCCCTAAGCAAACATAATCAGCACCCAAGGGGGTCAATAAGGCATGCAGAGAGTGAAAAAAATCAGGATCATCCACATTCGGTGCGTAGATACACATCAAAACAATACTGTATCCCATCAACTTCCTCGTCACCAATGTGTACCGACCCGCCCTATCCGCGGTTACTTTATGCAATTGGAAGGGTAGACGTTTGTGTATGAGTATGGCAGTTCCCCTGGAATACGTGCTATAGTTCACAAAATATCGGTACGCACCCCAACTACAGGCAAATGAAGTAGGAGAGAAGGGGGACAAATGCTTTTTCCTGCAGACAAACCACATCTGCTTTGTGGCGCTTCAAATAATTCAATACATGTTTACCTTTACTAGTGTTGCTCAGACCCCGCACATTCCATGTAACAAAATTGAAATTTGGGATAGTGGAGAGCCTACCCGCCATCGTCACAACTGGGCATGACTATTAAGACGAACGGATGTGTCACCCTGCGCTTGCGGAACCTCATAACAAAACAATCTAAACAGGAACAAGTAAGACCATAGCTACAAGGAATACCCCACCCCCCATCCACCCAGCCCCTCAATCGAAAATAAGGTGAACACCCACAATCCCATAATGATATCAAGCAAACTTCAATTTTACCAAATGGAAACATTACAAGAAATGTGCAGCCGCACAGGGGGAGAGGCGACGCCTTGCCTTGTCCCCAGAAATCTAAAAACTTGCATCATAAACAGAACATATTAGGGCCAGAGTCCACAATCATGAAACATCGTGAGCTGAAAAAACCTGGAAGAAAGAACATAAAGCAGAATACACTGTAATACTTATCAATTTCTCGCCATGAAAAGTCCCTCAGCTCGCAAAAAAACAATTTCATGCTGGAACCAGAGTTCGGTATCTGTAGCGATCGTTCTGGCGTGGACGATTTTCTAAGCGAGCCTGTGTTGGAGCGGAGTCGAAGAAATTCCTGGGCCTCAGCTGGAGTGTCGAAGATCTTGGATCTGCCATCGACGTCAACCTTCAGACAAAGCTGGACAAAGCATTCAATACCTTAGGCCAGCCTTTAGCAATGCGGCCTTAACCACTGCAAATTTCCGACAGGCCTTTTGAACCACTGCCAGGAAGTCCAGATACAAAGAGATGGAAGAGCCCTACCAGTCCAGCAACTCACACTCCCGAGCCAACAGCAATGCCATATCTCTGTCCCTAAAGTTCAGGAGTCGCGCTAGGATAGGTCAAGGCGGATAACCAGGATTGCGGCGCGGACCGAGGGTTCTATGCGCCCTTTCGACAACGAATGTGGTGGTGAAGGACTCCCGTCCGAACAAGTGAGCTAGAAGGCCCTCGACTAACCCATCCAGCCGACCCTTGTTCCTAGACTCTGGCACGCCCATGATGCGGACGTTATTGCGGCTACTCCGAGCTTCAAGGTCCTCATTCTTCATGGCCACGTTCTTTAGTAGACCTTTTATCCACTCCAATCATTTCACTCCTTGGGCCGCACCATCCTCCAGGTCAGAGACCCTGCCTTCCACTGTGTCTAGTCTTTTATCATGCTGGTCCAATCGGGCCCCCATTTTGTCAAGGCATTTGTGGAGGGTGTTAAAACAAGAATCTAGTGCTCGGAAGCCCGCCTTAAGTTCTGCCATGAGTGCCTCACTTCCCTGTGCAACTGCCCGAGGCGGGGGGCAGTCTGATCGCCGCCTTCAGCCATCATTGTGCGTGTCGAGTCCGCACCCCCACCCGTCTTCTCAAAGGTGAGTTTTCGCTGCTTCGGGTCCCCTTTTCCAATGGCCTTGGAGTGGGGCCACAGGAGAGAATGTCAAAGCAATCAGGCGCAAATCAACTGGGACGACCATGTCCACCCCATAAGACAGTCAATTGGACGTACAAGAAAGAAGATGGCTCCCAAATGCGTCTACAGCTGGTATCTAAACGTGATCCTCAGCGAGGTCCTCCAACTGGCGTACTTTAAGGCATCCAGGCAGCTCCCGCTGTTCAAACCAAAGTCACAGCTGCCAAGGTATCATATGAGTAGGGGGCCAATGTGGAATCACGCTACCCCAATGGTGCAGACAGGCCCATTGCTGTCTCAGGTCCATCCAGTGCCTCTGTAACACTGTGGGCCGCAGTACGCTAGCTGGTGGGAGCAGAGGTGTGCCCAAATATAGAGAAGGGGCCCAAGACTGCAGGACAGAGATCGCGCCCTGCTGCAGGGCCGCAGGCCTCCAGCGCTGCATCAGCAAGGGAGCCAGTGCGCCGCCAGCTCTGGAATTCATGCGCGAGCTTACCCACTGCCATCTGGAGTGCCCGTGCCGATCACGCAGATCGGGAGCGGGTCCACAGCACCAGTTGAGGCATCGTGGCCCAAGCGGGGGTCCTGCGTCCTCCGATGTAGGCTGTCAGGGGGTGCCACTATGTAGAGAGAGAGGCGGCAACAGCCTGCCAGCCGCAATTTAGGCCGCGGCTCGATCACGAGGCACAGGCCCCAGCATGCACCTTACAGGCGGAGCGGCTCTGGGTCACCAGGCAGCGAAAGAAAGATACTGCTGCAGTCAGGCTGGCATATAGAGCGCAGTCACTGCCACGCCATTTCGAATAGCAGCGTGTAGGCTCCGAGATGGTTGTTGTCTCCGGGGAGTTCGGTGGAGCTCCGAGGCCATCTTGGTCCGCAGTCCGGCCACACTCCCGGCACAGGGGCTTATGTAGCATCAGTTTCAGGGGGCCCAGGGCAGAGTGCTCACCCTACTTGCATTCCTCAGGTCTTAGGTTTCATAGCCTCTTGCAATACACCTGTGAGCCTGCAGGAGTTACAGGCCTCATCATTCTGGAGGTCGCAAACCTGCAGGACATGTCCACAATGGATTCAGAGGAAACCCCGCCAAATTTCCCTCTAGCAGGTCCATCCCTCTACTGTCCCCCCAGGGTTGTAGAAGGCCGGCTCCACTGGCCCTGGAATAACAAATCCTAGTCTATGGGTGACTACTGAAGTCCTGAGATCCTGAAGTCCACCTCTGCCATAGTCAGGTCTCCTCTATGTTCCATCTGGGCCTTCGTCAGGCATCCCTTCCATCAGGTCCAAACTGTTCTCAAACGTTTCTCCCTTATGCGTGGAATTTTAAGTGAGGATTCAACATTCTAGAAGGTAGCACCTCTACCCAATTCTAGGGTGACACATCATCATGCCACCAACTCTCTTGCAGAGCATTTAAGGGTACTCTAACATGACGAAATGAAGTGGTCTGCTGAAAGACCTCTCTAAGAGCCTGTAAACACACCTTTAACTGTAATAGCACCTGGTCCCTTCCCTGTAATACTTCAACGGGAGGCCCTCCTGTGTTTGACCTCAAAGGTCTGGCTGTTTTCATTTATATATCTTTGGGAATTAGCCAGCCCAGGCAGGTGCAGTGTGAAAGGTAATTAGCACATACAGATGTTGTCCTTACCTTCTCACCTAGGAGCAGGCCTGTTTAATGGCTAATGACCTTATTACGAGGTGATCCTCTAGCTGGCCAGCAGATTAATTAATGTGGACCACCAAGAGGAACAAAGGCCTTCAATCGAATTAAAAGCTGAGCCAGAGCAATATGACAAATTGCCAAGGGCAAAAGGAGTGCAGGTATGGCAAAGTGATATTGGATATGCATCAGGGTTCATTTTTACCATTTGATCAATGCATCACGCTAGTCTTTAGGCCTTACATTGGTGAAATTATAGTTTAGTGGAGTTTTCACCCATAGTGTATACATTTATAATACACTGAAGCCCACACTTTCAGTAATCACTACAGATGTATGTACTTATACTATTAATGCCTACTCATATAATAAGGCCTACACCAGGTCAGCAGCAATCCATGAAGGATGCCTTCTGTGACAGGATACTTGTGTGCAGATACCAGGCTGAGTTAGATTATCTCTCATATACTCAGTCCTTATACATGTTCACATGCAACCAGCACAAAGTCTCTAATCTAGCAGCGAGGGACCTTACTTAAACGCCGTACCATAGCAGTTAGTACTCCCAATCCATTATATTTTAATGTACAGTGAGAGAGACTCAGATAGTGAGAGTCACTCATGAAGAAGTCCATAAACCAGGTATTGTAAAAAATCCATGCGGATTAAATTGGCGGAACCCATTTCTCATGTGATGAAGGGGGAGTTCTTCTCCTGAAGCACAACGTGTTGTTGTTTAACTTAATGTTAATTTTAATGGACATTTTCCTATAAAATGATGTCTATGGTTTTAATTAAAAGATTTTGGTGGCGGGACGGTTGCCTCCCTAAATCTGGTTCCACTTCCGCTTCTCCCCCAAGAAGAACCTGCACTCGTAAAGCGTTTTTGTGCAAATATTTATTTAAATGCCAAGGTGAGAACATTTAAGGGTTTCGGCTATTGCTAGCCTTGCTCACAAGGCAAGACGCCATGGTGAAAGTGCTTTACATACACCTTAAGTGTAACGTCAACATGAATATAGAAGAAAGAATAAATAACATGGAAAAAGGAAAATGGAAAAGAAAAAGATGAAAAAAAACAATGTTTATAACCTGTTACATAAATATTCATAGTTCCAGCAACTATTTAAATTCATCAAAATATAATCAACGACAATACCCTTGATCATTAGATGAATTAATCTCACAACGTATCATATGTCTGTGAATAATGAATTTTAGCATGAAAAAGTTTCATTCGCCTTGTTATACGGTACCCACTAAAAAATGTAGTACTGTGTATTACGACAACATGACTTCAGACTGCAGGGGCAGAGTCCATCTACATCATGGGTACTCTCAAACTTTCTCTCGCGGGCCAAATTTACAGTGTGGTTTGTGTCCGAGGGCCGCACCGGTGGGGGCGGGGCTAGAGCAACAAAAAAATCTGTGACCATGAGGTTTAACACAGGTCCCTGCAGTGGACGCCTTCGGCCACTGAGCCACCAGACCCGGCATATACACATCTCTCTCTCTCTCTCCCTCTCTCTCTCCCTCTCTCTCTCCCTCTCCCTCCCTCTCCCTCTCTCCCTCCATCTCTCCCTATTTCTCTCTCTGTCTCACTCAGACTGTCTCACTCCCTCTCCCTCTCTCTCTGTCTCTCTCTGTCTCCCCCTCTCTCTGTCTCCCTCCATCTCTCTCTGTCTCCCTCTCTCTGTCTCCCTCTCTCTCCGTCTCCCTCTCTCTCCTTCCCTCTCCCTCTCTCCTTCCCTCTCCCTCACTCTGTCTCCCTCACTCTGTTGCCCTCCTCCCTCTGTCGCCCTCCCCCTCCCTCCCTCTGTCTGTCACCCTCCCACCTCCCTCTGTCTATCACCCTCCTCCCTCTGTCTGTCTCCCTCCCTCTGTCTGTCACCCTCCTCCCTCTCTCCACTCTCCCTCCCTCCCTCCTCCCTCTGTCTGTCACCCTCCTCCCTCCCTCTGTCACCCTCTTTCTCCCTCCCTCTCCCTTTCTCTGCCTCCTCCCTCTCTCCCTTTCTCTGCCCCCCCTCTCCCTTTCCCGTCTCCCTCCCTCTCCTTCTCTTTGTCTCCCTGCCTCTCCCTTTCTCGGTCTCCCTCCCTATCCCTCTCTGTCTCGCTCTGTCTGTCTCGCTCTGTCTCCCTCCCTCTCCCTCTCTTTGTCTCCCTCTGTCTGTCTCCCTATGTCTCCCTCTCTTTGTTTCCCTTCCTCTGTCTCCCTCCTCCCTCTGCCTCCCTCCTCCCTCTGTCGCCCTCTCTCTGTCTTCATCTGTCTGTCTCCCTCCCTCTGTTTGTCTCCCTCTGTCTGTCTGTCTCCCTCCCTGTCTCCCTTTCCCTCCCTCGCTCTCCCTCTGTCTGCCTCCCTTTTGCTCCCTCCTTTCCCTCCCTCCCTCACTCTCCCTCACTTTCCTTCCCTCCCTCTGTCTGCCTCCCTTTCCCTTTCTCCCTCGCTCTCCCTCTCTCTGCCTCCCTTTCCCTCCCTCCCTTGCTCTCCTTCTGTTTGTTTCTGCCTCCCTTTCCCTCCCTCGCTCTCCCTCTATCTGCCTCACTTTCCCTCCCTCCCTCGCTCTCCCTCGCTCTCCCTCCCTCCCTCGCTCACCCTCTCTGCCTCCCTTTCCCTCCCTCCCTCCCTCGCTCTCCCTCTGTCTGTGTCTGCCTCCCTTTCCCTCCCTTCCTCGCTCCCCCTCTGTCTGCCCTCCTTTCCTCCCTCTGTCACCCTCTTCATCTCACCCTGCCTGTGTGTGCCCAGGCTGAGACAGCTTCCGGGCACACACACACAGCCGCACCTGAGCACTTCACAAGTCTTTAAAAGACCATTTGTATGTTAATGAGGCTTTTGTATTTCACCTCTTAGCGCCCCTGCAGCTCCACTCTGACTATCACTGGAATGCCCAGGCCCCCACAGAGCAGCAGAGTCTCAGAGCACAGTGTTTGCACACACTCTTTAATTAATTTTTTTAAAACACGGGTACATTGTCTGCAAGGTCCGCTGGCCGCCCAGGAATGCTTGCCGGGCCGCTGGCGGCCCGCGGGCCGTACTATGAGTACCCGTGATCTACATCATCAGAGACTGTTGGCCTAACTCCTAGCTAGCTCACAGTGACTCACTCCAAACCCTAACCCTTCTGGGGTAGCAGGGGATATTGGCAACCTCGAACATGACACTCTGATCCCTAAGGGAATCTTGGAAACCAATCTTACCCCTTTTGTTGTTTACTTATGATTGCCCTCAGTAAACATAAGAAAGATACAAAGAAAGTTTTCAATATATTTATTGGAATAATCGTAATCTTGTATAGAGAGAATGATTTGCAATAATTAGGCAGATAAAACAAAGCATGGTAACCAGCATTATAAACTCAAAAGAGCACCACATATAGTGTAACACAGGCTGCACACAGGTATACCACACAGATCAAAAGCACGGGGAAGTCAACATTTAGTTCCTGAAGCAAAGACACTTAAAATAAAAACTGTTTCATTCATTTACAACACAGTTGGACAGGTGGTAGGCCCATCACCATTTGGTCTCAAGGTGGAACATCCATTGTGGAGCAACAAAAAAAGGACCAAAATACCACAAATCAAGAATAACACATGGTATGCCTAAAAAAACACTAGAAATTATAGAATGTATCAAGGACGGAATCACTCCAAAAACGGCCTGAAACGTGTTTACAAAGCCAGACCCAACTGCTTAAAAAAAAAGTGCACCACACCAGCAGTGTTTGAAGCATTAAACATACATTGCACAAGTTCACAGAAATGGTGATGCACTGTTGTGCATAGCAGTGATTGAATTTCGGAGGACAACCTTGCTACTTGTAGTTCACAGGTTTCACAAGCGGATGTAAATGCCATGTACTTCTGAAACATTAAGGCGTTTAGTCTGCTCAGTTTGTTAAAGTTAACCTACAAGGGTGGAATGGAAGAACGCAAGCTTTCCCTGAAAACATATGAGTTGGGGGAATAGCAGAGTATTGCAACATGTGACTATTTGAGATACCAAAACCACCTATGGGACACATACTCTCATCCAACAGCAACTTTGATCATTCAACATCAACGAATTTCCATTCAAAAGTAATCGAACGACTGTATGAATTAAAGTATCTGGTACTCCCTTCAAGTAGCGCCAGGTTGGCCATCAAAGCATTGCACGCCCCGTGAAGTGGCACTTGTTTACAAATGAGTGAGTGGCCAAGCATAGATTCACATTCATTTAAACTAACAAACACCTCTCATTCCCCACTAACACATCTGTAAACAAAGGGCAACGACCACACCTCATGGACAAAACTCTTCCCCCAAAGACTCATAGCTACACGTCTGAAAATGCTTTAAGCAAGATGTAAACTGAAACGTTAAAAACGGTAATGAGATTACCCTGTATAATAACCATACTGCTAACTGTGTTTTGGCTACTGTTGTAATATCTAGATGTATAACATTGTGCATGTAGCATCTGTCTTAGCCATCAATTGTTGGCTACGCGTTAAATTAAAAAGCAAAAATAGCTCTGTGGCGTTCAAGTAATTTCAGGGCACGAAGCAAGATTTTTAAACTGGTAGTGTCCAGCTAAAATGCATAATTGATGTTAGAATTTGGATTTCTAGTTGGCAGAGGTATGCACTGTGTCCTAGTAGGGTTCGCAATCCTAGGCAGGGCAAGTTAGATTCACAACATAAATGAACCTGTGCTCACTCTCTGGTAGCTTGGTACAGAGCAGTCAGGTTCAACTTATGAGGCAATGGGTAAAGTATTTATTTTGAAATGCAAAAATGGGAAGGGAGGGTCTGGGGTAAAGAGTTTAAAGACCAACAAGGAAGAGATACCCCTAAAGTACACATTAGTAACACACAAACATCCTTGGGTCTAATCTCAAACAAAACTCAGTGTCAAGAGGGACAGACTATGGTCTCATACAGATTCTTTAGGGGAAATATCCCTTTCAGGACGAATATCCTCACCCACCATAGGTGGTATGCTTCATCATTTGGGTATCTCCTCTTAGTGGGAAAACCTAGTCCCACTAAGGGCTACAACCCCTCTTCTGAGGAGAGGGAGCTCAGGGATGTTTTAAGTGCACCTAAACTGGGGACGCAGCGCAAAGAAAGATAACTAGTGAGGTGGTGAAGTTAAAATTACCTTGTAAGGATCTAAAACAATTTTTAATAACTCAGTCCTACTGGCAGGATTAAAAAGACAGTGTAAGGAGCAATAGAACTTAAAATTGCTCAGCATTTGACACAAAAAGAGGTCTACATGTTTCAACCCTAATAGATCCGCAAGGTATCAGGGTTTTCATCAGGAACAAAAAAACATTGCTGCTGACAAAAATAAACAGTGTTTGTGAATAATAATAACTATAATGATATCAAACCAGTTATTCCTTCATAAATAGTTCTTGATTGTCACTGGTTGTACCTGCAACGGTGAGACAAAAGATTGAGAGAGACGAAAAATGCTTATCAACCAGTCACTCTAATTCTAGTCAAATTTATGTCAGGAAGGAGCTATCTCAGCGTTTCCTTCCAATCATTTACACAAATGTATATTTACCAATAATTGACAATAAAACTCACCCAAAGTTCTTGGATAAGCGGCCATGCATATACTCATCCTATCAGCAGTCAAAGCCTTGCTAAACTACTACATCCTAAATGCTGCAATGTAAAAGAAACAAAATGGTTACTTACCGGTAGTAGTTTTGCAGTTCGAAGAATTTTCTGGATTCACATGATCTGTATTTTTCTAACTTCTAGTGGTTGGGACTGGAATCCCTTAGTCTTCTATTTGTTGTTGTTGCTCTGCATCGTCTTTTACCATTTGATACTATGTCCACCCGCTTGCAGCCTCAGACACATAAGGCAGAAGCCCTTGTGCGTGTTCGCCACCTTTAGACTCTTTTTTCCACTTGGCAACTTGTCTTGTCCTTTTAGGCTTCCTGCTCTGCTTGAAAGGGTCCTCTTTTTTTCTTAGACTTGATGCCCTCATTTCTTGGGGAGGTGGGATGTGTGGGTTGCTTTGCCTGACTACCGTATCTTTGAGTAGCTGCAGGTAAAATGGCTGGTTTAGGCCTGGGAAGAAACACTGCCATTTTATATACGAATGACGGAATTCTTCTCTGTTTTCAAGTAGGCACTCACTACATAATCACAGATTTTTTTTCCCTTCTGAAAGCAAAGAGAGGTTTCTTGTGTGTCAATTTCATTGGCGACCAAATCCTAGTATTTGTTAATGATTATTTTGATGACATTGCTCTTAGTAATGAAAGATGTCACACAAACAAATGTGTTCCCTGTGTCTTCCTTGGATTTGATTTCCAGAAAATTCTCCCTAGAGCAATACCATGGCCTTTTCCTCGCCCTTAGTAACAGGCCCATGAGACAACCTCTTTCACCTAGGCGCTCAAGTAAAGTGCTAGTCTCCTGAAAGAAATCAGTTCTGCACAAGCAGTTTCGTCTCAACCTCAGAAACTGTCCGAACAGGAGATTGTCCCTTAGATTTCAGAGATGATAAGAATTGTATATGAGTAATTAGTTCCTCTCTGTAGGCTTTCTGTATAAGGTGGTGTATAGCTTAGAGTCTTCTACCTTGAGATATATGTCAGGGAAGCTGATCGAGTCTCTGCGGTACGTCATCGTGAATTGAATGTCTGATGATCTTGCATTGATCAAATTAGAGAAGTCAAAGAGACAATGAATCGTTTCCAAATCATTATAGTATTCAGGAAGGGGTTGTTATGGTCATATGTGTGCATCCTCATAGGCATCCATAAAGAGGTT